>NC_045960.1:18810415-19419331 GCF_010909765.2 Amblyraja radiata | reverse complement strand
AAGAAGGCTAGAATACAAAAACAAGGATGTAAGGCACTGGTCAGATCGCATTTTGAGTATAGTGAGCAGTTTTGGGCCCCATATCTGAGGAAGGATGTGCTGGGGTCGTGAGGAGATTTACGGGAATGATCCCAGGAATTATGAGAACATATGATGATCGTTTGGAGACAGTGGACCTGTACTCGCTGGAGTTTAGAAGGGTGTGGAGGGACCTCATTGAAACTTACCGAATACTGAAAGGACTGGATAGAATGAATGTGGAGAGGATGTTTCCACTAGTGGGAGATTCTAGGTCCAGAGGCCATAGCCTCAGAATAAAAGGACGTGTCTTTAGAAATGAGATAAGGAGGAATTTCTTTAGTCAGAGGCTGGTGAATCTGTGGAATTCATTGCCACATACGGCTGTGGAGGCTGTCAATGGATATTTTTAAAGCAGAGCTTGACAGGTTCTTGATCAGTGAGGGTGTCAAAGGTTATGGGGAGAATGGGAATGAGATGGAAAGATAGATCAGCCATGATTGAATGGCAGAGTAGTCTTGATGGGCCGAATGCTCTGATTCTGGTCTTATGAATTATGAACTTATCATTTATGAATGTGAGACGACTGACAACATATGAGTGGAAGCTGTTGAAGCTCTGAATTATTCATCATGGCTTCTTAAACTCTGTGTAATCTGCTTCGGTTATGTTTTTATTCCAGTCATATCACCTACATTCCTGGAAGATGATAAGAGTCAGAATACAAAACAGTTTTAATATTCAGAAACACAAATTAGATCCATTTCAGAAAGTGATTTTCACATGAGGCGTATGAATAAAATTGTCTGTGCATTTCACACACCAGCCTCCCAGTCACTCGTTGCGAATGTTTCAAAGGGAATGCAACATTTACCAAATCCATTTTCTTTCTGCTTCCCTTGGTTCTTATGCTGTTACTTTCCCTACCTACTTCCTAATTTGACACTTATTCACTTTTTATCGTTCTGTTTCTTTCCTACTGGGTAGGTTGTAAGAGACTTTGTGGTGAATAACAGGAGTCTAGAGAGTGCTGTACAGCAGAGGGATCTAGGAGTGCATCTTTACTGGGGAGGTGGGAAGGGAGGAATGGGGAGATGGGGAGGGGGGGGGGGGGGGGGGAGAGGAGGAGTGTTGGTTTAGAAAGCAACTTGTGAAGTGGCACAATTGAGCGGTTCTGACCTCCCATCCACCCCATTGGAGATCTTCTCACTATCTTTAATTGGACTTTACCTTACATTAAACATTATTCCCTTCAGCAGACAGCTTGATCGTAATCATGTATAGTATTTTCACTGACTGGATGGCACACAACAAAAACCCTTTTCACTCGATACATGTAACAATAATTATCAATAAATTCAAACAATTGATGAAGAACTTTCAACACAACTTGTTGACATTTTTATGCATCAGTATTGGCAGGTGTCTTCAATTCATCCCTATTCTTAATTTGGCTTTAGAGTCAGTTAACTTTCTTTTTTTCCATGAACAGAATGTGAGAATTCAGGTTGATTTTGCCATTCAATTAGATCTGGTTGACCAATACCTTACCTCCCATCACTCCAGATTCCTTTCCAAACAAAAGAAACAAGAGCCTACAACAGGGTCCCGATTTGAAATGTTTGCAGATGCTTCTTGACCTGCTGAGTTTCAATGGCATTTTGTGTTTTGCAAATAAAAATGCCAATCTTAGTTCTGGGATTTTACATTTAAACCAATCCCAAAAGCATTTTGATATGTTCATTAGTCATTGGAGCAGAATTAGGCCATTCAGCCCATCGAGTCTACTCCACCATTCAATCATGGCTAATCTATCTTTCCCTTAAACCCATCCTCCTGCCTTTTCCCCATAACTTATGACGTACTGATTTATTTAGAACCTATCAATCTCTTCCTTAAAAATACCAAATGACTTGGCCTCCACTGCCGTCTGTGCCAATGAATTCCACAGTTTCACCGCCTTACGACAAAATAAATTCCTTCTCATTTCCTTTCTAAAGGTACATCTTTTGATTCTGTGTCCTGTGATCCTAGACTCTCCCCCTAGGACCCCATGGTGGTGCAGCGGTAGAGTTGCTGCCTCACAGCGCCAGAGACCTGGGTATAATCCTGACTTCGGGTGCTGTCTGTACAGAGTTTGTACGTTCTCCATATAACTGTGTGGGTTTTCTCTGGGTGCTCCAGTTTTCTCCCACACTCCAAAGAAACACAGGTTTGTAGTTTAATTTACCTCTGTAAATAATAAATTGTCCCTTTTATGTGTAGGACAGAGCTAGTGTATGGGGACCGCTAGTCGGCACAGACTCAGTGGGCTGAAGTCCCTGTTTCTGTGCCGGTTCTCTAAACTAAACTAACGTATCCACAACCATGCTAACCAGGTCTTTCACTATTGGGTATTATCACTATTTTCATGCCAATTGTTTACTCTTCCCACCATCTCTTGGGTGATAAAAGTCTATATGACAATCTCTTGGATTGTCTATATCTATGGGACCTGTACCTGAAACTGTAACTGGTTGTGTTTCCATAGATGCACTCTGACCGTGTATTTCCCTGCTATCTTCACTTTATTTCAGGTTTCCCGCATCTGCTGCTATTTTTTAATTTTAATTTGCCTTCATCTACTCTATAGATTATCTCCCTTCTCTCCAGCTCTGATCTGTTTTGTACCTTTTCATACCCTCTCCCCTGACTCTCAGGCTGAAGTGGGGTCTCAACCTGTAACATCACCTATTCCTTTTCTCCAGAGATGCTGCCTGTCCCCCTGAGTTACTCCAGCATTTTGTGTGCTGTCTTCGGTGTAAACCTACATCTGCAGTTCCTTCCTGCACATCCCTTCTCTCCTTCCTTTGCTTGGGACTCCTCTCCAACGCCCCTTTTGAAAATTGCTCCAAATCCTTACATTTAAAAATTTAAATCAGATTGCCCATTAATATTGCACAGTTAAGATGTACAAGCCGCACACATAAACCGACTGTGCAAGCATATAGATTTTTATTTCTCCCCGACCATTTTTCGAAACCGCCTTTATACCTCGTCAAAAACATCATTTCTGCATTTTGGTAAATTATAGTCTCTGCCTCAAACCACCGGTGATTACTTTAAAGTTATGTAAAAGAGCAGCATTGGGACAATTCAAAAGGTAATATTTTTTTTCTTGAGACCTGACTCCAATATTTCATCCACAGGAGCAACAATATGTGGCAATATTTTTTAAATCGAATCGCACATTTTCGAAGCTGCATTTGTTTCAGGCTTGACTCTCACGCTCTGCAGAGAAATTGGATTTTATCAAAAACCGATAACCTGAGATGCATGAAGTGCGATGTCACATGTGCAGACTATGCCGATTATTGTTGTATAACTGGGATTGTCACTGCGGATAAATGAAGACAAAGTGCTTGGAATCAATCTTACTATTTACAAGGTGTCCAACTTGCTGCTTTCACTGTCTCTTCAAATTAGAATGATTTATTTCCTGGTGTTTAAATCAATTCTTCATGTCTGCAGGTCAATCAAACCCACATGGTTTAACTCCATTTAACTCAATTTGTTTTGTGGAAACCATGCTGTAGTCAACGAGTCATAGATTCAGAGTGATGCAGTGTGCAAACAGGCCCTTCGGCCCAACTTGCCCACACCAGTCAACTTGTCCTAGTCCCACCTGCCTGTGTTTGGCCCATATCCCTCCAAACCTGTCCTATCCATGTAGCTGTCTAACTGTTTCTTAAATGTTGGGAAAGTCCCTGCCTCAACTACCTCCTCTGACAGCTCGTTCCATACACCCACCACCCTCCGCCCCCAAATGTGCCACAAGTTCAGCACACAAAACATCCCCATTGCAAAACCATGCAGATTTGTGATACCGCTGTGTCTAATGGCAATGACAAACCACTCAACATGTTGATTATAGGCATGGATTGCACCAAATAACTGAGGCAATCCCAAATAACCGGCTGCCGAATAAGAGTAGATGTCAATATATTGGATTGCAATAGGAATTGGGAAAGGAATTTGTGAAATGCATCAAGGATTGTTCCACCGAGCAATATATCACAAACCTACCTGGGAACAGGCTATTTTGGATCTAGTTATGTGCAATCAGTTAGGTTCAATAAGCAAACTTGTGGAAGTAATAACAACAGCATGGTTTCCACACAACAATCTTTGCCTTATGGTCTATGGGTTACAGAAATTCACCCTTAAAGAACTCATAAATTACTCCCCAAAATTTGAGACACAGAATAAAATTTCATTCTCATGGAATTTATGTGGTAAAAAAGCAAATAAATCAACACATTTTATACAAATTGCATTTCTCAACACATGCGGGTCCCTTGAAGGCAGACACGGGTGAAATTATTATGGGCAACAAGGAAATGGCAGAAGAGTTGAATAGGTACTTCGGATCTGTCTTCACTAAGGAAGACACAAACAATCTCCCTGATGTACTGGAGGACAGAGGATCTAAGTGGGTAGAGGAACTGAAGTAAATTTTCATTAGGCGAGAAATAGTATTGGGTAGGTTAATGGGACTGAAGGATGATAAAAACCCCTGGGCCTGATGGTCTGCATCCCAGGGTCCTCAGGGAGGTGGCTCTGGAAATAGTGGATGCATTGGTGATCATTTTCCAACGTTCAATAGATTCAGGATCAGTTCCTGTGGATTGGAGGATAGCTAATATTATCCCACTTTTCAAGAAAGGAGCGAGAGAGAAAACAGGGAATTACAGACCAGTTAGCCTGTCTTCGGTGGTGGGAAAGATGCTGAACGGTTGAACGATCGTCCCCCTGCGGCCTATATTGCTAGCTGCTAGCCGCCAGAACCGCTAGAATCCCTGCACGCTGCCCGGAGAGGACGCTGGCGTTGACTGTTCGCCGCTTCTCCGCCCGCTGTTCCCCCCCCCCCCCCCCTGTCTGTTACCTACCTGTTACCTGTTACCTGCCTGCCTGTTTGTTCCCTCCTGTGCCTGTGCACCATCGATGCTGGACACCTCCCTGCACCAGTGAGGGAGCTGGATCCTCTCTGCACCCACACCGCTGGACAACCTCTCTGCACCTGCACTGCTGGATACTCTCTGCACCCTCATCACTGGACTACCTCTACACCTGCTCTGCTGGACAACCTATCTGTTCCCTCAATGCTGGACACCTCGCTGCATCTGCACTGCTGGTCAACCTCTTTGCTCCCTCACTGCTCGACACCTCGCTGCACCCGCTCTGCTGGACAACCTCTCTGCACCCTCACCATCATGCTCAAATATTCTACTTTACAAATGACTGGTTTCTTCAACAACCACATCCCATCCTGCATCCAAGTCATTAAACAGCTTAGACTTCTACGTCGACCCCGTTTCATCCACAGAGGCTCTCGGCGCAAGCGTGTTTACTTCAACCACGGACATTCCATTCCATCCATCTGCTCACTACCACGCTCTACCCCCCCTCAACTGCGTCACCCCCCATCCCAGCTGACCGCACGCACTGTCAACCGGGACAACCTCAGATCTCTCCAGCCTGCCCCCATCCCTCCACCCTCTCATAATGCCATCTTTGCCCTCCTCAACACCAGGTCGCTCAACAACAAAACCCTTGCCCTCCATGAACTAATCCTTGACAACACTCTGGACTTCCTTCTGCTCACTGAGACCTGGCAACAACCCAATGTCTTCTTCTCCCTCAATCAAACATCCCCACCTGGATTTAATTACATTTCCAAACCCTGCCCCTCCCGCCATGGAGGTGGCCTCGCTGTTATTTTCAACCAGAATTTTCGGATCACTGAACTCACCTTCCCCCCAGTAGCATCATTTGAATTCCTCGCCTTCAAAACTCTTTCCTCCATGACAGTCATCCTCATTTACCAGCCACCTAAACCAAACTGAACTCCTCACACTTGCCTCATCCCTCTCCCCACGTCTGCTGCTACTTGGTGACTTAAATATTCACATGGACTCCCCCACCTGCAAGCTTGCATCTGAATTCGCCTTTTTACTGGACAACTTCTCTCTCACTCAGCACGTCACCTTTCCCACCCATGACAAAGGTCACATCCTTGACCTGGTCTGCTCCACAAATCAACCGGTACTCGACCTCCATCCATGCCTCTTCCCCCTCTCTGATCATAAGCTTATACGGTTCACCATCCCTTCTCCGACACCTCGCCCCCGCTTCCTCCGAGAAATCACCTTCCGTAATCTACAATCCATTGATCCCCTCCATCTCTCTAACCTCCTCTCCACCACTCTCCCCCTGGACTCAACCCCATCTCACCTGATGATCTCACAAACCATCTCAACTCCACCTTGTCTACCTCCCTTAACACTATGGCCCCCCTCAAAACAAGAACCGTAACTTTCAACACATCTTCACCCTGGTACACACCTGCACTTCGTAAACTGAAACAGACTGGTCGCCGACTTGAACGACTCAAAGAAATCATCTCTCACAGTCCACCTTGAAGCTTACAAACTCCACCTCACTGATTACAAAGATACCCTCATTGCTGCAAAATCTGCCTACCTCTCCTCCATATTCACTGATCCCTGCCTAAACCACAGAACCCTCTTCTCCACAGTGGGCAACCTCCTCAAGCCTCGAGCAAACACTCTCCCTACCTCTACTCCGGATCTCTGCAACTCATTCCTCCACTTTTTCGCTGATAAAATCAGCACCATCTATCAATCTTTATCCCCTGTACCCGACTCCCCAGCATCTACTCCAACACCTACCAAGGCCCCTCCTTTCAACATCTCCACTGACCTCCTTACCCCTCCTCCAGGGCCGGCGTTAAGCCGATTTGACCGATTGCTCCCAATTGGGCCCCGCGCCTAAGCGGGGCCCCGCACTAATGTTCAGTATTTCGTACGGAAATACGAATTCTCTTTGTTAAATAAAGATTTTTTTAAATTCGCCATCCGGATTTTTTTTAAACGAACATGTATAACAACCGCTGCACGGCCATCATACACAAACGATTTGTTAACTAGTGCTGTTAGCACTTCTTAACGGTAAGTACTTAACACCTTGTTATGCAATGTCATGAATCTGCATCTATCCGCATTCCTCAGTAAATGTTATAGTGTTTTGAACAAGTATTAATGACGCCGTGTTCCTTTGAATAAAATTCACGCGGCGTCATTAATACTTGTTTAAAACACAATTACATTTACTGAGGAAAGTAGATCGATGACACGTTGAGAATTTCATTTAACTCACCATCATGAGTGAGGGCCCCGGACCGCGAGAAGGGGCTTCTTCCAGGTGTGCAGGTTAGTCATTCACCTGCCGACCCACGTTGTGTCCAAAGATCTTATAGCGGATCTTTGGTTGTGTCTCTCTGTCTTTTGCTCACTCCCTCCCTCCCTCCCTCCCTCCCTCTTTCTCTCGCGCTCCCCATATTGTCTCTCTCTAGCTCTCCCACTCCCTCTCTATCACCCTGTCCCCTCAGCATTCCCGGAATCGTTGACGTTTTGCAGTAGACAAAAATGCTGGAGAAACCCTGCGGGCGAAGCATTCGCCTGGCCCGCTGAGTTCCTCCAGCACTCTGTGTTTTTTGTTTGGCTCTGAAGTTGAAGGTGGCTCAGCGGGACGGGCAGCGGCTCTGGGGAGAGGGTTGTGTTTCTGGTCGAGACCCTTCTTCAGACAATCACAAGTACTCTCATCGACGCGAGTTCAGTTCGGTCTGAAGAAGGGTCTTCTCTCCAGAGTCGCTGCGCTGCCTGTCCTGCTGAGTTACTCCAGCTTTATGTCTATCTTCAATTTCAGAGAATTACAATTTCTCACGGGGGGCTTATAACGTCTCTAAACCCCTCTGGGACCCTCTGAACACCTCTAAAACCCCTCTAGCCCCCCTATTTCCCTCTATTCCCCTCTAAACAATTGTAAACACACCTGAAGCCCTCTAAACATCTCTAACCCGTTTAAACCCCTCTAAACTAGGAGGCTGCAAGGTGACTTGGATAGGCTGGGTGAGTGGGCAAATGCATGGGAGATGCAGTATAATGTGGATAAATGTGAGGTTATCCACTTTGGTGGCAAAAACAGGAAAGTAGACTATTATCTGAATTGTGGCCGATTAGGAAAAGGGGAGGCAACGAAATGCAACGAAAAATGCTCACGGCAGACCAAACGTGTTAAACAGAAATTGGTCAGATATTGAGCTTTACAGTGAGAAATCATGTGAAATAATCACTGAACTTAATTTTAAATGAATGTACCTGCATGTTATACTGTTTAGTTTGGAGATACCACCAGATAGTCTGGTTGATACATCCAGATTAGTTTGGAGATACAACCAGATAGTCCACTGAGTTCACACCGACCAGCGATTTTTGTTACAGATTTGACAAATTTATTTGGCGGCCAATCAAACGCGGTCTCTAAGGGGGTTGCATCCAATCACCAACCAGCTTGCCTTAAAATTCCCGAAACTACACGAAATATAAACATGCATAAATGTTTACTTTTCTAGAGTAGGGGCCCCGCCATCAGTTTTCTAATTGGGCCCCGCAATTCCTAGCACCGGCCCTGCCCTCCTCCACACTGCTTCCTCTCCCAGTTTGACCTGGTCACCCCTATTGAAATCTCCAAAACCATCAGCTCTTCCAAACCCACTACCTGCTCCCTCGACCCTCTCCCCACTCCCCTGCTGAAGTCCTGCCTCCCCGTTCTCTGCCCCTACCTCACAAATCTCTTCAACTCCTCATTGTCCCAAGGAATTGTCCCCTCCGCTTTCAAAACTGCTGCTGTCACACCAATCTTAAAGAAACCTGGTCTTGATCCCTCCTCTCTCATTAACTACCGCCCAATCTCAAACCTCCCCTTCCTTTCAAAAACCCTGGAGCGTATCGTTGCGTCGCAACTTCATTCCCACCTCCTTGCGTATAACTTACTTGAACCCCTTCAATCTGGCTTTCGCCCCCTCCATAGCACAGAAACTGCTCTCCTCAAAGTCCTCAACGACCTCCTCACCTCTGCTGACACTGGTTCCCTCAACATCCTCATCCTCCTCGACCTGAGCGCAGCCTTCGATACAATGAACCACAACATCCTGCTCACCAGACTCAAAGACCTCGGCATTGAAGGCTCTGCACTCAGCTGGCTCCGTTCCTACCTTTCCAACAGATCCCACTTCATCTCTCTCCACAACCACACCTCTGCTACAGCCACAGTCACTCAAGGCGTTCCCCAAGGCTCCGTACTCGGCCCCCTCCTCTTCATCATCTACATCCTCCCCCTTGGTCAGATACTCCGCCACTTCAACCTGGACTTCCACTGTTACGCCGATGACACCCATATCTACCTCGGCACCAAATCCCCCCACAACCCCCCCCCCCCCCCCCCCCTCTCCCATATCAACTCCTGTTTGTCAGCTATAAAAACCTGGATGCAACATAACTTCCTCAAACTCAACAGCGATAAGACAGAATTCCTCCTCATAGGCTCCAAAGCCACACTCAGCAAAATCAATAACCCCACTCTCACCATCGACGGCACCACTGTCTCCCCATCTCCCAAGGCCCGCAACCTTGGCGTGATCTTTGATTCCACCCTCTCCCTTGAGCCTCACATCCGCCATGTCATTAAAACCTCCTTCTTTCATCTCCGCAACATCGCCAAACTCAGACCCTCTCTCACACCTCCCGCTGCTGATAGACTCATCCATGCCTTCATCTCCTCCCGACTGGACTATTGCAATTCACTTCTCCTTGGCATCAGCTCCACTTACATCAACCGACTCCAACTGGTCCAGAACGCAGCCGCCCGACTCATCACCCACACCAAATCCTGGCATCACATCACTCCAGTCCTCAAACAACTTCACTGGCTTCCCATCTCCCACCGGATCACCTACAAAATCCTGATCCTCACCTACAAAGCCCTCCACCATCTGGCCCCCCCATATCTCACTGACCTCCTCTCCCCCTACCAACCCTCACGGTCCCTCAGATCCACATCAGCCGGTCTCCTCTCCATCCACAAGTCCAACCTCCGCAGTTTTGGGGAGAGCCTTCTCCAGGGCAGTTCCCAGGCTCTGGAACTCCCTCCCCCAACTGATCCGCAATTCCGTGTCCCTCACCATCTTCCAGTCCCGCCTCAAGACCCATCTCTTCACCTCTGCCTATCCTTAGCCCCACGTCCCCTCCCTTTTCACCTGTGCATTAATTGCCTCATATTGTGTTTTGAATTGTATTCTGTCTTTACTTTGTGTACTAGTCATGTCTCTACTATTTATTTCATTCCCCTTACATGTTTTTCCTCTACCTGCTAATTTTTGTAAGGTGTCCTTGAGACTCTTGAAAGGCGCCCATAAATAAAATGTATTATATTATTATTATTATAATGGGGCATTTGGATCGCAGTAAAAGGATTATTCCGTCAACATGGATTTATGAAAGGGAAATCATGCTTGACTAATCTTCTGGAATGTTTTGAGGATGTGACAAGTAAAATGGATGAAGGGGTGCCAGTGGATGTAGTGTATTTAGACTTTCAGAAAGCCTTTGATAAGGTCCCGCACGGGAGACTGGTGACTAAAATTAGAGCACATGGTATTGGGGGTAGGGTGTTGACATGGATAGCAAATTGGTTGGCAGACCGGAAGCAAAGAGTAGGAGTGAACTGGTCCTTTTCAGAATGACAGGCAGTGGCAAGTGGAGTGCCGCAAGGCTCGGTGTTGGGGCCGCAACTGTTTTCCATATTTCAGGATCCTTCTTCAGTTTCCTTAGAAGGCTTAGGAAGTTCAGCATGTCCCTAACAACCCTCACCAGATGCGCCGTAGAAAGTATTTTATTGGGATGCATCACAGCATGGTTTGGGACCAGCTCCACTCAAGACTGCAAGAAATTGCAGAGAATTGTGGACACAGCCCAGACCATCACACAAAGCAACCTCCCTTCCATTGACTCCATCTATACTTCACACTGCCTCGGCAAGACCACCAGCATAATCAAGGACAAGTCTCCCCCCAGGTCACTCCCTCTTCTCCCCTCTCCCATCAGGCAAAAGGTACCAAAGTGTGAAAATGCACACCTCCAGATTCAAGGACTGTTTCTTTCCAGCTTTTATCAGACAACTGAACCATCCCATCACCAACCAGAGAGTGGTCCTGACATCCCATCTACCTCATTGGGGACTCTCGGGGAAACTTGGTTCGGACTTTACAGTGGATGGCTCGATTCTAATCATGTATTGTCTTTCCACTGACTGATTAGTACGCAACAAAAGCTTTTCACTGTATCTCGGTAAATTTAACTAAACATGACGGAGGGCTCGGGTGAGCTCTCTTGAAAGGGTTATACTCTGGGATGGATAGAGATGAGGACTTTGGAAAGTGCAGGTTGGTCACTATTGCTGCCAGAAATGAGTTGACCTCGGCATTAAATGGTACACCTGGCTGCTACTACAGTCACAGATAGTCTTCAGCCTACTGAGTCCACACTATCTGCCAAATACCTAACATAACACTAACCATATTAATCATTCATATGAACAGTTTGATTGAATGGCGTGATGATGTGCTTACGGATGTTGGGAACCCACACAACTATCCAGAGGGTGGAGCAAAACGGTCTCCAGATAGAGAATGTAAAGCGACTGAGGGTCATACAATAATGTAATTAGTTCTTCAAATAATTCCGCCTTGTGGGCATTTACTGACATCAAAAGAAAAAAATGAACCACACATTCAAAAGCAGAATAGGGACAGAGACAGCACCACAGTGGCTCAGCGGTGGAGTCGCTGCCTTACAGACCCAGTGACCCGGGTTCAATCCTGTCTATGGTCACTGTCTGTACGAGTTTGTACGTTCACCCTGTGACCTGCGTGGGTTTCCTCCCACATTCCAAAGCCGTACAGATTTGTGGGTTAATTTGGCAAGAGAATTGCAAATTGTTCCTAGTGGGTGGGATAGTGCTATTGTGTGGCATTTTTCCATACTGTCTCACTGAAGTCTAAAGTAAAATAGCTTGAGGATGGGACT
Organism: Amblyraja radiata; assembly: GCF_010909765.2. Taxonomy (NCBI): domain Eukaryota; kingdom Metazoa; phylum Chordata; class Chondrichthyes; order Rajiformes; family Rajidae; genus Amblyraja; species Amblyraja radiata. The sequence continues at coordinate 19,407,329 of NC_045960.1, read as the reverse complement.
TGGACAAATAGGAAGGAATTGTTGCTCACTTTTGCAAATGTGGAGTCATTTGTACGGTGTATTAGAATGAATGTAAGAGTATTTTACCTAAATATGTAGAAGATGAAAAGAACAATGCCTTCGAGGTGCAGCATCAAGATTAGCCACAGGGTGGCAAGATAAGCACACAATGCAGAATAATTCATTTATTTCATAAACATAAAACGCAACATTTAAAAAGCATTTAGTACGTGGACAGGTTTAGAGGGATATGGGTGGAACGCGGGGAGGTGGGACCAGTGTTGATGGGCTGGTCGGCGTGGGCAAGTTGGGCCGAAGGGCCTGTTTCCAGGCTGTATGACTGACTCTACGACTATGACTCTATATGAACATGCATCTAGAATTATGCTTTGCACAAATCACTAAAGAAACACCATCTGATCATTAATTTGAAAATAATATGAACTGTCAAGTTGAAAATGGAAACTGTGGATTTTAATTTTGTACTAACATAACGTTTAAGAGGCATTTGGACTGGTAAATGGATAGGATAGATTTGGAGGGTTATGGGCTAAACGCGGGCTTGTGGGACTAATGTAGATGGGGCATGTTGGTCGGTGTGGGCAAGTTGGGCCTGTTTCAATGCTGTATCTCTCTATGCTTATAAATGAAATGCATTGAACCTTGGTAATGCAAACTTGCAAATTTGTACGTTTATCTTGGCATCATGTTCAGCACGGTAGGCCGATGAGCCTGTCTTGTACTACACTGTTCTGTATTCTGCGTTCAAAAACAGGACAGGATTTACACAGTAAATGGTAGGGCCCTGCAGAGTGTTGCAGAGCAGAGAGACCGAGGGATACAGGGACAGATTCATTCTTTCTCATACCTTCCCATTCCTGGGGAGGGTAGAGGAGGAAGTACGAAGAAAGGGGAGAGGTAGAGAGGTGGGTTCGATCCTGACTATGGGTGCTGTCTGTACGGAGTTTGTACGTTCTCCCTGTGACTGTATGGGTTTTCTCCAGGTGCTCTGGATTCCTCCCCCAATCCAAGGACGTACTGGTTTATAGGTTAATTACCTAATATTGGAGAATTCAATGTGTAGGAAGAAACTGCAGATGCCGGTTTACACTGAAGAAACTCAGCACGACAGGCAGCATCTCTGGATAGAAGGAATGGGTGATGTTTCGTATCGGAGGAAGGGTCTCGACCAGAAACATCACCCATTCCTTCTATCCAGAGATACTGCCTGTCCCAGTGAGTTTCTATGGCATTTTGTAACTATCTTGGATACAGGGACAGAGTTCTCTGTAAATGACGACACAGCTAGATGGAGTGGTGAAGTGGGGGTTGGTGTGTTTACATTGATCGGTGGGTTAGTTGGTGCAGGACAACAATATATTTGCTATCTTACAGCGCCAGAGACCCTGGTTCAATCCTGACTACAGGTGCTGTTTGTATGGAGTTTGGATATTCGCCCTGTGACCATGTGGGGTTTCCCTGGGTGTTCTGGTTTTCTTCTACATGCCAAAGATGTGCAGGTTTGTAGGTAAATGTAAACTTCCGTAAATTGTCCCCAGTGTGTAGAATAGACTTAGTGTACAGGTGATCATATGTCGGCATGGGCCAAAGGGTTAGTCTCTACACTGTATCTTGAAAGCTAAAGGAGATGGGATTGCTTGTTATATCTCTACCACAGTTGGAGTACTGTGTACTGTTTTGGTAACCCTACTCACAGGAAAAATGTCATTAAGCTGGAAAAGGTGCAGAGAAGATTCACCAGGACGTAGACACAAAATGCTAGAGTAACTCAGGCAGCATCACTGGAGAGAGGAATGGGTGACGTTTCGGGTCGAGACCCTTCTTCACCAGGACGTGCCTAGAATTTGAAAGTTTGAGTCTTAAGGAGTGGTTAGAATGGCTAGGATTTTTATTTACCCTGCAATGTAGGAGGCTGGGGGTGCCTGCACTTCTGAAGGGTCTTGACTCGAAATGTCACTTATTCCTTTTCTCCAGAGATGCTGCCTGACCCGCTGAGTTACCGCAGCACTTTGTGTCTATCTTCACAAGATACCCAAATGCGATCTGACCAATGACTTGTAAAGTCTCCCTGCTTTAATATTTTAGTCCCTTCAAAAAGAATGCTAGCATGGCACTTGCCTTCCTTACTGCTAATCCAAATTGCAAATTAATCTATTGGGAATCGTGCATCAGCACTCCCAAGTCTCTTTGCACCTCAGATATCTGAATCCCTATTAACCGGTGGCATCCATTTATGTTACTATGAAACAAGAAGCAGCCTGCAATACTTGTCTTTATTTGAAGTGCAGGAAATTATTACTTGGGCTTTTATGTGCTTGACAGTCCGAAGAGCTAAATCTAACTCTCTCTTGAATACATCTGCCTCGCAAAGACTTGTCTTTCTCAGGTTGCAGGTTATGATGTTTTGACTTACTCTAGGAGTTTACAGTTGGATTGAAAGACAAGTTGGTAATCATGCACAGTTACCTTATATAATGCAAAATGAAAGATGCAAGTCAAATATTGTGGCACAGTAGCGCAGCGATAGAGTTGCTGTCTTACAACGCCAGAGACCCGGGTTCAATCCTGACCTCGAGAAAACAATTTACACTGAAGCCAATTAACCTACAAACCTGTATGTCTTATGAGTATGGGAGGAAACTGGAGTAAGCAAAGAAAACCCACGCGGTCACAGGGAGAATGTACAAACTCCGTAAAGACAGCACCCGTAGTCAGGATCGAACCCGGTTTCCTGGCGCTGTGAGGCTGCAGTTCCATCATTACGCCACTGTGCCGCCTTGTAACGGGTGACACAATGGGGCAGCTGGTAAGGTCGCTGCCTCACAGCACCAGTGACCTGGGTTCGATCCTGACCTCAGGTGCTGTGTGCGTGCGCTCCCTGCGACTGCGTAGGTTTCCTTGTCTCGGTTAATTGGTCACTGTAAATTGCTTTCCGTGTGAGTGAACAGTAGAACCTTGGGTGAGTTTTAGTTTTATTTACTTTTAGAGATAGTGCAGAAACAGGCCCTTCGGCCCACCTTGTCCGCGCCGACCAACGATTCCTGCACATTAACACAATCTACACACACTAGGGACAACTTACACTTATACCAAGCCAATTAACCTACAAACCCGTACGTCTTTGGAGTCAGAGAGGAAACCGAAGATCTCGGGGAAAACCCACGCAGGTCACGGGTAGAACATACAAACTCCATACAGACAGCACCTGTAGTCGGGATCGAACCCGGGTCTCCGGCTCTGCAAGCGCTGTGCGGCAGCAACTGTACTGCTGCACCACTGTACCGCCCTTATTAGGATTGGAATTCGAATCCAATTCTAATTGGAATTTGAATGTGGAATTAGTGTAGGATTAGTGTAAATGAATGCATGAAGGTCCATAGATTCACAGCACACCGGAGGCAGTTTCCCTGCTCTGACTCCATAACTCCATGCCATGTAATTAACTAAATTTGAGAATCCAGGACTAGAGGGTGGAGGGACCAGTCTCCAAATCTTAAATGCTGTTTCTTTGGCACACAGAATGTTCTACCAGCTACCACTAGAATCATAGAGTCAAAGACTCATAGAGCACAGAAACAGGCCCTTCGGCCCAAGTTGCCTGTGCTTAACAAGATGCCCCATCTACACCTGTCTCATCTATCTGTGTTGACCCATATCCCGCTGAACCTTTCCTATTCATGTGCAAATGTACTTTTCCACAGGAATAGCCAAGAAAACACGTTAGTGGCTCGATTGTAATCATGTATAGTCTTTCTGCTAACTGGTTAGCACGCAACAAAAGCTTTTCACCGTACCTCAATACACCCTACCACAATAAACTAGACGAAACTAAATGCCTCACGGCGCAGCTGAGCATAAAAAGGGACCCGACATTGGGGGAGGGGGGGGGGGGGTGGGGGGGTGGACACATATAGCAGCAGGCCTGGTTCGCCGCTGCAAGAAGATAAGACTATACTAAGAACTTTTGAAACGTTGTCGGCGCCAGAAAAGTGGCAACTCTTTGGCAGTCTGAAGAAGGGTCGCGACCCATAACATCACCCATTCCTTCTCTTCACTGATACTGTCTATCCCGCCGAGTTACTCCAGCATTTTGCGTCTATCTTCGATTTAAACCAGCATCAGCAGTTCTTGTCTACGGAACTCTTTATGTACTGCCTAGGTGAGGTCTGCTGTGTGACTTTATTGGATTGTATGCAAAAACAAAGAATTTTACATGTGACAATAAAGTATCATTGAATCATTCCTTAGAAGGCTTAGGAAATGTAGCATGTCCCCAAACACTCTTCACAGACTTCTACTGATGACCCATCGGGATACATCACAGCATGCTTTGGGAACAGCTCCATCCAAGACCGCAAGAAATTGCAGACACTTGTGAATGCAGCCTGTTAATCCTGGCTAAATTGGAGCAGCCATGGCATTAACATTGAGTATGGGCTTAGGTGCTGCTTGGCCATTTTGGTCAAGTTAAATGTGCCTCTGCAGAACTGAGACAAGCTGCTGAATGGTGCCAGCATGTCTGTGGCCCAGATAAATACTGCAGAGAATGAATGGGATATCTGCAGACTTCTTACAATGAGGTGGAAAATGCATAGAACTGATTGGATCAATGCAAACCAGAACATGATAAATAATGTTGCGAGGTCTTACTTTGTAATAGGCCATTCTCACGGGGCGACTTGACGCAAGAGTTAACCAGAGTGAAGTGGTCGTGGTCTAGCACGATACCACACGATATAACGGGGGGTAGATAAAGAGTTCCCACGGGTACTCGGCATTTCTGTTATTTGTGCGAGTGACTTGTCCGTCTCCCGAGCTTTCCCGTTAAATCTTGAATGGACATTGTGAACTGTGAAGTGTTGTAAAATCATCACGTGGCACAAATGATGTCACTTTTTTTTTCACACACTATAAATATCCTCCCTTGGTTGAATTGGCTCATTTGGAGACATGCCTGTACTAAGTAGTTTCGAGTACAGGATGGTGGTTTTTTTCATTGACTTTTTTACTTTGCATCTACAGGGCACAGACAGACTTATAAGAGAAGTTTAAGTTAACTGCAAAAACAGCACTTTTACATCTATAGCAATGTATGTTTTTAAATCATGGATAACATTAAATGGTTTTCCTGTTGATGTACTAATATATCGTTATATATACTCACATGAGCACCCGGGATACTCCGCAGCCTTCGTCACCAGCAGGTTCCGTTTTTTCTCCCTGTTTTTATAATCCTCTCTGGATTTATCGTAGAGAGTTTTGTTTAATTGGTACCATTCTACTAGTTCCCCCTCTTGTTCCCTGGTGAAGTTATATGGCCTTACCTTCTGCCATCTTCCCTTTATATAAGCGTCTGTTGAGGCTATTCCTACAATGGCTACTGGGGAGGCAATCTGAAATCCACCTTGCTCACCCTCTCCCTGCTCCAAGGAGCCCACAGGCAGTGTTATCTGTGGCATCTCCTGTTGCCTCTCCACCTGTCTCTCTTGCTGCGTCTCCTCCTCATTATCCTGCATGGCAAAAACCTTTCAGACATGTTTTACCCCCTTTCTTTGAGCTTTTCTGGGAGGCATCTCAGCTAGTGTTCCAGTGAAAAAGATTCTCCAACAATGACAATGAGGTGGGACGTCCTCGATGGACACATGTTCCATTGGCGATATTGAGACCACCTTTTTTACTCACCTTCTGTCCCCTCTGTCCAGCTTCCGGGTTCACCGTTCGCAGGAGTTCCCACGGTAAACGCAAGAGTTATTACGGATATCGCACTGGCCACTACGTCCATATAATGTTGCAATGTTCAACCACAAGTGTACAAGTCACTCTTGGAGAAATTCAAGCTTGCTTGAATTTTCTCCCGAGTCACCAAGTTACATGAGTACCTGCCGTTAGCGCCACGGTGGTCCACGAATGCTGTACGGTTATCGCACGAGGTTCCGACGATGTTCAACTCTGGTTAACTCTTGCGTCAAGTCGCCCCGTGAGAATGGCCTATTAGTTGTTGATTGCTTGAAATGTTGAGCTTTGTCTGGGTTGTTTGAATCCCAGGGCACATGTTGCATTATTCATCTATGTTAGCTTCCTACTCGAAGCCTTACCAGATACAATGTATTAGTTACTATGTTATTGGGTTAGGGAACTGTCAATCATGTACTGTTGCGATCGATATGTGTTATTGGACTGTATAGGGACCTCCTCCATGTAGTTCGGCTCCTCAAGGTTCGGGAACCTAAAGGCAGCCCCCACCAAAGATTGTAGCACTGCTCTATAATCTTTGGTCCCCACGAGGTCCTTTGTCGATCTTCTGGAAGAACGCTTGGGACTGCGTGACATTTTGGAGTGTCTCTGCTTGCACAAGGCTAGAAGGGCTTGGCCAAGCAGATACAAGGATCGAACCCACGGTGGTTAGGTATTGTAGAGGGGAATTGTTGTTGTGTTATCCAAAATAAAGTTGAGTTGCTCAAGTGCTTAATTCAGTAATTTATTGACTAAAAATAGACTGGGAGGGAGCTTAGAGCAAGCTATTTACAAGCCCAGACCGTTACACGAACTAACCTCCCTTCCATTGACCCCATTTAACTCAGCAAGGCCAGCAGCATAATCAAGGACCAGTCTCTCCCCAGATATTTTCCCTTCTCCCCACTCCTATCAGGCAAGACGTACAGAAGTTTGAAAACGCACACCTCCAGATACAAGGACAGTTTCTTCCCAGCTGTTATCAGGCAGTTGAACCTTCCTTTACCAACTAGAGAATGGTCCTGAGCACTATCTACCTCTTTGGAGACCCTCGCACCATTTTTAATCGGATTTTACTGAACTTTATTGGGGGGAGGGGGGGTGTGTGGTCAACAACATGGAAGTGTATGCGTGCAGTTAACGGGAAAGAGAGTGCAGGAAAGGTCACGTTTAAACTAACAGGGCAGAGGATGGGAACCAACGCAAGGTGATGGAGTGCCATAAAAAGAGGACCGAAGCAAAAGGTAGAAAAGAAAAACAAACCTGAAAGCTTTGTGCCTTAACGTGAGGAGCATTTGTAATAAGGTGGATGAATTGAATGTGCAGTTAGTAGTTAAGGGATATGATATAGTTGGAATTACGGAGACATGGCTACAGGGTGACCAAGGCTGGGAGCTAAACATGCAGAGGTATTCAATATTCAGGAAGGATAGACAGAAAGGACGAGGAGGTGGGATGTCATTGCTGGTTAAAGAGGAGATTGATGCAATAGTAAGGAGAGACATTAGCTTGGATGCTGTAGAATCTGTATGGGTAGAACTGCGAAATAGCCAAAGGCAGAAAATGCTTGTTGGAGTGGTATACAGACCACCAAGCAGCAGTAGGGAGGTTGGGGATAGCATCAAGCAGGAAATTAGGGATGCGGGTAGCATCCTTAATATCTACATATAGATTGGGCCAACCAAATTGGTAACAGCGCTAAGGAGGAGGATTTTCTGGAATGTATACGGGATGTTTTAAGCCAATAAGTAGAGTAACCGACTAGAGGGCAGGCCATCCGAGACTGGATATTGCGTAATGAGGAAGGATTAGTTAGCGATCTTGTTGTGCAAAGCCCCTTGGGCAACAGGGACCATAATAGGAGCGAGACTGAAAACGGGGAATTACAGACCAGTTAGCCTGACTTCGGTGGTGGGAAAGATGCTGGAGTCAATTATTAAAGAGGTAATAATGGGGCATTTCGATAGCAGTAAAAGGATTAGTCCAAGTCAACATGGATTTATGAAAGGAAAATCATGCTTGACTAATCTTCTGGAATTTTTTGAGGATGTGACAAGTAAAATAGACGAAGGAGAGCCAGTAGATGTAGTGTATCTAGACTTTCAGAAAGCCTTTGATAAGGTCTCGCAAGGGAGACTGGTGACTAAAATTAGAGCACATGGTATTGGGGGTAGGGTGTTGACATGGATGGAAAATTGGTTGGCAGACAGGATGCAAAGAGTAGGAGTGAACGGGTCCTTTTCAGAATGGCAGGCAGTGGCGAGTGGAGTGCCGCAAGGCTCGGTGTTGGGGCCACAACTGTTTACCATATATATTAATGATTTGGAAAAGGGAATTAGGAGCAACACTAGCAAGTTTGCGGATAACACAAGCTGGGTGGCAGTGTGAACTGCGAAGAGGATGTTAGGGGGTTGCAGGGTGACCTGGACAGGCTGAGTGGGCTGATGCGTGGCAGATGCAGTACAATATAGATAAATGTGAGGTTATTCACTTTGGTGGCAAAAACAAGGGGGCAGATTATTATCTCAATGGGGTTAGGATAGGTAAAGAGGAGGTACAGCGAGACCTGGGTGTCCTTGTACACCGGTCACTGAAAGTTGGCGTGCAGGTACAGCAGGCAGTGAAGAAAGCTAATGGAATGTTGGCCTTCATAACAAGAGGATTTCAGTATAGGAGTAGAGAGGTTCTTCTGCAGTTGTATAGGGCTCTGGTAAGACCATATCTGGAGTATTGTGTACAGTTTTGGTCTCCTAATTTGAGGAAGGACATCATTGTGATTGAGGCAGTGCAGCGTAGGTTCACAAGATTGATCCCTGGGATGGCGGGACTGTCGTATGAGGAAAGATTGAAAAGACTAGGCTTGTATTCACTGGAGTTTAGAAGGATGAGGGGGAAATCTTATAGAACATAAAAAATTATAAAAGGACTGGCCAAGCTAGATGCAGGAAAAATGTTCCCAGTGTTGGGCGAGTCCAGAACCAGGGGCCACAGTCTTAGAATAAAGGGGAGGCCATTTACGCCTGAGGTGAGAAAAACCTTTTCACCCAGAGAGTTGTGAATTTGTGGAATTCCCTGCCACAGAGGGCAGTGGAGGCCAAATCACTGGATGGATTTAAGAGAGAGTTAGATAGAGCTCTGGGGGCTAGTGGAACCAAGTGATATGGGGAGAAGGCAGGCACGGGTTATTGATTGGGGACGATCAGCCATGATCACAATGAATGGCGGCGCTGGCTCGAAGGGCCGAATGGCCTCCTCCTGCACCTATTTTCTATGTTTCTATGGTGGAATTCTGCATTAGGATGGAGAGTGAAAGGCCTGTCCCACTGCGGCGACCAAATTGGCGAGTTTAGAAGAGTTTGCCCTCGACTCATACTCGCAGCATGGTCGACACGAGGTCCTAGGAGGTCTTTGTAACTCTCCTGCATGCTCGAGAGTAGTCCCCGTGTACTCGAGGCCTCAGCTAGTTTGCGGCATTTTTTTTCAACATGCTGAAAAATGCCCGCGAGTAAAAAAAGGTCGCCTTGGAAAAATATCTATGTTTTTTTACTCGTAGGTTTAGTCGAAGTAGGTAATAGTAGATCGGCATATTATTCATAGGTAATCGAGGGTAGTCGAAGGTAAAGCTCGTTGAGAAAAAAAGGTAAATAAACCGACCAGTAATGTTAAATTTTAAGAAGGAGCTGCAGATGTTGGAAAATCGAAGGTAGACAAAATGCTGGAGAAACTCAACGGATGAGGCGGTATCTAGCCAGTGGGCTAAGGGAGAGTTGAGAAGGGGAGGAGAAAGCGTGGACTATCTGAAATTAGAGAAGTCAATGTTCATACCGCTGCAAACTGCCCAAGCAAAATATGAGGTGCTGCTCCTCCAATTTACGGTGGTCCTCACTCTGGCCTTGGAGGCGGCCCAGGACAGAATGGTCGGATTCAGAATGGGAGGGGGAGTTGAAGTACTGAGCCACCGGGAGATCAGGTTGGTAATGATAAATGCCCGCTAAACTTTATTAAAAGTTGTGTGGCTTCTTAAAAGTGTCTACTCCTTCTCCTGGATGTTTTCAAGAGGGAGTTAGATTTAGCTCATAGGGCTAATGAATTCTAGGAAACGGGTAAAAGCAGGAACGGGGTATTGATTTTAGATGATCAGCCATGATCACATTGAATGGCATTGGTGGCTCGAAGGGCCAAATGGCCTACTCCTGCACCTATTTCCTATGTTTCTATTTACTTTATCCTGTATCTGTACTCTGTGGACGGCTTGATTGTAATCACCTATAGTCTTTTTGCTGACTGGATAGCACACAACAAGTGATTTTCATTGTGCCTTGCTACACTTGACAAGAATAAATGCAATAAACTAAACCATCCTGCCAAGACATGTTGGCGCATTTGACCCATAACCCTTTCCCATCCACGTACCTGTCCAAATGTATAGTTCCACAAGTATTTTTCCTTGCCTCCACATGAACCTTCTCGACAGGAGATTTTGGGCAAATACCCCAACAATTTATCATTTCCAGCTGGGCTAAAGTGTTGGACCTTTTTGGACCTACAGTCCCTTAGCTCAGGGTGATCACCTAGTTGTACAGCAGGGAAACAGGCCTTTTGGCCCATCGAGTCAGTGTTGACTGTTAAACTCCCATTTACACTAATCTATCTTAATTACATTCACTTTCTTATGGACTCCCCTGGATAAAAGTCTAAAGTTCCTCGGTGGGATAAATTGAGTTTGTCTGTTTTCCCTGTGACTGCGTGGGTTTTCTCTGGATGCTCCGGTTTCCTCCCACACTCAACAGACATACAGTTTTGAAGGTTAATTGGCTTCTGCAAATTGTAAATTGCCCCTGGTGTATAGGACAGTGCTAGTGTGCGGGGTGATCGCTGGTCGGCGTGGGCTGAAGGCCCTGTTTCCATGCTGTATCTCTGAATTAAAAGCACTGGCGGTGAGAAAAGGCCAGCACAAATAAAGGACGTAAACAGATGGCCTCAGGAAGGGTGGCTCCATTGTTGGCTGGGGAAGGTGTGATAACAAGAGGGATTCAAGGATGTGAACAGCGGAACTGGTGTGAGGACCAGGGTGGGGGAGAAGGGGAGTGCAGGAGTCACTTGAAATTAGAGAAATCAATCTTGTAAACTGCGTAAAATAAATAGGAGGCGCTGTTCCTCCAATTTGCATGTGGCCTCATTCTAACAGTGGAGGAGGCCCAGGACAGAAAGGCCAGTGTGGGAATGGGAAAGGAAATAAGCAAAATAAGCATGTTGTTGGCTTAAACCAACAGAACTGGAAGCATTAGTCAGCGATGCAATAATGAGAGGTCTTGGCTCTTTGGCTTAGGCAGAAATCCAGGGGGAAATGGATTGTGAGCAGTTTTGGGCCCCATATCAGAGGAAGAATGTGCTGGCATTGGAAAGGGTCCAGAAGAGGTTAATGAGATTGATCCCAGGCATAGGTGGGTTAACATACGATGAACATTTGAAGGCACTGGGCCGCTCCTCGCTGGAGTTGAGAAGGATGAGGTGGGATCAAATTGAAATTCACCGAATAGTGAAGTGCCTGGATAGATTGGATGTGGAGAGAATGTTTTCACTAGTCGGAGAGCCAAGAACCAGAGGTCCTCGACTAAAAATAAAACAATGTTCCTTTAGTTAGAGTGTGGTGAGTCTGTGGAATTCACTGCCACAGATGGCTGTGGAGGGTAAGTAAATTGATATTTATAAGACAGAGATAGATAGATTCTTGATTAGTACGGGTGTCAGGGGTTATGGGGTTAAGGCAGGAGAATAGGATTAAGAGGGAAAGAAAGATCAGCCTTGATTGAATAGCAGAGTAGACTTGATGGGGCAATTGGCCTTATTCTGCTACTATCACTTTAGGACATAAAATTATGAAATGTAATTTCAACAGTGAGAGGAATGAACTGCCTAGTTTAGTTTATAGATACAATGCAGAAACAGGCACCTCGGTCCACCAAGTCCTCGCCGACCTGCCATCTCTGTACACTAGCACTATCCTACACACTCTAGGGACAATTTACAATTTTACCAAAGCCATTTAACCTACAAACCTGCACGTCTTTGGAGTGTGGGAGGAAGCCAGAGCACCCGGAGAAAACCCACGTGGTCACAGGGAGAACATACAAACTCCGTACAGACGACACCAGTAGTTGGAATCGAACATGGGTCTCTGGCGCTGTGTGGCAGCAACTCTACCGCTGAGCCACTGTGCTGCCACTCCAATTAACTAGTTGCTAATTGTGGCCATTAATAACTCTTACCTTGGCAGAATGGAACTGCAGAGTCCCACTGGTACAAGCCATTGGGAAACCGTTGACAGGTAGCGTTACTGTGACCGACCAGTCGGTACCCTGCTTTACAGTAGAACTGCACCACGCTGTGGAGTGTGCCTGTCGTCCTGTTCACAACCCCACCGTTCAATGGGACACTGTCCATGCTGCAGTAGGAAGCTGGAAGCACAAAACACAATGGATTTTCAATTCAGCTTCTGCACACATTCCCAGGGCGTCCGGATGAGTGGAGATCCACAGTCCGGAAATGCGAAACGACAGAGAAATCACACAAATTTTCAACTGTAACTTTGAACTATTCCTGCCTTTCCAATGCTGATTGACTCATTGTGAGTTTCCCGTGTAACAAGTAAGACTGCCATACTCTGCTGCAAGATGGTGCAGCGTCCGACTGATGAGGTGATGTTTAATGCATTCCCTTTCACGTCAGTGCGGCCTGAATTCCTGGGCTCCCTCTCACACTCTGGGGCATCAGGTCGACTCCGCCATTCAATCATGGCTGATATACAGTGCATTCAGAAAGTATTCAGACCCCTTCACTTTTTCCACATTTTGTTGCGTACTCGAAAATTGATTACATTTTTTTTTTTGTCATCAGTTTACACATAATACCCCATAATAAAAAAACGAAAACAAGCGTTTAGAATTTTTTTGAGGCACCTTTAGCAGCGATTACAGTGTTCTTGGGTATGATGCTACCAGCTTGGCACACCTGTATTTGGGTAATTTCTCCCATTCTTCTCTCATGATCGTTTCAAGCTCTGTCAGGTTGGATGGGGAGGGACGATGCACAGCTATTTTCAGGTCCCTCCAGAGATGTTCGATCGGGTTCAAGTCCGGGCTCTGGCTGGGCCACTCAAGGACATTCACAGACTGTCACAAAGCCACTCCTGCGTTGTCTTGGCTGTGTGCTTAGGATCATTTTCCTGTTGGGAGGTGAACCTCCACCCCCACAGCATGATGCTGCCACCACTATGCTTCACCGTGGGTATGGTATTGGCCAGGTGATGAGCAGTGCCAGGTTTCCTCCAGACATGACACTTGGCATTCAGGCCAAAGAGTTCAATCTTGGTTTCATCAGACCAGAGAATCTTGTTTCTCATGCCTTTTGGCAAACTCCAAGTGGGCTGTCATGTGCCTTATAGTGAGGAGTGGCCACTCTACCATAATGGCCTGATTGGTGGTGCTGCAGATATAGTTGCCCCTTCTGGAAGGTTCTCCCATCTCCACAGAGGAACTCTGGAGCTCTGTCAGAGTGACTATCGGGTTCTTGGTCACCTCCCTGACCAAGGCCCTTCTCCTCCGAATGCTCAGTTTGGCCGGGCGGCCAGCTCTATGAAGAGACCTGGTTGTTCCAAAGTTCCATTCAAGAATGACGGAGGCCACTGTGCTCTTCTGGTCCTGCAATGCTGCAGAAATTGTTTTATACCCTTCCCCAGATCTGTGTCTCGACACAATCCTGTCTCGGAGGTCTACGGACAATTCCTTCATCTTCATGGCTTGGTGTTTGCTCTGACATGCACTGTCAGCTGTGGGACCTTATATAGACAGGTGTGTGCCTTTCCAAATCATGTCCAATCAATTTAATTTACCACTGGTGGACACCAATAAAGTTGTAGAAACATCTCACGGACAATCAATGGAAACAGGATGAACCTAAGCTCAATTTTGAATGTCCTAGCTAAGGGTCTGAATACTTATGTAAATGTGATATTTCAGTTATTTTTTTTTAATTACTTTGCAAAAATTTCTAAACATCTGTTTTCACTTCTTCATTCTGGAGTATTGTGTGTAGATTGATGATTAAAAAAAATGAATTTAATCGATTTTAAAATAAGGCTGTAACACAACAACATGTGGAAAAAGTGAAGGGTTCTGAAAACTTTCTGAATGCACTGTATCTCCCCCCTCCTAACCCCATTCTCCTGCCTTCTCCCCATAACCTCTAACACCTGTACTAATCAACTCATTTTAAACGATTAGAGACCTCATTCCCTCCCCACCTTTAACCCATTGGTGCCCAAATTCCCTCCCTCCTTTTCACACACTGGGGCCCCAGTTTCCTCCCTCCTTCCCTTTCACACACTGGGACCACAGCTTCCACATTCCCTTTCAACTTATTCTATTCACTGGAAAATGTATTCCATACCATGTCATGTCTAAAATAAAAAATGAATTGAAGTTGTGCTGGGGTGTTAATGAGCGTAACAGCCAATCATCTGGAAAACGCATGCAGCTCAAGACCAGCTTGTTCTGGATGACTGGAGTTTTACTGTAAACTCCCCTGAAGAAAGTAAGACAGGTCGGAAGAAGGGTCCCCACCTGAAATATCACCTATCCACGTTCTCCAGAGATGCTGCCTGACTCGCTGAGTTACTCCAGCACTCTGAGACAAATTTTGGCTTGCTTATGCATGGTCATCATCATTATTATTTAATGCTTCTGTGACAATGAGTTAATCTCTCAGCAGCTGTTACTCCTCTAGCTTCTGCTATTTTCGTCTCTTGTCATTCTCCCGGGGTCCATTCCAATGCAAAAATGGCCTCTCAGCGATTAATTTTCAGATGGCCGTAACATTTGTTCGAATCCGACGAGGAAGCTTAGTGCCGCATTAACTACCAAAGTAGCTCATCAGTGGGTGTTCATTATTTTCCAAATTAAAAAAAGTTCTCAGGTTAACAGAGTGGTCCGCAGCAGGAATAAACTCTCTGATGGACATACAATGGACTCATTGCAGGCAACTGGAAGCCTGATTATGATAACATTGTTTTGCGTTGCGATGGACTGAATAAGCCCCATTATCACTAACAATCCACATTAACATTTAACTGCAGAACACTGAATTATCCGCCTGGGAAGGTCTCATTGGACAAGAGCACAAACAATAGACGCTAAAGATTTGAAATAAGAACAGAATGCACTGGAAGCCCTCGTCATCTGTGGAGTGACCACTTCATCCTTAACCACCCTTCAACACTGGGTCGGCATGGTAGCGCAGCGCCAGAGTTGCTGCCTCACAGTGCCAGAGACCCGGCTTCAATCCTGACCAAGGGTGCGGAGTTTATAGATTCTCCTTGTGACTGTGTGGGTTTTCCCGGGGTGCTCTGTTTCCTCCGGCACTCCAAAGACATGCTGATTTGCAGGTTCATTGGCTTGGTATAATTGTAAGATGTTCCTAGTGTCTAGGACAGTATTAGTGTGCGGGTGATTGCTGGTCGGCACAGACTCGGTGGGCCGAAGGGCCTGCTTCCATGCTGTGAATCTAAACTAAACTAAACTAAACTAAGCTAAGCTAAGCTAAATTAAACTAAACTTCAAGTGGATGACCGTTAACCAGGATTGGGGAAAAGTCAAGGTGATCAGGTTTTCAAATGGCAAGGTAGAAGGGAGGGGCGAACTGAAGGCAACAATACGACAGGTAGAAGAAATTACCGTTCCACCACCGATTTTCCAGCAACAGGTGGATTGGGACCCCCTTTAATTCGGACAAATTTACAAGAGCACTCTTGAAATCCTCCCGAAAATGCGGAGCCAAGGTCGGGTGAAGCGACCGATCTCGACCTCATCGAGATTTCCGCAGCTGATCGGCGGGTCGAATTTTCTCCTGCGGCCCGGGCTCTGGAACTCCGGCCCGGCCGGAACCGGCAGAACCGTTCCCATGTCCGAGTTCCGTGGCCGACTTTGCAGGCCTGTAACCCCCCCCACCCCCCCCATCCGAGGTCGTTGCCTCTGTTGGTCCAGCATAATAAATAATCCAGAAAGGCTCTGGGACCAAGAGGTGTCAGAAAATCAGTGGCGGACAAAACTGGTGAAAGAAGTTGAAGGTGAAAGGCATTGAAGTACGGACAAGGAATCCAACAAATGTTCAGCTGAAAAGATGTAATGAAAAGAGATACACAGCTCAGGAACAAGCCCTTCAGCCCATAGTGTCTGTGCCAAGCATCAAATACTTTACTCAAAACCACGTACACGGAGTGAACCCTAACCCACTCTATTTTCGAGACATTTCCATGAACTACCTCCAGTGTCTACCACAGAGTCACAGAGAGTCATGGAGCCAGTTAGCACAGAAGCAGGTCCATCAGCCACTGTGTCCGTGCCACAGTGGTATCATCTGTATCAGTTGCATTAGAGATACAGCATGGAAACTGGACCTTCGGCCCAACGGTTCCATGCCGACCAGCAATCCCCGTACACTAACACCATCCAACACAACAGGGACAATTAACAACCCACTGAAGCCAAATACCCTATAAACCCGCACGTCTTTGGGACATGGGAGGAAACTGGAGCAGCCAGAGAAAACCCAGGGAGAACGTACAAGCTCCGTACAGACAGCACCCATAGTCAGGATTGAACCCGGGTCACTGGCGCTGTAAGGCAGCAACTCTACCGCTGCACTACTGTGCCGCCCTTTATCCATCTAGGCTTTAATCCACCCCCACTGCTTGTTTTTCCAAACTTTCTTCCCCGGACTACAATCAATCTGAGGAAGTGTCCTGACCTGAAACCTCACCTGTCCATTCCCTCCTCAGATGCTGCCTGTCCCACTGAGTTCCAAAAGCATGATTACGGTTTGCAATAAACCTACCCCCAGCCCCCTCTAACTTAAGCCAATTTTCAGTTGAGCACTTTTTTCTATTTTCAGTGGCTGTGCTAACTCACTTCTCAGCCAGTATATATTATTTTATTCAGGAATTAATATGATGGCGGTACTGTGTGGCGCAGCGGTAGAGTTACTGCCTCACAGCACCAGAGACCTGGTTTCAATCATGACTCCGAGTGCTGTCTATACGTTCTCCCTGTGACCCCGTGGGTTTTCTCCAGGTACCCCGGTTCCCTCCCACACTCCAAAGATGTACAAGTTTGTACGCAAATTGGCTTGGTAAAATAATAAATTGTCCCTAATATGTGTAGGGTAGTGTTTGTGTGAGAGGATCGCTGGTCAGCACAGACTCGTTGGGCTGAAGGGCCTGCGTCCGTGCTGCATCTATAAAATTGATAAAAGCAAAATCAATATGATGGTCAACATCATAAGTATTTTGAATAGCTGACCAATTTTGATATTGCTCGACACATTTTATGGCAAGGAAATACAAACTGGGGTTGAGTGAGATGATGTATATTGTTATGAAGTTATTATAAAAAGTTATACACTTTGCGAAGAACCGCTTTAAGATTACCAAGTAGATGTAGTTAGCCATTGTGACAGGATGAAAACATTGTCCTAGAAATTAAATTGAGCATGAAAATACTGTATGTGGTAAAATGATGCTACGCCAATGTGCTAATTCCGTTTGTGCATGATAACTGTGCGAGCCTCATGCAAAGATTCAAGTGGTGCCAATTGTGCCATTTTCCCCATCGGTACACATGAATCACGAGCAATTTATAAAGCTTTCCTGCATTACTTCACACCGTGCCTGCATCTCTTGAAGGAGGCAATTTCAGTCATGACTGGGCAACACAGAAGCGCAGCGGTAGAGTTGCTGCCTCACGGCGCCTGTGACCCGGTTTCCATGGGTGCTGTCTGTGACCGTGGGGGGTTTGCTCCAGTTTCTTCTCCCACTCCAAAGACGTACAAGTTTGTAGGTTAATTGGCTTCTTTAGACTTTAGAGATACAGTGCGGTAACAAGCCCTTCGGGCAACCGAGACCGCACCTACCAGCGATCACCCCATACACTAACACTATCCTACACCTTAGGTGACAATTTACTATTTTACCAAAGCCAATTAACCTATAAACTTGTTCAAGAAGGAACTGCAGATGCTGGAAAATCGAGGGTACACAAAAATGCTGGAGAAACTCAGCGGGTGCAGCAGCATCTATGGAGCGAAGGAAATAGATAACGTTTCGGGCCGAAACCCTTCTTCAGACTTCAGTCTAAAATCGAAAGTCTAAAGACCTATAAACTTGTACGTCTTTGGAATGTGGAAGGAAGAAAACCCACGCAGAGGAAGCCCACGCGGTTACAGGGGGAACACACAAACACCACACGGGCAGAACCCGTCGTCAGGATCGAACCCGAGTCTCTGGCGGTGCGAGGCAGCAACTCTACCGCTGTGCCACTGTGAATTGTAAATTGTCCCTAGTGTGTTGGGTAGTGTTAGTAGATCGCTGGTCGGCATGGACTTGGTGGGCCAAAGTGCCTGTTTCTGCGCTGTATCTCTAAAGTCTAAAATCGAAAGTCTAAACACCGCATGTCATTGGGCAATTAGGGAAGTGTGCTGGGGGATGATGTAAGTTGAAGCTGACCTCAACATCCTGGATGAAGAGATGGACAACTAGTGAGATGTTTTGCTTGACTAACAATGGGGGGACCAGCAATGAGCGGGCAGTGGTAGTGGTAGTTCAAGTCTATTGTCACCTGCACAAGCACAGTGAGGCACAGAACAATGAAAGATCTTGCTCACAGCCACATCACAGGTGCAAAGACTCAGCCAAACATAAAAATAAACCCAAACGTGTAGGAAGGAACTGCAGATGCTGGTTTAAACGGAAGACACAAAAAACTGGAGTAACGCAGCACGACAGGCAGCATCTCTGGCGAGATGGAATGGGTGACGTTTCTGATCAAGAACAAATTCTTTCTTCTCCCCTCTCCCATCGGGCAAGAGGTACAGAAGTGTGAAAACGCACACTTCCAGATTCAGGGACAATTTCTTCTCAGCTGTTATCAGGCAACTGAACCATTCTATCACCAACTGGAGAGCGGCCCTGAGCTACCATCCACCTCATGGGAGACCCGGCAGATCCGTTCCCAAAATTAAACCAAAATGAACTGCAGGAGGATGAGGGGTGATCTTATGAAGGTATATAAGACCATGAGGGGAATAGATAGCGTAAATAGCAAGATTAAACGAGAACTTACCAGTTCGAAGTTTGATCGTTATTTTATGAGGAGTACGTTGAGGGAATACGTGAAGAACCCCGCCAGGACGCATGCGTGTCATTCTTCAAAGCAGCGGTGTGAAATCACAGATAACTGTAATGACTTAAACATAGTAAGATTAGAGAAAGAAATACCAGTTGAGTATATGATCATGGGTGGGAGCGGAGGGCACGTATTCCCTCAACGTACTCCTCATAAAATAACGATCAAACTTCAAACTGGTAAGTTCTCGTTTAATCTTACTATTTTACTTCGGAGTCACGTGAGTGACTACGTGAAGATTTCAAAGCTCTGTGATTTCATGCCGTGGAAACGAGTCCATGCATCACATCTGCCTGTAGGAGGAATTGTGTCAACATAATTTAGACATGAATCCGACATTGAAATCCATGAAATTTATTAACACAAAATTGTTTCTGCAAACGTTCCAGGTTTCATGACTGGTTTATGATAAAATAGTTGGAATGTTTTTTCCCCTGACCATCCTGCTGCCTTGAGGATTTGGTCCATTGGTACATCCAACTGCATAGCTGCCGATGTAGCTGCAGCCCTGGTGGAATGAGATTTAAAAATAGTAGTATCCACCCCAGCCTGTATTAGAACCTGTTTCAGCCATCTTGAGATGGTCTGGACCGTCACTCTTTTGTGTGGTTGCTTATGGCTGACTAAAAGTGCCTTCTCATTGCCTCTGATGATTTTCGTGTTCTCCATGTATAACGACAAATGTCTTACTATACAGAGACGATCTTCTGTTGTGTAAGACCTAAATTCTATATTGAGGCTTGCTGATCCCTGTCTGTTCTGCTTTACTAATTCATAAATATGAAACGTAATATTTTCAGATGAAGAAGTCATGTTGTCCAGTCTTAATTTATGTAATGACTGTACCCTTTGTGCCGTGACCAATGCCATTAGCATGACTGTTTTTAATGTCAGTCTATGTAGGGACAGAGCTGTTGCTGGAGACCAATTCCTGAGCATCTTCAGGACAATACTCACATCCCATATTTGGGAGTACCTGGTTCTTGGGGGATTGGTATTAAAAATTCCCCTCATATGTTTTGTTACCAGTGGGTGAGTCCCAACAGAGTGACGCTCTGTTCCTTGCCATAGATAAGTTGATAGGGCACTTCTGGCGCAGTTGATGGCACTGGAACTGAGCCCCTCATCATAATGGAGGCCTGCCAGGTATTCCAGAACAGACGGGATGTTCATATCTCTGTAGGTGATGCTGTTTTTGTGACAATACATCTCCCACTTCCTGATATAGACCAGATACTGTTTTTTGGTGGACTGTCTGTGGGCCGCCGAAATCATGTTCACTGTTCGGTCCGTCAGTCCCAGCTGTAGTAGTGGTATTTTTAAACTCTACAAATTAATAAATTCAAATAGTTATGGCATGGGTGGCTATCCCTTGTTACGGGATGAACCAATAAGTCTGGTCTATTCGGGATGGTGATACATGGTTCTAATACCATGTTCAGTATCACTGGGAACCATGGTTGTGTAGGCCAATCGGGTACTACCAAAATGCAGTCTTGCTGTATTTTCCTTAATACCCGACTGATGAGGCAGAAAGGAGGGAATGCATAAATAAACAATTTCCCCCCAATGCAGCGAAAATGCATCTGTCGCCGCTGCCCCAGGGTCTGGTTCCCACAAAACATAGTTTGATAACTGGTGATTAAGCCTGGATGCGAATAGATCGATATCTGGTGTTCCATATCGTGCTGTAATATCAGCAAATACTTTTTTATTCAACATCCATTCGGTGTTTTCATTAAATTTGTGTGACCTGGTGTCTGCCACTAAATTTAGTTTACCTGGTAGGTAAGTAGCTGATATCCAAATATCTCTCTGGATACACCACTGCCAAATTGTATTAGCCAGATTGTCACATGATGTCGATTTGTTTCCACCCATGTGGTTGATATATGCTACCACGGTGGTATTGTCAATCTGTAGTCTAACATGCTGGTGATATGACCCAGTACAATATGACTTTAGGCCATAGAATGCACCCAACATTTCCAGGTAGTTTATGCCCAGTGTTAGTAATAATGATGCCTCCTGAGCAGTCCATCTACCTCCACAGCTGGAGATGAAATTGGTGGCACCCCAACCAAGTGCACTGGCATCAGTTTGTAGCAGCATAGAAGGGTTGCTGATAATGATTGGATTGAAACAAAGCCAAATGTTATCTATCCACCATTTTAGTTCCATTATAGCTTTGATTGGTAGCTTCATTGGTCTGTCAAAATGACCAGCATTGATTTTGAGTGCTTGTACTTTTGCTCTCTGTAAATTTTGGTAATGTAAAGGTCCAAATTGTGTGGCTGGAAAAGCAGCCACCATTTTGCCAATTACTTTTGCTACCAATCTGATGGACGGTTTACTGATGTCAATGAGGTTATTACAAGCCTCTATTAAGTCTATAGCCTTTCCCTTTGGCAAAGTCACCGACATGTGAACTGAGTCAATGGTGAACACCAAATAGTCCATAGTAGTGGAAGGCGTTAATTTAGATTTAACTGGATAGATAATAAACCCGTTTTTCAAATAACTGTTTTGTGGCTGTTACAGTTTGTTTGGCCAATTCCAAAGTTTTGCCCAAATAAGTATGTCATCTAGATATGCCATGACTATGTGTTTCCGTTTCCGTAGAAATGCTAGGGCTGGTTTCAAAATTTTTGTGAACAGCCTGGGGGCTGATGTTAACCCATTTGGCAGCGCTCTATACTGTCAGTGCTGTCCCATCCAGTTGAATTTTAAGTAACATCTGTGGTCACCTCGTATAGGCACTGAATAGTAAGCATCTTTTAAATAGATGCTAGCCATGAAGTAACCTTTGGAAATCAATTGTTTAGCAGTAACAAAGGTTTCCATTTTAAAATGAATATATTGTACAAATGTATTCAATTTGGTCAGATCTATGATGATGCGACAACCACCATCTTTTTTGTTTTTGGTAAATATATTGGACACGAATTCTAGCGGTTCGTGTTGGGATTTTTCAATTACACCTTTTTGCGTAAAGCCGCTCCAGTTCAGCATGCGCTTCTGATTTCTCTTTTCCAGAAAGTACGAACATTCGGTTCGGTATATGTTGAACTGGAGGGCTGTACTTGTGTATAAATTCTATTGTATATCCCTGGATACTGCTTAAAATATAAGTATCGGTAGTTAACATACTCCATGCATCCAGAAAAGAGTGTAATCTCCCCCCAACCTCCATGCTCCCTGCAATTTGTAGGGAACCAGACCCACCTACCTCCATAGTTACCAGTGGCAGGTTTACTTCTTTTTGTAAATCCTTCATTGATGTTGAGGCGTTGGTGTCTGGGTTTGTGGTTTGGTTGATGTTGGAGGTTCGCGTATCTTCCAAGAAGGCCGGCCTGGGCCATGGCCTAAAAAAGACTCACGTTTGGTGTACCGGACCTTCGAGCTTTCACCAGTCGGTCTTGATCTACTGGTGGGTGCGCAGGGGTGCTGTCTATGGCCGTAGTGGGTTTTTGATGACGTCCCTTTTATGAGTCCCAGGGTTTTTGCTTCCTCATCGAGCTCCTTGACTTGCTTCGATAGGTTACCTCCAAATAGTAGTATTGGTGGTTTTATGTTTCCAGGTTTGCACAGACCCACGAATTTCGGGTTTAAAGTAGGTCGGATGGCACTCTTCCTGATGCTGTTTATCTCGTATTGAGCGTTGCAAAGCAGTGCCAGTGCATCCTGTTGGTCCTGGGACATGTCCTTCTCATCCACTGTGCGGGTGAATGCTGTTATCCCTGCTGTTAGGAGTTTTAATACCTTTTGGAGTTTGACATCCATGCCTCTAATGGGGCTTTTTCACGGGGCGAGTTGACGCAAGATGTCACCAGAGTGAAGAGGTCGTGGTCCAGCACGAGTCTCGCACGATATAACGGGGGGTAGATAAAGAGTTCCCACGGTACTCGGCATTTCTGTTATTTGTGCGAGTGACTTGTCCGATTCCCGAGCTTTCGCGTTAAATCTTGAATGAACATCGTGAACTACACGTGACACAAATGATGTAACTTTTTTTTTCACACACTATATATATCCTCCCTTGGTTGAATTGGCTCATTTGGAGACATATTTTACTGTGTATGTGGGAGACACAAATGGACTGAGCACAGTACCTCGGTCTTACTGTGTGTGGGAGAGGGGGAGAAAGAGACGTACACTCACAGAGGCAGAGTCTCTCAGCCTGTGTAAGAGGGAGGGAGAGAGAGAGAGAGGCACACACAAGGTGGATGTGAAATCTCACCTGCCTGTTTCAGTGACAGACACCCGCCGCCAGTAAATGAAGACACCCCCATCTGTCTCCCCCTCCTCTCCCTCGACTCCCCCACCTTTCCCTCCCAACTCCAGTCCCGTCCCGACCCCCTGAGAAACTGATTAGAGCAACAATATAGATATAGAAACTGAAACAATATAGAAACTGAATAGCGCAACATGGCAAAAACATCTCTGACACGCTTTACCCCCTTTCTTTGAGATTTTCTGGGAGCCATCTCTGCAAGTGTTCCTGTTAAAAAGATTATCCAACAATGACAATTAGGTGGGACGTCCTCGAAGGACACATGTTCCCTTGTCAATATTTTTACTCACCTTCTGTCCCCTCTGTCCAGCTTCCGGGTTTACCGTTCGCAGGAGTTCCCACGCGCTATATCTCTAAAATCTGAAGTTAGGTAATGTCTAAAGGAACTGCAGACGCTGGTTAATGCTGGTTAATACGCACAGAAGGACACAAAATATTGGTGTAACTCAGCAGGTAAGTCAGATCTGGGAAGAAAAACATAAAAAGCTGGAGTAAGTCAGCGGGTCAGGCAGCATCTCTGGAGAAAAAGAATAGGTGACGATTCGAATCGGAGCCCTTCTTCAGACAGCCTAATCGGAATTGAGTCTGAAGATGTGTCTCGTCCCGAAACATCAGCTTTTTTTCTCCAGAGATGCTGCTTGACTCGCTGAGTTACTCCAGCTTTTTGTGTCTGTCTTCGGTTTAAACCAGCATGTGCAGTTCACTCCTTACACGGGTCTCTGTACAACATTGATTGGTAGCGTTCCGGACCCCTGGACCCGAGGACTCCGACCTGTATCTCTCGAAGAAGTACATGTGAAAAATTTCTCACGGACCATAAAAATGCGTAACCTTTCAGTAAAGTCCCTTTTAAAGTCCCTTTTAAAGATTATAGTTATTTTCTTGAATCTCATTAACATAACTCATGAATAAGTTGATGTCCATATGCGGATGCAAATCTTTATTTTTATTTATTTTTAAAATTCAATCCCACAGAAGATAATTTTTACTCACCTTCTGTCCCCTCTGTCCAGCTTCCGGGTTCACCGTTCGCAGGAGTTCCCACGGTACCCGCAAGAGTTATTACGGATATCGCACTGGCCACTACGTTCATATAATGTTGCAATACTCAACCACAAGTGTACAAGTCAATCTTGGAGAAATTCAAACTTTCTTGAATTTTCTCCCGAGTGACCAAGTTACACGACTACCTGCCGTTAGCGCTACGGTGGTCCACGGTGGTCCACGAATGCCGTACTGTTATCGCACGAGGTTCCCACGATGTTAAACTCCGGTTAACTCTTGCGTCAAGTCGCCCCGTGAAAAGGCCGCTTAACTCCTATTCCAATATGTTTCCATATACAAGTATTGACTACTGGAACATTCAGGGATATACAGTTGCCCGGTGCCAGGTGTCTTGACGTGGTGTCCAATACAGCCTGTTCTTGTAGCTGGTTAAAGGACATATAATCTATACTGGCAGCTAGCTTTTGCTCCAGGTTTTGGCCAGTCTGGTCTGGCTGTATGAAGTTGGACACCATGTCCAGTAGATTCTCACGTTCCTGCATCCCCTGCACACTTGATTTCTCTTCTGCAAACCCCTCTTCAGGATCAGCCTAGTACTGACCCCCAGTGCTCCCCTCTGATGAGGGAGAAGCACTGTGCAGCCCTACAAGAGGTGCTGCTGTGGGTTTTACATAGAGCCCACAGTGACTCGACTCCATCTCCCGGAGCCTGTCACGTTGGAGCAAATGCTCCACACACCGCTCCATCCGGCTCCAGCGCTCACGGTCGCTGGCCGCGCGCGGCTGCTCAAAGTCGGACTCATCTGAGTCCACGACTTTGTTAGTTTTCTGTTTTGCCTTACCGCCCGGCCGCGGAGTGGATCTGGCCGGTGCGGAGGCGACATCGGGCACAGCTGATCCCATTATCGGTGATTCAAGTGCCGCTGGCCGCTGCTGGCTGCCCGCTACTCCGCGGTCCTCCCCCACCAGCTTTGTCGCAGCCCTCTTTGCTTTCTTTGACTTGTCCATGCTCCCCACCTGTAAATCGGTATGGGAAACACAAAAAAAACGCAGAGTAACTCTTACCTGCAGGTTCCGGCTTTTAAACTGCCGCTGCGGGGGAACGTCGTTCCACCCCGCCTGACATTTCGCAATGCGTGTAGCGATATGATACGCATGCATCCTGGCGGGGTTCTTCTTCACGTAGTCACTCACGTGACTCCGAAGTAAAATGCACAGTCTTTTGCCCAAATAGGGGAATCGAGAACCAGAGGGCAAAGGTTTAAGGTGAGGGGGGAAAGATTTAATAGGAATTTAATGGAATTGAATACATTTTATTAGCCAAGTATGTATACATACAAGGAATTTGCCTTGATGCTTTGCTCGCAAGTAACACACGATATACAGTAGACAATTAAAAATAAAACATTATAATTTAAACATGTGAAGAATTAAATAAAATGCCAGAGCACAAGGAGGATACAGACTTTTGGCTGCTGAGCAGAGCTACTGCTCGTGGAAAAAAACTGTTTTTATGTCTGGCTGTGGTGGCTTTGACAGTCTGGAGTCGCCTCAAAGAGTTTGTGGTCAGAGATGATCTTACCCGCTCGCTTCCTGGCCTTGCAGTGTACAGTTCAACGATGGGATGGGATGGGATGTGAAGGTTGCAGCCAACAACCTTCTCAGCTGATGGAATGATGCGCTGCAGCCTCCGGATGTCGTGCTTGGTGGCTGAGCCAAACCAGACCATGATGGAGAAGGAGAGGACAGACTCTATGATGGCAGTATAAAACTGGACCATCATTGCCTGTGGCAGATTGTGTTTTCTCAGCTGCCGCAGGAAGTACTTCCTCTGTTGGGCCTTTTGGACTGTGGTGGCCCCCCATTTAAGGTCCCTGGAGATGATGGTTCCAAGAACTTAAACAACTCCACAGATGTGAACGTGGTATTGTTGATGGTGAGTGGGGGGAGGGAAGGGGGCGCTCTCCTAAAGTCGACAATCAATTCCACTGATGCAACGTTTTTTACACAAAAGGTGGTAGATATATGGAACAAGCTGCCAGAGGAGGTGGTTGATGCAGATACTACAACGTTTTACGAAATATTTTGGACAGGTACATGGATAGGACAGGTTTAGAGCAATATGGGCCAAATACAGGCAGGTGGGACAAGTGTAGATGGGGCATTTTGGTCGGTGTGGGAAAGTTGGGCCAAGGGGCCTGTTTCCATGCTGTAGGACTCTATCAATCCAGTCAAGGCGGCTTAAACGTCATGTTGGAAGAAGCAGCTCAGTAATTATATGAGGCATTGGTTTGAATCGCAAGATACAGCTGGCTGGAGCGAAGATAAGATTGTGGATGTTGGAATATACGTTGGAGTTCAGAAGAACTGATCATAACAGAAGCAGAAACAGAACAGAAAGAGAAGACCATAAATAGGAGCACCCGAGGTGAGAGAAGGCTCGCAGAGAGCACTGCGGCCTATAGTTTAGTTTATAATTTTGAGATACAGTGCGGAAACAGGCTCTTCGGCCCACTGAATCCGTGCCGACCAGCGATCGCCCCTCACACTCGCACTATCCTACACACCAGGGACAATTTACAAGTTACAGGACCCAATTAACCTACAAACCTGCACGTCTTGTGGGAGGAAACGGTGCACCCGGAGAAAGCCCACGTGGTCACATGAGAGAACATGCTAACGCCGTACAGACAGCACCCATAGTCAGGATCGAACCCGAGTCACTGGCGCTGTAAAGCAGCAACTCTACCGCTGCGCCACCATACTGCCCTGAATTGTTGAATTGTCTTCATGACATAGTTTCCTCAGATAACATAAACAATTTCACGACAAGTGAATAAATAATAACAATTTGATTGCTAATTGGGTGCCTTATTTAATTGTTGTACCATTAGTCAGTCATGCTGAGGGCTCTGTTAAAAATGTATTTGTGGACTGGTGGACATCAGCATACCAGCACTCAGCCAGCTCTCTCAAGCCATAGGTCAGAGGGTCATAGAGTTATACAGCATGGAAACACCCTCTTCTGCCCAACCTGCCCTCGCCAAACAACATGTCCCATCTACACTGGTCCCATCTGCCTGCATTTGGCCCATAATCCTATAAGTGTACCTGTCCAAAGGTTTTTTTAAGCATTGCGATAGTCCCTACCTCAACTACCTCCTCTGACAGCTAATTCTACACACCCACCACCCTTTATGTAGAAAGGTTACCCCTTGGGTTTCTATCAAATCTTATTCCCCTCAACTAAACCTATGTCCTCTGGTTCTTGATTCCCCGACTCCAGGCAAAAGACTCTGTGCATTTACCCGATCTATTCCTCTCATGATTTTGTACACCTCTATATGACCATGCCTCATCCTCCAGCATTCCAAGGAATAAAGTCCTAGCCTACTCAACCTCTCCCTATAGCTCAGGCGCTCGTGTCCCGGCAACATCCTCGTTAATCTCCTTGCACCCTTTCCAGCTTTGCAATATCTTTCCTATAACATGGTGACCAAAACATGTAGCATAATTTCATGTCAGAGGAGTAGATTTAGGCCATTCGGCCCATCTAGCCTACTCTGCCATTCAATTGTACAATCAAAGATAATATGTTGAAAATCATTTACATCAGGCATGTTGTAGACATTTGTGCTGAAACACTCCATTCAACATCTTTACTGTCACTAGTGGAAATAGATGCACACTTATGAATTTAGAAGAGTATTTCTCTTTTCATAAACTTTAAAATTTTCAACAAAACTTTTCAACAAAACTGCTGCAATGTTTGAAAAGGGTTGCGTGAAAAGTGTTGCAGATCACACAATGCCCCTCACATTTCACTTTAGCTGAATATCTGTGTGCAGGAGAGATAGGATAATTTATAAGAGCAGAGACCAATGTACAACTTACAGTCTTTGCAAATGTTTTATCGATGAAAGATACTACATGAGGACCAGCACAACTGTTTGTCTCAAGAGGGAAGCAAGCCCTCCAACTGTTTGGTGATATTTGGAAACAGCTTTCATTAATTCAGCTCTAACATTACAGCACTTCTGCATAAAGGTCAGTCAGGCCTATTGCATCTCAAGCTCATACAGAAACCTTCACACATACTCTGAGTGATCTTTATGGGTCTTTAAGGGGGGGGGGGGTGAGTTGGACATAGGGATGAGGTGTGGATTTAATTAAGATATATGGCCTTTTCAGAGGGGGGGGGGGGAGGGGCAGGGGGAAATCTAGAACAATCTCGGAGCAAGTCACCTGAAATTGTCATGATGCAAAGCACTGCATTCATTGGACGGCACGGTGGAGCAGCAGTAGAGTTGCTGCCTCACAGCGCCAGAGACCCGGGTTCAATCCTAACTACGAGTGCAGTCTTCACAGAGTTTGTACGATCTCCCCGTGACCGCGTGGGATTTCTCCGGGATCTTCGGTTTCCTCCCACTGTCCAAAGGTGTACAGGTTTGTAGGTTAATTGGCTTCGGTTTAATTGTAAATATAAAATGGTCCCAAGGGTAGGATAGTGCAGCTGATAGTGCTAGTGTGCGGGGATGTGCGGACTCGGTGGGCCGAAGGACCTGTTTCCGCGCTGTATCTCCTAACTAAACTAAACAATCATTGTTATGTAAGGTTTGTTATATTAACTGTGAGCAGTGTCAGCATTCTGCACAGTAGGTGATCGAAAACAATCTGCACCCCTTACTCAGCATAACAGAAGTAGTTGCCTCCAATACTATTTTCCGCATGTTGACTCAATATCAATAGATTTTTCGATATAGTGCAATTAGAGCTGCCCGTGGCCACAAAACGGTGCTGAGGATGGGAAACTACCAGAAACGAAAGTCATAAAAGATACATAAAACTGTATTTGAATGACTGCTCAGATGTATACTAGTTGCATTAAAAGTTCATGGCTTTGAATATGAGTCGTAGAACATAGAAGATAAACACAAAATGCTGGAGTAACTCAGCAGGACAGGCAGCGTCTCTGGAGAGAAGCAATGGGTGACATCTGGATTATTCAGCCTGAAGAAGGGTCTCGACCATTCCTTCTCTCCAGAGATGCTGCCTGTCCCGCTGAGTTATCCCAGCATTTCTGTCTATCTTTGGCTTAAACCAGTATCTGCCGTTCCCTCCTACACGTACAATAGTCCAGCATGGGAACGGGCCGTTTGGCCCACAATGATTGTGCCATGATGCCGTTAAACCGCTTGTTCGTGATCCATATCCATCTAGTCTCTGCACTTCCATGCGCCTATCTGACAGCCTCTTGAATGGCACTATCGTATCTGCCTCCACCCCCATCTCTGGCAATGCGTTCCAGGCCTCCAACACAAACTGTATAAAAACTAAAACTTGCCCCGCACATTTTTCCCCCTCTCACCCTATAGCTAAGACTTCTAGTGTTGAACATTTCCACTCTGGGGAATAGATTCTGACTGTCTACCCTATCCATGCTTCTGATAATTTTATCTACATCCATCAACCTCTGACATTCCAGAGAAAACAATCCAAGTTCATCCAAAAATAGACAAAATGCTGGAGTAACTCAGCAGGACAAGCAGCAGGTTGAGACCCTTCTACAGACCAGTTTATCCAACCTCTCCAATCCAGTTAAAAGCATGTACAGAGTTGAAGCACGTGATATAGAATGGGAGACTTGGAAGAATCTTAAGGTCATCATTAAATTAGAGGAGAACCTTTATGGGCCTGTCCAACTTATGCAACTTTTTCGGCGACTGCCGGCAACCGTCATAGGTCGTTGCAGGTCACCGAAAATTTTCAACATGTTGAAAATTCAGTGGTGACCAGAACAAGGCACGATTCTTTGGGCGACTACTCACAACCATACAGGCTTCACCCCGTGACATGTCGCCAGTGTGTCGCCTGAATGGTTGTGAGTAGTCTCCTCAGTCACCCAAAGAGTCGTAGCGTCTTTCTGGTCGCCGCTGAATTTTCAACATGTTGTAATTTCTCAGCGACCTGCAACGACCCATGACGGGTACCGGCAGTCGCCGGAAAAGTCGCATAAGTGGGACAGGCCCATTAGGTTGAATGTCAAATTATCTTGCACGCTAGGGAGTTGTGCTAAACCTCAAACCCATTTTAAAGAGCAGCACGGTGGCGCAGCGGTAGAGCTGCTGCCTTACAGCACTAGAAACCTGGGTTCGATCCTGACTACGGGTGCTGTCTGTACGAAGTTTGTACGTTCTCCCTGTGACTGCTTGGTTTTCTCCGGGTGCTCGGCTTTCTTTTCCAAAGACATGCAGGTTTGTAGGTTAGTTGGCTTTTGTAAATTGTCCCTAGTGTGTAGGATAATGCTTGTGTACGGGTGATCATTGGTCAGCGGTAGGTGAAAGGGCATGTTTCTACGTTGTATAATCCCTAAACTGAGCTATTGTGAATCAGCCTCAGCGGGTCAGGGATTGGAGACAGGGTAAAACCAGGTTTTACCACGTCCCCAATCCCTGTCGTGTCGTTTGGTTGTGTAAATGTGCATGCACGAGATGTTTCGATGGGAACATTTCACCTGGTGGCCAAGTATTACTTTCAAAACAATCTCTTTTATTACAGATTGGCAAACTTTGGAGGCATATGTCCGAGGATAGGCTCTCGACCCGAAGAAGGGTCTTGACCCGAAACGTCACCCATTCCTTCTCTCCAGAGATGCTCTCTGACCCGCAGAGTTACTCCAGTATTTTGTGTCTACCTTTGGTTTAAACCAGCATCTGCAGTTACTTCCTGCACACTCTTACATAAAAAGCAGCCATCACTTTTTATACCACGCCTTATCTACATTTCCCCTCCCCTGGATGTAGATTTTATATATTTTATAAAATGTAGATTTTATACCACCCCTGTGAGATAGGGCTCTTAAAGATAGCGGAGTCAAGGGATACGGGGAGAAGGCATGATCAGGGTACTGATTGGGGATGATCAGTCATGATCACAGTGAATGGCGGTAATGGCTCGAAGGGCCGAATGGCCTACTCCTGCACCTATTGTCTATTGTCTATTGAAGTATTGGACTGGTTGTTTGGCAATATCTAGGCATGGGCATTTTATTTGCAACTGGTACCTGAGACTGGTCAAATCCAGTTTCAACCAGGTTTCAGTGAGGCCCCTCACCCAGGGTTGAGGATCATCTTACAACTTGGCTGAACAGATAAATCTATTTACTACCTCACTGACATAAGTTCCCTTCACCATGTTGGCCTCTTTTGCCTTCACGTTTCCCCAGTATGTATGCTCTTGGTTTTAACAGATTTCAAACTACTCATCTTCCTTATAATTTTCAGAATGTCCTACACCATCACCTGCTCTGTTTTAACCTAGTTTCATTTTGTCTACTTTGTCGTACCAACTCACCCCTATCCGCAACTCTAGCTTGGAGACTGTAACCAACTCCACTCCTCACCTGGTTCTGGGGAAGGGAGCAGTGGCCACAAAAACCTTCACTACTTTCTTTAGACTGTAGACTTTAGAGATACAACGTGTAAACAGACCCTTCAGCCCATTGAGTCCTTGACGACCAGAGATCACCCCGTACACAAGCACTATCCTACACACTCGGTCAATTCTTCATGTATTATCTTTCTGCTATTTGGTTAGCATGCCACAAAAGTTTTTTCACTGTACCGCGGTGCACATGACAATAAGCCAAACTTAATTAACCTGCAAACCCCACGTCTTTGTAATGAGGGAGGAAACCGGAGCACCCGTAGAAAACCCACATGGTCAAGGGGAGAACGTACAAACTCTGTACAGACAGCACCCGTAGTCAGGATCGAACCGGGTTCTCTGGTGCTGTAAGGCAGCAACTCTATCGCTGCACCACCATGCCGCTCAACAACAGCTGTGCCAAGGAAGCTGCGCATGATAATGTTTTTCAGCCTGTTACATTCTCAGAAGCTGCGGTGACGGTAGGGAATGGGTAGAAGACCAGACGCCTCGCATCAGACTGAGTGGGCTCACAGCCTGACGTCGAGGCTCATTTACCCAGCCGTTTTTAACTGCAATGACCTCGCTTTGGCAAGCAACAGGTACCAGACAAACCACTGGCCAGCAATGTTGCTTCTAGCGACAATTCCTACAGCTGTGTCCACCATCGATTTTCTGGCACCCTTGGTTACAGAGCCTTGCCATATTATCTGTTTTGCCGGACCAACAGAGGTCACGGTCTTGGGAAGGGGGGGAGGGGGAAGCAAAGATACTGGCCCGCAAAGTCGGCCGCGGAAGTCGGCTATGGGAACAAATCTGGTGGAGTTCCAGCGCTCCAGCCAAAGGGCGGAAAATTTGTACACGCTGATCGGCTGCTGAAGTCCCAATGAGGTCCGGATCAGCCACCTCACCCGGCCAAGACACCACATTTTCAGGGGGACTTTCGTAGGGGGGGGGGGGGGGGGGAATTTTGTCGGGATGAAATGGGGGACCGGACCACCAGTTGCCGGAAAATCACTGGTGGACCTATATTGTGTAACTCAAACTAGAATCACAGATGAAAATGGCAGGTCAGTACCTGAGTATCGGATCTTGAATCCCCTTTTGCTCGTCGCATGATCTGTTGACCAACGTAAATGCACTTGCCTTCCTGTGCTGGTGAAGTTCATTTTCCCTGTGTGATTTCCACTCAGAACAACCAGCACTCGGTTTTGACCTGTCGGCCCTGTTAGATACATCACAAGAAGAAATGATTTTTAGTTTAGTTTATTTTCGAGATACGGTGCTGAAACAGGCCTTTCAGCCCACCGAGTATACATCAACAAACGACCCCCATACACTAGCACTATCCTACACACTAGGGACAATTTACAATTTTTACTGAAGCCAATTAATCTACAAACCTGTATGTCTTTGGAATGTGGGAGGAAACCTGAACACCAGGGAAATCCCATTTGTGGTCCAAGTCAATAGCTACTGAGCAGAGCAACACCAGTAGAAAGACTGGTAAAGAAGGAATGTAATAAGCTTGCCTTCTTTGGTTGGAGCATGCAACATAAGTGTCAGGACATCATGTTGTAATTTTCTAAACTTTGGTTAGGATGCACCAAAAGTACTGCGTACCGTTCTAACTAACCCATTACAAGAAGGATGTGATGGATCTGAAGAGGGTGCAGAAGATGTTTACCAGGATGATGCTTGGATTGGAGGATGTTAGCTATATACTTTAGAATTTATAGATAGAGTGCGGAAACAGGCCCTTCATCCCAGTGAGTCCATGCCATCCAGCGATCACTCCGTACACTAACCTAAACACACCAGGGCCAATTTTACAACTTAATTAAGAAGAAGCCAATTAACCTACAAACCTGTACATCTTTAGAGCAAGGGAGGAAACCGGAGCACCCGGAAAAAACCCACGCTGTCACGGGGCGAATGTACAAACTCTGTACAGACAGCACCTGTGGTCAGGATCGACCATGGGTCTCTGGCACTGCGCCACTGTGCCGCCCCAAAGTTGACCAAATTTGGATTGTTTTCTGTGGAACATCGCAGGTGGAGGGGAGACTTGATAGAAGTACATATGACTATGAGAGGCAAAGATAGGGTGGACAGTCCAAACCCTTTTTCCCAGTCTGAGCATACAGTAGCGTTAACGTCACAGTAGGAAGGTTTAAAGGAGATGTGAGGAGCAAGTTCTTTACACAAATAGTGGTGGGTGCCTGCTATGCATTGCCAAGTGGAAGCAAATATGTTAGTGGCATTTAAGTAACATTAAGAAAGGCACATGAATATTGTGTGTGTATATATATATTCAATGGTATATGGACACACTGATCTGTTGCGTATTTATTTATGCCTGCAATATTCTGTTGTGCTGAAGCAAAGCAAGCATTTCATTGTCCTATCTGGGACACATGACAATAAACTCTCTTGAATCTTGAGGAATATGGATCACGTGAAACAGAATTAAAGGGCGCTCTTTTAGAAAGGAGGTCAGGAGGAACTGTTTTAGTCAGAGGGTAGTTAATCTGTGGAACTCATTGCCACAGAGGGCTGCGGAGGCTATGTCAGTGGCTACTTTTAAGGCAGAGATGGACAAATTCTTCATTAGAACGGTGTCAAGGGTTATGGGGAGAAGGCAGGAAAGTGGGATTAGGAGGCAGAGATCAGCCGTGATTGAATGGCGAAGTAGACTCGATGGGCCGAATGGCCTAATTCTACTCCTATAACTTGTGAATTTGTGCTTAGATAGTTGGGGATGAGTTTAACTTGGCATCATGTTTGGCACAGACAATGTGGACTCTATTCCCGTGCTGCACTGTTCTAAGCTTAGTGTTCCATGTAACCAAGTCGAGGTGACAGTCCACATTTTGCACAGATCAACACAATGGGGATATCCTGGGGAGTGTTTTCCTAAACTATACATGCAAAGAGTGTGATGCCTGTTTCTAGTCGATGCTCATCCCACTTTTCATTACTCTGGCATTATAATTAATTACACAACAGGCTCAGAATGTGTACAGGCATATTGGATGAGATTGCAAACAACATTTCATAAAAGGAGATGCCGCATCTGTAAAGTAATGTCAATATTTTGCCACTGTTCAAAGTATTGGTTTAGTTTAATACATTTTTCATTTTTCATGCCCAGTGTTGGTTCAGTTTAATACATTTTTCATTAAATCATCCATTGATAATAAGTATTTATACATCTTATCGTACCATCAAATATGCTCAGCTCATCGAACTGTTTCTCGCTTTGAAACATGTCCACATATAGAGAAATAGTGTAGCGAGGTTCCACTCTGATCGTCCAGGAGCACGTTTGGAAGTTGGGATAATTTACAGGATATCCTGGACTTAATATCACTCCTGATGAGCTTCTGTGAACTTCATTCACAGGGCACTGTGCTGCAATCATAGAATGCAGGCGGAGATATGATTATTTACAAAGTACACAGGGTAAATACAAAAAGTATTTGCAGAAGCCCACAGGTATATATTTTATCTGACATCATGTTGAGTTTGAAGCTAGGCACAAAGTGCTGGAGTAATGGACCTGTCCCACTTAGGTGATTTTTAGGCGACTGTCATAGTTGTAGCAGGTTGCCGAAAAAAGGGCGATTGGACTAATGGGCCTATCCTACTTAGGCGATTTTTTAGGCGACTGCCGGCGAATACGACAATGGAATTCACCGGCGTCAGCACCGGCGACAACCTACGTCACCTGGCGCCGACCTACGACATCCTGGCGACAACCTACTTTAATCTGGCGACAACCTACGACAGCACCTACGTCAAGCTACGCTCATTGGCATCAAACACATGGCCGCCACTGTCGGCAAAATTTTTTCAAGATGTTGAAAATCCAGCGGCGA
The DNA here is from genome assembly GCF_010909765.2 of Amblyraja radiata. NCBI lineage: Eukaryota > Metazoa > Chordata > Chondrichthyes > Rajiformes > Rajidae > Amblyraja > Amblyraja radiata. Next base: position 19,371,736 of record NC_045960.1, on the reverse strand, counting down.
GCAGAAAGACGCTACGACTCTTTGGGCGACTGAGGAGACTACTCATGACCATACAGCGGCGACACCCCGGCGACCAGCGGCGACCATGTGGCGACAGCCCAGTCGCATGCAGTCGCCTAAAGAATTGCCTAAGTGGGACAGGCCCATAACTCAGCGGGCCAGGCGGCATCTCTGGAGATTAGGAGACGTTTTGGCGCCAGGATCTTCTTCAGACTTTTCGGGTCCTGACCTGAAACGCCACCCATCCTTTTACACCAGACATGCTGCCTGACCTGTTAACTTACTCCAGCACTTTGTGTCTATCTTCAGTGTAACCAGCATCTGCTGTTCCTTTCTAATGTGTTCACTGGTTTCAGGAATGACTGGACCAAGATTTCATCTGTAACTGTGGGGTTCTACATTTCAGGTGTAAAATGAGCAGAACGCTCTCCTCAAAGTAAAGCAGTTTCCTATTTTCTTCTCAATTTTCTGAATCACAGCTTGTCTGACACAAATTCCTGGGCATTAACATCTTGGAAAACCTGTCCTTGGGGCATAGATGAGTATTAGATATAATCTTTAGATATATATAGATCTAGTAAATATCTAATATATTTAGATATAGACACAAAATGCTGGAGTATCTCAGCCGGACAGGCAGAATCTCTGGAGAGAAGGAATGGGTGACGTTTCGGGTTGAGACTTCTTCAGACCTGAAGATGGTCTCACGAAGGGTCTCAACCCGAAATATTACCTATTCCTTCTCTCTCGAGATGTTGCCTGTCCCGTTGAGCTACACCAGCATTTTGTGTCTATCTTCGATTAAAATGAGCATCTGCAGGTCCTTCCTACACATTTATATAGATATAGTATTAGTATTGACGAACATTACATCATAGATGTAATAACGAAGATGGCACGCTAGCATTGTTGCTTTGTCAGATGTTTGAAGAGATTCAACATCTATAATCAGACTTTACTAGACTGCACCTTGCACATAAAGCCATTCCCTTTATCCAGTATCTGTAGACTGTGGACGGCTCGATTGTAATCTTGTATAGTCTTTCCGCTGACTGGATAGCACGCAACAAAAAACGCTTTACACTTTTTTCCAAAAACAAATCATTACAAGTGACAATAAACTAAACCAAACTTAACCAAACTAAACTAAACTAATGTCACCGAATATTCCAACAAATGAATACAGATGTTCTGTAGAAAGCAGAAACAAAGAACAGCTGATGCTGGTTTATATCAAAGTTAGACACTGGAGTAAGTCAGGGGGACAGGCAGCATCTCTGGAGAACATGGACAGGTATCTTATGGGTTGGATCCCTTCTTCAGACTGAAAGATAGAGGTGGGGAAAAAACTGGAGGTGAGAGAAGGCCAGAACAAATCAGGGCCGGCAACAGATGACCTCAGGAAACGTGGAGTGCAGGATGGCCCATTGTTAGCTGGGTGATAGCTAGAGGGATACAAGGATGTGAACAGGGGAACTGGGAGGACGATTAGGGTCTGGAATAGTCAAAGAAGGGTCCCGACCTGAAATATCACCCATCCTTTTATTCAGAGATGCTGCGCAACCCGCTGAGTTAATCCAGCACTTTGTGTTTATCTTCGGTAGTAAACACCCTGAATGGATGCACCATGGCCGAGTTTTAATGCACAGGATGCAAGAGGCTACAGAATGTGTTGCGATCAACCCGGTCCATCATAGGCACAGCCCTCGCCAACATCCACATGAGGTGCTGACTCAAGGCGGTGGAATCCATCATCCCCACCATCCAAGCTGGGCACTTGTCCTACTGCTACCAGTGGGCAGGAGGTACAGAAACATGATGATGCAAGCCACCAGGCTCAGGAATAGCTATTTCCAACGGCTATCAGGTTCTAGAACCAACACACACAAACCTAATCTAACCTCAACAATGGAACATTACAGACCCTTTCAAACTCCCATTAACTTGTTTTTCTAATCGTGTTTGCACAAATGTCTCGGGTTCTATTTGGCATCTTTTTTTTACAACGCATGATTGACTTAAGTTTTTGTGTAGATAAACACAGAGTGCTGGAGTAACTCATGCTTTATTTGGAAACATTGCAGATCACATCCGAAGGAATTATCGGTTCTATTTTAACCATCTTGGGGAAAGTATTCACCAGCTGCATATGGAGCTGAAACAAAGAAATGCAGATGCTCGATTATACCAAAGATAGATACAAAGTGCTGGAGTAACCTAGTGGGCCAAGTAGCAGTGTTAGAGAAAAAGAATGGGTGACGTTTCAGATCAGAACCCTTCGTCAGTCTGTTATGTAGGTGGGAGGCAACTGGAGGTAGATGAAGGCCAGAACAGATCAGGACTGGCAACAGATAGCCAAGGAAGGGTGGAGCCCATAATGCCCCATTGTGGGCTGGGGAAGAGGTGATAACAAAGGAAGACAAGGATGTTTTTGTGCCTTTTAAAAGACATATGTACTTGCAATGCTTATGCAAACAAGATTTTCGTTGCACTTGTGAATATGGCAATACAGTCGACATGACCTGTCTATACGGTTTCTGATCTGTTTCTCACGTGCTTTGACTTGCATTAAAGATTAGTTCAGTTGAGTTTAGTTTATTGTCACGTGTACCGAGGTACAGTGAAAAGCTTTTGTTTGCTGCTATCCAGTCAGCTGAAAGACAATACACGATGTTCTCAACTCGCCAGCCTGCCCTGTTAACCCCTTCTGCTTGAGATGATAATCTGCAGCTGACTATGGAAGGAGATTTGCCGCTTCACCTGTCATCATTACTTACCTTCACAAGACGGAGGAATGCCTTCAAACTGCAGCTGTGTTAACAGTCTGCAAGTCATGAGTTCACTGCCGACAAGTGTATATCCCGGGGGACAATGGTACTTTACAACATCACCTTGTAAAAGAACACACTTCCATTTAATTTTTGTTTTAATAAAATACAGATTAACATACAGATGTTATTCATAACCCTTTCAGAATCCCTCCCAATCGAACCCGGGTCACTGGCGCTGGGAGGCAGCAACTCTACCGCTGAACCACTGTTCTCAACTATGTAACACAAGGTGGTGCTGTGGAGTGGTTATTGGGGTGAATGACTTGACGTCAACTTGACGATACTGGTTTTCAGAAAATGGACACTGGAGTAACTCAACAGGTCATAGAGTCACAGTGATACAGTGTGGAAACGGGCCCTTCAGCTCAACTTGCCCACACCGGCCAACATGTCCCAGCTACACGAGTCCCACTTGCCTACGCTTGTTCCATATCCCTCCAAACCTGTCCTATCCATGTTCCTGTCCAACTGTTTCTAAAACGCTAGGATAGTCCCAGCCTCATATACCTCTTCTGGCAGCTTGTTCCATACACACACCACCCTTTGTGTGAAAAAGTTACCCCTCGGATTCCTATTAAATCTTTTCCCTTTCACCTTGAACCCATCTCCTCTGGTCCTCGATTACCCGAATCTGGGCAAGAGACTCTGCATCTATCAAATCTATTCCTCTCATGATTTTGTACACCTCTATAAGATCACCCCTCATCCTCCTGCGCTCAATGGAATAGAGACCCAGCCTACTCAACCTCTCCCTCTAGCTCACACCCTCTAGTCCTGGCAACATCCTCGTCAATCTTTTCTAAACCCTTTCAACCTTCACAATATCTTTCCTATAATATGGTGCCCAGAACTGAACACAATATTCTAAATGCGGTCTCACCAACATCTTATACAACTGCAACATGACCTCTCAACTTCTATGCTCAATACTCTGACTGATGAAGGCCAAAGTGCCAAAGGCTTTTTGACCACCTTATCTACCTGCGACTCGACCTTCAAGAAACCATGCACCTGTACTCCTAGATTCCTCTGCTCTACAACACTACCCAGAGTCCTACCATTTACTGTGTCGTTCCTGTCCTTGTTTGACATCCCAAAATGCAACCTCACATTTCTCTGTATTAAATCCCATCAACCATTCCTCCGCCCACCCGGCCAATCGATCCATATCCTGCTGCAATCTTTCACAACCATCTTCACAACCTGCAAAACCACTCACTTTTGTATCAGGCAGCATCTCTAGAGAAAATGGACAGGTGATGTTTTCGGCTTCAGACTGATTGTGGGGGGAGGGGGGAAAAGGAAAGCTGAGAGAGAGGAGAGACAGATCAGAATGTGGACACAGGTGAGGGGGTGGTATCAAAATGTATCAAAACATTTAAGAAATCTGTTCCATGAAGCAAAGGTAGGTGAATACATTGGGGTTACCAGAGCAAATCATAAGTGGATCTTGGGTTCGGAGGGCTATGTGGTGGACATATTGAATGCATTTAATTTCATTTTAATTTTGTTTTGCTCACTTTGACAATGAAGATCAGAATAAGATAAAATCTTGCATAATGACTATGATTCTCAACATGATAAATATCTGCAAATCCTGTGAATCAATAATGAATGCTTGAACTTGCCTATTTCATAGTCTTCATCCTCAGACAATACTGTGGCCAAAGGAACGACAGGTGGTGGTTGACACTTCTTGAGCCAGTAGGCTGGAAAACAGATGCAGTTTCAATTGGTCATTAGAACTGCTTAAAATATACACATTACCAATGCATGTTTTTTTTATTCTGACAATAAAGCCTCTGGAAAGGTCATTTTAAAATGACCTGTGATTCATCCATTCACTTGTATTTTGCTTTATTTTCCGGTCATTAGGACGGGGTCGATAATTAACTAATAAACAATGAATAAACATGTCGATTTTTGCACAGCCTCAGGACATCTGAAGGCACTTTGCAGTACTTTTGTTGTTTTGTTGGATTAAAGGGAAACATGACAGCTAATTTGATCGAGGTCTTAAGACTGTGGAGATATAGCATGGAAACTAGACCTTCAGCATATAAGGGACCTGCACTCTTGCATGTCTTCAGCAGAAAGGGCCTGGAGAATCCTGAAATGATTCTCGGCCCGAAATGTCACCCATTCCTTCTCCCCATAGATGCTGCCTGCCCCTCTGAGTTACTCCAGCATTTTGTGATCTAACTAAAACAATTCCTGTTTCTGCTGAAGCAATTCAAGTTGGGAGGGCCAAGCTGAAGATGGGGAATCCAACTTGCCATAAGGCTCCCAAGGCAAACTAACTTGATAGGCTCTGCTCAAATATAGCATGGCGGTAAAACAAAAATAAGTATTTTTCAGGAAGGTTTGCATCTCCAGGAACTCTCTGGAACTGACTCCATATGTTAAAATCTTCACCTTTTACAGATTCAACAAAATAACACTCGGGATAAACTTCCTCTGATCCTTAGAATTTAAAAAAGTATTGCTCCTTTACCTCCATTTCAGTTGATGTACAGGAAAATCGAATCTAAATCTAATCATGATGCCAGATTAGCCTAATCTGCCTGCTCATGATCTATATCCCTCCAGTTCCTGCATATCCGTGTGCCTGTCTAATGCCCCAATGCTATATTCCCCCACCACCACCCCAGTCAGCACGTTCCAGGCACCCACCACCTTCAGTCTAAACAAAACTTGCCCCGCCAATCTCCTTTACATTTTACCCCTCTCAACTTAATGCTGTGCCCTCGAGTCTTTAACATTTCCACCCTGGGGAAAAGGTTCTGACTGTCCACCCTGTCTATGCCTCGCATGAGTTTAAATCTTTCTCTCGTGTCTCCACTCTTTGCACTTTCAAAAAGTAATGATAAAGCATGCCAGGCTTTTCCTGGCCACTTGACATTTCAAGTCGAAGACCTTACATCAGAAATGTTCCATTGAGCGTTAATGGCCAAGGGACATTAATTCTGTTTTTCCCCGGCACAAAATCTGCCTGACTAATATTCTCTGCTTTTATTTCAGATTTTCTTACATTTGCAGTTTTTCACCCTTTTTTCCTTTGAGAATCCAAACATTGACAGACATGGACTGCACGATTGATGGCTGCATTTTAATACAGCAGTTGAGCCACTACATCGGGCAATGAAGCAAAGAGCAAATATGATTACCTTTGATAAATTTGCAATGTTAAAAATTAATCTCACTTCCTCCTCAACTTAAAAAGGATTTTATCAATTTCATTCATGTCAGCTGTGTTCAGTTGATATCATTCCCTTTCACAGTCACAGGTTCCAGGATCAAGCAACACCGCAGAGATTTGTACACAGAACTCTACTGTAATGGTGGCGTCAGACTGAGAAAAGGCGGCAGCCTCGCCAATCCGATCTTAAACCGAGGAAGTCTGACGAAGGGTCTCGACATGAATCGTCACCCATCCTTTTTCTCCAGAGATGCTGCCTGACCTGCAGAGTTACGCCAGCACTTTGTGTCTATCTTTGGCATAATCAGCGTCTGCAGTTCTTTGTTTCTGCTTTTTACAGGGAAACTATATAAGTTTGTTAGACTGTTCAGTGACATTAGTTTAGTTTAGTGTCACGTGTACCGAGGTATAGCAACCCAGCACTTTGTACCTATCTTTGGTAACAGTCCGTCTGTTTTTTCGTCTTTTTTTGTTATTTTTAGTGTGTTTTAAGTTTGCGTAAATGTTCTCTGGTTTGCTTTATATGGGGGTGGGGGAGGGGGTCGGGTGAAACTTTTTTTCGGTCTCTTATCTTGCTGGAGATGCGATTGTTTTCCAGGTCGTATCAATGGTGGCTCTGCGGCCTAACATCATCGAGCTGGAGGCCTCGCTCGGGATTGACTTTGAGCTCCACCATGTGACGTGGACTTACCACCTGCTTGGTATCGCTCCAACCCGGGAGAGACCGAGTCGGGAGCTCCAGAAGCCGCACGACGTTCGAGCAGCCCCGACCCGGGGTCAGGCCACTAAGCGCGGTGGAGCATAGATTCCCCCCTGATGCAGGAGCTGATCGCCCCAACAAGGAGGCACGCCGCCGGCTACGTGAATAAGATTGTCCCGTCAATGGAAGGTTCGAGGCCCCCGACCGCAGGAGGACAAAGAAGGGAAGAGATTGAACTTTTTTTTTTACCTTCCATCACAGTGGAGGAGTCACTGTGGTGGATGTTTATGGTAAAATGTATTTGTGTGTTCTGTTGCTTTTTATTGGTATGACAGTATGGCAAATGAAATTCCTCGTATGTTGCAAAACATAGTTGGCTAATAAATTATTATTGTATTGTATTGTATTGTATAAACCAGCGTCTGCAGTTTTTTGTTTCTGCTTTTTACAGTGTTTCTGTATAAGTTTGTTTGAGTATTTGGTGATATTAGTTTAGTTTAGTTTGGTTTACGATACATGTGCTGTACCTTGGTACAGCTCGGTACACGTCTAAGTCAATTTGATGTGACAAATAAAATTGACTTTGACTTGGATGTGTACCGAGGTGCAGCACTCCAGCACTTTGTGTCTATCTTTGGTATAAAGCAGTATCTGCAGATCCTTTCCACACAGACTTGTCCATTTACCGCAGGTGGATACAAATGACCTCGTTTTAAAGACATTTTCCTCAAGTGTACAGGACAATATTTATTCCCCATTTAACATTTGTGAAACCCAATTATTTGATCATTATCACGGGTGAGTTTATCGAGCACAATTGGCTGTATAATTTTCTACAATGCAATGGAGGAAATAACTCAAGTGTACCATGTAAAGCAGCATTAGTAGCATCTCCAGCCTCATTAGGAACATGAGAATGATCTGTTGTGCTGCATACCCTCACAGTGTGCCTTTGACCACTGGGGCTGAGAGACTTACTTTCTTTGAGACTTACTTTACTTTAGAGATACAGCAAGGAAACAGGCCCTTAGGCCTACTGAGTCCACGCCAATCAGTGATCACCCCGTACACTAACACTATCCTACACACTCGGGACATTTTACAATTTTACCAAAGTCAATTAGACTACAAACCTGTACGTCTTTGTAGTGATGGAGGAAACCAGAGCACCTGGAGAAATCCCACATGGTTACAGACAGAACGTGCAAACTCCGCACTGATAGTACCCGTAGTCAGGATCGAACTTGGGTCTCTGGTGCTGCAAGGCAGCAACTCTACTGCTGCACCAATATGCTACCTAACACTTGCCTAACTAAATAGGCCCAATGGTGGTGAGGTAAATAATTAAAAATAAATTAGCTGGCATTCCTTTTTGCTTGATAATGGCTCTATATCTTGCAGTGTTAATTATTGTTAGTGTATGAATACTATAGACAATAGACAATAGGTGCAGGAGTAGGCCTTTCGGCCCTTTGAGCCAGCATCGCCATTCAATGTGATCACAGCTGATCATCCCCAATCAGTACCCCATTCCTGCCTTCTCCCCATATCCCCTGACTCCGCTATTTTTAAGAGCCCTATCTAGCTCTCTCTTGAAAGCATCCAAAGAACCTGCCTCCACCACCCTCTGAGGCAGAGAATTCCACAGACTCACCACTCTCTGTGAGAAAAAGTGTTTCCTCGTCTCCGTTTTAAATGGCTTACTCCTTATTCTTAAACTGTGGCCCCTGGTTCTGGACTCCCCCAACATCGGGAACATGTTTCCTGCCTCTAGTGTGTCCAAACCCTTAACAATCTTATATGTTTCAATGAGATCACCTCTCATCCTTCTAAACTCCATAGTGTACAAGCCCAGCTGCTCCATTCTCTTTGATTTTGTGGTACAATGAGCCTGCACGTGATCTAAACCTCTCCATTTCCTGCACATCTTTGTGATATATGGGGCTTTCCAAAATCTAATTAACAAAGACAAAAATGATGTAAGATCCATTGAAATTATTAGAACCTGACAGGTGTCTCATGAAGTTATGGTTCTGTACTACAGCTAATTTGTATGGCTTCTCTTGGAGAAGCTGGGAGATCCAGCACTGGAAAGTTCATTCATAGAGTCATAGAATCACACAGCATTGAAATAGAACCTTCGGCCCAACTTGCCTATGCTGCCCACGATGCCCCATTTGTCAGTGTTTGGCCCATGTCATTGGGCAAAAGGTATAGAAGTGTGAAAGCACACACCTCTGGGTTCAGGGACAGTTTCTTCCCAGCTGTTATCAGGCAATTGAACCATCCAACCGCAAGTAGAGAGCAGTCCTGAACTGCTGCCTACTGTACCTCATTGGTGGCCCTTGGGCTATCTTTGATTGGACTTTACTAGTTTTATCTTACACTAAACATTATTCACATTATTCCTTTTATCCTGTATCTGTATCCAAACATCCATTTAAATGTTGTTCATGTGCTTTTTAAGACAAAATAATACAATATGCACATATCAAATTACATCTCTATCTAATCTGTATTTTCAACCAAAATATGGTTATTGGATATGACTTCTTTCATATTGTCTTTTGGTGATAGTATCAATTCAATTAGTTGTCTTCAATAGTACTAAACCCAATCTCTACTCCTGGTCTAAAATAACAATAAACAATTTTTGAAAGTGATCTTCTTGGAGAGATGAAGGGCTTGATGAAAAATACTTCAAGGAATAATTGACATGACCTTACATTAATGCAGAGAATTTCAGAAATATTTTCTAGTTCAAAGGGTTTCTAATTTTCATCTTGCTAAAGAATGATTCAATATGCACCAAATACCCCATACGACATCAGATCATATGGAACTTATGGTCAATATTCAATGAAGACTCACAGCAACAAGTACCACAACCTCTCCCACAACCAGAGAGCAGTGCTAAACTACTATCTACCTCTTTGGTGACCCTCGGACTATCCTTGATCAGACTTTGCTGGCTTTACCTTGCACTAAACGTTGATTTATCCTGTATCTGCGCACTGTAAATGCTCATGTATTGTAATCATGTATTGTCTTTCTGCTGACTGGTTAGCACGCAACAAAAGCTTTTCACTGTACCTCGTGACAATAAACTAAACGAAACACCTTGTGACAATAAACTACACTAAACTAAGTATTTACGTCATTATGCAGTAAAGCCAATTTGTGCTGAGCTGAAGCATATATATATATATATATCTGGCATCAGCTCAGTCACACAGCATGGAAACAGGCCCTTCGGCCCAACTTGCCCATGCTGACAAAGATGCCCTGTCTACACTTGTCCCACCTGCCTACATTTGACCCATATCCCTCTTACTCTCTCTAATCCATGTATCTATCCAAAAGTATTTTATATGTTGTTACAGTACTTGCCTCAACTACCTCCCCTGGCATCTTGTTCCATACACCCACTACTTTCTGTATGAAAAAAACTCCCTCAGTTTCCCATTCCTATCTTGATTCCCCTATTCTCGGTAAAAGACTATGCATTCACACCTATCTATCTCCCTCATAATTTCACACATCTCTATAAGATCACCCCTCATCCACCTGCAATCCAAGGAATAAAGTCCTAGCCTGCTCAACCTCTCCCTGTAGCTCAGGCCCCCAGATTCTGGCAACATCCTTGTAAATTTTCTCAGCACCCTTACTAGCTGAACGACATATATGTTCAGTAGAACATTGTGGTGCAGCGGTAGACTTGCTGCCTCACAGCATCAGAGACCCGGGTTTGATCCTGACTACGGGTGCTGTCTTTACGGAGTTTGTACGTTCTCCCTGTGAATGCATGGATTTTCTCCGGGTGCTCCAGTTTTCTCCCACTTTCCAAAGATGTGCTGGTTTGGAGGGTAATTGGCTCCTGTAAATTTCCCCTAGTGTGTAGGATAGAACCAGGGTACGGGGTGATCGTTGGTCGGCGCAGATTCGTTGGGCCGAAGGGCCTGTTTCTGCGCTGTATCTCTAATAAATATACAAAACTAAATACATATACTAAAGTAAAACTAAAACTAAACTGAACTGAAACTAAACTAAATCTAACACTGAAGCAAAATTAAGATGAAACTAAAAGAAAACTAAACTGAAATAAAAGTAAACTAAATCTAAACTAGAACTAAACTAAACATAAACTAAACGAAAAATAAACTAAATTAAATTGAACTAAACTAAACAAAAACTAAAGTTAAACAAAAACTAAACTAAAACCTAACAATAACGTGTCAATCAAATATAACATTTCCCAATGCAGAGTTAAATTTTAAATGGAGAAGAATAATGAATAATGAAGTCGGGGAGCATTGGATGCTGGATCATTGGCTAATTGAAGTAAATAATACTTCACAAAGGAAGCTGACCAAGCAAGGCAATATTCGTGTGTGTGTTAGTTTCTTTATATACCAGTAGCAGGCACTGCTGAAGCAAACTGACCATGAAAATTGAGGACGAAGAATCCTCCTCCGGAGAAGTCGCTGTGGAACCTGATGAGGACCTGGTTGGTGGAGCTGTGCGCAGATTCCAGTGCCGTGTTGCCACTGAAGACTCCTAGCTGTGAAGCTGCCTGGTCGGGTCCGTCCCTGCGAAAGAAGACAAGTGCGTCTGAAAATCAGCGAAGTTGTCTTAGAGTGTCACAGAGTGATACAGCGTAGAAAGAAGTCCCTCGGCCCAACTTGCCCACACTGACCAACGTGTCCCAGCTACACTAGTCCTACCTGCCTGCGTTTGACGCATATCCCTCTAAACCTGTCCAATCCATGTACCTGTCTAAGTGTTTCTTAAATGTTGCAATAGTACCTGCCTCAACTACCTCCTCTGGCAGCTCGTTTCATACACCCACCACCCTTTGTGTGGAAAAAGTTACCCTTCAGATTCCTATTACATCTTTTCCCCTTTACCTTAAACCTGTGTCCTCTGGTTCTCGATCCCCCTATTCCGGGAATGAGATGTGGTGTATCTACCCGATTTTGTAGACCTCTATAAAATCACACCTCATCCTCCTGCGCTCTGAGGAATAGAGTCCAAGACTACGCAACCCCTCCCTATAGCACAGACCCACAAGTCCTGGTAACATCCTCGTAAATCCAAGGTGCCTTATCCAAGGTGAAAATGGACAACTTTTTACTTCTATTTGTGAAGACTGAAGCAGCAAGATTCGGGAGGTCAGTTCAAAGCACAGCAATGACCGGTATATATACGCCAGCCATCCATTCAACTGGAAGTCTATTAATTAAAAATGCAACATTAATTTCCTGAGCCACAAGGAACATCATACATCACCACATCCAACAGTGGAATCACACGTGCCTTCCTGCTTTTCAAGATCTCTGTTGAACTGAGTTATAGAGTAATCGAGTGATACAGCGTGGAAACGGGCCCTTCAGCCCAACTTGACCACGCCGACCAACATGCATCATCTCACACTAGTCCTCCCTGCTCACACTTGGACCATATCCCTCTAAACCTGTCCTATCCATGTACTTGTCTAATTGTTTCTTAAACGTTGCGATAGTCCCTGCCTCTGGCAGCTCGGTCCATACACCCACCACCCTTTGTGTGTCCCATAAAATCTTTCCCCATTCATTTTAAACCTATGCCCTCTGTAATAACACTTACTACTGTAGACATCTTATGAAATATAAAGAGCATCAACACCAAAATATTCATACAGAGGCTTCCAAATTGTTTTAGTAACCATGGTCCCATTTGCCGTTTAAAGGTCCTGGCTGTGGATTTAATTTGGAATAAATGTTACATTCATGAGGTAACAAATCAATTAACTAAGTCTCCTCAAAATCATTAGTTACCTTACAGAATGAGGTTTTATAAAATAACACTTATTACTAAAGGCATCACTAAACCATAGGACCTTGGGATATTTTGTAAGTCTTCTTGGCTCCGGCTACTGTTCTTCCCCTGAGGGATTTTAAACTCCTCCATTTCAATTACATGTTGGATCAATAATTTGACATTGATGGAGACGCTGTTCTCCAAATCTACATTGGGCTGTTGAACTTCCTGACAGAATTCCAGGGAACATTCAGATGGAGCTGAAGTCGGGAGGTAGATAGACAGGGAGTAAACTAAAGTCCACAAATCATAGGAGCAGAATTAGGCCATTCAGCTCATCGACTGTACTCCTCCATTCAATCATGGCTGATCTATCTTTCCCTCTCAACCCCATCCTCCTGCCTTCTCCCGTAACCCCTGACATCCTTACCAATCAAGAATCTGTCAATCTCTGCTTTAAAAATAAAGAGAAGCAGGAGTAGAGAAAGCAGGGATTCTGCAGAAGGACTTGGACAGGTTGAGGGAGGGGCAGAGAAATGGCAGATGGAATATAGTGCAGCAAAGTGTGGAGTCATGCATTTTGGTGGTAGGAATAAAGGCGTAGACTATTTTCTAAATGGGGAGAGAATCCAAAAATCTGAGCTCCAAATGGACTTGGGAGTGCTGATGCAGGATTCCCCAAAAGTTAATCTGCAAGTCAAATGCAGTTCCTAGTGGCGGCGCGGCTCTGGCTGCAGCGGCTCTCTGGCAGTCCTGTTTGTTTTGTGTTTTTTGGGTTGTTTATTTTCGTTTTGGTTAGTCTAGTTTTGGTTTTTAGTTTCTGTTTGGGGGGGGGGGGGTTGAAACGGGGCTTGCTGTCTCTCCCTGCGGGGGAATGCGACTTTTATGTCGTATTCCCCTTCTCTGCCTCCGTCTGCGCTGAGGCCTAATGGCGGAGCTGGCGACCTCGAGGCTCAGGAGGCAGAGCCCGCCAGGACTCGCACTGAGCTCGCTCCGTGAGGACGGTCCGGCTCGGGGCTGGAACAGTGCTTCCGTGAGGCGCTGTGACGCTACTGTGAGGACGGCCGGCCCGAGGAAGGAACGGTGCTCCCGTCGGAGTGGCCGAGCTCGGGGAGGTACGACGTTCCCAGCCCGAGGGAGGAGCGGCGCCCGGTCGGGGCGGCCCAGCCCGAGGGAGGAGCGGCGCCCGGTCGGGGCGGCCCAGCCCGAGGGAGAAGCGGTGCCCAGTCGGGGCGGCCCAGCCCAAGGGAGGAGCGGTGCCCGGTCGGGGCGGCCCAGCCCGAGGGAGGAGCGGCGCCCAGTCGGGGCGGCCCAGCCCGAGGGAGGAGCGGTGCCCGGTCGGGGCGACCCAGCCCGAGGCTGAGACGGTGGCAGTACTCACGTGAGGGCGATCCGGCTCGGGGCTGGAACGATGCTCCGGTGGCTTGCACGGTGTTCTGGCGGCGTTGGCCTGAGTCCGGGGTTCGGCCGCGGGCCAGCGGCTGCGTCATCAGGACTGGTGAGCGGCAGCTTCGACCACCCCGGGCCGCGGTGTTTGAGCCGCGGGACATTTGTAACATTGCCCGGGGGGTATCGCCTCAGCGCAGAAGGAGAAGAGGAGGGAAGAGACTGGAGACCTAAGACTTTTGCCTCCATCACAGTGAGGAGATGTTGGGTGGACTCACTGTGGTGGATGTTAATATGTGTTTATTGTTGTTTTTTATTGTATTGTATTGTATGTATGACTGCTTCAATTTCGTTCAGACTTCGGTCTGGATGACAATAAAAGGCTATCTAATCTAATCTAATCTAATCAAATCAGTTGTAAAGAAAGCAAACTCAATGCTAGTATTTATTTCAAGAGGGCTTGTATACAAAAATGGGGATGTAATGTTGAGGCTCTATAAGGCGCTGGTAATGCTGCATTTGAAATATTGTGAGCAATTTTGGGCACCATATCTGAGGAAAGATGAGCTGGCTCTGGAGAGGGACCAGAGGAGGTTTATAAGAATAGTCCCAGGAATGAATAGATTAACCTATGATGAGCGTTTGTCGGCACTGGGCCTGTTCTCGCTGGAGTTTAGAAGAATGAGGGGGGACCTCATTGAAACATACAGAATAGTGAAAGGCTTGGATAGAGCGGATGTGGAAAGGATGTTTCCACTTGTGGGAGAGTCTAAATGGGAGATCAGAATTAAATGACGTTCCTTTAGGAAGGAGATGAGAATAACGTTTGATGCAGAGGGTGGTGAATCTGTGGAATTCTTTGCCACAGGAGGCTGTGGAGGCTGTCAGTGGATATTTTTAAGGCAGAGATAGATAGATTCTTGATCAGTACAGGTGTCAGAGGTTATGGGGAGAAGGCAGGAGTATGGGGTTAGGAGGGAGAAATAGATCAGCCATGATTGAATGGCGGAATGGACTTGATGGGCCGAATGGCCTAATTCTACTCCTATCACTTATGACCTTTTGGCCCATTGAAGGCTTACACAGCCATCTGTGGCAATGAATTCCACATAATCACCACCCTCTGACCAAGGAAATTCCTCCTTATCTGCTTTCTGAAGGTACGTCCTTTTATTTTGAGGCTCTGCCCTCTGGTCCTAAACATCGTCTCCACATCCACTCTCCAACCCTTCCTTTCATTATTCGGAGAGTTTCAATCAGGCCACCCCATCATCCTTCTAAACTCCAGCGAGTACAGGCCCAGTGCTGTCAAACGTTCATCATACATTTAACCCACTCATCCCCGGGATTATCCCACATCAGCACATTCTTCCTCGGATATTGTCCCCAAAATGGCTCACAATACTCCAAATGCGGTCTGACGCGCCTCAGCATTGCATACCTGGTTTTATATTCTAGTCCACTCGAAATAAATGGGAACATTGCATTTGCCTTCCCTACGACTGATAAGCTTAAATGCCTAGTCTGATTTGCCTTCAGAAAGACTATTCTAACATTAAATATCAATTTCCATGCTTGTATGTCATAAAAATCAGCATTAAAATGTGAGTGGAGGATTTTAAGAGGTGGCAGCTTCCCTTTAATGAGACCTGGACAATTAGACTGACAATCTGATTTTAAAATATATTGTAACTTGTCTTGTATTTTACGTTCATACACCGTCTGAGGCGTGCTAAAGGCGGCAAACATTTGGCGCAGCGGTAGAGTTGCTGCCGTTTAGTGCCAGAGACCTGGGTTTGATCCTGACTATGGTTGCTGTCTGTACGAAGTTTGTACGTTCGCCGTGTGACCGCATGGGTTTTCTCCGGGTGCTCTGGTTTCATCCCACCATGCCGCCCCTAGTATTGTGTTTAATTTTGGTCACCAGGTAATAGGAAAGATATTATCAAGCTGGAAAGGATATAGAGAAGATTTACAAGGATGTTGCCAGGGCTTGTGGGCCTGAGCTATAGGGGGAGGTTGGACAGGCTAGAACTTTATTCCGTGGAGCAATAGATGATGAGGGGTAAATTTAACGGGGCGTATAAGATCATGAGAGGAATAGATAGGGTAAATTAGTCATTTACCCAGAGAAAGGGAATCAAGAACAGGAGGTCATTGGTTTAACGTGAGGGAGGAAAGATTTAATCGGAACCTGAGGGGCAATGGTTTTTACACAGTGGTGGGTGTGAGGAATGAGTTGCCAGAGGAGGTAGTTGAGGCAGATACTATCACAATGTTTAAAAAACATTTGGACAAGTACATGGATGGGATAGGTTTAGAGAAATATGGGTCAAACGCAGGAAGGTGGGACAAGTATACTGCCCTAATTTGACTTTGTCAAAATTGAGTTATTGCTTGTTTTAGGGTATTTGAGATATGCTCTACACAATGGTGAACAAAACAAGTCTTTGAGTACAATTTGAAGATAGTTATACCAGAGAAGTAAGAAATTCGATCATAGAGAGCTGAAAGAAAAACACGTTTTCCTCATTTACAAGAAAACGCCTTTCTGTCAGTTGCTTCCTTTTGTCAAAGGAGGGCAGTATAGATGGGACATGTTGGTCGGTGTGGGCTAGTTTGGCCGAAGGGCCTGCTGTATGCTGTATGACTATGACTCTCTGCGGCTTTCTATGGCTCTCCATGGTGCTCTGTGGCTCCATGACCCTGTCATGTAACAATGTAGCCCGAGGAACAGGTCAGAGGTTGCATATCCTACAGGGAGTGACATCTGCTACAGACTCTCAGGTGAGGTATGGTCTTCTGAATATTCCTGGCTGTATTTCTTGCTCTTTCTTTCAATCACAGAAGGTTTAGTCTGTGCTTTTCTTCTCAGGATATTTTGTAAATTTCCCGCAAATCATTGGAAAATGCACATGTGGATGAATGAAATATACATCTTTCAGATCCCAGCAGAGATACTCTTCTGGGGAGAGTGGAAGTTTCCACTGGTGGGAGGGTCTAGGACCAGAGGGCACAACCTCAGAATAAAAGGACGCACCTTTAGAATGGAGATAAGGAGGATTTTATTTCATCAGAGGGTACCGAATCTGTGGAATTCATTGCCACAGACAGCTGTGGAGGACAAGTCTTTGGGCAGTTTTAAGGTGGAGATGGACATATTCTTGATTAGCATGGGGTGTCAGGAGTTACGGGGAGAAGGCAGGAGAATGGGGTTGAGGGGGAAAGATAGATCAGCCATGATTGATTGGCGGGTGGACTCGATGGGCCGAACAATTTAATTCTGATCAAATGACTTATGAACATGAAAAATGCTATGAAAAAAGAGGAACATATCATCTTGGCATGGGTGGAAGAACGTAGGAGGAAGAGAACCAGACTGAAGTGGAAACAGAAGAAGAAAAAATTGTGACCTGATGAGACTTTTGGAATATGGACCAATTCATGAACTTCTCTATAAAGCAAGGGGAATGAGCTATTACCGGAAAGTGCGAGTCTACGGTGGCCTAAGTATGGGTTTGGAATTCCATTACCATAACCAATTATGCTGTTGAAACTATAGAAGACAAAAAATTGCCACAAAACCCACAACCTGTAATTCAGCTTAAACATTTTTACAAACCACCACTAAACCACAGACAATATTTTTCGCTGCAGTGCAATTACATGCCTCTATTGACCAGATTACATTTCAGTTCAACTTTAGGTAATAGGGTTAAGAAATGAAGGAGAGAAGAAATCTTTTCTCCGTGTCTAAATCTACATCCCAACTGATGCTGAAAAGTAATGCGACTTTGTAAACGAATCCGGAATTAAACCATTATGATAATAACCAGTTGGAACCTGACAAGAAATTAAATCAAATTTTCTGAATGCATTTGGTTCAAGACTTTTCTCGGCAGTTGTTACCAGTTTAATCAATTAATCAATAGAAACATAAATTCACTGGCTGTAAATAAATGGATAAATAATTAATGACCTGCAACATATTTTGCCACAGCGCCAGCATTACGTTTAGTATAGAGTTTAGAGATCCAGCATGGAAACAGGCCCTTCGGCCCACTGAGTACATGCCAACCATCCATTATGCTTTGGACTTTAGACATTGGGAATACTGCGCCAAAACAGGATCTGCAGCCCACCGAGTCCGCGTGGACCAGCGACCACGCCACACACTAGCACTGTACTAGACATTAGGCACAATTTACAAAAGCTAATTAACCTACAAACCTGTAAGTCGCTAGAGTGTGGGAGGAAACCAGAGCACCTGGAGAAAACCCACGCAGTCACATGGAAAACGTACAAACTCCGTACAGACAGCACCCGTAGTCAGGATCGAACCTGGGTCTCTGGAGCTGTGAGGCAGCAACTTTATCACTGCGCGACACTGCCACCCTTTCACACCAATTCTATGTTATCCCACTTTCTTATCCACTCATTGCACTTCCGGAGTAATTTTACAGGGACCAGTTAACCTACAAACCCACACATCTTTGGAACTTGGGAGGAAAGTGGAGCACACAGACATTAATGCACTTCGCTCGCCTCCATGACACATAAACCTATCGCCTAGACTTCTCTGGCACACGCTATAAACAGCATTTCCAAATGCAATACCGTGGCATCATAACAGTAGTTCTGTTTTATGGAACAGTAATAAAATGATCTGATGATTCAATATTTTACTCTTTTAGCATTAAGGTTGCGAGTATCTTTTTTTAGACTATTGGTCCGCAAATAATCATCGTCTTAACTAAGCAGGGAAAAATCATACCACACAGCAATGTAGTCGTTGACTGGTTCTGTCTGCAGCAGAGTGAAATTAATGTAGATCCCATGTCCAGAAGGTACAGTAATTAGCCAGCTACAGTCCTTTGAGTTGGGGTACTCATTCGGGAAGCCAGGAGAGTAGATGGTACCATTCCGAGAAGTTATGTTAAGGCCACATGGAGCTTTAAAGCAAACAAACAGATAAATGGTTACACAAGTAACATTAGATATTATTAACTCATTTGATCTTTGGCTTCCATTAGAATTTCAAAATCCATTGTAGCATTTGTTTTCATTTAAGGCAAATATATAACTTCATGGTTCTTTTGAGTTTGAGTTTATTTTATTGTCACGTGTACCGAGGTACAGTGAAAGCCTTTTGTTGCGCGCTAACCAGTCAGCGGAAAGACAATACATGATTACAATCCAGACATCCAGTGCACAGATACACTACAAAGGGAATAATGTGAATAACATTTAGTGCAAAATAAATCCAGTAAAGTCCGATCAAAGTTAGTTTAAAGGACTTCAATGGGGTAGTCAATCAGATTCTCCCTAACTATAAAGATTCTGAACAAAGGATTAACCTCTTTGATTGTATCCAGTGACAGGTTATTACTAAATTTAAGAAGTGCTGCAACAAGATTAACAGGAGTCAACACCAAACAGATATTTTTCCATTTAGTCATGGCAGGAATTCATTGCACGTTTCACATAGCAACGTTTATATATCTTGAAAAAAATCTGAGTTCTGAAGAAGGTTCTCGACCTGCAACGTTACCCATTCTTTTTCTCCAGTGATGCTGCCTCACCCGCTGAGTTGCTTGAGCACTTTGTGTCCATCTTAACCTCCATTTTCTTTTCCACCTCTTATTTCTTGTTTTTTTTTTAAGAGAAAGAAAACAATCTGGCTGAAATGGAAATTATAATAACGGACTGAAGAGCTGTGTGTGAAATGTGTTTTGGGAACTAGAGTAAAATCTGTGGCAATGCATATTTTTTGCCGTCGGCAAATTTTCCAACATATTTTTCCATTTTCTTTAAAGGATCTGAACAACAAAAGTTTAAAATAAACCTCTCTGCTAGTATGCTGGCACCATTTTAGTTGACTGTTCAAAACAAGTTTCCATGTTATTTAGAAAACCTCTCTCCCATTTGTCTAACAAATGGGTGCAATAAAAGACACTACCCCCTGATCAGTTTTATTGCCCTCAGCTTGGTTTACAATGTTTATTTAAACCAAATGAGTGACGCTGTAGAGGCTAAATTGTATGATGAATGTATGACCTCACTAACATGTCCCCTTCACTATGTTGGCCTCTTTCACATCATATTTCCCCAGTATTTATGCTCTTGGATTAAACAGATTACAAACTACATCTAATTCCTACATCAAGAAGCTCAGCAAAGATGTAGATGTGCTGACAGTATAATTTCAAGTCAACTAGAATGTTGAGAAGCATCTCTGGCTTATCGTTGACGCAGGTTCCTTCAAACCTACAGAATAAGCCAGGTTGCAAACGAACCCCATCTTCCATACTGTGGAACTCAGTCACTCTATTCCTGTACATAAACCTGACGAGATGCACTGTTCGTTGTTCCTCAATTCTGTTCACAAAAGAATAGTTCAGTTGGGAGAGCGTTAGACTGAAGATCTAAAAGTCCCTGGTTCAATCCCAGGTTTCGGCAGATGTTTTGGCGGCATTGTGGCGCAGCGGTAGAGTTGCTGCCTTACAGCGCCAGTGTTGCTGATTTACAGCTCCAGAGACAAGCAGTTCGATCCTGACTATGGATGCTGTCTGTACAGAGTTTGTACGTTTTCCCTGTGACGGTGTGGGTTTCTTCCGGGTGTTCCGCTTCCCTCGACGCTCCAAAGACGTACAGGTTTGCAGGCTAATTGGCTTTGGTAAAAATTGTAAATTTTCCTGAGTGTGCAGGATAGTCCATATGCATGGGGATTGCTGGTCGGTGCGGACTTGATGGGCTGATGGGCCTGCTTGCACGATGTATCTTTAAACTAAACTAAAACAAATTTGCATCCTCGAATCTGTGTGTAAAATCCGTTATTTTTATTTTTGGTTAGTTTATTGTCACCTGTATCGAGGTACGGTGAAAAGCTTTGAAAGAATATTCCAGTACTGAGACCATCTTTGTGCATGTTAAAATGTGCATAATCAATCCTATTATTCACTGTTATTGTTTGTTTTTATGTGTATGTGTTTGTATATGTGTAATTATATATATGTATATATATATATATATATAACAAGTGAACTTTCTTTCTCGTTTATTAAATTGTTTACAGTGTACTGTGTTTACATATTCTGTTGTGCTGCAGCAAGTAGTAAGAATTTCATTGTTCTGTCTGCGACATATGACAATAAAGCACTCTTGACTCTTGATTTAATTAGTAGGCAATTTACCTACCAGTTAACATATGGAGTACCGAGGAAATCCACACAATCACAGGGAGAAGATGGGACGTCTACAGACAACACTAGCAGTCAGTTCAAACCTAGGTCACTAGCACTGTGAGGCAGCATCTCTGCTAGATGCACCACGATACCACCTCTCAAACTATACTGCATTATCATCTTCCACTATTGCATATCCATAATAGCTCAGATTAGCTTAGCTTAGAAATACAGCGTGGAAACAGGCCCTTTGGCTCACCGAGTCCACGCAGACCAGCGATCCCCGTACACTAGCACTATCCTTCACACATTAGGGACAATTTACAATCTTTATCAAAGCCAATTAACCGACAAGCCTGTACGTCTTTGGAATGCGGGAGGGAATTGAAGAAAACCCAAGTGTTCCCGGGGAGAACGTACAAACTCTGTACAGGCAGCACCCATCGTCAGGTCTCTGGTGCTGTGGGGCAGCAACTCTACCGCTGCTCCACCGTGCCGTTCATTGTTCTCTGTCCGTGAGGTGAACAATGGGGCACTGGCTTTAATATGGAATCTATTTGGAATTAAATTATTCACTGCACGTAGAAGTGAAAGTATGAGCACTTTTATTTTTTTTTAATTGAAATGTATTATTTCAAACTGGCTAACTTTCTCGAAAGTGAATACAAAACTTAAATTACTTATTCATATGACTAACATCAATTCTGGGGCACATGAAAAATCAGTTACATTTTTATCAGCATCTACAAAGAAAGGGACTAAGATGAGGAAGATAAGCGTCCAAATAGAAAATTATACATTGAATGTGACAGTAATATATCTTTCAACGAAGCAATTATGCCGCACTCCTTTGTAAGATCAGTCATTAACTGGTACGTGAAAGGAGAAATTGAGTAAAATGAGGATGACGCTTGATACAGCACATTACGTGCTTTCATTATTCATTTGTCATCCATTGAGCAGTGGTTGATCAGGTCTGAAATTGGTTAAAACCTGTATTCACACTAACCTGAAGCTTATAAATGATTATATGTTCTGCTGTGCCAAGAGGGAGCAGATGAGGGGAAGGGAGGAAAGGAGGGAGCAGGACAGGTTGCAAGGAGATCATGTCTTTTCTTTTCTACCTATGCCTTTTCTTAAGATAGGCACAAAATGTCAAAGTTACTCAGTGGGTCAGGCAGCATCTCTGGAGAAAAATGGATAGGAGACGTTTTGGGTCAGGAGCTTTCTTCAGACTGAAAGTAAGGGATGGGGTGTATGGGGGTGGAGAACCGGTGGTGAGAAAAGAACAGGACAAATCAGGGCCGGCCAACCCAGGCAGGGTGGTGTCATTGTGGGCATATTGTTGGCGAGGGAAGGTGTGACCTCAGAGGAATACAATTTGAAGAGCTGAAGAGGAATTTCTTTAGTCAGAGGGTGATGAAAGTGTGGAATTCATTGCCACAGATGGCTGTGGAGCACAAATCAATGGATATTTGTGATTCTTGATTAGTATGGGTGTCAGGGGTGGTGGGGAGAAGATGAGAGAATGGGGTTGGAGGGAAAGATAGATCAGGCATGATTGAATGGTGGAGTAGACTTGATGAGACGAATGGCCTTATTCTGCTCCTAGAACTAGTTAAATGACCGGGGGGAGGAAGGAGACAAGGGGGTTTGGGGTAAGAGGATGGGAATGCAGGTATAAGTTACAATTAGAGAATTCAATGTTTATAACCCACAGCACGTGCCTTTTCTTCTGCTGGGCTAACAGCAGCAGCACAGGCGGGAGGAAAGTGATCTAACTTGAAACAAAACTTTGAGTTTCGTTGCAAAGGGATCAGGATTCTGTTCAACATTAACGTCAGGGTACTGGTTGAAAATAAAGTTACGAGTGCTGTGCAGTTTCAGGTGTTCCCTTGCAAAAGTTACATTAAAGTTGAAGAAAAGTTGCAATGAAGACTGATTGCACTAATATCAAGAACAGAGAATGACATGGAAGAACAGCGCCCTCAATCCCAGGAGATTCCCCAAGTGATCCTTTGTGGCTTAATGTTAAATGAAATGGGCGGTACAGTGGCGCAGCGGTGGAGTTGCTGCCTCACTGTGCCAGAGACCCGGGTTCCATCCTGACCACGGATGCTGCCCATGTGGAGTTTGTACATTCTCCCCGTGACCTGTGTGGGTTTTCTCAGCGTGCTTCGGTTTCTAAAGATGTGCAGGTTTGCAGGTTGTGGGAAAGAACTGCAGATGCTGCCTGACCCGTCGAGTTACTCCAGCATTTTGTGTGTATCTTAGGTGTGTAGGTAGATTGGCTTGGTAAAACTGTAAAGTGCTACGAGTGTGTAGGATAGAATGAGTGTACGGGTGATCACTGGTCGGCTCAGGCACGGTGGGCCGAAAGGGCTTCTTTCCGTGCTCTATCACTAAACTAAACTAAACTAAACCTCAGAAGGTAAAGATGTTGCAGCAAATGATTGCAATAATATCAAGAATGAAGAATGACATGATCAAAAACTGGGGCTTTTAATGAGAACATTGAAGTGACATGATTTTAGAAACGTTTTGAAATTTATGCAATGAAAAGTTGCTCCATTTGATTGCTAGTTCATAATTAGAATGATAAAGGATAGATTATAAAAGTAATGCTATGGTGCCTTAATGACTCTGTGGATGGGGTCATTAGGTTCAAAGCTTACCTTGGCGAACTGCAAAATCAAATTAACTTAACTATGATGATTTGTGGGCATTGGAGAATAATTTATTGCAATAAATTGAATTAATAGTTCAAAGAGACCAAAGCAGGAGAGTTTGATTAATTGGATGTGGCTTTCCAAAAACCTGCTAATACATCTTTCTCTTCTGTTTAGCCACTCTCTCAGTGAGGTTGATGTACTTCCATTTGGGTTCTGTGGTCAATGAGGGAACCAAGTGTCTTCCAGAGTCAGACACAAAGTGCCAGAGTTACTCTACGGGTCAGGCAGCATCTCTGGAGAAAAAGGATAGGTGATGTTTCGGGTTGAGACCTTTCTTCAGTCTTGTCAATGAAAGTGAATGCTTGCCAGACTTCTTTCAGAGTTAGGTTAGCTCGTGGGTGGACACTTTAAGTGGTCCTTTCCCTCATGACATTAACATGGACTTTCTTGAATGGAATCATTGCAACAAATAATGGACGCAGCGGTAGAGTTGCTGCATTACACGTCAGAGACCTGCGTTCGATCCTGACCATGGCTGCTGTCTGTGCCGAGTATGCACATTCTCCCTGTGACCGCGAGGGTTTTCTCCGGGTGCTCCGGTTTCCTCCCACATCCCAAAGACGTGTGGGATTGGCTTCTGTAACTTGCCCCTCGTGTCTCGGATAACAACTAGTGTGCGTGGACTCGGAGGTCCGAAAGGCCTGTTTTAATGCTGTATCTCTAAACTAACTAAACTAAGAGCATCTGTGTGCTCCAGCTCCATGGCCACAAAGTTCTCAATACCATGCTGAACGTCCCTTCTCCACCTTGAGCAGTCATGGGCGAGATTCCTAGGAGTCAGGGCAGATGTTGCCTTTGAAGACATCCCAGAATCCTTTCCACTGTCCTGGTGAACACTTCGCATGCGGAGCTCAAATTCAGGTATCTGTTTAAAGAGCTGGCACAAACACAAAGGGCAAAATAGCTTTCTTTGCAAATTCCTCCACAAAATGGCTGCCTCCATTTTTAGTCCCTGCTACATTACTTGCGGCGGCATGGCGGCACAGCGATAGAGTTGCTGCTTCACAGGGCCAGAGACCCGGGTTCAATCCTGACTATGGGCGTTGCTTGCATAGAGTTTGTACATTCTACAATTGCTCCTGTTTCCTCCCATGCCCTAAAGATGTACAGGTTTGTAGGTTCATAAGATCATAAACGATAGGAGAACAATTAGGCCATTGAGCCCATCAAGTTTACTCTGCCATTAAATCATGGTTGATCAATCTTTCCCTCCTAACTCCATTCTCCTGCCTTCTCCCCATAACCTCTGACACCTGCATTAATCAAGAATATATCTACCGCTGCCTTAAATATATCCACTGACGGCCTCCACAGTGACAAAGAATTCCACAGATTCACCACCCTCTGATTAAATAAATTCCTCCTCCTCTTCTCCTAATAGAACTTTCTTTAATTCTGAGGCTATGAACTCACGTCCTAGACTCTACCACTAGTGGAAACATCCTCTCCACATCCACACTATCCAAGCCTTTCACTATTCTGTATGTTTCGATGAGGTTCCCCCTCATCCTTCTAAACTCAGCGAGTACAGGCCCAGTGCCGTCAAACGCTCATCATATGTTAACCTACTCATTCCTGGGATCATTCTTGTAAACCTCCTCTGGACCCTCCCAAAAGGTTAAAGGTTAATTGGCTTCTGTAAATTGTCCCTAGTGTGGAGCATCATGCTGGTGTGCGGGTGGTCACTCCCCTTATTTTATTGCAGAGTTAAAGTAACAAACAGGTTAGCATGCACCAAAAGCTTTTCACTGTACCTCGGTACTCGTGACTCAAACTAAACTCAAACATCATAGCAACAGGCCCTTTGGCCCCACTGAGTCCTTGCTGACTATTATGAATTATTGAAAGATCCTGCCTCCACGTTCTACCTCGAAAAACTAAAACTAAAACCGCACGTGACACTGAATCCTGGAAGTGTAGGACATTTAAAGTTGTACAGCTGTCAAGTCTTGGTTAGATGTTCGAAACTGCCAAGTATAGTTTGGCAGATGGATCATAATGGACCTTGCTTAGGGGGCTGGTGAGGGGGACAGAGGCAGTTATAGTTGCAAACTCAAAAGCAGGGCTCAGCTCGATAGATCTGAAAACTGTGGTGCTAAATGGCTTTCCCCGGCTCCCATGTCTCAGAGTGTAGCCTGAAGCATTGGCAATTTTTTAACTCAATCGCAACTTTGGGAATTCTCTATTGCAAATATAAGTATCATAAGAAATGCATTCCCAGAGAGAAACATCAAGGCTCAGGGCTGTTGCTGTAAATAACGAGAACACTACCTAGGCCTCAAACATAAAGCTTGTTTTTTTCCAAGCTACAAAGCTCATAAGGTATTAAATATTTACGTAAGATCAATATTGCTGAGGAGTTAAAACTACATTCACAGGATGAAATTATCACTCCCCTTAATTTATTGCGGAGCCAAACTTCGTCGGAACATGCCCTTTGGCTCCACCGAGTTCTTGCTGATCATTATTATTATCTATCATTATGTATTTATTTATTTAATTCTTTCTTTCGAGCAGAATAAAAGAATAAAAAGCAAGTGCAAAACAGCATACAAAAAACAAAACAAGAATATTTATAAAGTGTCATAAACAATATCTATAAATAAATGAAATCGTATGTGTCCGAAAAGGAGCAGGAAGAAGCCAAAGCGTATTAATTCCCACCCCTTATTAACTGCTTATAATTATCTTATACAAATTTAGCAGCTATATGTACACCAAATTATTTACATTTATACACTAATCAAATATTTACAAAGCCATACAAAAAAAGAGAGAAAAAAAGAAAAAAGAAAAGAAAAAACCCTCATATACTATACAGTATCTTAGTCATATATACAACCCATCACCCTATAATCACCCTTCCCAATACAATCAATAGAACAAATATCCCACTCACAATCACCTATCCTCATCCCAATATCCTTTAAAAAAAGTGTTTTTGTACATCTTTTTAAACTGAATTATGCTAAGTTTTATCTCCTGTTCCAGACCATTCCACAAATTCACCCCACAGATTGCTATGCACATACTTTTAAGAGTTGTTCTGACATTGAGTTTTTTTAAATTATGGTCCCCTCTCAAATTATACACACCCTGTCTTTCAATAAACAGTTTTTGTATATTTCCTGGAAGTAAATTATTTCTTGCTTTGTACATGATTTGTGCAGTCTTAAATTTAACCAGATCGGTGAACTTCAGTGTATGTGGCTTTAAGAATAATAAATTGGTATGTTCTTGATAATTCTTATTGCTCTTTTTTGTAATGTGCATAATGGCTGTAGGTTGGTTTTGTATGTGTTACCCCATATCTCCACACAGTAACTCAGATATGGCAATATGAGTGTATTATACAGAGCATGTAATGATTTGTGGTCCAGAATGTGTCTTGATTTTCCCAATATTGCTATGGACTTTGCCAGTTTTGCTTTGTTGAACTTAGATTGCAACTGGTTTTCCCAAACATGCGTTTTAACACCATCTTAAAGTATAAGAGGGGAAGGGCACATGGAAGTGGTCTCCAAAGATAGACACAAAGTGCCGGAGTAACTCAGCTGTTCAGGCAGCATCTCTGGAGAAAATGGATAGGTGAAGTATTTATGTCGGGACCTTTCTTCAGAATTGATTTTGTCTGCGATCTCCAAACCCCCCCCTCAGAAGCACACCATCTTAATGTGGGAGGCTTATTGATCCGTCACTATCACTAGGTCAAAATCCGATCCTCCTAACTTGTTATATTCCGGACGGCAGAATGAATAACAACTTACATGCTGGTTGCCTGGGTCACGAGAGAGAGATTTATTACCCAACATTCCCTGCTTATATTGAACACCAACTCATTAACATATACACGAATATGTATGAATACATTACACTGCTCTCCTTTTTTAAAGTATTAAATCTAAGTACTCTGTTACAGTTTTGTTGTTGTGATACTTGGTTTAAACCAGTATTTATGAAATCTTAAATGATATACATAATATATTTATTTTACATATCTAAACATTTTTGTTTTACTTGTGCAGTGATTTATTTAACTTACAAACCTAACCTGACTACTGGTTTATGGATCCTGCCTGATTGCCTAACAGTAACAGGTGTAACAGGTTTATGTGTTGACTCAAATGTAGGCTTGTTTGGCTCTGTTTTAGTACCCTGACTTTGACCAGAGGAATCTGTTTCTTTGTCTATACTAACTGAACTTTGTGTTTCAACCACATTGGGCTCTTCCAACTCACTCTCAGATAACAACTCAGGGATTAGGACTCCATGCTCAGTTTTTGGTTCACCTTTGGCTGGAATCATTTGATCAACATGAACACTTTTGATCCTATCTCCAACTTCAACTAAGTATCTTTTTGTTCCACACACTTCCACTATTTTCCCAACATCCCATTTGTCTCGACTGGACTTGTTGGGAGGACTGAGAACACAAACCTCATCTGGCTTGAAGTACCTCTCCTTTTTGTGGGAGTCAAAATGGCGTTTTTGACAACTGTTTTTGCTCAACTCTCAAGACCAAATTGGGTTGAACTAGACTTAGGCGTATTCTTAGCCTTTTCTTCATCAACAGTTCTGCAGCAACCTGTTGTGTGTTGTGTGGTTCTGTACTTCAGGAAGAAACTAGCCAAACGATGTTTCATGCTGAGCTTTGAACTAACCTGCAAAACCTGTTTCTTGATAGCATCTTTGACAACTCTAACAGACCTTTCTGCCGCCCCGTTGGAGGCTGGATGGTATGGGGGAACAAGTGTGTGTTTTACACCATTCCTCTGCATGAACTCTTTGAACCGTTCTGAACTAAACTAAGGCCCGTTATCAGAAACCAGTTCTTCCGGTAAACCATGGCATGCAAAAAATGATCTCAACTCATCTATGGCATGCTCAGTAGTAGTGCTTGACCCATATGCTTAACCTCAATCCATTTGGAATGACTATCTACTAGTGCCAGAAAGTGATCATTACCCTTTTCACAAAAAATCAACATGAACTCTCTGAAAAGGTCTACTTGGCCATGACCAGGGTTGCAGTGGTGTTTTTGGTGGTTTACTCTGGCAATTTTGGCAGACACTACATTTGCTCACCAGTGACTCGATGTCACTATCAATACCAGGCCGATACACAAAACGTCTGGCAATTGACTTCATGCTTACTATGCCAGGATGTTCGGCATGAAGTTCATTCACAATTTTGTTTCTCAAAGACTCTAGTACAACCACTCTGTAGCCACACTTAATGCATCCCTGCTCACATGATAATTCTTGGTTTTGATTATGGAAAGGCTTCAGCTCTGAGTTCAATCCACTGTCGATTTCAGTCCATCCGTTCAAAGTCTGTTCATAGACCCTCTTCAGCACAGTATCTTTCTCTGTTTCTGCTTCAATTTCTGTTGCAGTCACTGGAAACTCTTCATCTACAACTTGCAGTGTGTAGATTGAGTTCGCACTTCCCACGTCAGAAGGGCAACCGGGACAACATATCTGCAACTGCGTTGCACTTGGAGCTTCTGTATTCAACCTTGTAGTCATATTGGGACAGCAAAATTGCCCAGAGCTGCATCATTGATACCACTATGGAAGGTATAGCTGACTTGGGACCAAGTATCACTAGTAGTGGCTTGTGATCAGTCACTAGGGTGAATGGTCTGCCGAGAAGAAACTGATGGAATTTCTTGATTCTGAACACGATGCTGAGTGCTTCCTTTTCTATCTGTGCATATTTGCGTTCACTCGATGACCGGGTGCGGGATGCAAAAGCAATCGGCTTTTCCTGTCCGTCATTCATTATGTGGGAGATCACTGCACCTACACCATAACTTGAAGCATCACAAGCAAGTTTCATCTTGCGTGTCGTATTGTAGTGAACAAGGAGTTTGTCACTTGTCAAGTTTTCCTTGCAGATGTCATATGCACGTTGCTGTTCCTTTCCCCACATCTATTTCACATCTTTTTGTAGCAGATGATGTAGTGGCTTTAGCACAGTTGCTAAATCTGGAAGGAATCGTGCATAGAACCGCACCATCCCAAGGAATGATCGTACCTCTGACACATTGTTGGGTTTTGGAGCATTCACTATTGCTTCAACTTTCGCCTTCACAGGGCAAAGTCAATTGGCATCTACTTTGAGTCCAAGGTAGACCACCTCTGACTGTGCAAATGCACATTTACTTTGTCGCAGTTTGACATTGTGGCAGTTCAGTCGTGTGAGAACTTGCTCGAGGATTTCCAGATGTTCTACCATGCCCTCTGTGAATATCAGTAGGTCATCCTGGTTGCACACACAGTGCGGAATGCCTTGTAACATTTTGTCCATGACAGACTGGAACATTTTCGGGGAGGATTTCACACCATAGGGCAGCTTTGTATATGAATGCAAGATCTTATTTGTGTTGATAGTCAAGTACTGCTGACTTTCCTTGACGACATTGAGTTGGGAGTAAGCGTGAGACAAATCCAGTTTAGTGAAGACTCTTGCTCCGCTAAGTTCTGCGTACAGATCTTGCGAGGTTGGTAACGGATATTATTCATCATCAATGGCTTGGTTGATTGTGACTTTGTAGTCACCACATAGTCGAACAGTTTTGTCGGCCTTGGGTACGGCCACAATTGGCGTTGCCCAGTTACTCTGATCTGTCTTCACGAGTACTCCATTCTGCTCTAACCTGTCAAGTCCTTCCTCCACTTGTTGCTTTAGTGCATATGGTCATCAATACACAGGTCTCACATCTTGCTTGAGTCAAATGTGTGCAGAGTACCCTGTTATTTAGTGTAACTGTCAGCAAAAATGTTTGCATGTTTGCTTATGACGTTTTCAAGAAGTGATTTGGACAAATCGATGCTGAAAATGTTCTTCCAGTCTAACTCTATTCCACTCAGCCAATCCTTTCCAAGAAGGGTTGGTTTATTTCTGTAGCTGGCCACAATGATGGGCAGTGTTACTGATTGGCCATTATGCTGAACTTTACAGTTCATTTGTCCACATGTCTCCAATACTTCGCCCGAGTAGGTTCTCAGCTTGACCTTACTCTCAAACAATGGAGTCTGTGGGAACTTTGTTTCGTACAGGTCTTTGCTCATGACCGAACAATCTGCTGCCGTGTCAATACACATATCAATTAACTGTTCATTTATCAATAGTTTAGTTCGAAAGTCCTTGCCTTGGCTGGTTGTAGACTTATCAATGTTGGTTGCATTAATGGTGTACAACCCAAGTTCATTTCTATCTGGGTTCATCTCCAAGTTGTGAACTCCTTTCTGGTGTTGTTGCTTGTTTCCCGCAGATTGTTGGTTTCCTGCTTTAAGCTTGGCCCAACATGCTGAGGCGATATGGCCTTTCTTCTGGCAGTTATAGCACTTGGCCATTTTGAACTGACAAAATTGGGATGAGTGATTACCGTTGCAACGACAACAACTGGCTGAACTCGGCTCCCCGCCATACTTTGGTTTTGGTTTAACGCCTCTTGTTTTGGCCATAGTGACTGTAAACGGCCACTGCAGTTCGTGGTGGACGAAACTCGCGAGCATTCTTTGATGCCATCTCCATTGTGGTAGCAATCTTGCATGGTTTCTCGATTGTAAGATCTGGAGTGTTCATCAGTTTGGACTGAATTCATTCATCCACTAGACCACAAACAAATCTGTCGCGCAGTGCTCATCCGAGAAAGGTTCCAAAGTTACAAAGCAAAGTTAAGTTTTTCAAGGCAATAATGTACTCAGTGATTGTCTCATTCTGCTTCTGGTTTCTAGTGCCAAACTTATAGCTTTCTGCAATTTCCATGGGCTTTGGGTTGAAGTGCTCCTCCAACTTCTTCATAATGTCATTGAATGGCACGTCTTTTGTTTTTATGGGCGCAAGGAGATTCACGAGTGTGCCGTACACTTCAGGACCGATCTCCGTGAGCAGAATCGCTTTCATGCGTTCACAAACGACCTTATTTGTTTCAGTCACTATCTCTCCTTCACCACTAATCTCCATT
Organism: Amblyraja radiata; assembly: GCF_010909765.2. Classification (NCBI taxonomy): domain Eukaryota; kingdom Metazoa; phylum Chordata; class Chondrichthyes; order Rajiformes; family Rajidae; genus Amblyraja; species Amblyraja radiata. The sequence continues at coordinate 19,339,930 of NC_045960.1, read as the reverse complement.
ATGTTGTTTGCCGTGAAAAACATGTTTGCTCTCTCCATATAGGAGCTGAACTGCTCTTTACTCTTGTCAAAAGTGCCAAGGTTTCCAATGTAGCCCGTGGATACTGCCATCGTGTCGTTCTCTTTTTTTTTTAAGTCCGTTCAAAAAGCCCGATTTCCTGTCTGTTCTGATGTAACAATTCACCTAAAACTTAGCTCTACAAAGGCTAGTCAGCTTGAGGAATTCAACAAAAAAAAATCTTATACAATCCCAAGGACAGCATCTTGCCACGTAGACACAACATAGAGATAGCCTGACAAACTCTCGACGATTTGTCCAGCTGCTCTTTTAAACTGCAGGCCCCTGCCTAGAAGGATCTGTGGCCTATCGTGTCCAGCTCGCAAACAACTGCGACACAACTCCGTATTTACTGTTTAAAATGTTAAACAATACTGCATGTTGCAAAACAGCCCTGCACTGTATTTAAAGGATGAGTTCGCAAACTCTATCCCATCCTCGTCGCCAATTTTGTTATATTCTGGACGGCAGAATAAATACCAACTTACACGCTGGTTGCCTGGATCACGAGAGATTTATTCCCCAACAATCCCTGCTTATATTGAACACCAACTCATTAACATATACATGAATATGTATGAATACATTACATAACTGAACAGTACTAACAGAGCGGCACGGTGGCGCAGCGGCAGAATTGCTGCACCACAACGGCAGAGACCCGAGTTCAATCCAGACCACTGGTTCTGTCTGTATAGAATTTGTACATTCTCCCTGTTATGTGTGGACTTTCTCCGGGTGCTCATCTTAAGATGTTCAGGTTTGTTGGTTAATTGGTTTTGCAATGTTGTAAATTGTCCCTTGTGTGTAGGACAGTGTTAGTGTACAGGGATCACTAGTCGGTGTGGACTTAGTGGGCCAACGGGCCTGTTTCCGAGCTGTATCTCTAAACTCAACTAAACCAAGTACTCGGGGAAGACATTGTAAACTGTTGATGTATATCTCTCATTCTTGAGCATAGCATGACATCCAGCCGACAGACTTGCAAAGTGGATGAAAGTGGCTGATTTGACCAATTTGGATAGCATCCAGCTTAAACATTTCCACAAGCTTCTTCCATACCAATGATAGGGGCATGCATGCTGTAGCACCAGTGGACCTTGATTTTTGAGACTCTCTTTTCCTCTTTCACTTCTCAATTTGACCTTGCTCATGTTTAATTTTGTTTAGGTTAGAGATACAGTGTGGCCCACCCGGTCCGAATCATTACCTACCCATTTTCTCCAGAGATACTGCCTGACCCGCTGAGTTACTCCAGCACTTTATGACCCTCTTTGCACATAATAGACCTCTGCCTCACCCTCTGTGCAGCATGTTATATCAACCTCCCTCCCACTCACCAGGTCAAATATTGCTTCCTCCCCCCTCCCCTACCCTGACTTTTCTCTGAATGAACACACTACATAAAGCAACATTTGGCATGAAGATCACTTGCTTTGTTTCTACCCTCTCCCATTTGTTTAGTTTAGTTTAGTTTAGAGATACAGCATGGAAACAGTCCTTTCGGCTGACCAGCGACCACCCCATACACGAGCACCATCCTACACACCAGCACCAATTTGCGTTTTTTTTTAATTGAAGCTAACTTAACCTACAGACTTATAAATCTTTGGAGTGTGGGAACAAACTGGTGCACCCGGGGAAAATACACGTGGTCACAGGGAGAACATACAAACTCAGTACAGACAGCACCCGTAGTCAGGATCGAACTCGGTTCTCTGGCGCTGTAAGGTATCAACTCTACCGCCGTGCCATTGTGCCGGCCCATGATAATTATCCTCAGGTGAAGTGGATTTTGCCACGGCAGCCTTTTGTATCCTTGGTCGGAAAATACCCTTAAGCAAAGGAGCAGGATACTAGACATGACACAATGATCTGGGGAGTTTGCATAGGAAATGAAGGTGAAATCACGGAGAACTATATTCATAACTGGATCAATATTTATTGAATAGCTCTATCGACTTTAACATTGCTTATTCTATTAAAATGCCAAACAAAACAGCCTCAAGGGCACTTAAGGGTAAGCATTGAACACTTGCATTGCCAAGAACAACTATGTGCAATGAGATACATGCAGAATGAGGTTTTAATGCACCAGTTAAGCCCAGCTGTGGCAGTTTTCATCCTTTGCTTGCCAATCTTGGAGAGCTTCTCCTCATTGCTGGGAATCTGTTTTTTGTTCAACCTAGGTTACTCATCGTTCTCCTGTGCTGCGAGTGCAACACGTTTAGTTCCGATCAATGGTATATTGTAAAATTTATTGTTTATAAATTGTAAAAAGCGCGCATGCGCAGATCGCTGTCAGTCGCTGCCATGCAGATTGGTCTCCTCTCCTGTCAGTCAGACAGCAACACCCCTTCCTGGCACCATCGCCGCACTGATTGGCTGCGTCTGCTGTCAATCGGCTGAAAGTCGCCCAGGTGAAGGAGTGGCGCCGCCCGAGGAGCTGCATCCGCGCAGGACCTGGTGGGGAGGGTGGTGGTGCCGCGGGCCAAGCCCTGGGGACTGGGCCTGGGCTGAAGCTGCAGGCCGAGCCCTGGGGACTGGGCCTGGGCTGAAGCTGCAGGCCGAGCCCTGGGGACTGGGCCTGGGCTGAAGCTGCAGGCCGAGCCCTGGGGACTGGGCCGGGGCTGAAGCTGCAGGCCGAGCCCTGGGGACTGGGCCTGGGCTGAAGCTGAAGCTGCAGGCCGAGCCCTGGGAACTGGGCCTGGGCTGGAACCAAGGACAAGCCTGGGTCCGGGGTCAGGACCGAGCCCGGAGATGAAGTCGGGGCCTGGAGTGGAGCCCAGGCAGCGGCCGAGCTGAGGGCTGGAGTTATGCCCAAGCCCGGGGCTTGGGTCAAGGTGTACCACTGCCTCGGGGACCGCCCGGGCACCGCCATGCTGCAGCACAGCCTCCTCTTCCTGCTCTGCGGGCAACTCTGGCTCGGCCGCCCGCCACCCTCACCCCGCTCCCGGCACAGCGAGTCCGGCTCCGTCGAGGCCCAGGTCCGCGAGTGCTTTGGCCACTTTCAGCCAGGGCCGGGCCGAGTACGAGAACCGGGCCGAGTTCCAGGCCCTGGCTCTACACTACGAATGAGGGGAGGAGAATGAGGGGAATGGGGAGGAGGAAGATGGAGGGGAGGGCAGCGCTGAGCCTCGCAGTCTACCTGCTGTCGAAGGACACTGCGGGTCCTGGGACGGGCAGCACTCCAGCGGCTCCAGCCCGTGGGTGCGGACACCGGGAGCGGCCCTAATGCAAAGGAGTGTTTCACGGAGAGAGGAAGCACCGCTGCCCGGCCCACAGAACGGGGGGGGGGGAGGGGGGGGGGAAGAGAGGGAGGGAGTGGAGTAAAGGGGTGGTGGAGTGCAGTGGGGTCGGGAGGAGGTAGGAGCGGTCCGGGGTGATGGGCAAGGTGGGATAGAGGAGGGGAGAGGGGGACAGGGAGGGGTAGATTTGATGGGGGGGATATTGTGTTCTGAGTGGTGGAATATTGTGTTGGGGGAGCGGGTTGCGTTGGGGGTCCAGGCCTCCCATGTGACAGGGACCCAACGGGTCCCACTTAGTCTAGTACATGATTACAATCAAGCAATTTATGGGGTACAGTTAAAGGGGATAATGTTTAGTGCAAGTTAAGTCCAGTAAAGTCCAATTAAGATTTTGTAAGTTTCTAATTGGATCTTATAGAAACTTACAAAATTCTTAAGAGGTTGGACAGGTTAGATGCAGGAAGATTGTTCCCGATGTTGGGGAAGTCCAGGACAAGGGGTCACAGTTTAAGGATAAAGGGGAAATCCTTTAGGACCGAGATGAGAAAAACATTTTTCACACAGAGAGTGGTGAATCTCTGGAACTCTCTGCCACAGAAGGTAGTTGAGGCCAGTTCATTGGCTATATTTAAGAGGGAGTTAGATGTGGCCCTTGTGGCTAAAGGGATCAGGGGGTATGGAGAGAAGGCAGGTACAGGATACTGAGTTGGATGATCAGCCATGATCATATTGAATGGCGGTGCAGGCTCGAAGGGCCGAATGGCCTACTCCTGCACCTATTTTCTATGTTTCTATGTTTCTAAATATTTTCAATGGGGTAGTCAATCAGATTCTCCATAACTACATAAAGTATAAAGGTTCTGAAATAAACAAGGAAAGACTGATCAAGTCAGGAAATTAAATATGGTCAATTAAAAGTTCCCAGACGCAGAAATAAAAGCAGATTGAATAAAATAGCAGAACGTGTAAGGAAAAATAAGAAAATGGAGGTAGGTGGTAGGTCAGCACTGCTCTCTAGTTGGTGAGAGGATAGTTCAGTTGCCTGATAACAGCTAGGAATAAACTGTTGCTGAATCTGGAGTGTGCGTTTACACACTTCTGCTCCTCTTGCCTGATGGTAAAGGGGAGAAGAGGGAGTGACCGGGGTGAAACTCGTCCTTGATTATGCCTTGCCGAGGCAACATGAAGTGTAAATTGAGTTAATGGACAGCACTTCCAAAGATGGCACCGCACGTGGCAGCCCCGCCAGCAGTTTGTGTGTTTCTTTCCACTTTTTGTTATTTTCGTGTGTCCTCTAATGTACGTATTAGTGTCTCTCGGTGGGTCTTATGCCGGAGGCGCTGGCGGGGGAACGGGGGAAACCCTTTCCAGTCACCTACCTCGGCGGAGATACGACTTTTCTCCATGTCGCATTTTCGCCCCCATTCGCGGCCTATCAACTGGATTGGTTCGGCCTTTCCAACTGGAGACCGGCCCAGAGCCTAGAGCTTCATTCAGCAGCAGGCGCAGCATGGACTTCAACATCGTGGAGCTCCGACCGCGGCGACCTGCTCTAACATCGTGGAGCTTCCACCCGCGGGCGATGCACGGACTTTACCATCGTGGAGCTGCCTGCGACCTTCACCGAGGATCGACTGGAGAGGTGCTCCGACCGCTGGGCCTGTGGACTTGGCATCGGGAAGCCGCGGTCTCCGGTAGGAAGCGGCCGATTCGGGAATTCCGAGCCGCGGGGTGTTTCGATCCGTCCCGCCATTGGTGTTTCCATCATCCCAGCGAGAGGGCCTGTACATCGGGCCGTCCATAGCTGCGACTGCGGAGGGTTTAGGGCTCCGACCACAGGTCCACAGAACGAGGAAGACTGACTGAACTTTTGTGCCTGTCATCACAGCGGGAAGTGCTGGTCCCACTGTGGTGGATGTTTTATGTTTTACATTTCTGTTGTATCTTTCTTGTTGGGAGAGGTCTGTTCATCCGCCCAGCTTACCCTTGAGCAACACTGCACAATGCAGATGGCACCACTCAGCCTCGGTTGGAGTGAAAGCCACTTAATGTTAATGTAATAGAAAGGAGGTTGATTTGCGTCATGGTCTGGGCTGCGTCCACATTCCATGCAATTCAAATATCCTTTTAGCTTTTCACTTGGAAAAAATACTTCCTTTATCATTGGAATTGTCTTTGCAAAGAAGGCATGGGATGCAAATTTAATTAAGCTTGAAATCATTAGCCTTTTCCCTGGGGATTAATGCATGCAGAATGTTCACTTGGATTTTAATTCAAAGCATAAATTTCACTGTTACAGGTCCACCACCAAGTTTCTGGCACCCTTGGATTCAGAGCCTTTCTGGACTGTCCGTTCTGCCGGAGCAACAGTGGTCCCGGTCTCCAAGAGGAGTCCAACGGTACCAGAACTGTCCGCCAAGGCTGCAGAGGCACCGAGATATCGGCCCGCAAATTCGCCTGCGGAAGTCGGCTGAGAGCGAATCTGCTATCTGCGACCCAGATTCCAGCCCGGTTCCAGAGCCCCGGCCACAGGGGTCAAAGTCGACCCGCCGATCGGCTGCAGAAGTCCAAATGAGGTTGAGTTCGGCCGCCTCACACAGCCTAGGCCCCACATTTTTGGGGGGGCATTTGGGGGGAGACTTCAAGTGTGCTCTCTGGACTAAAGGAGGTGCTGGACCACTAGTTGCCAGAACATCAGTAGTGGACCTGTATTGGTTTGAAAGGGCATGGGTCTATCAGTGTATTCCCACTGGGTCTCTTACTGAAGAGCAGTGAGTGTTTGAGAAGTAGATTGTGTACCTGTGTTCATAGCCAGCTTCTCTGCACTGTTGGGGGCAGTGAAGGATGACTGATGTCAAATGCTATACTGAGAACAGTCACATGAAAATCATGATTCCTCAATGGAGTCTGAGAAACTTCAAAGATAGATACAAAACGCTGGAGTAACTCAGCACGTCAGGAAACATCTCCGGAGAAAAGGAGTAGGTGACGTTTTGGGTCGGGACACTTATTCAGAGAACCATTAAAGTGGACAACACAAGCTTATTCTGAGGGAGACTTGAAAGACAAATCAGGCTGTACCGTTTTGCACAATATTAGACATTAATACACACAAGGACCTAAAAGCACAAGCACTCTTGAAACATGTTAACACTGCCTTCTTTTCTTGGAGTAGTTCCCATGGGGAGAGTAGAGGCCCAGGAACAAGAAAGAAAATGGTGCAAAGAATGCAAAAAGAAAAGAGAACAAATCAAGGAAGTACCTTCACATGTTGGGAATGGATGGTTCCAGTTCCTATTGACTCCGTGATGGCATGTAAGGACACGTAGTCCAATCAGCAGGTATCCAGGGTAGCATTCAAATGATATAGATTGTCCAACACTATAACCAGAATTGATGATGAAGCCGTTTTGAAAAGGAGTTGGATCAGGACAGCTTTGAAGTTCGTAAGCTACAAGAAAGCATAATCAGATAATTAATATTGCATGCCAAGGAGATAATTTGTCATAGTCATTAGTTTATTGTCACTTGCACCGAGGTACAGTGAAAAGCTTTCATTGCGTGCAAACCAAACAGTGCAAAGACTACACATGATTACGATCGAGCCATCCACAGTGTACAGATACATGCAAAGGAAATACCATGAATAACATTTAACGCAAGATAAAGTCAGTAAAGTCCGATCAAAGATAGTCCGAGGGTCTCCACTGAGGTACATAGTAGTTCAGGACTGCTCTCCAATTGTTGGTCGGATGGTTCAGTTGCCCGATAACAGCTGGGAAAAAACTGTCCCTGAATCTGGAGGTGTGCATTTTCACACCTATACTTTTTGCCTGATAAGAGAGGGGAGAAGAGAGAGTGGTTGCTGGTGGCCTTGCCGAGGCAGTGTGAGGTGTGGATGGAGTCAATGGGAGGGAGGTTGGTTTTGTGTGATGGTTGTGCGATGGTTGGGTGATAGAGAGCCATTGGGTACAAAAGTTCATGTCTGGGAACTCGTTCAGAAGGCACGGTTCGCCCTCCCAGTGTGGAAGGATTCGGACGGAGGGCTGGTCAGCAGACTGACAGCGGGAGGGAGTGCATGGCCTCGACGGTGGAGCGGACCACTGGAGATCCTGCAGCTGCCTGGGCTCGGCTGGACCTGCGTTGCTCCAAAAGACTGAGCACGTGGACCAGACGTGGCCTGCGCCTGCAACACCGCCAGGACAATGGGACTTCATGGTCAGGTCAAGAACCCTCCACATACAACAACTGGGACTGAAAATGGCGCCTAACTGGCAACTCTGTACACAGTGTCTCAGTGTACTACTGCTATACATTTGCACTGTATCTGAGATGCTCATCTAACATGTATCTAAGTGCTTATGTAAATCCTGGTCAAAATAGAGCCTAAATAAAGCAGAGGATGCATGCATTTACAAGGCCTGCTAGCCTCTTTCTGTGTAAGAAGTCACAGGCTGCTAGCTGGTGCCGGGAAGTCTAGATCAGTACATCAGATAAGGAAGGTCAAAGTATCTTTGCAATTGTTAATATGTATGAGAATCTTGCAGAGAAACTCTAAAGTATTGTAAATGCATGAGTTTGATTGGATTACTGTAAAGGGATTGTAAATAATGTAAATAATGTTGCAAGGCAGTTACCCTGCTGTTTGTTGATTGGCCAAAGTGTGAAGCCCTGGCTGAATTGATTGTATTCCAGGGTAAATGTTGCATTATTCAGTTAAACTTTCCAGAAGCTTTTATACAAAACATTGTTTGGGACTATTTGTAATTGAGTTGGGGAACTGTCAATAATATTCTGATGAAATTAATATGTATGATTGGTTTGTAAGGGGAACCACCCCTATGCAGTTCGGCCACTCAATGTTCGTTGACCTATAAAAGGTAGCCTCCATTTAGATCGGTGTCGATCTTCTGGAAGGGTGCTTGGGACTTTGTGACCTTTTGGGCAGTGTCTGCTTGCACGAGGCTGAAGGGCTTGGTCAGGCAGAGACAAGGATCGAACCCGCAGTGGTTTAGGTATCGTAGAGGGGAATTTGTTGTTCGTACTAAAAAATAAAGATTAGTTGGTCCAGTGCTTGACTCAGTCTTTTACTGAACTAGACTAAGGGGGCGTGGGGGGTGGGGGTAAGCTTTAGGAGCATATTTACACTTATGTATAGCGATACCTGTACTGAACAGAATACAAAAATGAATTTCACTGTACCTCGGTATATGTGACAAATAAAGTCCCATTGTACCATCGTACAAATACTATTAGACTATTGTCAAGAGTGTTTTATTGTCATATAACCCAAACTGAACAATGCCATTCTTATTTGCAGCAGCACAACAGAATATGTATGTATGTGTGTATTGGAAAGATCTGCAGATGATGGTTCCAATCGAAGGTAGACACAAAATGCTAGAGTAACTCAGTGGGACAGGCAACATCTCTGGAGAGAAGGAATGGGTGATATTTCGGGCCGAGAGCCTTCTTCAAACTGATGTCAGGGGAGTGGGCGGGACAGGGATAGAATGTAGTCGGAGGCAGTAAGACTGGTCGGAGAACTGGGAAAGGGGAGCAGATGGAAAGAGGAAAAGCAAGGGCTATTTGAAGTTAGAGAGGTCAATGTTCATACCGCTGGGGTGTAAGCTACCCAAGCGAAATATGAGGTGCTGTTCCTCCAATTTGTGCTGAGCCTCACTCTAACAATGGAGGGGGCCCTGGACAGAAAGGTCAGTGTGGGAATAGGAGGGGGAGTTAAAGTGCTGAGCAACCGGGAGATCAGGTAGGTTAAGAGGGACTGAGCCGAGGTGTTCAGCGAAACGATCGGTGAGCCTGCGCTTGGTCTCGCTGATGTACAAATGTTTCTGCCTGGTACAGCGGATACAGTAGATGAGGTTGCAAGAGGTGCAAGTGAACCTCTGCCAATGGCAGGAGTGAAGATGTTGCTGGCACACACACATGCTCTCTGTCCGCCAAGCCCTGTTCGATCTCCTAATTGCTAACCATTTTAACTCCTCTTCCCATTCTCAGACGGAACTTTCTGTCCTTGTTCTGCTCCTTTGCCTTAAATCTATGCCCGCTATTTGTAGATTCCCTTACCCTGGGTAAAACCCACCTCATATTCCACTTCGGTAACTCACAACCCAAAAGTATGAATGTTGTATTCTCCAATTTCAAATTTTAGTTTAGTTTATTGTCATATGTACCGAAGTACAGTAAAAACCTTTTGTTGCGTGTTAACCAGTCAGCAGAAATAACCCCCTTTCTCCCCCACCCCCTATCTTTCCCCTGCCTTACTCCACCACCTTCACCCAGGTGTGCACACCTTTCTCCCCCCCATCTCATATCACCCTCGTCATTCTGCTCTTTTCCCCTCCTCGGCATGCTCATCTTCCATCCCCCATATTTCTTTGTTATTCCCCCACTTCCCAGACCACTTCCCTCCCTTGGGTTTTTCATTTCATTCAAATCCTCCTGTTCTTTCCTCATAGAGTCAGACAGCCTGGAAACAGGCCCTTGTGGAAATATCCTCTCCACATCCACAGCTGCATGTATGTAGTTAGTACGTTCTCCCTGTGACCACATAGGTTTTCTCTGGGTGCTCCAGTTTTCCCCCACACTCCAAAGACATACAGGTTTGTAGATCAATTGGTTTCTGAAAATTGTCTCCAGTGTGTAGAAGTGTATGTGTGTAGCATAGTGCTAGTGCATGGGGATCGCTGGTCGGTGCGGAGTTGGTGGGCTTGTTTCCGTTCTGTATTTCTGAACTAAACTAAACTAATAATCTAATCTATCCAGGCCTTTCACTATTCTGGGTCCCCGGCCCTCATCCTAAAATTCTGTACAATTGATGGGGGTGCCAAGAAAACTAGAGAGAAGGGAACTTTAAAACAAGATGTTTATGCTGACTTATTTTCTCCAACAAAGCAAGGTGCAGTTACAGGACATTCAATTCTCCCTTTGATTACTTGCTATAACAGAACCCTTGCTGTTTCCCCAACTCGACCTTCAATTCCCAAATCTCTGACATGAATCTGATGAACCGTGAAATCCTTATGAGCCTGTCCCACTTTGGCAATTTTTCAGGCGACTGTGAAGTTGCCGGCAGTCGCCTGAAAAACCGGCAACTGGAACAGCGACTGTCAGAGTGGAACACACACACGCTAATCACTTCCTTCACCAGCCCGTTATGCAGGCAGGGGACAGGGCAAGCGGGGGGAGCGTTGTCTGAGTGAAATTCACACGGTGCAAAGCCAAGGTGATACAGACACACACCGCGATGAACAGGAAGGATGGCACTGTAATTAAGAAGCTAAAAAGCACAGTGTACTGTAAATCCTTTATAAGAGGGGGGGAGAGGGGGCAGAAGGGGGAGAGAGGAGGGAGAAGGGGGGAGAAGGAGTGGAGACAACATTTAAGAAGCCAGAGATACATTAAAATTAAAATTACTGCTCGGTTATCCTTAGTTCTGAAAACTACTGCTTACGTTTTCTTTCGCAATGAGCCAATGAAATTCACCGGTCAGCTCCGGCTACAACCTACGAGAACCTATGAGAACCTTCGACCTCCTGGCAACCCACGAGGACCACTAAGACCTCCTGGCGACCCACCTACTCTCCATGGCGGCTTCATTCTAGTCGCCGTTAATTTTTCAACATGTTGAAACATTTGTGGCGACCATAATGAGGCCGTGACTAGTTCCCAGAATGCAGGAACTCCTCACGACCATGAAGGCGACTCTCAGGCAACCACCCGTGGACTGCAGGAGACTGCATAGTCTCCTGCAGTCGCCTAAAAAGTCGCCTGAGTGGAACAGGCCCATTAATATTTGAAAAAAAAAATCAGAAGATTATGGAAAAACTCCTCCCTGAAAGAGAACAGCTTCAATACGAGAATAGGGAAAGAAAGTATAGAAAGATAGCGTGTTACATTTCCTTCAGCGCAAACCAGCCAGTGAGTGGGTGTCATTGATTTTAACGTGGGTGACACTAACCAGCACCTTCCGCAATGATCTCATCTCCCGCATCTAAATCAAAACTTCAGGAAGCTGAAATATATTTTCTGGAAGTATTTGTGCTCCAGAAAGCTTTCCTTCTCAATAATTCACTGCTGTGGAGATATCAAAGGCTGGGTACTGTGGCATTTTAAGACAATCTTTTGTTCTGGAAGTATTCAAAACTCAAAAGAATATTAAACATACATATTACTGATTGAGGCTGCCGCACTTAGTCATAGAGTGATACCATGTGGAAACAGGCCCTTCGGCCCAACTTCCCAACACCAACCAACATGTCCCAGCTATACTAGTCCTACCTGCCTGCGTTTGGTCCATGTCCCTCCCAACCTGTCCTATCCATGTACCTGGATAGTCCCAGCCTCAACTACCTCTTCTGGCAGCTTGTTCCATACTCCCACCACCCTTGGTGTGATCACGTTACACCTCAGATTCCTATTAAATCTTTTCCCCTTCACCTTAAACCCACAGTATGTCCTCTGGTCCTCGATTAACCTACTCTGGGCAAGAGGCTCTGTGCGTCTATTCCTCTCATGAGCATAGGGGGAGCTCAGACACAATAGAGTCTCGCCGTGAGACAGATATTCATGGTGCTCGACTTCACTCAAGTGGCGTGCTTGTAAATGCCAATTAGTTACATTGAGGCTTTTCATTCCCATCTCCAAATGAAAAGTCATTCTAACCTGTGAGAAAACCACTCTAGGCGATACCGTAGCTGCATTAAGTAACATCAAATTAAAATATATTCATGTCTGAGGACAGCTTGCAAGGTATTCTCTCTGGAAAATGTACTAATGTTTTTTTTATGTTTGGTACTTTGATTTTCAAGGACTGTTTCAGGTGGAAAGACTGTTGTCGGAATTAAGGTGTATGGTATTAATGCCAGGGAACAAGCAGAATTAGGCCATTCAGCCCATCAAGACTATTTCACCATTCAATCATGGTTGATACATCTTTCCCTCAACCCCATTTTCCTGCCTTCTCCTCATAAACACTGACACATGTACTAATCAAGAAACTGTCAATCTCTGCCTTACAAATATCCATTGACTGCCTCCACAGCCCTCTCTGGCAATGAATTCCACAGTCGATGTTTCGGGTCGGGACCCTTCTTCAGACTGATTGCAAAAGGGGCAAGAGATTGTTGGAAGAGAAGTGACGATGGGACAAAGTCTGGCAAGTGATAGGTGGATACAGGTGAGGGGGGAGAGTAGCTAGGATGTTGGTAATAATTAGTAAACGATATGGGCCAAGGAAAACAGAGTAAGAAAGACACAGAATTATCGAGCATGGAAAAAGGCCCTTCGGCCCAACTTGCCCAAGCATACCAAGATACCCCATCTACATGAGTCCCACCTAACTGCGTATACCTCATGTTCCTCTCAACTTATCCTATACAGTTGTCTGTTAGACTGAAAGGATGAAAGAAGACCATTGTTCTTATTATCTTGAATCTACCTTCACTCGTGAACTGGAACAAATATAACATAATGTTTGGAAGGTGCAGAATGAAGCAGTGTGGTTAACTCTGAAATTGTGGGCCCCATATCTGAGGAAGGATGTGCTGGCTCTGGAGAGGGTCCAAAGGAGGTTTATGAGAATGATCCCAGGAATGAGTGGGTTAACATATGACGAGCGATTGATGGAACTGGGCCTCAACTCACTGGAGTTTAGAAGGATGACCTCATAGAGACCTCATAGAAATTTACCGAATAGTGAAAGGCCTGGATAGAGTGGATGTGGAGAGGGTGATTCTGTTAGTGGGATAGTGTAGGACCAGAGGCCATAGCCTAAGAATTAAAGGATGTTCCTTTAGGAAGCAGAGGAAGGTTAATTTCTTTCGTCAGAGCGTGGTCAATCTGTGGAATTCTTTGCCACAGAAGGCTGTGGAGGCTGTCAATGGATATTTTTAAGGCAAAGATACATAGATTATTGATTAGTAAGGGTGTCAGAGGTTATGGGGAGAAGGCAGGAGTTAGGAGGGAGAGATAGATCAGCCTTGATTGAATGGTGGAGTAGACTTGATGGGCTGAATGGCCTAATTTTGCTCCTATCACAAATGAACATGAATTATTAGCTGCATCTTGAGTGCAAACGAGTACATAAATGGTGAGGTAAAATGCAATTAAATAAACGTTTGAGGAAGTAAACAATTACAGTGGTAAAAAGAAAGGGAACGGTCTAATGAGTCTTACTCTATAATCCTCTAAAAGTGCTACTCTGACCAAAAGGGATGAATGGCCTCTTTCCGGATTGTTCTGTACACCGGAGAAGAGGAGCCATGTTACAAATGTTATAATGTCATGATATATATACTATATAGGAAAGAACTGCAGATGCAGGTTCACACCAAAGGTAGACACAAAATGCTGGAGTAACCTTTTCTCCAGAAACGCTGCCTGACCCGCTGAGTAATGGGCCTGTCCCACTTAGGCGATTTTTCAGGCGACTGTCAGAGTGGAACAGACAACACACATCGCTTCCTTCACCAGCCCGTTATGCAGGCGGGGGACGGGGCAAGCGGGGGGAGCGCTGTCTGAGTGAAATTCACACGGTGCAAAACCAAGGTGATACAGACACACACCGCGATGAACAGGAAGGTTGGCGCTGTAATTAAGACGGCTAGTGTACGGTAAAAATGGGGAGAAGGGGAGAGAAGGGGGGAGAAGGAGTGGAGCCAACTTTAAGAAAACAGAGATACACAGCTGTGAAGCTCGGCAGACATTTAACATTATCGGTCAGTTATCCTTGGTTCTGAAAACTACTGTTTACGTTTTTTGTTCCCGATGAGCCAATGAAATTCACCGGTCAGCACCGGCTACAACCTACAAGAAACTTCGAGAACCTTCGACCTTCTGGCAACCCACTAGGACCTCCTGGCGACCCACCTACGGCTGGGGAATTCTCGCTACTCTCCATGGCGGCTTCATTATAGTCGCCGCTAATTTTTCAACATGTTGAAATATTTGCGGCGACCATAATGAGGCCGCAACTAGTTCCCAGAATGTGGGAACTCCTCATGGCCTTGAAGGCGACTCCCCGGCAACCACCCGCGAACATGTGCCGATCATGTGGCGACCGCATAGTCTCCTGCAGTCGCCTATAAAGTCGCCTAATGGGACAGGTCCATTACTCCAACATTTTGTGTCTAATATAATGATATAATTGAACGTCAGGACAGGTTTGAGGGTTAAATGGCTTGCACCTATTTTGACATTCATGGAAAATTCCTGTTGGTGCAAGGTTTTGGCATCACCTACTCCTTTCCTCTGATTGATGAGTTTGGTCACACATCTATCTACTAGATTTAGTGGGACAATTCAAAACATAATTGTCTGCCTTTACTATCTATTCTCGTTCCCTGCTTTCATCACAATGGTTTCCTGGTAGCATAAATCATCAACATCACTACCATTCTGTTACAGATAGTCTAAATTATCCGAAGTCTTTCAAGGTAGAAAGACCAATATTTTTTTGTAAGCTGTGTAGTGTATGAGACAAGATTAATACAGTTAAAGTGTCAGCTACTCTTGCTTTAATAACATACTACTCGCAAATCATTCTTGATTGTTAAACTCGTATTCCTTCTTAATTTAAACTATTCGTAAGTTCATGTGATAGAAGCTGAATTAGGCCATTCGGCCCATCAAGTCTACTCTGCCATTCAATCATGGCTGATCTATCTTTTAGCCCCATTCTCCTGCCTTCTCCCCATAACCCCTGACACCCTTACTAATCAAGAATCTTTCTATCGCTGCCTTAAAAAAAACCATTGACGGCCTCCACAGACATCTGTAGCAATGAATTTAACAGATTCACCACCCTCTGGCTGGACAAATTCCTCCTCATCTCCTTCATAAAGGAACGCCCTGTAATTCTGAGGCTATGACCTCTTGTCTGAGATTCTTCCACTAGTGGAAATATCCTCTCTACATCCATTCCATCCAAGCCTTTCACTGTTCAGTAAGTTTCAATGTGGTGTCCCTTCATCCTTCTAAACTCCAGCGAGTACAGGCCAGTGCCATCAAACGCTCATCATATGTTAACCCACTCATTCCTGGGATAATTCTTGTAAACCTCCTCTGGACCTTCTTCAGCACCAGCACATCCTTCCTCAGATATGGGGCCCAAAATTGCCCACAATAGTCCAAATGCGGTCTGACCAGCGACCTATAAAGCCTCAGCATTACATCACCTGTTTTTGTATTCTTGTCCTCTTGAAATAAATGCTAGCATTGCATTTGCCTTCCTTACTACCGATTCAACTTGCAGATTAACTTTTTGGGAATCCAGCACCAGCACTCCCAAATCCCTTTTCACCTCCGATTTCTGGAATCTCTACCCATTTAGAAAATAGTTTACGCCTTTACTCCTACTACGAAAATGCATGACTCCACTCTTCGCTATGCTGTATTCCATCTGCCACTCTACCGACCTGTCCAAGTCCTTCTGCAGGGATCTTGCTTTCTCTACACAACCTGCCCCTCCAGCTATCTTCGTATCATCTGCAAAATATTTCCAAATAAGTCTCCTGCAGGAAAGCAAAGACTGAACATGCTGCTCCTCCCCTCTCACACCACCAATGGCAAATAGTAAAAGATTCCGCAGCAATTAACAGGTTGATTAACAGTGTGTTAGTGCACAAAGACTCCAGCGGGTAATTGTATTGCCTTTATTGACTCTCAAGGCTGATTTGATGAAGGCGAGCCTCTCAAAGTCTATGTGTGTATACTGTACGTGTGAGTGTGTGTATATACACTGTTTTATTTTAGTATACACAAAGATGTACAGGCGGGCTGGAGTAACTCAGCGGGGCAGGGAGTATCTCTGCTGAGAAGATTTGGGTGACGTTTCGGGTCGAGACTGATGAAGGGTCTCGATGGGAAACGTCACCCATCCCTTCTCTCCAGACATGCTGCCTGTCCTGCTGGTTTTTTGTTGTTAGAAACATAGAAAATAGGTGCAGGAGGAGGCCATTCGGCCCTTCGAGCCAGCACCGCCATTCATTGTGTTCATGGCTGATCGTCCCCTATCAATAACAGCATACATTCATCTGCTGTGCTGCTGCACGTAAGAATTTCCTTGTTCATGTTTTGGGACATATGACAATAAAACACTCTGGACTCTTGAAATCCATTTTGAAAAATTAATACTTCCCAGCCCTGGTCATTGTTTTCTGAACAAGATTTGGACGGTTGTGGATCGTACCTTGGTAGACGAGCTTGAAGCCTTGTTTGTTCTCTGAATGGTCACTGTAGAAATGGATGACGGTGTTGTGCGTGGTGCTGAGCAGGGCCGGTGGGAGATCTGCTCCGCTGAACTGGCCGATCAGGGAACTGGTGTAACCCGCTCCGTTCCGAATCTCCACAAAGTCATGGTTGGCTTCGGTTGAAAAATTCAGAAACTGAATCTCTGCACCTGTGTTGATGGAAACGGCTCATTTAGTGCAACATCGGGCCACAATTAAAGGAGAAAGGAATCAAACAATGATCAGTATTGCAGGGCCACTTGGCCATCAGTTCATGCTGTGTACTTTTGAGAGTTATCAGCACCCTGGCGTGGTGTAGGTCACCCATCAGCACCCTGGGGTGATGTCCAGCCACTCATCAGCACCCTAAGAGAGTTGGAGTCATCCCAGCCAGATTCACAGGGGACATCCAACATCATTACACAAAATTACACCGAAAAGAAAATACAACAGGGGGTCTAACACACAGCGCCAGAAACCCGGGTTTGATCCTGACTACGAATGACATCTCTGACAATTAGCAGAAAGTGCTTGAAAACATTCCTTGACGTTGTTGTCAAATTCATGCCCATAGAATAAAGGGGAGGCCATTTAAGACCGAGGTGAGAAAAAACTTTTTCACCCTGAGAGTTGTGAATTTGTGGAATTCCCTGCCGTAGAGGGCAGTGGAGGCCAAATCACTGGATGGATTTAATAGAGAGTTAGATAGAGCTCTAGGGGCTAGTGACATCAAGGGATATAGGGAAAAGGCAGGCACGGGTTATTGATTGGGGACGATCAGCCATGATCACAATGAATGCTGGCTCGAAGGGCCGAATGGCCTCCTCCTGCACCTATTTTCTATGTTTCTATGTAAGTGATAGGAGGAGAATTAGGCCATTCGGCCCTAAATGTCTACGCCATTCAATCATGGCCGATCTACCTCTCCCTCCTAACCCATTCTCCTGCCTTCTCCCCATAATCCCTGACATCTGTACTAATCCAGAATCTATCTATCTCTACCTTAAAAATAGCAATGACGGCCTCCACAGCCTTCTGTGGCAAAGAATTCCACAGATTCACCACCCTCTGAGAAAATAAATTCCTCCCCATCACCTTCCTAAAGGTATTCTGAGGCTGTGCCCTCTGGTCCAGGACTCTCCCACTAGTGGAAACATCCTCTCCACATTAACTCTATCCAGGCCTTTCACTGTTCGGTATGTTTCAATGAGGTGTCCCCTCATCCTTCTAAACTCCAGCTGAGAAATCTGAAGCATGATGACCTTAAACGTAAACAGTGAAGACACTTATGGGTCAAGGAATCATAATGTGATATGAATAGCGATTTCCTTTTATTTTATTACTGGTAACTGCCATCATAGTTCAATCTGAACCTCAGATGCATTGAATGTACTGTGAAAAACTACAGGAGTCGCTGCCTCAAAAAGGCAGCCAGCATCATCAGAGACCCACTCATCGGGAAGAAGGTACAGGAGACAGAAAACTGTAACGTCCAGGTTCAGGAGCAGCTTCTTCCCTACAGCCATCAGGCTGTTAAACACTCCAACCCCCAAATAAGCTCTGAACTACATAGACTTGGGGACATTGGTTTTGTTCTTTTGCACGATTATTGATTGATTGTTTTTGTATGTGTATACGTGTGTGCGTGTGCATATACACATATGCGTGTGCATATACACGCACACACTGAACTTTTTTTTTCTTATTTATTATACTCTTTACAGTGTACTATGATCACCTATTCTGTTGTGCTGCTGCAAGTAAGAATTTCATTGTTCTCTCTGCGACATATGACAATAAAACACTCTTGACTTGACTCTTCCCCTAACTCTTGCATTGTGTTGGCGTATGGGGTGATGGCGTGGACTCGGTGGACTGAAGGGCCTGTTTCTACACTGCATCTCTAAAAGTATAAAGAACAGACACTGAATGGATCCAACATTAGCTCAAGGTTAGAATGGTTCATCACATTGCCTTCAAATATCTGACATCATGGCAGAAATCTCCCTGTGACATTTTCCGCAGCCGATTAACCAGAGGACATTGCCTGACATGGAACACGATACAGGTGTCTGATCTATTTAGCATTCTACTCACTTGACTCAAAAGATTCAGTCTGAAGTTAATGTGGGTTAACAGACACTACTAAGCATTCTTTTCCATACAGTTCAGAAACCAAGAACTAATTTACCAGAGAACAAGAAATGGAATAAAAACTGTTGTTTGTGAAACATGATCAGGCGGAAATTTATCCTTTACTTACATCTAACCTTCTTCACAGGTTCTCAGCAGAACCTGGTTTTGGGGCTGCACAGTCCACACGGACTGAAAACCCACACGGTCACAGGGAGAACATGTACAAACTCCGTACAGACAGCACCCGTAGTCGGCATCGATCCCGGGTCTCTGGCGCTGCAAGGCTAGCAACTCCACTGCTGTGCCACTGTGACACCCTAACATCTACTATCACTTGTTTCTACAATGTGTGGAATAGCTTTGCGATTCTGGGTATTTTATCCCTTCGCAGGACCCTTTAGGGAGGGTTAAACTCAGAGCCCTTAATCATTCCATGTGATTAACTACCGTTTGCATCAAATGATAGGGGATATGCAATAAAAGAGAGGGAAACCTGCCTCATCAATATTTGACCAGGTTTTAATGTGAAAACACCCACTGGCTGAGATAAATGACGCATGCTCTGGCGCTGTGCTCTTTCCCCTCAGCGGGCAGAGTATAATTTCTCCATGGGAGGCGCTGAATTTGAAAATCAATTGATATCAGTTTGAATTTCAGCAAACAATCCTGGTAATCTTCAGAGCAGAGAACAAACACACTTTGCCTCCCTGGCGCACCAGCGATGAATGAATAATGCTCAGAGGTGATTGCAAACAGATTGAGTGGGGAAACCAAGATATTTTTATTTCACATGGGCTGCGTTTCTATGTTATATTAAACTAGACGTTAAGCTTTCCAATTCCAGATGTGGCAGTGTATTCTGATCACGGTTTACAGTTGTGCGCTAAAACCAAACCAAAGAAACATGTCACCAAACAGAATTTGACACCAAGGATCATGGAGATATTTTGATTTTTGAGTGTGGTAGTTAGTGCAGCAGTTCACACTAGAGAAATGGAGAGGTTAAGGGTAGGAATTCCAGAGCTCTGGGTTGAGGTAGCTGTAGGTACAACAGTGGAACAATCAAAATCAAGAGTGCTCCAAGGTCGTGTGGCTGAAATTATGTTGTGGCTGCATAGCAAAGTGGCATCACCCATAGAAGAGTGGGCACCATGGTGCCGAAGCAGTAGAGTTGCTGCCTTACAGTGCTCAGGTTCGATCCTGACTACAGGTGCTGTCTGTATGGAATTTGCATGTTCTCCCTGTAAACGTCATTTCGTTTGGACCTCAAGGGGTCCAAATGACAAATAAATTGTATTGTATTGTATATTGTATTGTATTGTATTGTATTGTATTGTCACCCCGTGGGCTTTCTCCAGGTGCTCCGGTTTCCTCCCACACTCCAAAGACGTGCAGGTTTGTAGGTTAATTGCCTTCTGTAAATTAACCCGATTGTCAATTTAGGATGTGAAGCTGGGATAACATAGAACTAGAAGATAGACACCATAAGCTGGAGTAACTCAGTGGGACAGGCAGCATCCCTGGTGGGAAGGAATGGGTGACGTTTCGGATCAAGCCCCTTCTTCAGACTGGTTAGGGATAAGGGAAAGGAGAGATATAGACGGTGATGTGGAGAGATAAAGAACAATGAATGAAAGATATGCAAAAAAGTAACGATGATAAAGGAAACAAGCCATTGTTAGCTGTTTGTAGGGTGAAGATGAGAAGCTAGTGAAACTAGGGTGGGGGAGGGATAGAGAGAGAGGGAATGCCGGGGTAACTGAAGTGAGAGAAATCAATATTAATTCATGGACTGTAAGCTGCCCAAGCGAAAAGTGAGATGCTGTTCCTCCAATTTGCCTTTAGCCTCACTCTGACAATGGAGGAGACCTAGGACATAGAACTAGTGTGAATGTGTGATCATTGGTCGACGTGGATTCGATGGGCTGAAGGGCCTGTTTCCACGCTGTATCTCCAAACTAGACAAGGCGGAATTACATTTTTTTCAGACATGATACGTACTTCATGAGAAGTTGTACTTCAATGCGCTCACAAAGAGACCGTTTTATTTAAATTATAACCGTCCAGAAGATATATCCTGCCTGCATTTATTCAGCAGAACTTTTCACGGCAGTGCATATTCCTCATCAGGGATTAAGTATCCACCATGGTGCTTTTATTTAATCAACTATCTTGTGTTATGAAGTCATGCTTGTGATTGCAGAGATTGTTGAATCAAATCCTTCACATATTCAACGTCAATTGCCTCTGACCCACCAACATTGAGGTCATGTAATGTATTTTTATCATTCAAGTGGATAGGATATTGTAAAGGAACTTATCTTAAAAGCCCACTTTCATTTCTCCACTGAAATTATTAAACAAAACCATTCTAAGCTGTTTTGGGATTACGAGCAAGAATGTTGGCAGATATCCTGCTACTTCTTCCTTTTCTCAAGAAAGGTGATTTTGGCCCTTGGGGATTAATAAATGTGCCTTGAAGGGCCTGTTTCCATGCTGTATCTCCACCTTTCACTAAATATCAACCCCACCTCACAACAATACACACACTCGTCACCTTCCTTCAATAAAGTACTCCAGTCACTGATGCGATGATGGACAAATGAACACACATTTTGATAGCTAATCATAATGCCGCCAGGAAAAAATATATATTGGTATTGGCGTTGGTTTATTTTTGTCAAGTGTTCCGAGATACAATGAAAAACTTTGGCACACTAGGCAGGCAAGTTATACAGCGTGGAAACAGGCCTTTCGTCCCAACTTGCCCACACCGATCAACATGCCCCTTCTACACTAGTCCCACCTGTCTGCATTTGGCCCATATTCCTCTAAACCTATCCTATCCATGTACTTGTCCAAATGTTTCAAAATGTTGTGATAGTACCTGCCTCAACTACCTCCTCTGACAGCGAATTCAATACACCCACCACACTTTGTGGAGAAAGGTTACCCCTTGGGTTTCTATTAAATCTTATTCCCTTTACCTAAACCTATGTCCTCTGGTTCTTGATTCCCTTACTCTAGGCAAAATATTCTGTGCAATTACCCAATCTATTCCCCTCATAATTTTGTACACATCTATAAGATCACCCCTCATCCTCCTGCAAGGAATAGAGTCCTAGCCAGCTCAATCTGTCCCTATAGTTCAGGCCCTCGAGTCCTGGCAACATCCTTGTAAATCTTCTCTGCACCCTTTCCAGCTTGACACATTCCTATGACATGGTGGCCAAAACTGAACACAATACTTTAAATGTGGTTTCACCAACGTCTTATATAACTGCAATATAACCTCCCAACTTCTATACTCAACACTCTGCCTGATGAAGGGCAAAGACTGGATGTCAAGTATCCCGACAGGCTATGGGAGTATGCTACCAGCTAGAGAGATAGAGAGAAATGCTGGGACCAGCAGAACAAAGAAGCACAGTGAAAATAGTCACGTGATGGGAACAGAGTTGAAGGTAACTTCATGGCTAGGCATCTGGCCTTGAGAAGATCAGGTGTCTGGGAATTGTCATTTTGCAAAGGAACTGTATGATGAGGAGATATGAACAGGCAACATAATTAAGAATTCTCTAGCCTGATAAGGAACAAAGATGCATTTTGTTTATTCAGCCCTGGGAGGAGTGACAACTTGAAATGATTGATTTCATAATCATGAGAGCAATGGGTTAGAACAAAGGCTTCCTTTTGAACGTTGAGGTAAAAATGAGCATAACAGGATGGTCTGAGATATCGGCAACGACATCCATGGCAAGAAGGAGGAACCTGAGTTCGAAGCTCAGAGACGACTACCCCCTACCAACAGAGTGATTCTGTCCACTTCATTCATACGGATAATATCGGAGTTCATGTCATGAGTTTTGTGATTTTGTTCAAGAAGTGATAAGTGGAACTAGTGAAGTAAATGAGAAGTTATTAGCAGTCAATGGTTTGCATGCATGTATAAGTGACTTGAGTGTTCAGTCTGAAGAAGGGTCTTGACCCGAAACGCTGTCTATGTCCTTCGCTCCATAGATGCTGCCTCACCCGTTGAGTTTCTCCAGCAGTTTTGTCTACCTTTGATTTTCCAGCAACTGCAGTTCCTTCTTAAACACGAGTGTTAATAAAGATTAAGTTGTACAAAACCTTGGTTTAGAGTGTTTTGTTCGACACGTTAGTTGATATCCTATAGAGGTAAGAGGGTCAACAGTTCTGAAAGCCTCTTTGCCCACCCTATCTACCTTTGACGCCACTTTCAAGGAAATATGTACCTGCACTCTTAGATCCCTCTCCTCTACAACACTCCCCAGAGGCCCACCATTCACCTGCCCAAACCATATCATATATGGGGAGATCAAGTAGTGCATAAAGAGAAAATAAATAGAGTGAAGAATAAAATGTTACAGCAACAGTGAAAGTGCAGATTTAAAAAAGTGTCAGGGCTGCAACAAGGTAGATTGAAAGATGCAGGAAGAGTTTTACTTTGGTGTCAGCCAATGCTAAATGCATGTCACTAAAGGCACGTCACCTACACCTTCTCTCCAATGATGCTGCCTGGTCCGCTGAGTTAATCCAGCTTTTTTTGGCTACCTCCAATGACTGTATTCTGCTGCGTAAGAGAAATCACAAGCAGTTGATCAATAGAAGGGAGATTAGGATTGTTGCAAAAAAGGGTTCATCCACCAGGTGACTATTTAAATCTCTTCATCCGGCACAGGTTAGGGTGGCACGGTGGTGCAGCGGTAGAGTTGCTGGCTTACAGCACCAAAGACCCAGGTTCGATCCTGGGTATGGATGCTGTCTGCATGGAGTTTGTACGTTCTCCCTGTGATCTCATGGGTTTCATCCGGGTGCTCCAGTTTCCTCCCACACTCCAAAGACTTACAGGTTTGTAGTTTAATTGGCTTTGGTAAATTGCCCCTAGTTTGTAGGATGGAACTAGTGTACGAGGTGATCGTTGGTCGGCGTGGATGAAGTGGGTCGAAGGGCCTGTTTCAATGCTGTGTCTCTAAAGTCTCAAGCCTAAAGTATCAAAATCCAAAGTCCATTCAAGATCCTTCAAAAATCAAATCGAGAATACTTCTGAAAAACGGCAACTGTAACATCTCCAGGTCAACCCCTCGACCACTTTTAGAATGCTGGATCACAGAACTAATATCAACTTGTCATGAATAAAATTACACAACTGTTTCATTGCAGTAACTGAAAGCAAACTTTCTTCCCAAACATTTTTTCCCAGTTATCTGACAGCAATTGCAAACGTGGCCTTTCAGCGAGCTTTAAAAGAAAAATCATACAAAAAGAACACAATGTTCATTACATATGTACAGTGATTGTTTCATATTGAAAATTATGAGTATATTTAGAATAAAGAAAAACTATTGAGTTTGAACTTGTACAAGGTTATGTACCTGACCTTGTCAGAGACATCAAGTTGCTACAGAATTCTTCATAAGAATCTTTGGTAGATTTTAACTCTTGTCCTCAATAGATTGGGATGGAGTTTAATTTTATTAAGGGGATCTGATATTCCTCAATGACTTGGAGTGAGTATTCTAACAAAATGTCATAGCTCACTAAATAATGCCAGATATATATTTGCACAAATGTTTTTCCAATTAACAACAATTGTCATTTGAGCATCCTTACCATATCCAACGGGCAATAAAATCTTCCACAGACAATCCAAGTTGCTTGGGTAATTTCCATGAAATCCAGGGCTTAATATGACATTCTTCAGGTCAGTCAGCACCCCTCCACATTTAGCTGCTCAACGATAAAAAAATAAGGACATTATTGATCCATGCAACTTGATACATGCAATTTGTATCAAGAATCTCCCGTTACCAGCAGGTACAATATTCAACACAAAGGTTTAGTTTAGTTTAGTTTATTGTCACGTGTACCTAGGTACAGTGAAATGCTTATTTTTGTTGCGCGCTACCCAGTTAGCGGAAAGAAAATTCATGATTACAATCAAGCCGTCCACAGTGTAGATACAGATACAGATACAGGATAAAGGGAATAACGATGCAGAGGCTCGACCAGTCCTGACGCAGGGTTCGATCGCCCGGCGCAAGCGAGCTGACATCCCCCCGATGCAGGAGCTGATCGCCCCGATGCGGAGGGCTAAATTGCCGACTACAGGAGTCAAGGTCGTCCCATCAATGGAGGGCACGACGCCCCCGACCACGGGAGAGGAAAGAATGGAAGAGATTTGAACTTTTTTATGCCTTCCATCACACAGTGAGGAATGTGGAGGAGTCACTGTGGTGGATATTTATGTTAAAATGTATTTTGTGTGTTCCGTTGCTTTTTATTTGTATGACTGATTTGGCAAATGAAATTCCTCATATATTGCAAAACATACTTGGCTAATAAAGTATTATTGTGATTGTGATTGTGATGATCCACATCTACTTTACTGCCCTTAACGTTATACCCTGTATCCTGTATCTGTACACAGTGGACGGTTTGATTGTAATCACATACAGTTTTTACACTGACTGGATAGCAGGCAACAAAAAAGCTTTTCACTGTAGCTCGATATATGTGACAATAATAAACTAAAGCTAAACGAAATCGCTGGATAAAGCTAAACCGCTTGGCTAAACACTAAATGCTGGAGTAACTCAGCGGGTCAGGCAGCATCTCTGGTGAAAAGGAATAGGTGACGTTTCGGGTCAAGACCCTTCTTCAGACTGAGAGTCAGGGGAGAGAGAAACCAGAGGTATGAAAAGGTTCAGAACAAATTGGAGCCGGCACCAATAACCAAGGAGAGGTGGAGCCCACAATGGTCCATTGTTGGCAGTGGATGAGGTGATAATGAAGGGATACGAACAGTGAAACTAGCAGGACGACTAGGGTGGGGAGGGAAAGTGAGGGAGGGAATGCAAGGGTTACTTGAAATTGGATAAATCAATCTTCATACCACTGGGAAGGAAGCTGCCCAAGTGAAATATGAGGTGGCATTCTACAAATTTGCAATTAAGCATACAGGAAATCTAAGTCGACGGAATTTGCCATTTTTCATGCACGATCTTCAGCCTTAGATCACCCTGACACTCACTACATGGGTACTGACCTCCCCCTCGTTCAAGAGGTCTATAGTAAGCACTGCCTTAAGAAGACAGTCAGAACAATAAAGCCCCACTCCCTGGGCAGACTCTTGGCTTGTTGCTAGCATGGGGAGGGTGGTAGAGGAGCATGGGAACCGCTACCTCCAGTTTCAAGAGCAGCTTCTTCCCATCAACGATCAGGCTTTTAAATCACACTCTATAACGTTAACCACCACAAGCATACCTCAGCACCGACCCACAGCGACGTTACCATTTACAGGGCACTATGTTTACATGTTCTGTTGTGCTGCTGCAAGTAAGAATTTCATTGTTCTGTCTCGGACAGATGACAATAAAAACTCTTAACTTTTGACGTGATTTTGTAAAACAGTTGCACAGCAAACTTCGGCCTGCAGTTATGATCTGGTTACCAATTATAACTGAAAGTTTATTGTACTTATGTTTACTTTAAATGTATTTGTTGTATTGTTGCATTATTGAGCAAGTAAATATGTCTTTACTCTGTACCCAGCGTATACAACAACTCAACACATTCTTGACTCTTAATGATATTATTGTGCGGCACGGTGGCGCAGCAGTAGAGTTGCTGCCTTACAGGGCCAGAGACCCGGGTTTGATCCTGACTACCGGAGCTGTCTGTACGTCGCTTGTACGTTCTCCCTGTGACTGCTTGGATTTTCTCTTGGTGCTCCGGTTTCTTCCCACATTCCAAAGACGTGTGACTTTGTAGGATAATTGGCTTTGGTAAATTGACCCTAGTGTGTAGGATAGAACTGGTGTGACTGGATTATCTCTGGGCAGTGCAAACTCGGTGGGCTGAAGGGCCTGTTTCCACACTGTATCTCTAAACGAAGAACAAAAATGGAAGAAATACTCTCGTGGTCATGATGGAATTCATGCAAATATGGGACGCCTAATTTTAGTGAGAGTGTTTGAACAAATTCTTAAAATCATAAGCGGGTATACATGAAACTATTCTGCAAGCTTCATGTGAAACTGTTCTATGGTTAAGTCGGTTTGGAATGACATTCCCGTGAAGGCGATAAAAGACTGGTTTTAATGCTGCTTCTATTAAATTGGGCAACGGATTTTGTCATTCACATTTGCACCATGTTCGAGATACATGAAGTAGCTGACTGTGCAATCTGTTAGAAGGGACATTATTACTAAAAGTGACACCATCAGTCATAACGAGCTGGATCTCAATCAATTTTAGCTTAAACTTTCTATATGAAACTGGCAGCCATTTTTTACTCCATGTTTAGTTTGAGTATAATTTTATGCTCACAAATTTAAACATGGGATCTGACAAGCTGGAGGGTGGTTTTGCTCTATCTGAGTTTCATCAAGTCCTGCAAGATGCATTTGAGTCCTGAGCTCCAGAATATTGCAACAACCATAAACACCAGGATCTCATGGATATCATTAGAGTCAATGACTGAGTAAATAAATAAGAGTTGTTATGTAGTTACAGGGACGGCACGGTGCCACAGCGGTAGAGCTTCGGCGAGTCAGCATCGGCGATCCTCATACACTGACATTACCCTACATTCACTCGGGACAATTTACAATTATTCCAAGCGAAATTAACCTACAAACCTGTACGTCTTTGGAGTGTGGGAGGAAACTGAAGATCCCGGAGAAAGCACACGCGGTCACGGGGAGAACGTACAAACTCCATACAGACAGCACCCGTAGTCGGGATAGAACCCGGGTTTCTGGCGCTGTAAATGTTGTAAAGCAGAAACTCTACCACTGTGCCGCCCGTATTATCACTGTTTACTCTTTGAGCTTCATGTGAACAAGGAATATCATTACACCCCAGTGCACACATCAATAAACTCATCCGAAACTGAATCTTTATCTCCTTGTTGTTTCTGGGTTCTTGTAGCTGTGTAAAAAATTTCCAATGTATTTCTTTATCTTGGAATACTGACTGCACTAAGTATTTCATTAGCTATAAAAAAAAAACTCAGCATATGCCGAGATCATGAAAGGTATATAAATCCAATCATTCTGTCAGCTTCTGGAACATTTAGCTCTGATATTTATTCAGAGGCATGAAGAAACTAATTAGTCAGGATTTTCAGGCAGTAAGTCAAAATGTGATCTTTTCGGAGACACCATAAATAGAGGATATCATTTATGTATTTTTAGTAGTCATCCGACCCAAGTGCCAGATAGACTGCAAAGTGCAGTGTCTGTTGAACTGGGAAGCAGTATCCAGGTAAATGAGGAGAATTTGGGATGGAGAAGGGGCAACATTTGAGGAGGGCAGGTTGTCGTTGAACATAGAACAGTACGGCAATAATGTTTTATTATTATTAATATTTAATGTTTCAATAATGTTTTATTATTATTAATGTTTAATATTTTATGTGTCATTCCTAACTGTCACTGCATGCCATGTTGTCACTTGTGGGCAGAGCACCAAAGCAAATTCCTTGTATGTGAATACTTTGCCAATAAACTTATTCATTCATTCATTCATTCACAAGAACGGGCCTTTCGGCGAACAACATCTGAACCAAACATGATGCCAAGACCGTCTATTATCTACCTGCACATGAACCGTACCTTTCCATTCCCTGCATATCCATGTACCGATCCAAATATCTCTGAAATGCCACTATCATGTCTGTCTCAACCACCACCCCTGGCAGCGAGTTCCAGGCACTCACCACCCTCTGTGTAAAAAACATTGCCCCAAGCATTTCCTTGAATCTTTGCACCTCTCACCTTGAAGCTATGATTGGTATTTGATTTTCCAATCCTGGAAAAAAGGTTCTGACTGTTTACCGTAAATGAGCCTCTCGGAATATTATATACTTCTATCAGTTCTCTCTGCAACCTCTGACATTTCATGACTGGAGAAGGTGGGGACAGGAAGAGATACAAAGAACTACAGATGCTGGTTTATAAAAAAGGACACACTAAATGTTGGAATAATAGTGTCAGGCAGCATCCCTGGATCCGTGGATTGGAGTCTTTTTGGATTGATTGCAGTAGGTGGTATGGTTTTGGTGTGTTGAGGATTGTGAGTTTTGAAAGGCAGAGAAGGCAAAGTTGTGGGGTTGTGGCTTGGATTGAGGAAACATGCCATGGGTCCCACTGTGCGTTGTTAAAACTGTCTTGGAGAAAGCAGTCGCTGCTCCTTGACCATGATTATGCTGTGAAAACAAAGGCCTACAATGAGTTCTAACCAAAATAGAGTATCTGTGTAACCAGGCGGATTGTAACAGCCAGGAATTGCAGGTACTGGTTATACCAAAGATCGATATAAAGAAAAGATATGGTCATTGTGTGGGAAGAAGCTGCAGATGCTGGTTTATAACAAAGATAGATTAAAAAAATGCTGAAATAACTCAGCATTTCTGGAGAACATGGATAGGTGATGTTTCGGGTCGGGATCCTTCTTCAGACCAGGCAGATATCTGTTTGGGACATTCTCAGTTTGTACAGGGCTTCCTGAATTCCAGTTGGTGATGCAGCACAGTGGCGCAGTGGTAGAGTTGCTACCTCACAGCGCTAGAGACCAGGGTTCGATCCTGACCACAGGTGCTATCGGTATGGAGTTTGTACTTTCTCCCTGTGACCACGTGGGTTTTCTCCAGATGCTCCGGTTTTCTCCCACACTCCAAAGACGTGCAGGTTTCCAGGATAATTTGCTTTGGTAAGATTGTAAATTGTCCCTGGTGCGTAGGGTAGTGCTAGTGTACGGGGTGATCGCTGGTCGGCACGCTCGATGGGCAGAAGGATCTGTTTCCATGCTGTATCTCTAAAGTCTAAAGGTGCGTTGGCAGATGCACAAGAGGCTTCTTGACCTGGAGGCTCTGAAGGAGATCATTAAAGTGTCTGGCCTTTTCCTACCTCCAGTTCCCTCCCCTCTACTTTCAGTCTGAAGAAGGGTTGCAACCTGAAACGCCACCCATCCTTTTTCTCCAGAGATGCTGCCTGACCCTGAGTAACTCCAGCACATTGTGTCTATCCTCATTGAAGTGTTTTCCCATCAAATGACATTGTATCACCATAGTGTTTTACTCTAGCGTTAAGATACAAAATTCATCAACATTGAGGAATCATTTCTGACTTACCAACACAGATTGGTGGTGGGTAGTTCCAACGGCGCACTGTACCAGGCATACAAGAAACGTGGGCTTGTCCCTAGAAGAGCAACGTTTACACCTTAGAAGATGCACAAACACCATGGCATTCTCAAGCAAAATAGTTCCTTTAGCGTTGATATTGTTTCTTATTACCGTCGCAGCAAAGAGGTAATGAGGTTTATGTTGCTCATAGGTTTAAGTTGAGGGGGCAAAAATGTAATAGCAACCTGAAGGACAACTCATTGAAACACAAAGGGTGGTGGGTGAATGGAAAGAGCTGCCGGAGGAGATCCATGCGCAGAATAATGGAAGTGCAGAGTACATTAGTGCAGAGTAAATAAATACATAGACAATAAAATATACAGACTTCTTACTTCATGCAACTGTGCAGTATAAAC
The DNA here is from genome assembly GCF_010909765.2 of Amblyraja radiata. Taxonomy (NCBI): domain Eukaryota; kingdom Metazoa; phylum Chordata; class Chondrichthyes; order Rajiformes; family Rajidae; genus Amblyraja; species Amblyraja radiata. The sequence goes on along the minus strand of NC_045960.1, from coordinate 19,309,674 downwards.
CGCTTATTATATAGATCATTGCTTGGGCTACATATGCAATACTGAACATATTATCAGTCGACCCGGTTTGTATGTCCATAAGAACAGAAGATCTTAGACTATGCAGTACAGAAATAATTTAACTTTGAATTGCCTGTGGTAGATGAGAGTGACAGGGGAAAAGTATTGGTCACTGTTCCTGCTGAAATCTAGTTCTAAGGGACATTTTGGATCAGGGCCCTCCCAACTCGATAGCTCTCTTATCCATCCCCTCAGCAAATGCTGCCTGAGCTGCTGAGTTCCTCTAGCACTTGGTGTTTTGTTTAAGATTCCATCATCTGCAGTGTCTAAAATGGCAAGGAAGCAATTTTCCAAACACTGTGCTCTGATTCAGTCCTTCCCCTCTGTTATCAGCTTCTAAACGGTCCTCCCATTAGCTAGGGCACAGACCAGTTCTCCTCTAGGCATTGCAGGCATTGGACTGTTCTCTGGAACTGCTGCGCTATAAATCGCTGAGAGTTGTGGATGTGGCCCAGTCTATCACACAGACCAAACTTCCCACAATTGACATTTCACACTGCCTCAGAAAAGCAGCTGGAGGTGGGAGATTGCAACCTTCACGTGGTCCGCCCTGATTCGACAAATGCAAATTAACCTGGCGTGCACTATCAAATAAGATGAAATAGACAAATTGTCCTACAACTTTAGGCTGTGCACGCCATACGCAAGAAGAAGAAGAAAAGCAGCCAACATACTCAAGGACTTGTCCGACCCTGGCCATTCCACTTTTCCCTGCACCCATCCAGCGGAAGGTACATACACTTGAAAACATCAACCAGCAGACTCAGGAACACCTTCTTTCCTTCTGTTAACAAGCTTCTAAATGTTCCTTCCACAAAATGTTCACCTGTATCATTTGTGGGCATTGGACTTTGTCTCTGGAACAAGTGCACTACAATGCTGAGAACAATATTCTGCACTGTATCTTCCCCTTTGCCCGTCCTACAATAATTGAGTTTCACTTGATTGTATTTATGTGTATATGCATGCAAAGCAAAGCTTTTCACTGTACCTTGGTATATGTGACAATAATAAACTTAAATTTAAACAAAATTAATCAGCATCTTCAATCGAGTAATGGACCATTCACAAATACCATCAATCATAGAGTCATACAGTGTGGAAACAGGCCCTTCCGCCCAACTTGCCCATGCCGACCAGCAGGTCCCATCTACACTGGTCCCACCTGTCTGCATTTGGCCCATATCCCTCTAAACCTGTCCTATCCATGTCCTATCCTATCAATGTACCTGTCCAAATGTTGTTTAAACATTGCAATCGTACCTACCTCAACTACCCCTTCCGGCAGCTCGTTCCATGCATCCAGCACCCTTTGTGCAAAAAAAGTTGCCCTTCAGGTTCCTATTAAATCTATCCCCCTTTACCTTAAAGTAATATCTTATGGTTCTTGATTCCCTTCTCTGAGCATAAGACTCTGTGCGTGTAGCCGATCTATTCCTCTCATAATCTAATACACCTCCATAAGATCACCCCACATCACCCTGCACTTCAGGAACAGAATCCCAGCCTGCTCAACCTCTCCCTATAAACTCAGGCCCTTGGGTCCTGACAACATCCTTATAAATCCTACAGAACCCTGAACACGTATCACCGAAGGCCTTGTAAACTGCAGCATTTTTTTAATTGAGGTTTTTTTCCCCATTTTTGATTGAATTCAGTTGCTTGGTGTGAACCTGCAGAGATCCATTCAGCCAGCTCATAAACTAAGAATGACAAGAGTTGAATCTAAAGGTTAACAATTATGATTAGGGAACAATGTGTATGCCTTTTGGTTGTCTTGCTCCGGTCTCCTCTGAAAGTGCTCATCACATAATTGTCAGTTTCTGCAGTCTCAGAAGAAAGAACTTGTCTGCTTCAGGTCCCTGAAAAGTATTATCATCGAGTATTTTCTCAAGAAAGGACATTGTGCTCTCAGTCATGCCTTTTTAATGTAATGCATTTCCTTGTCAGAGCTGACTTTGAGCCCTTTAATATCATTCCACAGCTCGGCATCTCCAATGAAACCCCGAAAGGAGCAGTTTTAAAGTTACCTCCAGCAAAAAAAACTATGAAAACGCAAGATTTATTTTTTCATGGTTAAGATTTATTTTGCTGAAGATTTGGAGACTTTCAAAATCAAGGAAAAAATAGAGATTTTGATTTACTCTGGAAGAGTTGAAGAATTACTAATATTGTCAGTCACCATAGCCTAACACCCCTGATGACTGGGAACAATATGCTACAGCTTGGGGACCTTCCTAAAAATGGTAGACATTTAAACACTTTAACTCCCCTTCCCATGTGGACCTTTCTGTCCTGGGCCACTTCCACTGTCAGAGTGAGGCCAAATGCAAATTGGAGGGACAGCACCTCATATTTCATTTGGTGCATCTTACAACCCAGCGGTATGAATATTGATTTCTCTAACTTCAAGTAACCCTTGCATTCCCTCCCTCTCCATCTCTTCCCCATCCTAGTTCTCTGACCAGTCTGACTGTCCTCCTGATTAAATTGTATATATTTTTTGGCCTTGTTGTCACCTTCCCCAAGTTAACAATGATCTATTCTACATTTTCCTTAATCTCATCTCCTTTGATGTCTCATTTTCACACATTTACACTTCTATATCTCTGTGTCTCCCTCTCCCCTGACTCAGTCTGAAGAAGGGTCTCAACCCAAAACATCACCCATTCCTTCTATCCAGCTGCCTGTCCGGCTGAGTTGCTCCAGCCTTTTGTGTCCATCTTTGGTGTAAACCAACATTTACAGTTCCTTATCACACATTCCAAAATATGTGCCATTTGGGTTTATTAGGCTTGCTATTTAAACATATTAAAAATATGGCAGGTGAGGGGGAAAAAGGTTTAATAGGAACCAAAGGGGCAACTTTTTTCTTTACACAAAGGGAGATGGATATATGGAACGAGCTTCCGGAGGAGATAGTCGAGGCAGGTACTATCATAACATTAAAAAAAACATTTGGACAGGTACATGGATAGGGTAGGATTCATAGAAACATAGAAAATAGGTGCAGGAGTAGGCCATTCGGCCATTCGAGCCAGCACCGCCATTCAATATGATCATGGCTGATCATCCAAAATCAGTACCCCATTCCTGCTTTCTCCCCATATCCCTTGATTCCGTTAGCCCTAAGAGCTAAATCTAACTGGCTTCAACTAGCTACGACTAGCTACGACTAACTTTGGGAAAATTGGACACTGAATAGTGGAGAGTGAAGACGACCTCCTTCGATCTCCTTCGACCTCCCTTTGACTATGATAAAGACTATCTACGACTACCTTCGACTACCCTCAGTTACCTACGACTAACATGCCGACCTACTATGACCTACTACGACTAAACCTACGATTAAAAAAAGTATCGATTTTTTCCATGGCGACCTTTTTTTACTCGCCGGCATTTTTTTAACATATTGAAAAAAACGCCGCGACCTAGCTGAGGCCTCGCGTACGCGGAGACCACTCTCGACCATGAAGGAGAGTTACAAAGACCTCCTACGACCTCGTGTCGACCATGCTGTGTGTATGAGTCGAGGGCAAACTCACCAGAACTCGTGGATTAGGTCGCCTAAGTGGGACAGCCCCTCAAGATTACATCAGCTGAGCAAAGATTCCTGGTCACACATAATCACACAGCAGTAGATTGGTCTCTTCCCTGAACTTACCTGCAATGTATAGCCAGACTCACAGCTAAAGGACACCACATCATTCACCAAATATCTGTCTCCAAACTTCACACCATTGCTTGGAATCTCTGGCTCGGGGCATGTTGTAAGACCAACAGCTGTAACGAGAAGTAAATATTAAATAGCAATGGATCAAAAGTTAAATGAAATCGAAATATTCCTAATCAAGTATTATGTAGAACACATGTTAACATGTCTGTTTATTACATATTTTCTTTCTCTTCTTATACATAGCTTGCCATGTATTGCGATGTAGACATGATGGGCTGAATGGTCTAATTCTGCTACGTCTTCTGGTCTAATGGTCTATTGTTAATATTTATTTATCCATGAGAAACTAAAGAATCCACACTTGCAGTGTCGTGTGCAGTTCTGATCACCCAGCTGCAGGAAGGATGTCTTTAAGTTGGAAAGGGTGCAGAAGAGATTCACCAGGACTTTACATAAACTGGCGGGCTTGAGTTACAGGGAGAGGTTGGATAGCCTGGGGCTTTCTTCTTTGGAGCGTAGGAGGCCGAAGGGTGAGCTTATTGAGGTGTGCAAGATCATTAAGGAAAATGAATGCTCAGTGCCTTTTTTCCCCAGAGGAGAGGATTATAAAACTAGAGGGTGTAGGGTTAAGATAAGAGGGGGAAGATTTAAGAGGGACCTTTGAAGCAACCTTTTCATTCAGAGGGTAGTCTGTACCTGAGATAAGCTACAAGAATAAGCTATAAAGGCAGATACAATTGACTCTCAACAGATATTTGGACAATTAGATGGATAGGAAGGGTTTAAAAGGCCATATTCAGGCAAATGGGATGAGCATCAGAATGCCAACCTGGTTGGCATGGATAAGGTGTGCTGAAGGACCTGTTTCAGTGCAGTATAGGTTGAAGACTGGGTGAGAGATAAAAGTGAAGGAAATCATGAAGTCAGGGCTGTTGGTGACCCACCACATTTCAGCCAGATTCTGAAAAACAATGATAGACACAACGTGCTGGAGTAATTTAGCAGGTCATAGAGTCAGAGAGTCATACAGCGTGGAAACAGGCCCTTTGGCCCAACTTGCACACATTGGTCAACATCCGTTACATCGGTTTGACCCATTTCCTTCTAAATCTGTCTGATCCGTGTACCTGTCTAAATGCTTCTTAAATGTTGCAATCATACCTGCCTCAACTACCTCCTCTGGCAGCTCGTTCCATACACCCACCATCCTTTGTGTAAAAAAGTTACCCCTCAGGTTCCTATTAAATCTATTCCCTCCTCACCTTAAACCTATGTCCTCTGGCTCTAAATTCCGCTACTGTAGGCACAAAACCGTGCGTTTACCCCATCTACTCCTCTCGTGATTTTGTACACCTCTATAAGATCACTTCTCATCCTCCTGCGCTCCAAGGAATAAAGTCCAAAACAGCTATGGGTCAGGCAGCATCTCGGGAGAAAAAAAGGATGGGTAACGTTTTGGGTTGGGACCCTCAGACTGAAAGACAATGACAGGATAAACTTTGGACCTGGTCCCTTTGTCTAAATTACAAAATGCTTGTGAAAAGATTACCAGCAATGTTTCTGCTCGGCCAAAAAATAGAATCAGAGCTCGAATCAAAAGCACAGCTTAATCATGTATTCTGCCCAGCTTACAATGTGCTGGCAGCATTTTCATGAAAGTACAGAGATACACTACATCAGTAAAGATGAAGTTCTTTATTTCCAAACTCTCTTATTTCCAATGTGCAATTGCGTGCTTGTCAAATGTTATATCAGTCTTGACAGTGTAATAGATTGTGTCCATTTAAAATATTCCTCTTGGTGACCGCATGGAGTCCAATTAGTAGGTGGCAGCTGGTAATGAAGTGAACAGGCTGTCAGAGCAAATAACAACGAGACACTGTGCTGTCAATAGATTTCAAAAATATTTTAGCTGCAGAATTATTCAGCCATTTAAATCCGTGTGCATGGGCTTCTGTGCTCACTCCCTGGATGTTCCACCAAATCAACTCTCATTTCACTTGGTGGAGAGGGTGGAATTGTTTCTGAAACCAATAAAGAAACTAATGATTTTAGATAGACCCAAAATGTTGGAGTAACTCGACGGGTCAGACAGAATCTATGGAGAAAACTCCATGGAGTGTAACGTTTCGAGTTTCAGATGCCGACCCTAATATTTTGTTTTGTTTTGTATTATATTTTTAAATTTTATTTTATTTTATTTTAGAGATACAGGCACTTTGGCTCACCGAGTCCAAGCCCGCCAGCAATTACCCCGGACACTGGCATGATCCTACACACTAGGAACAATTTACAAACTCTACCAAATCCAATTAACCTATAAAGCTATCTGCCTTTGGAGTGTGGGTGGAAACCAGAGCACCCGGAGAAAACCCACGTGGTCACAGGGAGAACGTACAAACTCTGTACCCGTAAAGCACCCCAGTAGTCAGGATCGAACCCGGGTCTCTAGCGCTGTGAGACAGCAACTCTATTGCTGCGCCACCATGCCGCTCATACGTATAGACCCAGTTATTTGGGGCAAAGACAGGGAAAACTACAAAACTGTACAGTGCAGGACTTATCTGGTGCAAGCAGCCAACTATCAACTTTACAAACCCCACGAAATAACCTGCAACTCAAAGTCGAAAAGGGGCCGGCACGGTGGTGCAGCAGTAGAGTTGCTACCTTATGGTGCCAGAGACCCGGATTCGATCCTGACTACTGGTGCTGTCTGTACAGAGTTTGTACGGTCTCCCTGTGACCACGTGGGTTTTCTCCGGGTGCTCCGGTTTCCTCCCACATTCCAAAGACGAGCATGTTTGTAGGTTAATTGGCATTGTATAAAAATGTAAATCGTCCCTAATGTGTGTAGGATAGTGTTAGTGTGCGGGGACCGCTGGTCGGCGCAGACTCGGTGGGCCAAAGAACCTGGTTTCCGCACGCTCTCTATCTAAAACTAAAACTAATCTATACTATGCCAGGTTTGTCGATTAATTGGCTTCTGTAAATTGACCCTAGTTTGTGGGATAAAACTAGTGTATGGAGTGATCGCTGATCAGCGTGTACTCAGTGGGCCAAAGAGCCTGTTTCCGCACTGTATCTCTAACCTAACCAAACCTAAACTTTAAATGCGGCACGGTGGTGCAGCGGTAAAGCTACTGCCTGACAGTGCCAGAGACCCGGGTTTGATCCTGATTACAGGTGCTTGTCGATACGGAGTTTGTATGTTCTCCCCGTGACCTGCATGGGTTTTCTACAAGTGCTCTGGTTTCCTCCCACACTCGAAAGACGTGCATGTTTGTAGGTTAATTGGCATTGTTTAAAATTTAAATCGTCCCTAATGTGTGTAGGATAGTGTTACACAGGCATTAGTGTGCGGGGATCGCTGGTCGGCACAGACTCGGTGGGCCTGTTTCCACGCTCTCTCTCTAAAACTAAAACTAATCTAAACTATGCCAGCTCTACTATAGACCCTGTTACTTGGAGCAAACACAGGGAGAAACATAAAAAATTACAATGTGCAGGACTTATGTGGAGCAAACAGCCAATTATCAATTTTAGGAGCTCCACAAAATAACCTACAAAATCAAAGTGCAAAAGAGAAATTCAGCAAATAAGTCAACATCTGAGAGAGTTGCAGAAAATAAGGCAGCAAATGAAACATGCCCCATAACAACTAAGTGCTACACTGGGTAAAATAAAATCATGTTGGCTGTGACACAAGTGATTAATTCTCAATTAAACAGGATGTTCTATGTGTAATCGAGATGATTATGTTTGGTTGAGCTTGATCTTTCATTTCCGTCAATCTCCAGCGGGGACTACCAGATGTTGTGAGAGGTCACAGCGTATCAGGCAATGGCGATCTGTGAAATGGCCTGAAATTAGATGCTTTCTTGTACAGGCGGCACATGAGAAGGAAAAGGTTTCCTCCAGTGTCTTCTCCAGAGATTGGTTCCAAAGGGTTATTTGTTAAAAGTGGCCTTGTGCCTCAGTAAAGCTTTTGGCAATCGGTGTGTCCACAGACACTTGCGCTCTAACCAACAACTGCAACTTCCGTCAGGGTTTGGTGGGCAGAAGGGCCTGCTCCTGTTCTGTACCTTTGACTCTGTATAACTATAGAAGCTTACATAGAACAGTACAGCACAGGACCACTGTGGCCACAATGTTTCCTCACACAATGTTTGTGCCGAACATGATGCCAAGTTAAACTGATCTCATCTGTCTACATGATCCATTACCCTCTATACCCTGCACTTCCATGTGCCTATCTAAGAGTTTCTTAAACTGCACGATTATATCTACCTCCACCACCACCCCTGGCAATGCGTTTCAGGCCCACTGTGATGAAACCTTGCCCCGCACCTCTCCTTTCAGCTTTTCCCCTTTTACATTATAGCTATGCCCTCTAGTGTTGGTCATTTTCACCCTGGAAAAAAGTTTAGTTTAGTTTAATATTGTCATGTGTACCAGGTACAGTGAACAGCTTTTTTGTTGAGTGCTGTGCAGTTAGCAAAAAGACTATTCATGAATACATCCAACACCCAGCATTGGAGCTCCGCCCAGCGCGGCCTGTGGACTTCGGAAGCCGCAGTCTCCGGCAGGAAGCGGCCGTTTCGGAACTCCAAGCCGCTGAGAGTGTTTTTCTGACGCCAGAGTTCCTTCATCCGGCGAGAGGGCCTGAAATATCGGGCCCGACCATAGGTGAACAATGAGGAAGAGGACTGAACTTTGGTGCCTTCCCTCACTGTGGGAAACGTTGATCCCACTGTGGGGGGATGTTTTTTACGTTTAATGTTAAATTGTATAGTGTTGCCTTTGTCTTATTTGTGTGCTGCATGGTAGCTCAAATTTCACTGCACCAATTGGTGCATGTGACAATAAATGTTCTTTGTCCTTTGTCCTTTGTCCTTAATCAAGCGTTCCACAGTGTACAGATACAGGATAAAGGGAATGCCGTTTAGTGCAAGATAAAGACCAGTAATGGGAAGGAGTGATTACTTGAAAATCATCCCATCACAGTGGCATAGCTATAAAGCTGCTGCCTTACAGCACCAGAGACCCAGGTTCAACCCCGACCTCGGGCGCTGTCTGTGTGGAGTCATGTTCTACCCGTGACCGCGTGGGTTTTCTCCGGGTGCTCCAGTTTCCTCCCACACTCCAGGTGCGGCTTTTTAGCTCAATTGGCCCTCTGTAAATTACCCTTAATGTGTGTAGGGTGTGGATGGGAAAGAGGGATAATGCAGAACTAGTGTGAATGGGTGATTGTTGGTCAGTGTGGGCTCGGTGGGCTGAAGGGCCTGTTTTCATGCTGTGAACAAAACATGTTCTTCATCTTTAAACAAAACATGAAGACATCAGAAATCATGGCACTGAGTGAAAATTATCAGTCATTGAAGTGTACCCTAATCCCATTTTAACTCCATTGTGAAATTCATTGATTCATTTTTTTTCATGAGTCCATTTGTCTGCTTACCCTTGCAAATGGTGGATAGTAGCTTGAACCCTGACAGCATTCATTCATTGTGGACTGATAATCACACGAAGATAGACACAAAATGCTGGAGTATCTCAGGGGGACAGGCAGGGAAGGAATAGCAGAGATGCTGCCAGACCCGCTGAGTTACTCCAGCAATTTGTGTCTACCTTAGGTGTAAACCAGCATCTGCTGTTCTCACCGACACATTCGCGTTAAAGCATTGTATTAAGGAAGCAGTGATTTCAAGGTGATCTGAGAATGAAGCTTACTCACTTTAATGGCCTACAGTTGATGGAGGGAATTGCATTTATGTAACACGATTGATTGTTTTGTTCAGGGAGTCAGAATAGCAGCTTTTAAAGGAGAAGAAGGTAAAAGTTATTCAACTTCCATCAGAGTGGGGAATGTGAAGTTGCCGAAAAACAAGATGGACGTGCTGCCTGCACTGGTGGGGACTCAGAGGGAGTGCCATGAATGCAGTGATCTCAGTGTTTGCGGGGACATACCTCTATGAGAACCGTGTGGACGGCTTTCTGACTGTTGGGGCGGACAGGAACTGCAGAGAGAGTGACAGCAGTCGGTACAACTCTTGTCACATCACGGCACGGTGGTGCAGTGGTAGAGTTGCTGCCTTATAGTGCCAGAGACCCGGATTCGATCCTGACTACTAGTGCTGTCTGTGCAGAGTTTGTACGTTCTCCCTGTGACCACCTGTGTTTTTTCCCGGTTCTCCGATTTCCTCCCACATTCCAAAGACGTGCATGTTTGAAGGTTAATTGGCATTGTATAAAAATGTAAATTGTCCCTAATGTGTGTAGGATAGTGTTAGTCTGCAGGGATCGCTGGTCGGCACGGACTCTGTGGGCCAAAGAGCCTGTTTTCCGCACGCTCTCTCTCTGAAACTAAAACTAATCTAAACTATGCGAGGTTTGTCGATTAATTGGCTTCTGTAAATTGACCCTAGTGTGGAGGAGGGTATGTGTGGCCCGGACATTAAACCGATGGCTGCGGGTCTCCGCTTATGCTATGTGCCCTAGGGATTCTCACACGCCGCTGTGCTGGCTGTTTACGTTTAATCTTTATGTAGTTTTGTATCTTGTTGCTTTTTTGGTATGACAATATGGGAAATCAAATTTCACCGTACCTAGGTACACGTGACAATAAAGGACCATTGAACATTGAAATGCGAACATTCCCATTTCCGTCGCTGCAATGAGACGTGAGGGTTAAAAGGATGAATAAAATAAATCAGCTGCAAGAATCAGTATGGGAAAAGCTATCAGCCACATGTGCTTTTCAGGGTAAGCAACAGTGGATTAACTGTGGGCAATATCAGGAGGGAGCAGCAACATCAAAACATTCCAAATGTCAAATCATGGCAATCAGACAGAATGGGGATTTGTTGAGTACATGTTTTTTATAGCATGACTATGCATTAGTAACAGCACTCAGGGAGATGTCAATGTCATGCTTGTGAAGATTTCTAAATGACCTGATTTTATTCCATTTTATAGAGTGCCTTTCCAATACAACATTCACAAAAATGACAAATTAATTGCCTATCTGTTGAGTTACAACTCAAAATTGCACAGATCAGTAGCAATGTTCCAGAGGGAATTGATCTCAATTGCCCCTTCTGATAGGCAACAGAAATCTGTGGAGTGATATCTCAAGATGCAATACTGATGTCTTTCTTTATCTTAATACTGGGAATCAGTCAAGGCAAATAAAAAGTCATCATAATGATGTTTCTGTGAGAGCATATGGGGTCGTTTAAAAAATAGAGACAAAGCACTAGAGTAATAATTCTGGGGCAGCACGGTGGCTCAGCAGTAGAGTTGCTGCCTCACAGCACCAGAGATCTGGGTTAGATCCTGACCTAGGGTGCTGTCTGTATGGAGTTTGTACGTTCTCCCTGTGACTGCGTGGGCTTTCTCCGGGTGCTCCGGTTTCCTCTCACACTGCAAAGATGTGTGGGTTTGCAGGTTAATTGGTTATGGTCAAATAGCAAATTGTCCCCAGTGTGTGTGGGATAGTGTTAGTGTATGGGGCGAAGGGCCTGTTTTGACGTTGTATCTCTAAACTAAACTATACTAAACTTTTCCGCGCTGTGTCTCTCAAGTCTAAAGTAAAGTCTAAAGTCACCACTGGCCGCATTAATGCGATTAATGGAATCAACAACTTCTCCAGTCAGTCACCTAAGGGCTATTCATTGAGCATTTGCCGAGCTTAAATCTACCATGACAGTCGAAGTACATCAAGTCAGTTGTGGTGGTAAGGAAGCCCCAGAAACATAAAAGTGTCAGAAGCTGCTGAGCAACAACTTGAAGTTGTCGTGTTGAAGTCACAGATCAGAAAGCACAAGAGTTACAAACACTGTAAGAAAAGCGTACCACCAATGCATTGATTTAATATTCCCTGTTGCATTCAAGGTTGTCAAAAAGCAAAGATAGAGTTATAGAGCCACACAGCATGGAAACAAGTGCTGAGGCCCAACATGCCAATGCCAACCCTGCAACACTAGATCAAATATTTCTTCCCCTCAAAATCTCTAACCCCTCACCCTAAACCTATGCACTCTAGTTTTACATTGCCCTGCAATGGGGGGAGGGGGGGAAGGGGGATGGTTTTCAATGACCAGATTCTATCTATGCCTATCGTAATTTTGTACAGTACCATCCTGCAGCTTCCTCCACTCCAAGCTAAACAAATCCTCTGCTCTAAGGGAAGATAAGGGCTTAGAAGATGAGATAGTTGGACTACAGTAGAAAAGTGTTGGGATACATGCACGACAGATGGGCCGCTGAAAGCATTTTATCGGGATGCATCACAGCATGGTTCGGGAACAGCTCCATCCAAGACCACAAGAAATTGCAGATAGTTGTAGACGCAGTCCCAGACCATCACACAAACCAACCTTCCCTTCCATTGAAGGTAGACAAAAATGCTGGAGATACTCAGCGGGTGAGGCAGCATCTATGGAGCGAAGAAAATAGGCAGCATTTTGGCCCAAAACCCTTCTTCAGACGGGCGTAATCTAGGATGAGTCTCCTTCTTCTCACCTCTCCCATCAAGCAAGAGGTTTCAGAATTGTGAAAACGCACACCTCCATTTTCAGGGACAGTTTCCTCCCAGCTGTTATCAGGCAACTGAGCCGTCCTATCAACAACTGGTGAACAGTCCTGACTTCTCAGTTACCTCATTGGAGACGCTTGGACTATCTTTGATCAGACTTCACTGGACTTTATCTTGCACTAAATGTTATTCCCTTCATCCTGTATCTCTACACTGTGGACACACTCATGTATAGTCTTTCCAATGACTGGTTGGCTCGCAGCAAAAATGCTTCCCACTGCAACTCAGTACACGTGACAATAATATACTAAACTGAACTGAACTGAACTAGCTAATGCAGCTGGCAGATTAAATAGATTAAAGAGGTGGATGAGATTGTTATAGGAATTCTTAGCTCATCTCTATCTGGGAGAAGGGAGCAGAAGGGGGATATCAGTCAGTGCAGCTGCTCATGAATTTGGTAAAGGAGGTCATCGAAAGGAAACAGATGCTGGCAGATTGGGAGATTAAATCAACGGGCATCTCTTAGTTTAGTTGAGAGATGCAGTGAGGAAACATGCCCTTCAGCCCACCGAGTCCACGCTGACCATTGATCACCCAGTACACTATCCTGCACACCAAGGACAATTTACAATTTTACTGACGCCAATTAACCTACAAACCTGTAGGTCTTTGGAGTGTGGGAGGAAACCGGAGCACCCAGAGAAAAGCCACACAGGTCACAGTGAAAATGTATAAATTCCGTACGGACAGCACCCGTAGTCAGGATTGATCCTGGGTCTCTGACGCTGTAAGGCAGCAACTCTACTGCTGTGCCACCGTGCCGCTGAAATCTCTTGACCAGCAGCAATTTTTTGTTCCTTTCTAAGGGTATGTCCTAAACAAAATGCCAGCTTTTCATGTGAGTGGCTGGGAGCCAGCGTACACTCTGAGAATCATTCCGATCAAGAGGTCTGGGCAGCACAGTTGTATCGGTAGAGTTGCTGCCTCACAGTGCCTGACCACGGGTGCTGTCTGTACGGAGTTTGCACGTCTTTCCTGTGACCGCATGGGTTATCTCCGGGTGCTCCGGTTTCTTCTTACATTCCAAAGAGGTGCAAGTTTGTTAGGCTTCTGCAAAATAAATTTATCCCTAGTTTGTAGCATGGAAATAGCGTACAGGGTGATCACTGGTCGGCATGGACTCTGTGGGGCCTTGGGGCTATTTGCACACTGTATCTCTAAAGTTTAAAGTCTAAAGAGATGAGGAAGAATGACGTCTGTGGAGGCCAAGTCCATGGATATTTTTAAAGCGGAGATTGACAGATTCTTGATTCGTAAGGGTGTCAAAGGTTATGTGGAGAAGGCAGGAGAATGGGGTTGAGAGGAAAAGATAGGTCAACCATGATTGAATGGCGGAGTAGACTCGATGGGCCGAATGGCCTAATTCTGCTCCTATGACTGATGTAAATAAATGATAGGAGTTGTTAGCCTGGTTAATAAAAAGATATGTGGAACTGGTAAATGAATGTTGAAATCCACTACGACTGGCTGCATTGGTCATCATGAGGAAAACAAAGAAAAAGTATGATGAAATGAGGAGATTGGAGTCAATGGATAATGTGTGTCGTATATAAATGGGTGAGTAATATTAAAAGTAAATTCTGGGAAACAGCAGGCTGGTTAAATTATGTTCCTGTCATTGTTGGAAAATTAATTATGAATCAAGGACTGAAAAGCACTAAAGTTGACATCAGAAAAAAACAGTGCAGGCAAAAAAAGCGACACTGAAAAATTATTTAGTTTAGTTTAGATTAGAGATATAGCGCAGGAACAGGCCCTTCGGCCCACCGAGTCAGCACAGACCAGCCATCCCCCACACATTAACACTATTCTACACACTAGGGACAATTTACATTTATACCAAGCCAATTAAACTACAAACTTGTACGTCTTTGGAGTGTGGGAGGAAACCAAAGATCTTGGAGAAAACCCAGGTGATCATGGGGAGATCGTGCAAAGTCCGTACAGACAATACCTGTAGTCAGGATCGAACCAGGGTCTCTGGTGCTGTAAGCACAGCAAGGCAAATTCTTTGGAAGCATTTTCCATCCCTAGTCACTTGAAGGAACCAGGTGAGGAAACTGTTGATGCAATGCACATAAAAAGACACAAAGTGCTGGAGTAACACATCGGGTCAGGCAGCACCCCTAGAGAACATGGGATAGGTGATAGTTCGGGTCAGGATCCTTCTTCAGACTGATTATGGGGTGGAATGAGAGAAAACGAGAAAACAGGTGAGGAGGGTTTTGACAGACAGATGGTAGGAACAAAGGCCAGAGATGACAAAGAAAGATGTGAGATAAAAGGATTGAAGACTTGCAAATTGTGAAGCCTGTTCTCCCTGTGGTCCTGTGGGTTTCCTCCAGGTACTTCGGTTTCCTCACTCATCCTAAAGACGTGTGAGTTTGCAAGGCTATTGACCTCGGAAAATTGTCCCTAGTGTGTTTGCAAGTAGTGGATACTAACATAGGATAAACATAGAACTAGTGTGGACAGGTTATTGATGGTTGGGTGGACTCCGTGGGGCCAAAGGCCTGTTTCCATACTGTACCTCTGAACTAAATTATATGCAGTGTCTTATGATTAATCAGAATAAATAGTACAATAAGAGATCCTGCAACTCTTTGTAATCATGTAACTTGTGTGCCCTTTATGATATCTTCGTATCCATCCCCATTTTTACATGCAGAAAACATTGCCAAAAGTTCAGTTTCGACTGATGCTGCAAGAACGGAAAGATGAATTTGTCTTTTTTCATTGCCTGCAGTTTCAGTTCACAAAATAATTAATTCTGAACATCAGCAGCAGCAGATGAATCAGGATCGATGAAGAGAGAAGACTTTCCATATCTCCAGAGCATCCCCAGAGATGCTGGAAAGGGTACAGAAAAGATATACGAGGATGTTGCCAGGACTAGAGGGTCTGAGCTAGAGGGAGAGGTTGAGTAGGCTGGGACTCTATTCCTTGGAGCGCAGGAGGATGAGGGGTGATTTTATAGAGGTGTATATGATCATGAGATGAATAGATCGGGTAGATGCACAGAGTCTCTTGCCCAGATTAGGTGTATCGAGGACCAGTGGACATAGGCTTAAGGTGAAGGGGAAAAGACTTAATAGGAGCCAGAGGGGTAACTTTTTAACAAAGAGTGGTGGAAGCTTGTTGCATAAGCTTGGTATGGAACAAGCTGCCGGAGGAGGTAGTTGAGGCAGGGACAATCCCAATGTTTAAGGAACAGTTAGACAGGTACATGGATATGACAGATATGGAGGGTTAGGAACCAAACGTGGGCAGGTGGGATGAGTGTAGCTGGGACATATTGGCTGGTGTGGGAAAGTTGGGCCAATGGGGCTGTTTCCACACTGTGTCACTCTAGGACTCTATGACTCTATGAGAGATGCTGCCTGACCCACTGAGTTGGCCCTGCACTTTGCGTCTATCTACGGTATAAACCACCATCTGCACTTACTTCCTTCCTTCACATCATTGGATCTAAAGCCTGCAAGCCATTTTCCTGTTTGTTAAAATATTTAAGTGAGGCTCGCTCCCAGAAATATATATATTTTCAGTTTAGATATTTAGTATTTACTCTCTCATTACTACAATAGATTTCAGTTTCCAGTACGTCAAGGGAAGTTTGATTTACAACTTGCCCGATCAAATGGTGTTTAAACCAAATGATTGAAAGGTTTGATTTTATCTAAAGTAAAGTATTTTGCCCTGCAAACGAAAATATATATTCTTAGTCTTAATCTCACAATGTTATTGGAGGAAGAAGTTTTTAAGATCACATAAAGTAATCAAAACTAGTGAGAACTAAGATGCAATATAAGTAAGCTGTTTGTAAACTTCGGTTTTAGTTTTAGAGATAAAGGGCGGAAACAGGCCCTTCAACCCACTGAGTTCACACCACCCAGCGATCACTAGTTTTATCCTACACACTAGGGGAACATTTTACAGAAGCCAATTAACCTACAAACATGTGTGTCTTTGGGATGTGGGAGGAAACCAGAGCACCTGGAAAAACCCCACAAGATCACAGGAAGAACGTACAAATTCCTTACAGACATAACTCAGCATTGATCCCGTGTCTCTGGTACAGTAAAGGGGCTGTCCCACTGTGGCGACCTAATCCGCGAGTTAAGAAGAGTGTCTTCGACTTTCAAGCTCGAGGGCACGCGCCTGGAAAACCTCGAGCTGGATCGACCGTCCGCATTGAAACCGCGAGCTGGATCAACCAACCGCACACACACAAACACGTCGCAAAGGCGGGGGTCGTGGAAAACGGGGGAGCGCTGTCTGAAATTCACACCTGCGATGAAGAGGAAGGAAAGACGACTGCCGCAGTGTACGGTAAGTCTTTTAGAGAGCGCGGGGCGAGGAAGAGAAGGGGAGAGAAGGGGAAAAAAGGGGAGAGAGGGGGAGAGAAGGAGGGAGGAGAGAGAAGGAGAGAGAAGGAGAGAGAAGGAGAGAGAAGGAAAGGGGGGGGAGAAGGAGTGGAGACACTTTTAAGAAGTATAATAAAGTTTAGCGGGCATTATACCTACTAAATGGTGTATAAACCAAATGATTTTCCTGGGTCCTGAAAACTCCAATGAGCCAATCAAAATACCCGGTCAGCGAAGGAGATTGCCTATGGCTGCTCTCGACTGCCTGTAACTAAATAGTGACCCCACTCCACTGCACTACGAGTTAAAAAGAACCATTCCGACCAAATTTTTCTCGCACCAAATTTTTCAACATGCTGAAAATTTTTCCGCAATCTAGCTGAGGCCGCGAGTATGCGGGAACTTCCCTCGAGTATGAAGGAGAGTTCCAGTGACCTCAAAGGACCTCCTAGGACCACGTGTTGACCATGCTGCGAGTTTGAGTCGCGGGAAAACTCTTCTAAACTTGCAGATTAGTTCGCCGCAGTGGGACATCCCCTTAAAGCAGCAACTCTCCCACGGCACCACTGTGCCACCCTAAGTAAAACTATTCTGCCCTGCAAACGTAAATGAGGATGCTTCGTCTTAATCTCACAGCCAATGCTATACGAGGAAGACATTTCTTTAAGGTCCCATAAATCACACAGAATTACTGAAAACTAAGATGTAAGTGCAAATGGGCGTGTTAAAAACATATGCCATAGGTAAAAGATGTCAAAAACATTGCAACAAGAGATTTCAAGGTAGAAACCAGATGTGGTTGTGTCCATTTTCAACAAAATAACTACTAAAAATAAGAGGAATAATGATGTTCATGTTGATTAGCCTGGGCTGTATTTAGTGGAATCGGTTACAATAAATTAGGTCAACGGCGAGGAATATAGTGGAAATAATTCCGTCAAGTTGCTACTTTTGGAGTGGGTAGTTGTGAATTGATTGCTGGCTAACATGGTTTCAAACTTTGCAAACGATAGTAATTCCATGGACATTATGGGGCTGTTAGATTTCCATTGATACAAAACTTTGAAAATGGCACAAAATGTTTTTAAATGGTGCCAAGACCTAGCGACTCATGCAGGTGAACTCAGTGGGCTGTTTCTATACATACTGTACTTCATTGGGGATTGTACTTATGTATGGTAATAATATTTTGTTCTATATCTCTCTACATCACCGTCCATATCTTTTGTTTCCCATTCCTGTCACTCTCAGTCTGAAGAAGGGTCTCGAACCAAAACGTCACCTACTCCTTCTCTCCAGAGATGCTGCGTTACTCCAGCATTGTGTGTCTGTCTTCGGTTTAAACCAGCATCTGCAGTTCATTTAACATTAACATTAAGTGGCTTTCATTCCAACCGAGGCTGAGTGGTGCCATCTGCATTGTGCAGTGTTGCTCAAGGGTGAGCTGGGCGGATGAACAGACCTCTCCCAGCAAGAAAGATACAACAGAAATGTAAAACATAAAACATCCACCACAGTGGGACCAGCACTTCCCGCTGTGATGACAGGCACAAAAGTTCAGTCAGTCTTCCTCGTTCTGTGGACCTGTGGTCGGAGCCCTAAACCCTCCGCAGTCGCAGCTATGGACGGCCCGATGTACAGGCCCTCTCGCCGGGATGATGGAAACTCCAACGTCGGGACGAATCGGAACACTCCGCGGCTCGGAATTCCCGAATCGGCCGCTTCCTACCGGAGACCGCGGCTTCCCGATGCCAAGTCCACAGGCCCAGTGGTCGGGGCACCTCTCCAGTCGATCCTCGGCGAAGGTCGCAGGCAGCTCCACGATGGTAAAGTCCGTGCAGCGCCCGCGGGTGGAAGCTCCACAGACCGAGCTCCACGATGTTAGAGCAGGTCGCTGCGGTCGGAGCTCCGCGATGTTGAAGTCCATGCTGCGCCTGCTGCTGAATGAAGCTCTAGGCTCTGGGCCGGTCTCCAGTTGGAAAGGCCGAACCAATCCAGTGGATAGGCCGCGAATGGGGGCGAAAATGCGACATGGAGAAAAGTCGCATCTCCGCAGAGGTAGGTGACTGGAAACGGTTTCCCCCGTTCCCCCGCCAGCACCTCCGGCATAAGACCCACCGAGAGACACTAATACGTACATTAGAGGACACACGAAAATAACTAAAAGTGGAAAGAAACACACGAGCTGCTGGCGGGGCTGCCACGTGCGGCACCATCTTGGAAACACATGTGTTTATTTTATGGTGGTACAGTGGCACAGCAGTGGAGTTTCATGCCTTGCAGTGTTGGAGACCCGAGTTCGATCCTGGTTACAGTTCCTTCCTGCACAATAATCTTACTAAACTGGATGCAAAAAATGCATTTCATTGAGATCCATTGAGTACATTTAAAAAAGTATTGGCACTAACAAGAAAACAATTCAAGCTTATCTATCAAGAGTAACAGTGATAAATCCAAGTCTGTGAACATTTGTAAAAGACAGCACAACCCTGAAAAAAAAAATTTGACGTTTTGTGAAGATGAAAAATAACTGATGGATGATGGCAATGTGCCAGATGTTACATATCTGGACTTTGTAGTACTTGTTTGATCAGATTTCTGAATGAGTGTCACATGAAAACATGGTAAAATGATGGATGAATCTTTGAGAGATATTTTTTATCCCAAAGTGTCTCGCAATAGATATAGATACAGTTATTGGGAAAATAAATAGGATTGCAGGCAGACTATTCTTTGCTTAAATAATGATGGGTGGCATAGTGGAACAGCAGTAGAGTTGCTGCCTTGCAGTGCAAGAGAACCGGGTTTGTTCCTGATTACAGGTGCTGTCTGTGGAGAGTTTGTACGTTCTCTCCGTGACCCCGTGGGTTTTCTCCAGGTACTCCTGTTTTCTCCCACATTCCACAGACGTGCAGGTTTGTAAGTTAATTGGCTTCTGTAAATTGTCCCCAGTGTGTTGTATTGAACTAGTGTATGGGTGATTGTTGGTCAGCGAGGACTCAATGGGCTGAAGGGCCTGTTTCCACGCTGTATCTCTGAACTCAACTCAACAATGCTAAACCAATGATCTGTGTGACACTGCAATAGCAAGAAGAAAAATGACTCGCTACTTTCTCCGTCCCTTCATCTCACCCCTCACTGAATGATCTTGACCTTTCTGCTTTTGTAAGTTTTGTAAGATTTTGTTTCGTAAGATTTATTGACGATGACGGAGAGGTAGTAAGCATCATCTTTAATGTTCATAGACTGCTTCGAGTTGTTCAGGATGGATGATGTCAAAGAGGGGAATGTCGCAAACATAATCAATGATAATCTGACAGTGAAAATTTGATTGCAACTGATACGCAACACTGAAAATTATAGTGGAACGAGTATTGTTGTTGCTAAGTGCAAATATGATCATGTATCAACATTCATAAACACCATAAAATAAACACATATTTGTACAGTGACCTGAAATATTGAATGTTTCATTATGTAGCTTGTCAATAATTCCTAAGTCAGTAATCAGACACACAGCACAGGCACGGAAATAGGCAACACACATTAGCTCATAATTATCGCCCAACAATACAACTAAAGCACAGGATCCTGACATTAACAAATCGTTGTTTGGGTATCTTTGCTGTGTACAATTTGGCTGTAATGTTGAATTTTCATTTACTTACTCTCAATACTGGCGAGGTCAACATTCAATTACTAAATTACTATTAAAACACAAAGTACTTGTGCTACAACACCAGGAAAAGCGCTCAACCAAGATAACC
The DNA here is from genome assembly GCF_010909765.2 of Amblyraja radiata. Taxonomy (NCBI): domain Eukaryota; kingdom Metazoa; phylum Chordata; class Chondrichthyes; order Rajiformes; family Rajidae; genus Amblyraja; species Amblyraja radiata. Next base: position 19,289,208 of record NC_045960.1, on the reverse strand, counting down.
AAGTCCAATTCTGAAATAATATCTAAACTGCCTGTCCACATTCATGCTTTCAAACAATAACTAACTCCATATTCAGTAATAGGTTATCTACATGTTAACAAGCACATAAACATTAAGCATGTAGATGCCAGTATATCATTGGGGTTATCAAGTGGGCATTTCCCTTCACTGGTATTTCATTGAGTTAGGCCTCAGGAAGGCTCCCACAGTTAGTTCTGACGTTCCAGACCAACATCCCTCAATGCCTGCTCTCCCCACCTATGCGACCAGCAGCTAACTATGCAAATATCTAGACAATTAATTTACTCAACAAATGCAAAACACTCGTAGTCTTTCTTACACTTATCCTAGCTCATCAAACTATCGCAGCACCACAAATATCAACCTCACACATAAAACCGGGATACACTTACATGGAATACACTTAAAAAGAAATACACTTACATCCGCATTATACATTCAATTATTGTTTTGTGATCTAGAGCTGCTGCCTCACAGCGCCAGTGACATAGGCTTGACCCTGACTTCAGGTACTGTCTGTTCGGAGTTTGCACATTCTGCCTCTGAGTGCATAGGTTTCCTATGGTTTCCTCCATATCCCAAAGATGTGTGGGTTTGAAGGTAATTTGTTCCTAGTGTGTAAGGAGTGGATGAGAGCGTGGGGTAACACAGAACTAGTGTGAATGGGTGATCGATGGTCAGCATGGACTCCGTGGGTCGAAGGGCCTGTTTTCATGCTGTATGTTTAAACTAAACTGTTGCCTATCCTCAAGCTATTTTTTATTTCTATTAGTTTATTATAGTCACATGTACTGAGGTACGATTAAAAAAAGCTATACATGATTAAAATCAAGCTGTCAACAGCATACAGACACAGGAAATAAAGTTTAGTGCAAGATAAAGTCCAGTAAAGTCTCAGTAAAGATAATCTGAGGTTGACCAATAAAGTAGATACATCAGGATCACTCTCTAGTTGTTAAACATCAGTCTGTACGTAAATCATATCCCTCCATTCCCTGCACTTCCATGTGCCTATCTAAAAGCCTCTTAAACGCCACTATCGTATCTGCCTCCACCACCACCTCTGGCAATACGTTCCAGCCCTCCACCACTCTCTGTGTTATAAACATGCCCCGCGCATCTCCATTAAACTTTCTCCCTCTTATCTTGTAGCCATGCCCTCTAGTGTTGGACATTTTCACCCTGGAAAAAAGGTTCTGGGAAAATTAGTTACTCTCCACAAGTTCGGCCCCCTCCATGACCACCCCCCTGCGTCCCCTCCCCATCCCTCAGTTCCTTTGATTTGGGGTATAACCACAGTGAATGTGTGGCTGCTTCATTGATAGTTTCCAGTGAATGGAAAACCAGTGCTTTCCCCAATTCCCCAACGCCACCACATCACCAAGCACATGTCCCTATTAATGAAGGGCGCTGATATTGTGGGCTTGTCACAGGTAAATCAACTGCATGTCAAGGGTAGCTGATTTGATTCTCTCTTGTTCGAGGTGGCTATTAGATTGAACCTGTGGAACAAATACCACATGCCATGTTTAAGGCCAGGCTTCACAATCATTGAGATTTGCTTCCTTATCTGAGGAATTAGTTCCAGGAAAGATATACCAGGATTAGGGGATATTAGCTGAAAAGAGATAGATACAAAATGCTGGAGTAACTCAACGGGACAGGCAAAACCTCTAGAGGGAAGGAATGGGTGACGTTTCGGGTCGAGACTCTTCTTCAGACAGATGGTTGAGCTGGAAAGAGGTTGCACAGATTTGAATTGTTTTCTCTGGAATGTCAAAGGTTGAGGAGAGACCTGATGAAAGTATATAAAATTATGAGTAGCATAGATAAGATAGACAATCAGAATCTTTTTTCCCAGGATGGCAAAATCAAATACTAGGGGGCCCAGATTTAAGGAGAGAGGAGCAAAGTTTCAAGGAGAGGTGCAGGGCAAGTTTATTTTAACGTAGAGGACGGGGGTACGTGGAATGTACTGGGGTCGTGTTGGGGGCGGATATTATAGTGGCATTTAATCTTTTGGATAGGTACTTGCAGGGGTGGAAAACCCGGGGGGGGGGGGGCACGTCCCCATGTTTTGAGAGGTGGATCGACATCCCCGCCAGGTTAACCCGCCTGGGCTTGCGGGAAATATGGCCAGCGCGGAGAAGCAGCGCTGGTGTCCCGTCAGTCCAGACAGGGCTGTTAGTTAACCCGGTGAGACAGGTAGTTGAGCTGCATTTAGCGCTGGATTGAGCCTCCGAAGCCTCGCGTGCGTGTGTGAGTGTGCGCATGCGTGTGTGAGTGTGCGCATGCGTGCGTGGCCGCCAAAAAATTGTGTCCCCCGTCCCCTCCATGTTTTGATAGTGAGTTCCGTTCTTGGGTACTTGAACATGCAGGGAATTGAGGGATATAGATCATGTGCAGACAGATAAGAGTTTGTAATGGCATCATGTTCAGCACAGACATTGTGAGCCGAATGGCCTGTTCCTTTGCTGTTATGTATTTATCCATACTCATTGAATTGCAGTTGGACCATGAGTAAAATATATTTTTTAGTTTGTTTTATTATTGTCACATGTACCAAGACACAGTGAAAAGCTTTTTTGTTGCGTGCTATCCACTCGGCAGCATAAAGACTATGCATGATTACAATCTTGCCGTCCATAGTGTGCAGATAAATGATAAAGGGAACAACATTTAATGCAAGATAAACTCCAGAAAAATCAATTAAATATAGTCTGAGGGTCTCCGATGAGGTATTGGGCGATCAGGACCACTCTCTAGTTGTTGATAGGATGGTTCAGTTGCCTGATAACAGCTGGGAAAAAGCTGTCCTTGAATCTGGAGGTGTGCGTTGATGATTTGTGTCACCCCATGAATACACAGCTTTCAGTTGTCAATTTGGATCAAAGTCTATTGCATTTACCCCGATGGTAATGCCACCGAGGAAGTCCTCTGTGAAGACTGCACTTTGTTTTTTCCCAGGACTGAACAGCGGGTTGCAATTTATTAACACAGGAAGATAGAAATAATGGTTTAACTTGAACCAATTTATGTTTTTCAATTTGCTCTGCATTTTCCTGGACTTTGCAGAGACCCAGATCACCAATAGTGACAAACAACAGTACAGCACAAGAACAGGCCCTTCGGACCACAATGTCTGTGCCGAACATAATGATAATGCCAAGGGGTGGCACGGTAGAGTTGCTGCCTTACAGCGCTTGATACCCGGGTGCTGTCTGTATGGAGTTTGTACGTTCTCCCCGTGACCGAGTGGGTTTTCACCAAGATCTTCGGTTTCCCCCCACACTTCAAAGATGTACAGATTTATTTAGCTTGGTAAAACGTAAAAATTGTCCCACGTATGTAGGGTAGTGTTAATGTGCACGGATCGCTGGTCGGTGCAGACTCGGTGGGCCGAAGGGCCTGTTTCCGTGCTGTATCCCTGAACTAAACTAAACTATCACATCTACCTGCACACAACCTATATCCCTCCATATCCATATGCCTGATCAAAAGTCTCTTAAATTCCACTATCGTAACTGCTTCAACCACTCCCCCCAGCAGCATGTTCCAGGCACTCGCCTTCCTCTGTAAAAAAACCTGCCCGCACATCTCCTTTGAAATTTGCTTCTCCCACTTAAAGCCAAGCCCTCTAGTATTGATTTATCCATTTTAGGGAGAAAAAAAGATTCTGACTGTCTACACTATGTCTACCAATGTTGCATTCTTTAATCTATACACATCTTAAAAGATGAAAATGGTGGAAGATAGGCAAATAATGTATTCACTGATTTAGTCTTCGCTTAAGATTATCTTACATTTCAAATTTCCTTCCGTGCTGCAGTGATTTGATAAAATAGAATCTCTGAAAATGTTTTAGTTTGGTGATGCCATAATTAACTGCCAAGCAGTTAATATCAATAAATATATACTTAACATACATCTTATTCCATTTCCATAGCTGTCAAAAGGACCATCACATTTAGAAGGCTTCCACACATGACTGTAGATACTTTAATGAAATTCTTCACACCACTGCATACAAGTTCTAATCAGAACTCATAAATATTAAAGCTAAAGCATATGGTATCAAAACTTAATAACATATCAAATTTAAAGGAAAGCCAAACATAACATAAGCAAACTTCTGAAAAATATTTGAAAATAATTTCAATTCTGCTTTGGTTGAGTTTAGTTTAGAGATAGAACGTGGAAACAGGCTCACCGAGACTGCGCCGACCAGCGATCACCCTATACACAAACACTATCCTACTCACGAGGAAACCTTTACAATTTTACCAAAGCCCATTTACCTACAAACCTGTAATTCTATGAAATGTGGGAGAAAACCAGAGCACTTGGAGAAAATCCACACAGGTACGGAGAGAACATACAAACTCCGTACAGACAGCATCTATAGTCAGGATCGAACCGGATCTCTGGCGCTGTGAGGTAGCAGCTCTAACACTGCGTGACTGTGCCACCCTGGTTCCTCAACATATCTAGGTGACCTAATCAGTTAGCCTAAGGAAGAGGTCTCCAATTTCTTGTGGAAGATGTTCAACCTAATCAAATGCAAGAGGATGCATACATTGAAAACCAACTTCCACAGATTAAATCAACATTTTTAGATAATAAAGTAATTTTAAAATAAATTCTAGAAAGATTAAATCTAGGAGGATGAAGAGAGTGGCATAACAAGTGGAATCTTCTTGTGAAGGGATGAAGCACCTTCTATGAAGGACTAGTCTCACCCTGGTCACTCCCTCTTCTCCCCTCTCCCATCAGGCAGGAGGTACAGGAGTATGAAAATGCGCACCTCCAAATTCAGAGATAGTTTATTCCTAGCTATTATCAGGCAACTGAACCAAATTGCCACCAGCTAGAGAGCGGTCCTGACCTCCAATCTACCTCATTGGAGACCTTCAAATGATCATTAATTGGATTTTACCTTGCACTAAACGTTATGCTATTTATCTTGTACCTGTACACTGTGGCTGGCTTGATTGTAATCATGTACAGTCTTTCCGCTGACTGGTAAGCAACAACAAAAACGCTTTTCACTGTACACATGACAATAATAAACTAGGCTAAACTCACTTCCTTATGGAAGGCACAAACCAGTCAGCTCAGCACAGGGTAACAGGGTAACACTATTTAATTAATGAACGAGGATAACTTGTTTTGCTTGCATAGAAGCAGTCACTATGTGGTCACGACTGTATCGAATAGGAATCTGAAGTAAGGCTGCTTCGGACTCCATATCTAGCGAACTGTTTGGGAAATATTCAGACGTAAATACAAAAGATGTGAAGAAGTTACTTGTCAAGAGAGGTGCATAAGGAAAGGAGGTAGTTGTCTTGTGCGTGTCCCCCTGTAACTGGACAACTGGTGGGTACGTGCAATTAAAATAGCAAACAATAGAGTCCAGCATGGAAACAAGCCCATCGGCCCAACTTGCCCACATTGATCAACATACACTACCGACTAATCTACATTAGCCCCACCTGCCTGCGTTTGGCCCCGATCCCTCTAAACCTGTCCTAACAATGTACCTGTCTAAATGTTTCTTAAACGTTGCAATAGTACCTGCCTCAACCGCCTCCTCCGGCAGCTCGTTCCATACACCCACCATACTTTGGTAGAAAGGTTACCCCTCAGGTTCCTATTAAACCTTCCCCCCCGCCCTACCTTAAATCTATGTCCTCTAGTTCTTAATTCCCCTACTCTGGGTAGGAGACTTTGTGCGTTTACCCGATCAATTCCTCCCATGATTTTGTACAGCTCTATAAGATCACCCCTCATCCTTCTGCGCTCCAATCTGAGGTGTTCACCTGTACCTTAAATAAGATATACAAGGCAATTGATTGAATGAAAGATACGGCATGGAAACAGGCCCTTCCACCCATCGAGTCCAGGTCGACCATCGTTCGGCACTAGTTCTATGTTATCCCACTTTCACATGTACATACAACACACAGAGGGACAATCAACCGCCAAACCCGCACGTATTTACAATGTCGGAGGAAACCGGAGATCCTAGAGGAAACCCATGCGGAAGAACATTCAAACTCCACATAGATTGCAACCGAGGTCAGGATCGAACCAAATCATCAACTAAAACATTAACTCTGTCTTACTTGCTCTACAGATGTTGCCTGGCCTAATGGGTATTTTAGACTATTGCTTTATATACAACTTTAAATCATACATTGCTAAGCACGTTACGTTTTCTCATCAGACTTTGTGCTCCTGCTGTTAGTCTAAAGTCTAAATTTTCAAGCTAAATCATCTGCACGTTGCAGCAAAACTTTAAATGAGTGAGCAGCATTGAGAACAAAAATGACTGAAACTGAACAACATCATCCAACTTGAGTCCAAAAGTCATAGGAGCAGAATTAGGCCATTTGGTCCCTCAGGTCTACTCCGCCATTCAATCATGGCTGATCTATCCTACCCTTACAACCCCATTTTCCTGCCTTCTCCCCAATACCCTTGACACCCTTAGTAATCAAGTATCTATCAATCTCCACCTTAAAAATATCCATTGACTTCGTCTCCACAGCCTTCTTTGGCAATGAATTCTACCGATTCACCACCCTCTGATGAACAAAACTCCTCCTCATCTCCTTTATAAAGGTATGTCCTTTTATTCTGAGGCGATGGCCTCTGGTCCTAGACTCTCCTAACATGATGCTAATCAGATTGTTTTTTAACCTGTAACCACGGCTGGCATGAAATTCACGAGAGCATCAATTTTTTAGAAATTTTAAGGCGGTGTGAATTGGGATTCTGCAAGTCACAATTTTTGTCTGTAAGCTTGTGCATTGTTCATAGATTTTCTTAACGCTGCAAGCCATCTGTTACGTATACTTTAACTATGTTTTTAAATATCTCTTCATTGTAATGAGACCCAGAAGTTGTTCAATTCCCTTTGCAGTCTTGATTCTTTGCAAGAAAATGGGCTTTTAATCTTGCCTAAGGTTCACTAGGTCACCGAGGGCCGAACGTACATATTAAAATAGATACCCCGCAGCAATCATTTGCACACAGCAATTTTCATGAACCCATACTAACTGTATCAACCTGCTTGCAACCTTACACTAAAGCAAGTATCACACTGTTGCGACAATCAAAATATTTCTTAAGCAATTTTTGTCTTCTTTACCAAATAAAACAATTTTAAATATTCAGTCGTTAAAGAACGAACTCACAAACAAGCAAGCACCATATTATAAGAACAATACAACTTCAGTTATAATTGCTGTGAAAAAAATATTTTTTTCTCATGCAGCGTTTGAGAGTAATGACACCAAGCATTCTAGCCATTATTACCAACTTACTTGCTGTCATTAAAACACATTTATTCCAATGAAACCAAACTAAATTGTGTGCTAATAGGCTCCAGTGGGAGCTTAAGTTGCTATGAATAACCTATTTCAATGTCAGCTAGTTAAGTAGCTGCAAAATTCTACGACAAAAAGGCAATCAGTAAAAATATGCTTGTTGCACTCAATAAGATGTATGACAATATGGTTATATACTGCCATACATCGGCACAGTTAACTAAAGCACTGAACTGTCTTTATTTACTTTTCAGTTTATTTCAGGTATAGTTACCTGTGCAACAGGTTTATAGACATCAGTGTCATGGATTGGAAATGACCTTCTCTTGTTCTGGGAGAGTGAACATGTGGTGTACACAGACGATGGGAGTCCTGGATAATTAAAACTGAATCATGTTGCACCGATCAAGTGAAAGGACAAAGTGCTGGAGTAACTCAGCAGGTCAGGTAGCATCTGTGGTGGGAATGGATTGGCAACATTTTGGGTCGGGAAGAAAGGTCTAAAGATGGGTCCTAACCCAAAACTCATCGGGATGCATCACGGCATGGTTTGGGAACGGCTCTATCCAAGACCGCAAGAGTTGTGGACGCAGCCCAGACCATCACACAAACCAACCTCTCTTCCATTGACTCCATCTACACTACACGCTGCCTTGGCAAGGTCACCAGCATAATCGAGGATCAGTTTCACCTGGTCACTCACTCTTCTCTCTTCTACAAGCATGCAAGAGGTAGAGAAGTGTGTAAACGCACACCTCCCAATTCAAGGGACAGTTTCTTCCCAGCTGTTATCAGGCAAGTGAACCATCCTATCACCAAATATAGAGAGCTCCTGACCTACTATCTATTTCATTGGAGACCCTTGTACTATCTTTAATCAGACTTTACTTGACTTTATCTCACACAAACAATATTCTCTTTATCCTGTATCTGTACACTATGGACGGCTTGATTGTAATCATGCATATTTTTTTGTTGACTCAATAGCAAGCAACAAAAAGATTTTCACTTAGTTTAGATATATAGTGCAGAAAACAGGCCTTTGGGCCCACCGAGTCCATGCTGACCAGTGATCACCCCGTACACCAACATTATTCCACACACTACGGGCATTTTGAAATTTTTACCAAAGCCAATTAAACTACAAACTCGCACACCTGGAGAAAACCCACGAGGTCACGGAGAGAACGTACAAACTCAGTACAGACAGCACCCATAGTCAGGATCGAACCCGGGTCTCTGGCGCTGTGAGGCAGTAGCTCCACTGCGGTGCCACTGTGCCGCAAAGGTTCCACTAACAAGAATTTGGTCGCCACCCTCTTTGGCTGAGGAGTGAAGTTTCAAGGACATTGGAAGCTATGGGCGCTGAAGCAGGTAAGAGAGTCAGAGTGATACAGTGTGGAAACAGGCCCTTCGGCCCATCTTGCCCAAACCGGCCAACAGCTCCATCTACACTAGTCCCCAATGCCCGCGTTTGGCCCATATCCCACTAAACCAGTCCTATCCATGTACCTGTATAATTGCTTCTTAAACATCGTGATAGTCCCAGCCTCAACTACCTCCTTCAGCAGCTCATTCCATACACCCACCACTGTTTATGTGAAAAAGATTCCTATAAAATCTTTCCCCCCTCACCCTATATCTGTGTCATCTGGCTCTTGATTCCCCTACTCTGGGCAAGAGACTATGCTTTTACCCGTCCGATTCCTCACATGAATCCATCATTCAAAATACGAAATGTACAGTGTAACAGAGATCACAATATGCCACGAACCATAGACAATTAAAATTCCGCTGCTCCTGTCTCATGAAGAAGCTCCATAAAATAAGGCACAAAAACCAGACAATAGGCCTGCACTTGGTCCTGCTCCAGTGTGCCAGCATAAATGCACCACTTACTTTTATATTCCAAGTGATAGCCGGCTGCTGCCACACTGATGTCTGAATGAAAGTGCAGGTAGAGTTGATTGGAAGTGCTGTTCAACAGTGCAGGGACAGTAGTACCTAGAAAAGATAAACCACCATTGCCTCTCATTCAGTCCAACTGGTCGGCAAGGGATCGGACGGAAATCGACCCCTCCCCTCCCCCCCCCCCCGTTGATCAGAGCAGCACGCGTAATACGATTCAGGTTATCACGTTTGCTGTGAGATACTCAGGTATTCCTGTCCCTTATCTCACACCAGCAGCCAGGAGCCTTGGAACAGTAACAAAGAGCAGAAACTATTCACTTTGACAGGACGTTTTCATTGCTGAAACATTGTCCTTTATTTGCAATTCCACTTCGATGTTTTTTTAAGAATAGATAAGGACAGTGCCTCAGAAACCACAATTGGAGTCTATTGTGTTGGGATGACAAACTACTTGAACTGAATGTAAGTTTCAGGTGGTGGGGTCTGTATGGACTGGCAGTGACATTGTATTAATGGGTCGCAGGGTCAGAAATTCATAGATCCATACAGCGTGGAAACAGGCTCTTTGGCCCACCGAGTCCACACCGACCAACATGTCCCATCTACACACGTCCTACCTGCCTGCGTTTGGCCCATATCCCTCTAAACCTCCCATCCTAGTACCTGTCCAAATGATTCTTACACATTGCGATAGTACCTGCCTCAACCAGCTCAAAAACATTCAGACAGGTACATGGATAGAAAAGGTTAGAGGGATATGGGGCAAAGGCAGGCAGGTGGGACTAGTGTAGATGGGTATCTTGGTCGGTGTGGACAAGTTAGGCATGCTATATAACACAATGACTCGAACCACTTTAGACATAAGATGCCCCTACTGCAATTAGATTGAAAAAATGATATATTAGCTGCTATTTCTTTTGATTGAAAGGCCGGCGATATTTGAGTCATACTGCATGGAAACAGGCCATTCGGCCCAACTTGCTCACGCCAACTGACATGCCATATACACTAGTCCCACCAGCCTGCGCTTGGCCTTTATCCCTCTACACCGGTCCTATCCATGTACCCGTCCAAATGTTTCTTAAACATTATGATAGTACCTGTCTCCACAACCTCCTCTGGCAACTCGTTCCATACACCCACCACCCTAGGTTCCTATTAATTCTTTCCCCTTTTCACCTTAAACCTATATCCTCTGCTTCTCGATTCCCCCCTACTCTAGGTAAAAGAACTCTTATAAAATCACCCCTCATGCTTCAGCACTCCTAGGAATAAAGTCTCTTACCTGAGAAGCTGCCAAGTCTTGGTGCAGTTTCATCGGCACCATCGTATATTTCTAACGAGTCCCAGTTGTGTTCGGTGGCAAAGCTTATCACTTGAATCTATTCAACAAAATCAGTATTCAATTGCAGTAAAATTCGCAGTCTGATTAAATCACTACATTTAAATCTCATTCACACGCTATTGAAAAAGCGGCTATGTGCTATAAATATGTGTAAAGGATTAAAATGAAACTACTAATTCAGTTGTGATGACCTCTTGGTCACGTTTAATCAGTTTTGATCCCAATTGCACAGAAATTAAAAATGCACTTCCTGGAACGATTAGCCAATCTGTTCCTTCTAACACAACTGAGAGACTTTTATGACTTCATAACATTTGAACGGAATGAATGAACACCCTATTGCTTAGCACATAAAATAATTAAATGGTATTATCCTGCACAATTCAGATCAAAATTCTCTCCCTTTATTTAACAATTATTACCGTGACAATGTTAACTGATTAATCAGGACAAAGAATCAATTTCATCAATGATACTTTATTGTCACGTGTACCAGTGAAATGCTTTGTTTTTGCATACGAACCGGTAAAATCACACAGCAGACCTCGCCTGGGCTGTGTACAATGAGTCGCCACGTTTCTGGGGCCGACAAGGTTACAAAAGGTTCATCGAACAGTTTATGATCTGCTCGTAGTGGCAAATCAGGCTTGCCGCAGCACGTGGCAGCTGGCGGCCATCTGCCGCATCCCCCCATCGTTCTCGGTGCTCCCCCCACTCCCCGTATATGGAATTAAATGAGTCTACACGTAAGGCAACGGGAGGGGGGTGTGCACAAGAGCCGCCTAAAGGTTTCAAGCCGTCTAAAGCCGCCTTGAAACTGCACCAAGACTAAAGGAGTTCTTTCTGCATACAACCAACTTGCCTGTATACCTGCTCCCTCGGTTACCCTGATTTTCCACATACAGTTCAAGCTGTTACCATAGGGCTCTGGATAGCCTGGTGAGAGGATGGTGCCTCTGCGGTCCGTCATGTTTCCTTCACACGGCACTGGAACAAAACAAAATCCTCTTAAGTCAATGTTGTGCCACTTCACAAACAACAAAGTAATGTACTGGTGGTTTCATTTTAGTTCAGTTTGGTTTAGAGATACAGCGTGGAAACCGGCCCTTCCACTTCTACGCCGACCAGCGATCCCCATACACTAGCAATATCCTACACACACTTGGGACAATTTACAATTTTACCAAACCAATTAACCCACAAACCAGTACGTCTTTGGAGTGCGGGAGGAAACTGGAGATCCTGGCGAAAACCCAAGTAGGTCAGGGGGAGATTGTACAAACTATGTAGTCAGGATCGAACTTGGGTCTCTGGCGATGTAAGGCAGCAACTCTACCGCTGTGTCACTGTGACAGCTTTGAAAAATTAAATATGTCCAAGAGTCAAGAGCGTTTAATTGTCATATGTACAAAAACATACTGTTGGTTTGCTTCGCAGATTGGTTTGGGAACAGCTCTGCCCAAGACCACAAGAAATTGTAGACAGAGGTGTAGCCCAGTCAATCAAACAAACCAGACTCCCCACCACTGACTCCACCACTGACTGCAGAGGGTCCAGCAGACGGGTTTGTGATATTTTTCTGCTTGGCCAGCACAAGCCTTTCAAGGGTCTTCATGACTACAGAGGTCAGTGCGACAGGCCTGTGATTACTGGTCTAATGACCCTCTGCAGTTTGGCTGGACCCTCTGCAGTTTGCATATCGGGCCAATAGATCTGTGGATGACGCAGTCAACCTGGGCCTGTACTTCATCCTCCAGCACCTAGACCGCCAGGAGACCTATGCGAGGATTTTGTTTGTTGATTTTAGCTCTGCATTCGACTTCATTGTGCCTAGCTACTACACTCCAAACTTTCCGAGTTGACTGTGCCTGAACCCCTCTGTCGGTGGATCACCAGCTTCCTGACAGACAGGAAGCAGCATGTAAGGCTGTGAGCATATGAGGCACATCTCGGACCCGCAGACCCACAGCATATGCGCACCGTAAGGCAGCGTACTCTCCCCTCTCCTCTACACCAATGACTGCACCTCCATAGTCTCCTCTGTCAAGCTTCTCAAGTTTGCGGACGACACAACCCTGATTGGACTGATCCAGGATGGGGAGTAATCTACCTACAGACAGGAAGTGTCACAGCTGGTGTCCTGGTGCCATCGCAACAACCTGGAGCTCAATGTTCTTAAGACAGTGGAATTAATTGTAGACTTTAGGAGAGCTCCCCCTCCCCTCACCCCACTCACCATCAACAACACCACAGTCACATCTGTGGAGACTTTCAAGTTCCTGGGAACCATCATCTCCAAGGACCTTAAGTGGGGAGCTACCATCGACTCCACAGTCAAAAAGGCACAACAGAGGATGTACTTCCTGCGGCAGCTGAGGAAGCACAATCTGCCACAGGCAATGATGGTCCAATTCTACACGGCCATCGTAGAGTCTGTTCTCACCTTCTCCATCATGGTCTGGTTTGGCTCAGCCACCAAGCACGACACCCGGAGGCTGCAGCGAATCGTCCGATCAGCTGAGAAGGTTATTGGCTGCAACCTTCCCTCCATTGATGAACTGTACACCGCAAGGGCCAGGAAGTGAGTGGGTAAGATCATCTCTGACCCCTCTCACCCTGGCCACAAACTCTTCGAATCACTTCCCTCTGTAAGACGACTCTGGACTGTCAAAGCTGCCACAGCCAGACATAAAAACAGCTTTTTTTTTCCACGAGTGGTAGCTCTACTCAATAACCAAAAATCTGTAGCCTCCTTTTGCTCTGGTATTTTATTTATTTCACATGTTTAATCAATAATGTTTTATTGTTAATGTTTAATGTTTTATGTGTCATTCTTAACTGTCACTGTATGTCATGTTGTCACTTGTGGGCGGAGCACCAAGGCAAATTCATTGTATGTGAATACTTGGCCAATAAACATATTCATAAACATATTCAATCATTCATTCATCCAATCATCTACACTTTACGTTGCCTCTGAAAAGCATAATCACATAATCAAAGACATGCCTCATTTCGGTTATTCCTTTTCAATAGTTCAAAATTATCACATGCTCTGAGGTATGGTGAAGTTCTTTTATTGCATACCGTTTAGCAAAGTATTACAATACATAAGCACAATCTTAGATTAAGTACAAAGTGGATAGACGTAGTCCACTGAGACAATATACAAGTGTTGCCAGGTTCTGGAGCTATTTTCTAAGTCCATGTTCATGTTCTAGTAGCAGAAATAGGCCATTCGGCCCATCAAGTCTGCTCCACCATTCAATCATGGTTAATCTATCTTTCCCTCTCTACCACATTCTCCTATCTTCTCCCCATAACTCCTGGCACCCTTACGAATCAAGAATCTATCAATCTCCACCTTAAAAATACCCAATGACGACCTCCACAGCCGTCTGTGACAATGAATTCTACAGATTCACCACCCTCTGGCTAAAGAAATTCCTCCTCATCTCCTTTCTAAAGGTACGTCCTCTTGTACTGAGGCCTTGCCCTCTGATCCTAGACTCTCCCACTAGTGGAAACATCCTCTCCACATCCACTCTATTCAGGCCTTTCACTAATCGGTAAGTATCAATGAGGTCCCCCCTCAAGTTGCTTGATGTGCAGCTGGCCATAAAGGGCGGGGTATTGCAGGGTTGGCCTGGCCAAGCGAAGTTGTAGGTGTCCACCACTGCTATTGCACTGCTCCATGCCGCTGCAGGCCTCGTCCAGTCCATGTGCTCGGCCCCTGCTCTCATCTACCAGAAGGCACCAAATCTTGAAAATGTGCACTACCCAGACTCAGCAACACCTCAACAAGTAAATTACAAATTGTCCCTAGTGTGTGCAGGATAATGCTAACCTATGGGGTGATCGCTGGTTGGCGCAGACTCAGCGGGCCGAAGGGCCTGTTTCCACGCTGCATCTATAAAGTTTAAAGTAAAGACTTGGGTCAGCTACACTCTTCTCCTCCCCAATTGGATTGCGGGTAGATGGTGGAAAATGTGTCTCAGCGGACTCTTTTCTGATAGGTTATCTAAGCCAACACCAAATTAGAAAAAGATGAAAGTTAAAATAAACCTCCCGTTAACCAAATACACCCGGGGCACAAATTAAAAAGAGAAAGTTTGTTCTGGCAATATGACAAATGAACATAACTCTAAGTATTTAATCCACACCATTGAATTCTAATCCATTGTAATTCACATTGAGGTTCAGGGATCGATAAGATGGATTCAACTTTGGTGAATCCCTGTTGCTTTGTTATGAATTCCTGTATCGATCCTAAATAATTCTAAGTGAGATGAGGAGGGATATCTTTAGTCAGAAGGTGGTGAATCTGTGGTCATCATTGCCACGCACAACTGTGGAGGTCAATGGGTATTTTTAAGGGGGTCAAAGGTTACGGGGAGAAGGCAGGAGAATGGGGTTGAGAGGGAAAGATAGATCAGCCATGAATGAATGACAGAGTGGAGTCGATGGGCTGAATGTTCTCATTCTGCCACGATGACTCATGAACTTATGCATCTCCTTACACTCCTTCCTGCTTTTATTTCAGGTTCCATTGTTATTCAGGGAGCTCCAGAATTCAACAATCTAGCTCTCACCTCATGAAGTTGCATGTTTAGGGGGAAAACAAACAACCTGCTTCCCTGTGCCCACTTAAATGCTCATTTATTACACCCTCGCACACCATTTTCACTCCGCTTCCGTCCCCTTCTGCCTATATCTCTTCCTCCAGCAACACATCTCATTTCTCTTCTCATCTTAGAGTTTTTTTATCTTCCTTTCATTTCTGACTTTTGTCCACCCATCTGCCAATCAACCACCTGTGTCCACCTATTGCTTGCCAGGCATTATCTTACCAACCACCCCCCCCCCCCCCCCCCCGGTCTCCCCCCCCCCCCCCCCCCCCCCCCCCCCCCGCTACAATTACTCTGAAGAAGCATCCTGACCCGAAATGTCACCCATCCAGGTTTAGTTTTGTTTAGTTTATTGTTGTACACGTGAAAAGCTTTTTTGTTGCGTGTTATCCAGTCAGCAAAAAGACTACACATGATTACATTCAAACCATGCACCGTGTACAGATACAGGATCAAGGGAATAACATTTAGCGCAAGATAAAGTCCAGTAAAATCCGACTAAAGAAAGTCCAATGGTCTCCAGCAAAATAGGTGGTAGGTTAGTGCTGCCATATTTTCCAGAGATGCTGCCTGACCCGCGAAGTCACACCAGCACATTCTGCCTTCTATTGTAAAGTAGCATCTGCAGTTCCTTGTATCTCCATGTTAAGACATGCCATTCCTGAGTCACTATTTCTGTGGTCAGTTTTAATTTTCCAGCCCCCTTGCTCCATCTTGGGAAAGAAAAGTTCACTGTCCCTGTACACCCTTGACACGCTAAGGAAGCTTGTGCAATCAAAGTACATTGGATTAGAACATCGTTCCGTTCAACACAAAGGTGGTGGTTATGTATTGGGTGCAAGTCAAGCATATCGGCCCTGATAAGAAAGATGATGGACTTGGTGAAAGGCACTCTTCCATGCCTAGTGCTGTTCTGGAATTTATCAGCTTAGTCAACCTGTATTTATCAGAACTGATACTACATTACAGAGGGCACTATAACTGCAATGATAGAAAGCTGTCATAAAGCACTGTCCAGTTTGCTGGGTTGGAGAGAAGGAATGGGTGACATTTCGGGTCTGAAGAAGGGTCTCGACCCGAAACATTCCTCCTATTCAGAGGTGCTGCCTGGCCCGCTGAAGTACTCCAGTATATATATATATATATACACACTCACTTATATATGCACATACACACACACGCACAAAATCACACACATTTATATAGTGTTATCCATAGTTAAATATTGTGTTATACATTGCTGTTTTAGACTTTAGAGACACATCACCAAAACAGGATCTTTATTCTAGTTTTTTCCCCAGTGACAATTGAAATCTCCAACTGGGGTGGAACAGTGATGCCGTGGTAGAGTTGCTGCCCCACAGCGCCAGAGACCCAGGATTGACCCTGACCGTGGGTGCTGTCTGTACATAGTTTGTACGTTCTCTCTGTGACCGCGTGGGTATTCTCCGGGTGCTCCCGTTTCCTCCCACATTCCAAAGACGTGGAGGCCTGTAGGTTGGCTTTGGTAGAAATTGTAAATTGTTTTTAGTGTGCAGGATAGAGTTAATGTACGGGGGGGGGGGGATCGCTGGTCGGCATGGACTTGGTGGGCCGAAGGGCCTGATTCCATGCTGTATCTCTAAAGTCTAAAGCCTAAAGTCTGTCACTGTTCTATCATTTTTAGTTAATATGCCAGCAAAATTGCTCCATAATCTCAAATTTAATGGTCAGGAATTGCAACTCTGTGGATTTTTGCTTTAATATCACTTTCCATCCAATTCATAGACTTTACTCTCACTCGGTCCTCGTTTTAAATCCAGCTCGTGTCCACTGCATCCTTATCTCCCTTTCCTTGACAAATGAAGAGCGAATTTAATGTAGAATGGGGCACACATTGCATAAGCATTAACCTTGCATTTATTATTTTCAACATAAGCGGGCAGACGCTTAATATGTTCATGGGAAGCCTTTCCATCTGCTACGTTACTGCAGACATTAACATAACAGGGTCATTTCATGTGAATGCAAAAAGCATCAATCACTAAAATCAGCATCTCTAATCCATGGACAAGTATGAAAAATATCCTTACAAGAATCTCTGCATCCTCCATTCACATTCAGCTAGATTACGTGATTTTTGTGCATGTAATTCCGAAGATGAGAACATTTATTTCTGGTCCTCAATAGCTTTGTGGAAAACGCTGAAGAAATTGGGTTATTGATCATTTTTACTGGTTTATACACGATTATGCAGAGAGACTGTGAAACAGCTGTGGAAGAAGTTCTAATCATCCTTAGACCTTCAACATCTGGATCTTCATCTTGGGGCCCCCATCTGCAACTGGCTTCTGGGCTGTCTGTTGTGAGCCTATTTTGGGCTCTACGTCTGAGACAGGGATGTGCTGCCGTTGGAAAAGGTCCAGAGGAGATTTATGAGATTGATCCCGGGGATAATTGGGTTAACATATGATGAACGTTTGACACTGGCTGGGGTTTAGAAGGATGGGGGGGATGGGGGGACCTCATTGAAACTTACCAAATAGTGAAAGGCCTAGAAAGAGTAAATGTGGAGAGGATGTTTCCACTGGTAGGAGAGTCTCGGACCAGAGGGCCCAGCCTCAGAATAAAAGGACGTGGCTTTAAAATGGAGATGAGGAGGAATTTCTGTTCTCTCTGACCCAGGTATTGATTCTTACCCCCCTCGCCTAGTGTGCACATCTTACCTGCCACCCTTTGTCATGCCTCTCCTCTCCCAGCTTTCTTTCTCCTCCCCCCCCTTCCCCACCCTCTCAATCAGTCTGTAGAATGTAGAATAGGCCCGAAACAAAACATTATCTATCCATGTTGTGCAGAGATGCTGCCTGATGTGCTGAGCTATCAAACTTCCTTTCCCAAATGCATAGCTGTCTCTTTGGCTCATTTAATTTATTTTTACTCCCTTCTCCACCCTTTAGATATTATTGTGACGGTAGGTTTACACAACCATTTGAATATAGTCAAACACATTTCAATACAGATAAAAGTGACCTCCAAACCCGGGTAGATAAATCATAAGGTTATTTGTGTGATAAAAGTATTGTTATGCATATCTGTCCTTCCTTTACATAGTTTAGTTTAGAGATACTGTGTGGAAACAGGCTCTTCGCCCTACCGAGTCCATGCTGATCAGCGATCACCCATACACTAACACTATCCTACAGACTAGGGGCAATTTACAGAAGCCAATTAACCTACAAACCTGCACATCTTTGGAACATGGGAGGTAACCGGGACACCTGGAGAAAGCCAACAAGGCCACAGGGAGAACGTAAAATTATGTGCCGACAGTGCCCGTAGTCAGGTCCCTGGCGCTGTAAGGCAGCAATTCTACCGCTGCATCACTGTGCCACCCATCATTATTGATGCAAAGAATAGTCTGCCTTCAATCCTGTTTATTTTCCCTGTACCTATATCTATATCTGTTGTGAGACACTTTGGAACAAAAAATATCGAAAGAAAAACTTATCCATACAGCACCCGTAGTCAGGATCAAACCCGGATCTCTGAGTCTGTGAGGCAAATAATCTTCCACACCATTTGATTTATCACATTTAAAAAGCTCTTAATTTCTAAGAACTAAATAACCATTTGATCTTTCTACCACAGGTTTGAAGCTCACTTTTATTTGTGTTGAAATCTGCTTTCCAATATTAAACCCATTCTTTGGTTTTCTTCACACTTTCCAGCAGATTTTCGCATTGTACCTACATCGTAATTGTTGACCCCCCCACCCTGCGCCATTTATATGTCATGCACAAGTCTTGCAATTATGGTTTAGATTCTAACCTAACACAGTATTAGGAATCGTGAGCATCCGTGGTAATCCCAGCACTGATCTTTATGGGATTACACATCTCACCTTTTGTCAATCTGAAAAGCTCTCTCTTATCCCGCTTTTCTCTCTTGGTCGCCGAGAAATCCTGCTACATCACATTTCACACTCTGGAACCTCTTTCAAGAAATCAGTGAGCTTATTCAACCAAGAACTTCTCTTCAGAAAGCTTGTTATAGCTTTGGTTTCAAGACATCTTCTAATTTTCTTTGTCATATGAGGTAACCATTATTTTCTCCACTGATGACTGAACTGAAACTCCCACATTTCATCTCCCTCCTTCAATGCAAGTCTAATGCCAACTCTCTAACCTAAAATATAGGTTTAAGGTGAGGGGAGAAAGATTACACAGGAACCTGAGTGGCAACTTTGTAAAACGTATTTTTTGCAGGGTGTATGGAACGAGTTGTGGGGGAAAGTAGTTGAGGCAGGTACGATTATAACGTTTAAAAAACATTTGGATAGGACAGGTTTAGAGGGATATAGGCCAAACCCAGGTGGGTGGGACGAGTTGGTTGGAATGGGAAAGTTGCGCTGATGGACCTGTTTCCTCTATAACTGTTCAATATTACACCTTTTGATTACAAATTAAAACAGATTTAACAATATCTCTGCATCATCTTTCATAAGCATCTTTAAGGAATGGCATGGTGGCACAGTGGTAGAGATGCTGCCTTACAACGCCAGAGACCTGGGTTCGATCCTGACTACAGGTGCTGTCTGTACGGAGTGTGTATGACCCCTCTCTGACCATGTGGGGTTTCTCTGGGTGTTCGGTTTCGTCCCCCACTCCAAAGACGTGCATGTTTATAATCTTATTGGCTTCAGTAAAATTGTGAATTGTCCCTAGTGTGTAGGATAATATTAGCGTATTGCCGGTTGGCACAGACCTGGTGGGCTGAAAGACCTGTTTCCACAATGTATTTCTAAAGTCTATAATCTAAAGTCTAAAGCAATTTTAAAATATGTGGATGGCTGTCTATCATAGAGTCATACAGTGATACGGTGTGGAAACAGTCCCTTCGGCCCAACTTGCCCACACTGGCCAATATGTCCCGGCTAAACTAGTCCCATCTGCCCACGTTTGGTCCATATCCCTCCTAACCTGTCCTATTCAGATATCTGTCCAACTGTTTCTTAAACGTTGGGATAGTCCCAACCTCAACTACCTCCTCTGGCAGCTTGTTCCATGCACCCACCATCCTTTGTGTGAAAAAGTTACCCCTTAGATTCTTATTAAGTCTTTCCCCCTTCACCTTGAACCTAGGACCTCTGGTCCTTGATTCCCCTACTCTGGGCAAGAGACCCAATTTATTCCTCTCATGTTTTTATATACCTCTATAAGATCACCCCTCATCTTCATGCACTCCAAGGAATAGAGACCCAGCCGACTCAACCTCTCCCTATAGCTCAGATCCTCTAGTCCTGGCAACATCCTCGTAAATCTTCTCTGAACCCTGACAATATTTTTTCTTATAACACGGTGCCCAGAACTACACACAATATTCTAAATGCGGTCTCACCAACGCCTTACGCAACTGCAACATGACCTCCCAACTTCTATACTCAATACTCTGACTGATGAAGGCCAATGTGCCAAAAGCCTTTTTGACCACCTTATCTACCTGCGACTCGACCTTCAAAGGAACCATGCACCTGCACTCCCAGATCCCTCTGCTCTACAACACCACCCAGGTGCCTACCATTCACTGTGTAGGTCCTGCCCTTGTTAGACGTCCCAAAATGCAACGCTTCACATTTCTCTGTATTAAATCCCATCAATCATTCCTCAGCCCACCTGGCCAATCGATCCAGATCCTGCTGCAATCTTTCACAACCATCTTCACTATCTGCAAAACCACCCAGATTTGTATCATCTGAAAACTTGCTAATCTTACCGTGTATGTTGTCATCCGAATCATTGATGCAGATGACAAACAGTAACGGGCCCAGCACGGAACCCTGAGGCACAGCACTAGTCACAGGCCTCAAATCCGAGAAGCAACCTTCCACCATCACCCTTCTTTCCATGAAGCCAATTTTCTATCCCTTCAGCTATTTCTCCTTCGATCCTCAGTCATATCATTTTATCTGAATCTAAATCTGAACAGCTTTTATTTTGAGTAAAAAATACAAAGTGTTGGAGGGTCTCAGCAAGTCAGGCAGCATCTGTGGAGTGAGATGGACAGACAATGTTCAGGGTCAACTGTCCCCTTCAGACTGAAGGAGATGAGGTGAGGAAAGCTGGTAAAGAAAGGTGAGGGGAAGCAGGCACGGAAATCTCTATCAAAACATGCGGGGGACACAATTTCCTGGCGGCTGCGCGCGCGCATACGCACACATGCAAGGCTTCGGCCATGGATGGTAACATCGGGAGCTGACCTGGTTGATGACCGACTCCAAACTCCAGCAACAGCCGCTTCGTCCGCCCCGAATCATGGGGCTTGAATCGGCCTGTTCGCGGGGTCTTTCATCGGCCGGCGGGGGCTTCAACATCAGGAGCCTCGATCGCCTCGATCGCTTCGATGAAGCAGTTTGATTTTAAGCCGCGCCGGGCGTTGAAAGGCCCCGCGAACAGGCCGATTCAGACCTTAGAAAGCTACTGATGAAGTCCGGATTACAAAACATGGGGGGGGGGGGGTAGATTGTCCCCCACCTATCAAAACAGGGGGGGGGGGGGAACGTGTCCCCCCCTCCCAGGATTTCCGCCCCTGAGGGGAAGAGGTGGGCAAGAACTAGCAAGTGATAGGTGGATGCAGGTGAGGAGATGGTGATGAGCAAACGAGTCAGGTTGCAGAGATAGATTTAACTTCTCTTTAGTCTTTGGTGATACAGCGTGTAAACAGGCTCTTCAGCCCACTGAGTCCATGCTGACCAGCGATCACTCCGTACACTAGCCCTATCCTACAAGGGAGAGGCACCAAGCCGGGAGGTGATATGTAGAGAAGACAGAAAAGTGCAGATGGTGGGATCCGAGGGAGAGCAGGGAGAGTAGAAGTCACAAGAGGATTAGTAGAACCCGTCTGAAGAAGGGTTCTGACAGAAAAAGTCACCCAGAAATGCTGCCTGATGCGCTGAGTTCCTCCAGCATTGTGTCTATCTTCAGAGTCGAAAGAAAGGTTAGCCCAGGGTGGGTGGGAGCGGGGAATAAGGCAGTTGAGATGGGGTGAGGGGTGTTATCTGAAATTGGGGAATTCAAAGATAATGCTGATGGGGTGCAGAATATCCAAGCAGAATACAAGTTGCTGTTCTTCTGAAGAAGGTGTCCCCACCTGAAACGTCATTTTCTTCAGAGATGCTACCTGACCCGCTGAGTTACTCTGGCATTTTGTATCTATCTTTGCCCTTTTTTCAGTTTGCTTCATTCATTAGTTGGTTTATTGTTTATTGCCAAATGTACTGAGGTACAGTGAAAAGCATTTGTTGCAGGCTAACCAGTCAGCGAAAAGACTATACATGATTACAATCGAGCAGTCCACAGTCTACAGTTACATGATGAAGGGAATAACGTTTAGTGCAAAGTAAAGTCCAGTAAAGTCCAATTAAAGATAGTCAGAGGGTTTCCAGAGAGGTAGATGGTAGATCAGGGCTGCCCTCTGGTTGGTGAGAGGATGGTTCCGTTGCCTGATAACAGCTGGGAAAAAACTGTAGCTGAATCTGGAAGTGTGCATTTTCACATTTGCCTGATGGGAGAGGGGAGAAGAGGGTTGAGACTGGTCCTTAATTATGTTGGCGATCTTGCAGAGGCAGTGTGAAGTGTAGATGGAGTCAATGGAAGGGAGGTTGGCTTGTATAATGGTCTGAGCTGTGTCCATATGGAAAAACAATGCCTCTGGTAACAGTGGAGGCCGAGGATGGAAAGGAGAATTAAAACGGAGCTCCAGCGGGTCCTGGCAGACAGAGCAATATACTACCAGAAGGCAGCTACACCACACTGGCTACACACCATGCTCTTATCCTGCTGCTACTATAGAGTAAAAGGTACAGGAGTCCATTACTTTCAGGTTTAAGATTAGCTTCTTCCTATTAACTATCTTGCACACACCTAACAAAAACCATACCTCAGCACTGAACTACTTTAGAATATAGAGATACAGCGTGGAAACAGGTCCTTCGGCCCACCGTGTCTGCGAGGACCAACGAACACCCCCCCCCCCCCCACACACACACTAACACTATCTTACACACTAGGAACTATTTACAAATTTTATCAAAGCCAATTATCGTACAAACCTGTACGTCTATGGAGTGTGGGAGGAAACCGGAGAAGCTAGAGAAAACCCGCATGGTCACAAGGAGAATGCACAAACTCTGTAAAGGCAGCACACAAGGTCAGGATGGAACACAGGCCTCTAGTGCCATGAGGCTGCAATCTACTGCTGGCCACTGTGCCGTCCATTAATAAATACTGTCGACACAACCACCATAATCCACAACTACAGTGGGCTTTGTATAAGGATGTGCTATATACTTCGGCTTGCACAACTATGGGCTAGTTACCTGGCATAACTGATAACTCATTGTATTATTGTTTACTACAAACTTATTTGTTGCATTGTTGCATTTAACATGCCCATAAAGATGCAGCACGAAATAAAGTAATCGTTCCATTTCCAGTGCATAAGACAATTAAATGCTCTTAACATCATGGCTATCATTGCCTAAATACTGAAAGAATGTAGAATCGAGGAACTGCAGATGCTAGTTTACGGAAAAAAATCATAAAGTGCGAGAGTAACACAGCGGGTCTAGCAGCATCTCTGGAGAACAGGAATAGATGATGTTTCGAGTTGGGGCACTTCTTCAGACTCGTTTTAGGTCGGGACCCTACTTCAGAGTCTGAAGAAAGGTCCTGTCCCAAAACGTTACCTGTCCATGTTCTCCAGCGATGCCACACAACCCGCTAAGTTACTCCAGTCATTTATTGCCTAAATACCACTTTGATTAATCGTTTTTTTTTTAAATACTCTTCGGATTCATTCCTCAATCTCCAATCCAGTTGCAAATGTTGTTGAGTCTTTCGTATATTTCAAGGATAAAAGAAAACAACAAACCCATCTTATATCATCCATTTATAATTCAATATGATTGAGAGAACATATTTCCCCCAACTATCTCCTACTCAAAAGTCAATTACACGATTGAATTTAAAATATATATTTAAAATATTATTTCAAGTCAACCTCTTTCAAACCATTTATTCGCAAATTTCCCTACACTGTAAGTCGGTGCTGCCTCGGCACTAAATCATCTTCTTCTTGGACTGCAGCCAGAGTGAGTGGGGAAAAGGACATTATTCACCGTGCTGTTTGATTAGTACACTGTAGAGTATGAAAAGGACACAGCCAGGTAGAGTTAATCCAACACTTTGTACTGACTTTACACTTTACTTTCGGGATGCAGTGCAGAAACAGGCACTTCGGCCCACTGAGCCCATGCCATCCAGTGATCTCCCTGTATACTAGCACTATCCTGCACACTAGGGACAATTTACAATTAAGAAGCCAATCAACCTACCAATCTGTACGTCTTTGGAATTTGAGATGAAACCGGAGCACCCGAAAAACACCCACCTTGGTCACAGGGAGAACGTACAAACTCCATACAGACAGCATAGTAGCCATGATTGAACCCAGGTCTCGGACTACTGCTCACCACTGTGTCGCCCCTGTGTCACTGTATTGCTGAGTTGCTCCAGCACTTTCTGTCTTTATGCATCTGCAGTTTCTACAGTAAAGTCTGAGCATGACTCAACCAACCTCCAATATTTGTAAAATAAAATGGGTCAATTATTGACTGAATCAATGCAAAACAGGGGTGAAAAATCAATCGATTTTGCTGCTGATCGGGAAGGTGAAGAATGCTGTTTTTATGCGATAGAGCACAGGGGGAGCTGAAGCAGCTTTTATGGTGAATGAATTTGCATACATTGCTACCTTGCTAAAAATAAAAGGCTTTGAAGTTTCAACGTGCATGTAAATGTCCTGAAATCGGGGAGCAGGAGCAATTTGCTCCGTACTTACCTGCACAGCTTGGTATCGTGTCGTTCCACTGTGCCAACCCATTGAACACAGCCTGACACCGAATAGCCTTAGAGCCTTGCAGGTGATATCCCGGGTTGCACTCAAAACGGATGACGGAACCAGCGGAAAACTCAGAGCCGATTCTTCGTCCGTACCTGGGCTCAGGAACTGAGCTGCACTGGGTAGCACTGGTACGAGGGACAGCTGGAGAGGGGGAATAAAAACTTGTGGTTAATCCTCAGCAATACAACAATGGTGCCGCGGGCATTCGTCTTTAATGGGCCGGATTTTCTCCAGACTGAAGTTTTCCTTCTGATATACAAAGTGAATGTATCAATATAAATCAAGATTTGCCCTCCTAAGCTGAATGATGCAACAAAGTAAATGCATGAACAGCTTATTAATCTCCTCTCCCAGGTATATCAAATCTTGCCCTGAAGTACATATTGGTTTTTATTCACTGAGTAGTGGATATTGCATTTATTTTCTTAAATATATTCTGCAGGCATAAACAGGGAAATATTATAGATTGAAACAATCTACGATGCACATCAAATGCTTCTATTTATGAAGTAGCAGGACAAAAAAAAGGAAACATGTTACTGGCACTCTTTTGCTCATAAAATATATCAACACCGAGCTTCTCACTCCTTCTTCAATTGGTTTCTCATTATTGCCATCTGGCACTGGAGAGTTTGCTGTAGTTGTCCTTGGTTTCACCTGCAATGCACCAGTTAATGTCTTCCATGACTCTGGATCCCTCAAGGTCAGAAAGCAAGTGTGAGGTGCTGCACTTTGGGACGGAAAATGGGAGGATGAATTACAGCTGACAATGACTCGGAGAATAGGAGGGAGATCGATCGACTGATCAAATGATGCCAGAATAGCATCTGAAGAACGCAGTCAGATCTGAAGAAGGGTCTCGGCCCAAAACTTCACCAAATCCTTTTCTCCAGAGATGCTTCCTGACCCGCTGAGTTACTCCAGCATTTTGTGTCAAGTGCCAGAATAACAACCTTGCACTTAATGTCAGTAAAACCAAGGAACTGATTGTTGACTTTGGAAGAGGAAGGTCGGTGATCCACGAACCTCCCTTCATCGATGGAACGGCAGTGGAGAGAGTCAACAACTTCAAATTCTTGGGGTTGCATCTCTTTGAAAAAGTATTCTGGACCCAGCTCGCTGATGCAATCATAAGAAAAGCCATTAACACATCCACTTTCTTCGAAGATTGAGGAAATTTGGCTTGTTGCCGAACACTCTTGAAATTCTACAGGTGGACAGCGAAGAGCATATTGACCGGTTACATCTCAGCCTGGTTCGGCAACATGAAAGAAAAAGGTTGAAAAAAGTGGTGAACACTGCCCAGTCCATCACGGATTCTGACCTCCCCACCATCGAAGGGATCGACAGGAGTCACTGCCTCAATAAGGAAACCAGCATCATCAGAGACCCACACTGCCCTGGCCACACCTTCATTTCACTCCTGTCATCGTGAAGAAGGTCCAGGAGCCTGAAAACTGTAGCATCCAAGTTCAGGAGCAGCTTCTTCACGACAACCATCAGGCTATTAAACACTGCAATCTTTAAATAAGCTCTGAATTTCATAGACTTGATGGCATTGATTTTGTCTTTGCACTATTATAGTTTTTCTTATATTTACTGAAGTTTGTTTGTTGTTCATTATCGTGTTTACATCGTACTATATTTACATATCTGTTGTGCTGCTGCAAGTAGGGATGTCATTGTTCCCTTTCCGGACATATGACAATAAAACACTCTTAACTATCTTGACATGACCTTTAACATGTACTGAGGTTGACCTTAAACATGTACTGAGGGATCTTGTGGTCCTTTGTAGGTCTCTTCTTGCAAATGGCAGCACAAGTGGATAAGGTGTTAAAGAAGGCATGTGGTATGTTTGTTTACATACAGTGGCTTGCAAAAGTATTCATACCCCTTGAACTTTTCCACATTTTGTCACATTACAACCGCAAACGTAAATGTATTTTATTGGAATTTTATGTGATAGACCAACACAAAGTGGTGCATAATTGTGAAGTGGAAGGAAAATGATACATGGTACAAATAAAAAACTGAAAAGTGTGGCGTGCAAAAGTATTCAGCCCCCGAGTCAATACTTTGTAGAACCACCTTTCGCTGCAATTACAGCTGCAAGTCTTTTGGGGTATGTCTCTACCAGCTTTGCACATCTAGAGACTGAAATGTTTGCCCATTCTTCTTTGCAAAATAGCTCAAGCTCAGTCAGATTGGATGGAGAGCGTCTGTGAACAGCAATTTTCAAGTCTTGCCAGAGATTCTCAATTGGATTTAGGTCTGGACTTTGACTGGGCCATTCTAACACATGAATATGCTTTGATCTAAACCATTCCATTGTAGCTCTGGCTTTATGTTTAGGGTCGTTGTCCTGCTGGAAGGTGAACCTCTGCCCCAGTCTCAAGTCTTTTGCAGACTCTAACAGGTTTTCTTCCAAGATTGCCCTGTATTTGGCTCCATCCATCTTCCCATCAACTCTGACCAGCTTCCCTATCCCTGCTGAAGAAAAGCATCCCCACAGCATGATGCTGCCACCACCATGTTTCACAGTGGGGATGGTGTGTTCAGGGTGATGTGCAGTGTTAGTTTTACGCCACACATAGCGTTTTGCATTTAGGCCAAAAACTTCAATTTTGGTCTCATCTGACCAGAGCACCTTCCTCCACATGTTTGCTGTGTCCCCCACATGGCTTGTGGCAAACTGCAAACGGGACTTCTTATGGCTTTATTTCAACAATGGCTTTCTTCTTGCCACTCTTCCATAAAGGCCCGATTTGTGGAGTGCACGACTAATAGTTGTCCTGTGGACAGATTCTCCCACCTGAGCTGTGGATCTCTGCAGCTCCTCCAGAGTTACCATGGGCCTCTTGGCTGCTTCTCTGATCAATGCTCTCCTTGCCCGGCCTGTCAGTTTAGGTGGACGGCCATGTCTTGGTAGGTTTGCAGTTGTGCCATACTCTTTCCATTTTCGGATGATGGATTGAACACTGCTCCATGAATTGTTCAAAGCTTGGGATATTTTTTTATAACCTAACCCTGCTTTAAACTTCTCCACAACTTTATCCCTGACCTGTCTGGTGTATTCCTTGGGCTTCATGATGCTGTTTGTTCACTAATGTTCTCTAACAAACCTCTGAGGCCTTCACAGAACAGCTGTATTTATACTGAGATTAGATAACACACAAGTGGACTCTATTTACTAATTAGGTGACTTCTGAAGGCAATTGGTTGCACTGGATTTTATTTAGGGGTATCAGAGTAAAGGGGGCTGAAGACTTTTGCACGCCACACTTTTCAGTTTTTTATTTGTAAACAAATTTGAAGACCATGTATCATTTTCCTTCCACTTCACAATTATGCACCACTTTGTGTTGGTCTATCACATAAAATCCCAATAAAATACATTTACGTTTGTGGTTGTAACGTGACAAAATGTGGAAAAGTTCAAGGGGTATGAATACTTTTGCAAGCCACTGTAGGTCAGAGCACAGAGCAATGAGTCAGGTAGTCGTGATGCAGCTTTATAAGACTTTTGTTTGGAGTATTGCATGCAGTTTTGGTCACCTCATAGAAACATAGAAATTAGGTGCAGGAGTAGGCCATTCGGCCCTTCGAGCCTGCACTGCCATTCAATATGATCATGGCTGATCATCCAACTCAGTATCCCGTACCTGCCTTCTCTCCATATCCTCTGATCCCCTTAGCCACAAGGGCCGCATCTAACTCCCTCTTAAATATAGCCAATGAACTGGCCTCGACTACCCTCTGTGGCAGAGAGTTCCAGAGATTCACCACTCTCTGTGTGAAAAAAGTTCTTTTCATCTCGGTTTTAAAGGATTTCCCCCTTATCCTTAAGCTGTGACCCCTTGTCCTGGACTTCCCCAACATCGGGAGCAATCTTCCTGCATCATAATGGGAAGGATGTGGAGGTTCTGGAAAGGGTGCAGAGGAGGTTTACCAGAATGATGCCTGGATTACAAGGATACAAAGGACATTTATTATCACATACACCAATTGGTGGAGTTAAATTTGACTTGCCATTGCAGCACACGAATAAAGATAAGACACAATATGGAAAATGGTGAAATCATTGGACAAAGTCAGCATGGATTTATGAAAGGTAAATCATGTCTGACGAATCCTATAGAATATTTCAAGGATGTAACTAGTAGAGTGGATAAGGGAGAACCAGTGGAAGTGTTATATCTGGACTTTCAGAAGGCTTTCGACAAGGTCCCACATAAGAGATTAGTATGCAAACTTAAAGCACACGGTATTGGGGGTTCAGTATTAATGTGGATAGAGAACTGGCTGGCAGACAGGAAGCAATGAGTAGGAGTAAACGGGTCCTTTTCAGAATGGCAGGCAGTGACTAGTGGGGTACCGCAAGGCTCAGTGCTGGGACCCCAGCTATTTACAATATATATTAATGATTTGGACGAGGGAATTGAATGCAACATCTCCAAGTTTGCGGATGACACGAAGCTGGGGGGGCAGTGTTAGCTGTGAGGAGGACTCTAGGAGGCTGCAAGGTGACTTGGATAGGTTGGGTGAGTGGGCAAATGCATGGCAGATGCAGTATAATGTGGATAAATGTGAGGTTATCCACTTTGGTGGCAAGAACAGGAAAGTAGACTATTATCTGAATGGTGGCCGATTAGGAAAAGGGGAGATGCAACGAGACCTGGGTGTCATGGTACACCAGTCATTGAAAGTAGGCATGCAGGTGCAGCAGGCAGTGAAGAAAGCGAATGGTATGTTAGCATTCATAGCAAAAGGATTTGAGTATAGGAGTAGGGAGGTTCTGCTGCATTTGTACAGGGTCTTGTTGAGACCACACCTGGAATATTGTGTACAGTTTTGGTCTCCAAATCTGAGGAAAGACATTATTGCCATAGAGGGAGTACAGAGAAGGTTCACCAGACTGATTCCTGGGATGGCAGGACTTTCATATGAAGAAAGACTGGATAGACTCGGCTTGTACTCGCTAGAATTTAAAAGATTGAGGTGGGATCTTATAGAAACTTACAAAATTCTTAAGGGGTTGGACAGGCTAGATGCAGGAAGATTGTTCCCGATGTTGGGGAAATCCAGATCACGGGGTCACAGTTTAAGGATAAGGGGGAAGACTTTTAGGACCGAGATGAGAAAAACATTTTTCACACAGAGTGGTGAATCTGTGGAATTCTCTGCCACAGAAGATAGTTGAGGCCAGTTCATTGGCTATATTTAAGAGGGAGTTAGATGTGGTCCTTGTGGCTAAAGGGATCAGGGGGTATGGAGAGAAGGCAGGTACAGGATACAGGGTTGGATGATCAGCCATGATCATATTGAAAGGCGGTGGAGGCTCGAAGGGCCGAATGGCCTACTCCTGCATCTATTTTCTATGTTTCTTTTTTTTTTCTTTTTTTTTTTTCTTTTTTTTTTTCTATGTTTCTAAAGAATTTAACAATAAACATGGTTCCCACTGTGGGGGGTGGCAGCAAAGTCCAGTCCCGTCCCCTTTTCGGGCCTATTGTGACCTCCACAGTCGACGCTATGGCAGCCCGATGCTTCAGGCCCTCTTGCCGGGAAGATGGAACTCCGGCGTTGGGTGAACACTCCTCAGCGGCTTGGAATGTCTGGAGCGGCCGCTCCCTCCCCGGAGACCACGGCTCCCGAAGTCCTCAGGCCGCACTGGTTGGAGCTCTGACTCTGGCGATCTCGATCCCAGGTTCCGTGATGTTCCAAACCCAGCACCGCCCACGGCCGGACGCCCGCAGCCACAGCTCCTCAGTCGGCGGTCACAGTACTCCGGAGCCCACCGGCCGGTCACGACAGGAATTGCTGCTCCAGTCCGATGGTAGGCCGTGAGGAAGGGGCGAAGAAGCAGCTCGGAGGGAAGCCACCTCTCCAACCAGGTAGGGACTAGGAAATAAAGTTTCCCCCACCCACCACATAAAAAACTAGAAGACCTCCAAAACAAAGTTAACTTTTAACTCACTAAAAATGTAAAAAAGGGTGACAGGACTAACAGCTGCTGGCAGGGCAGCCATACTCGACGGCGCCCCCTTGGTTGAGGGGGTGTTAGTCCCAGGGAGAGGTTGCACAGGCTTGAATTTTTTTTTCTGGAATGCCGAAGGTTTCGGGGAAACCGAATAGAAATACATAAAAGTATGAGAGGCACAGATAGACTGTCTGAAACTTTTCCTGGAATCGAAATATCAAGTAATATAGGGCATAGATTTAAGGTGAGAGGGGCAATGTTTCAGGAAGATGTGCAGGGCAAGTTTTTAATTTAGAGTTAGTGGTGAGTGCCTTGGGCTCAGCAAGACAAACTAATAAATCATGAGGCCTCTGATTCACGGTTGCAAGGACCTAGCATGAAGATAATCAGATACAGAAGCTTGACAGCCTGCAGCACCAGACACAGGAACAACTTCTACTCCTATATTAACAGGCTTCTGAACAGTCCTTCCATTAGCTAGGATACTGTCCAATTCACCTCAACCCCACTGTTGACATTGAACTTTGTCTCTGGTCCAGGTGCGCTAACTCCCCTCTCCCTCCGAGCAAAAGGTATAGTGGTGTGAAAACGCACACCTCCAGATTCAGGAACAGTTTCTTCACAGCTGTTATCAGACAACTGAGCCATCCTATCACAACCAGAGAGCAATGCTGAACTACTATCTACCTCATTGGTGACCCTTGGTCGGACTTTGCTGGTTTTACCTTGCACTAAACGTCATGTGTCTATACACTGCAAGTGGATCGATTGTGATCATGTATTGTCTTTCTGCTGACTGGACAGCATGCAGCAAAAGCTTCTCACGGTACCACAGTACACGTGACGATAAACTGAACTGAACTGAACTAAAATATTGTCACCTCTATTTTGCACCCTTTGCTATTCCTGCAGTACTTGACTTTGGCTCGATTGCATCTATGTATAGTAATATTTGTTTTGATTAGATGGCATGCAAAACAAAGCTTTTACCTCGGTACACATGGCAATAATAAACCTAAGAAAGACACGAAATGCTGAAGTAAATCAGCGGGGCAGGCAGCATCTCTGGAGAATCGTGGAAAAATGACATTTCGGGTCGGGACCATTCTTCAGACTCACCTTTCAGGTTGGGACCCTTCTTCAGACTTGTGTTTTGGGGCGGGACACTTCTTCAGACTGACTGATAAAGCTGGCCAATCCGGAAAATCGAGTCTGAAAGATCCCGGCTCAAAACACCACCTACCCCTGTTCTCCAGAGATGCTGCCTGCCCCGCTGAGTTACTCCAGCACTTTGTGTCTTTTAATGGTATAAGCCAGCATCAGCAGATCCTTGTTAATAAATAATAAACCTAAACCTAAAATATATGAATCTTTTCTTTCTCCGAGACGTTCAAGACTCGTTCTGTACCTAATGTAACAAATAACCCAGGTTCCCAGCAATGAACCCCTAGTTCCAAAACCAAAGCCAAAGCCAACTGTTGTTTGTGGACTAGGGTAGAAGTACGGGCTTATTGGTTATATGCAGAGAATAAGATCAGCGGACTTTACCTTAGGTTGCGTGTCCAGAACAGGAGGTGGCACAGTGGTGCAGCGGGTGGAGCTGTTGCCTCACAGCGCTGGAGACCCAGGTTTGATCTTGACTACAGGGAATGTCAGTACGGAGTTTGTATGGTCTCTATGTGACTGAGTTGGCTTTCCCCTGGGTGCTCCGGTTTCTTCCCACACTCCAAAGCCATGCAGTTTTGTAAGTTAATTGGCTATTGAAAATCTGTAACCATCTCTAGTGTGTGTAGGATAGTGCTAGGATAGTACAGGGTGATCGCTGATTGGTATGGACTCGGTGGGCCGAAGGGCCTGTACAGTTTCCACGCTGTATCTCGACTAAAGTGAAGCACATATATACTCTTCAGAAGTAAGTAGGCTGGAGGAAAGGGGAAGGCTGGGAAATGGAGCCGCTGAGCTCACTCAGAACTAACTACTCCAGGAATGATGGCGATGGGACTGGAGCAAGAATTACAACTACATAAGTAAACAAGACTCAGGGCAAGTTACCAGCAAGGGACCTTGCAGATGTAAAGAAAGAGGCACCTTTCATGTGGACATGTTTAACCTCAACATTTACACTGCGAGAGCTTTTCCAAATAGATCACAGCTGAAGTGCATGAAATTTATTTTCTCTAAAAGGGCAATTGCACAGTGGTGGGCAAGGAGCGGGACTAATTGTATTGCTTCTTTAAACTGCTGGTAAACACACTGGGTCAAACAATTTTCTTTTGCACTGCACAATTCTGTGCTGCAAATAATTTTCACTGAGCTAGACACATTTTTCCCAGGAAATGTGTCTATTAAATTCTCGTGGGTAAATAGAGGTGCCGTGGTAAATAGATAGTTCAGTATGGCTTACAGCTGCGTTAGTTCATGCAGAAAGGACATTGGTAAACCAATGTTGCAGAAACAAGGAACTGCAGATGTTGATTTACAAAACAAGACATAACGTGCTGGAGTAACTCCGCAGGTCAGACAGCATTTCTCGAGAACATGGATAGGTAACGATACGAGTCAGGATCCTTCTTCGGACTTCAAGTTTCAGGGTGAAAAATCAAGTTTAAGAGGCTTTTTGACAGATATACAGGAAATCAAGGGACTTGGATCATGTGCAGCCAGATGAGATATGTTTATGTCGGCATCACGTTCAGCACAGACATTGTGGGCCGAAGGGCCTGTTCCTGTGCTGTACTTTTCTGTGTTCTGATTAAATTGGATAGTGAACTGAATAAACATTGTTGCTTAATAAACATTTAAGCCAGGGTCATAGGGCAGGAATATGGAAGGAAGGGACAGGGCAAGGGAAATAGCATTGAAATGTCAAGCGGGGAAGATGTGACAAATAAAACTCCCAGGATGCACCTCGCGGTGGCAGAAGGGTAGTGGGAAGCGCTGTGGAGCCAAACGATTGGCGGGCCGCCGAGAGAAGAGGGACCAGGCTGGGGGGGGGGGGGGCAACACAGAGTACAAAGAGGGGCCCAATGGGGAAGGGGGGGGGGGGGCCGAGAGCCAAGAGGCTCAGTGGGGTGGGGGCCACAGAGGACAAAGGGGGACCCGGCGAGGAGCCACGGTGAGAAGATAAGAATGTACCAAGAATTTCTAAAACTTTGTTGGCACCAGAAACGTAGCGACTCTTTGTGTACTGTCCAGGTGAGGTCTGCTGTATGATTTTACCGGGTTGTATATAATAAACAAAGAATCTCACTATTCACCTCGATACATGTGACAAAAAAAAGTATAATTGAATTAATTGAATGGAATTGAATTGAATGAAAATATATAAAGTAAAGAGAGCCAACATAACGGGGGTCAGATAAATAGTTGAGCTTTTGTCTTCCTTTGCTGGGCAGAGGTCGGTGGCAAGGCCATTGTTAATGTCCACCATTCACTTGAGTTAGAGTTAGACTTAGAATTAGGGCCTTCATTAGGTGGCGTTAAGCCACATCTCTCTGGAAACGGTTCCAATCTTCTGATGAAAGTTCTCCCTCACTGATTTTGGAGTGGATTTAGAACAAGGGACAGTGAAGGATTAGAGATGGTACACAAAATTGCTGGAGAAACTCAGCGGGTGCAGCAGCATCTATGGAGCGAAGGAAATAGGCGACGTTTCGGGCCGAAACCCTTCTTCAGAGAGATGTTTGCTGAGTTAGAAATGTCTGCAGCTTTAGGGAGAACTCACAGACCATGGCAATCCCTGGAAAAGCCTGGATATGGTGGATGTGGAGTGGATGTTGCCTCTGCTGGAAGAGTCCAGGACCAGAGGGCACAGCCTCAGAATAAAAGGAAATACCTTTTGAAGTACCTTTCGTCAGAGGGTGGGTGAATCTGTGGAATTCTTTGCCACAGACAGCTGTGGAGGCCAAGTCAATGGATATTTTTAACGCAAAGATTGGTCAGCCATGATCATGGGCAGAAATTAGGGCCCATGTTTTGAGAGGTGGGGGACAATCCCCCCCATGTTTTGTGTCGAGGCGATCGAGGCTCCAGATGTTGAAGCCCCTGCTGGGCCATGGTAGATCCCGCGGACGATTTTAAGCTGCGCCGGGCGATGAAAGGCCCTGCAAAAAGGCTGATTCAAGCCCCACGATTTGGGATGGAAGCTGCTGCTGTTGTTGCTGGAGCTCCCGAAAGCCGGTCACCAACCAGGGACCTGCGAGCTCCCAATGTTACCGTCCACAGGGCCCGCGGCCTAAGCCTTCGAAGCCGAGTCGCAGCGGCAACGCCACCACAGCCTCCGAAGTCAGCCAGCTCCATGATGTTAAGTCCACAGGCTCTGTGACCGGAGCCATCAAGGTCTATTCCAGTTGGAGGCCGCTAGCTCCACGATGTTAGGCCTCAGAGCAAGTATATATTTATTTTAATTGACACCACTTTTGCCCTTCTTTCACTGTCTCTCAAGTCTTCCCCAGGCCCCAGGATCATTACAGTGTGTGTGTGTGTGTGTGTGTGTGTGTGTGTGTGTGTGTGTGTGTGTGTGTGTGTGTGTGTGTGTGTGTGTGTGTGTGTGTGTGTGTGTGTGTGCGTGGGGGGGGGGGTGAGGGAGGAGATAAAAGGAGGGGGGAAAGGGCGGAGATACAATGAGATACAATATGGAAACAGGCCCTTCGGCCCACCCATTCCAGCGATTGCCCCGTACACTAGCACTATCCTGCACACCAGGGACAATCTACCATTTACAGAAGCCAATTGTCCTGCACGTCTTTGGGGTGTGGGAGAAAATAAGAGCACCCATTGAAATCCCACGAGGTCACAGGGAGAACGCACAAATTCCGTACGGCCAGCACCCTAAAGTCAGTATTGAACCCGGGTCTCAGGCGCTCAGGCTCTATCGCTGCGCCACCGTGCCGCCCATATTAATTATAATTTAATTTACAATTTTACGCCCATACGTCACTAATTAAACAGGCTTGGAGAATAGGTTTAAGATCACGAGCAAAACCAGTGGAAATTGGTCACATTAATAACTCCTATAAATCTTCTGAGTCAATGAATGTGACAGGTTGGGTACAATTTCTCATGCAGGGTCTTGGAAGGATGCAACCTTTATCTGCCAGCGCTCTGCTGAATGAAACCTCCTAACTGGTACAAATTAGATTGTTATAAAGGTCACACTTCTCAATTTCGGTGGAGGTGGCCACGAGTAGACAGAACCAGGGACAAAATAAAAATAAAATGCTGTGTTTTGACAGCAATTATTCTTCCCTATCTTGCAGTTAATGCAACGTACTGCAGTGATATAAAACTGAAATCAGTGCAGCGTAAAAGCGAATGCCAAATAAGGTCAGCCTGGAATGGGAAGCAATAAATAAAATGATCGAATTTACAGGGCAGATTATTGCTTTCGTTCATTGTTCACCAGCTATCCCCAAAGACATTTATAAGACTTTACTGGCAACCCGGTAGGTAGGTGCAATAATTCCTTCCTGCACATTTTTTGCAAGAAACTGTAAAATTAGGTGGATGGAATCATAAACGGCTCAGAAATCCACCCTTGTTAATGAGGATGTACGGACAATGACATTTTTAGTAGTTTAGTTCAACTTATTCTTATTGTCATGTGTATGAGATACAGTGAAAGGCTTTTATGGTGCGAGCTTTGATCCCCCCCCTCTCTCCCTCCTACTGCAAATATTGTGAAGAAGGGTCCTGACCCGAAATGTGACCTGTACCGAGGTACAGTGAAAAACTTTTTGTTGCGTGCTATCCATTCAGCAGAAAGACAATACATGATTACGATCAAGCCGTCTGCTGCCTAAAGATAAAGGATAAAGGGAATACATTTAATGCAAAGTCCAGTAAAGTCTGATAGTCCAAGAGTCTCCAACAAGGTTGATGGTAAGTCAGGACCACTCTCTAGTTGGTGATAGGATGGTTCAGTTGCCTGATGACAAGTGGGAACTGTTTTTCCACTTCCATTATTTCTTGTTCCTAAACATTTGTTATGATCCAAGTACAAACAATTGAAGCACAATCAGTAACTCATGATGCAGCTCTATAGGACTTTGGCTAGGCCGCAATGGAGCATTCCCCACAGTTCCTGTTGCCCCATTATAGGAAGGATGTGGAGGCTTTGGAGAGGGTGCAGAGGAGGTTTACCAGAATGTTGCCTGGATTAGAGGCTTCAATTCCAGGGAGCGGTTGGACAGACTTGGATTGTTTTCCCTGGAACATCGGAGGTTCAAGAAAGACTTGATATACCATAGGTCTATCAAATTATGAGAGGCATAGATTTGGTAGACAGTCAGAACCTTTTCCCCAGAGTGGAAATGACCAACACTAGAGTGTGTTGCTATAAAGTGAGAGGGGGAAACTTTAAAGGAGATGTGTGGGGCACATTTGTTTTACACAGGGTGGAGGGCACCTGGAATGTTTTGCAAAGTGGAGGCAGATACAATAGTGTTGTGTAAGAGGCTTTTGGATGGACACATGGGATTGCAGTGAATAAAGGGATATGGATCATATACAGGCAGACAAAATCAGTTTAACTTGGCGTCATGTTTGGCAAAGACATTGTGGGCTGAAGAGCCAGTTCCTGTGCTGTACTGTTCTACACTCTATGTAATTGTAGTTGCAGCAGCCCAGGTATCTCTTGAGCCAAACCTCCTCTGCTGGAAGGACAACCAAGTTGCAGCAGTGGACACCCATCTCAGCACAAGCTCCAAGCTGCAACTGTATAGCTTACATCATATGTGCATGAGTGTGCATGGAATCCGAATGGGATCGGACAGTTGCTAAGCTAATGGCAGAACTAGGAATGTTTGATTGAAAAACACTGACACTTTGGCCGCCTGAGTCCACGCCCACCATCCATTCACACCAGTTCTATGTTATTCCACTGTCGCATCCACTCCCTACACACAACGGGCAATTTACAGAGGCCAATTAACCTACAAACATACAAGTCTTTGGAATGTGGGAGGAAACCGGAGCACCCGGAGAAAACCCACATGGTCACAGGGAGGACATGCTAACTCTGTACAGACAGCACCCAAGGTCATGATCAGATCCAGGTGTCTGGTGCTGAGGCAGCTGCTCAAACAGCATTGACACTACTGCTGAAGTTGAGAGCTTGTTTCTCTTTCTTCTTTGTTTGTATCTTAGTGGCTGAAGTTGCGGGTTTGGGAAGTGCTGTTGGAGTAGCCTTGGCAAGTTAAGGTCTCATCTGCTCTTGTACTTGACTGGTCACGAGAAGTTGATCAGTTCATAAGGTCCAGGAGTAGAATTAGGCCATTTGACCCATCAAGTCTTTTCCCCCATTCAATCTTTCCCTCTCAACCCCATTCTTTAGCCTTTGCCCCATAACCTGTGACAACCTTACTAATCAAGAATCTATCAATCTCCACCTTAAAAATATCCATTACTTGGCCTCTGCAGCCTTCTGTGGCAATGCAATCCACAGCTCCTCATCTCTTTTCTAAAGGTACATCCTTTTATTCTGAACTGTGCCCTTTGGACTTAGACTCTCCCATTAGTGGAAACATCCTCTCCACATCCACTCTATCCAGGCCTTTTATTATTCGAAAAGTTTCAATGAGGTCCCCCCTCACCTTTCTAAACTCTGAAGTCTGTTGTAAAGTCCAGTATTTATTGTTTTAATGCTGACGCTCAAAGGAGTTACGCAACGTTGATGCAACAAATGATGGAATTGAGATGGGGCTTGAAATGTGCTGAAAGTATCATCAAGGATGTCTGTCACCCTGACCATTCACTTTTCTCTCTTTTATCTTCTGGGATAAGGTGCAGGAGCTTGAAAGCCTGGACCTCCACATTTATCAAAAGCATCTTCCCCCACTGCTATCATTCTGCAGTTTTGCATTCATTGTAGTTATTGATGGATTTTCAAGTCTGTACTCTAGGATCTTCATGCGAACAATGAATTTTATTGCATCCTGCTGTATATGACAAAGTGACTAGTCTGAATCTGAACATCCTTCAGGGTCTGCAACTCTTTAAGAGATGTGATACAACAACAGTAAAATCTGTTCCAACAAAAAACAGGTTTACTGTGGGATGCAGACAATAAAAAGACAATATTTTCTTTGGCTCCAAATCAATTTTAAAGGATGACAGCTGCTTTCATTGAACCAAAGAACTACCTCTCAGCCTCAGTAACGCAACTCCTTGTCAGACTTTAATGGTGAGTTATGTTTCTAACTGTACTGTATATTGAGTTTTATATATAGATGTATATATGGTTAAACTAAACTAACTAAATAACAAAAGCTAGTCAATTTTCTGCACCCCAACTTTGAGATGAAAGTTTTTCCCGGTCATTTAAACCTCAGATGAATTGGGTTCCATTCAGCTTAATACTGGTCGGGAAAAACATTCATCCTCAAAGTTGGGATGCAGAAATTTGCCTGAGTTAGTCAGTTAGTTTAGTTTATTGTCATGTGTACAGAGGCACAACAAAAATCTTTTGTCATGTGCTATCCAGTCAGCGGAAAGACAATACATGATTACAATCGAGATGTCCACAGTGTACTGATACACTGATTACAATCGAGATGTCCAGTGATTACAATCGAGTGAGTACATGTTTGCAAGCGAGATGTCCACAGTGTACAGATAAGGGAACAGCATGAATAACGTTTAGAGCAAGATAAAGCCAGTAAAGTCTGATCAAAAATAATCTGAGGTCGTCAATGAGGTAGATAGAAATTCACGACTTCAAGTCCTCAACTACTTGGGTGCCAGCGTCACTCGTTTCAATATTAATAGTGCATGGGATAGCAACCCAAAAGAGATCAAGGTACTCCAAGAGATGGCATGAAATACTTTGGAATGGGGACCTGAGGTAATCAAAAATCAAAAGAAAAATGACTTTGACAGCTTTTCTGAGAAAAGTACTTTATCTGTTTTTAACAATCCAGACGTTACTCTCTTGTGGTGAATTGGCAAGTGCCAATAAGTTTCAAACTAAAAATGTCACGACTTCAGAGAGGGTCACAGAGGTAACACTCATGACTTTGAATACATTTTCCAGCAGGACAGCCCTTTTAAGATCACTCAGCCAAAATGAAATTGCTCTCAAGTTGCTATTTAAGCACATTGTAAGCACTGTGCAATACTCATTCTGCACCCTCTGAGGAAAGCAATCAATTTGAATCCTTTACCTTGATAAACAAAGTGAAAACCTTTTGATGATGCTCCGCTCTTTGCGCTGAATCTGAGCAAAATTTGGTTTGATGTGGCCAGAGGCAAAGTTTCTCCTGGGGAATGAAAATATCAAATTTAGGACAGAGAACATGGTTATTTTGCACAGTGAAATACACCAAATGGTCTAAATGCATTTTTTTTTTTTTTAATTCAATTATAAGGCATGTCACTGGATGCTTGATTGTAAAATATGTTAACTTGGCAATAACAGATCAGAAATTGCTTTGGCATGCTATGTCAAAAATATTACACCATCTTGCAATAGTTATTAGGTTTGGCTATGTCTTAGCATCTGAAAGAATTGTAGGAAATGCCCGATGCTTGATCATATGGTAAGGTTAGGTACAGATGTCTGAGGTACAACAGTCAAAGTACAGCAAAATATCACACAGGGATAGGATTAGTGTACAAGGTACCACATGGATTGACCCTTGGTACGTTGTACTAATGGACAAGGTACCGTGATTCTATGTAGATCTGCAGAGATGCTCTCTGACCCGTTGAGCTACTCCAGCACATTTTGTGTTTATCTTTAGTATAAACCAGCAACTGCAGTTCCTAGTTTCTACATTTTAGTTTACTCCACTGTGGAATCTCCTCAAGGTATGCCCACTTTCAAGAAGTTCTCCTCCTCTCTCCGACAGGAGTCGCGTGAGACCCTCTCTCATTGATCCCCCTCTGAGATTGCTGCTGCTGTCCGGCTCTACATTTTAACCCAGACTTGCTACCACAGCCACGTGTGTTTTCTCGCCATTTGCCTGCAACTCCATCTTGCATCTAATGGCTTCCAACTCTGGTTCCAGAACTCCCAGTTCGGACCCCACCCAGGTCTCAAGTACCAACAGTCAATCCACCACTTCTCACAACAGTTCTCCTACTCTCCAGAGATGCTGCTTGACCTGCTGGGTAACACAAGCATTTTGTGTCAATCCTTATTTTTTAAATTTTGGTTTAGAGATGCAGTGTGGAAACAGGCCCTTCAGCCAACCGAGACAGCACCAACCAGTGATCCCTGCACACTAACACTATCCTGCACACGTTAGGGACAATTTTTACAATTATACTAAGCC
Source organism: Amblyraja radiata (assembly GCF_010909765.2). Classification (NCBI taxonomy): domain Eukaryota; kingdom Metazoa; phylum Chordata; class Chondrichthyes; order Rajiformes; family Rajidae; genus Amblyraja; species Amblyraja radiata. Next base: position 19,247,779 of record NC_045960.1, on the reverse strand, counting down.
ACTTAACCTGGTAACCTACATGTCTTTGGCGTGTGGGAGGAAACCGGAGCACCTGGAGAAAACCCACGTGGTCACGGGGAGAAGGTACAAACACCGTACAGGCAGCACCCGTAGTCAGGATTGAACCCAGGTCTCCAGCGCAGCAACAGAGAGGTTCAGACTGTTTACCCCCTCTAAGCCTCTCATAATTTTATATATTTCTATCAGGTCTCCCCTCAAAATCTGGCTTTCCAAATAATGGTTTCTAATTGTTAGATTAAATACTTTTCCTATTTCTCTCATAAAACATTTGGGACACTTTGGAATCCTAGAATTGTCACTGGAGTATTGCATTTGTAAAGTTCAGAGATGTGAACCTGATTTCAACCATTCTATAATAACAGAAGACATAGGAGCAGAATTAGGTCATTCAGCCCATCGAGTCTATTTAACCATTCAATTATAGCCGATCTATCTTTCCTTCTCAACCCCATTCTCCTACCCTCTCCCCACTCTTACTAATCAAAAATCTACCAGTCTCCGCTTTGAAAAATATCCAATGACTTGGCCTCCACAGCCATCTGTGGCAATGAATTCTGCAGATTCACCACCCTGTGACTAAAGAAACTCCTCCTCATCTCCATTTTAAAAGATATGTCCTTTTATTCTGAGGCTGTGCCTCCTGGTCCTAAACCCACTGTCTACGAGAACCATCCGACACTATCGAGGCCTAGATATCTGAGTTAATGTCAGTGGAATACAGGCACAATAACTTCTGGTCTAGACTCTCACATTACTGGAAATATCCTTTCCACATCCATTCTATCATTCTCCTGGCACTCTGAGTGGATGAAGCTACCCTGCATCTGCTTATTAAACTCCATTTGTTTTTTTCTTAAGGAATAGAGGAAGAGTAAAAGCTTTACCAGAGTGTGATCCGGAGAGAGAACCAAGAAGCCTGGCTTGTTGACTGTGTCCGTCGAACAGCTCCACAACATCATTCAGTGCCGTCTGAAAATATGCAAACTGTCCAAACACCACTGTAAAAAATAAACCAGGAACAGGGGAGATAGAGAAAAGCATTAGCCAACATGAGAATGTTTGTACCCTCTTCATATCACCTCTTCCACAGCCAGCATTGACCATTGTCGGTTTCACCTTTCCTTAATCATCATTGCTGGCCTTAATTTGTTCTTTTCATATCTTTCGCCTAGATTAGTTCAGAAATACAGCATGGAAACAGGCCCTTCGGCCCAGCAAGTCCACACCAACTAGCGATCCCCGCACACTAACAACATCCTACACACACAATGGACAATTTACAATTATACCAAGCCAATTAGCCTACAAACCTGTGCATATTTGGAAAGTGGGAAGAAATCGGAGATCCCGGAGAAAGCCCACGCAGGTCACAGGGAGAACGTGCAAACTCCATAAGGACACAATCTTTCTTTTGTTCCCTTTGTTTCCCTCTCCCTTAACTCAGTCTGAAGAAGGGTCTCGACCCAAAACATCACCTATATCTTTTCTCCAGGGATGCTGCCTGACCCATTGAGTTACTGCAGCATTTTGTGTCCATCGTCGGTGTAAACCAGCATCTGCCGTTCCTTCCAACATATGTGAATGTGTTGTTCTCGAAATGGACTCCAAAATATCGGCGACACCAAGCGCAGGCTGGACGATCGTTTCGCTGAACACCTACGCTCAGTCCACCTTGGCCCACGTGATCATCTAGTTGCCAAACATACCATTGCTCTTTCCGGTTCCCACACTGATTTTTTTTTGTCCTGGGCCTCCTCCACAGTTAGAGTGAGGCCACATGCAAATTGAAGGAACAGCATCTCATATTTTACTTGGGTAGCTTCCAACCCAGCGGTATCAACGTTGATTTCTGTCATTACAAATAACTCTTGCATCCCCCCTTTCTCCGTCTCGGTCTCAGATCGGGTGATTGACTTGGCCACTCAAGAATTGAACATTTTTTAACATTGAAAAACTCCTTTGTTGCTTTAGCAATATGTTTGGGATCATTGTCTTGCTGTAGAATGAACTGCCGGCCAATGAGTTTTGAGACATTTGTTAGAACTTGAGCAGATAGGACATGTCTATACACTTCAGAATTCATTATGCTACTACCATCAGTTGTTGTATCATCAGCGAAGATAAGTGAGCCAGTACCTTCAGCAACCATACATGCCCAGGCCATAATACCCCCACCACCATGTTTCAAAGATGAGGTGGTATGCTTTGGATCTTGGGCAGTTCCTTCTCTCCTCCATACTTTGCTCTTGCCATCACTCTGATACAAGTTAATTTTCGTCTCATCTGTGCACAACCTTTTTTCCAAAACTGTGGATGCTCTTTTAAGTACTTGGCAAACTGTAACCTGGCCATCCTATTTTTATGGCTAACCATCTTGCAGTGTAGCCTGAGTATTTATGTTCATGAAGTCTTCTGCCGTCAGTGGTCATTGACAAATCCTGACTCCTGAAGAGTGTTTCCGATCTGTCGAACAGGTGTTTGGGTTTTTTTCTTTATTATAGAGAGAATTCTTCTGTCATCATCTGTGGAGGTCTTCCTTGACCTGCCAGTCCCTTTGCGATTAGTAAGCTCACCAGTGCTCTCTTTCTTCTTAATGTAGGTATGTTGTAAAACGTACCTGAAGCGTCGCTGAAAATCTGTCCTAGCCCGTGTGCGCGATTTTGGCGCCGTTTAGAGGGGGGCGGGTTTAAAACGCGATTTTCCCTAGGCTGTTCAAATCGAGGATGTTTAGCCTAGTTAATTATTAACGAAAAATCGCAGGAAGATTCCGTCGCTTGAGCTATTTTTAGTTTTAAGGGGTTCATTTACTTGTTATAGTAGGTTAAAAATTAACCTCTAAACCCGCGACCGCCAACAACGGGCCGGATCTCATACAGGGGACAACGGAAGGTAGGTTGTTTATTTTTACGTTAAAAAGGGCTTCTTAAGATCCCTTTATACAAAATTTAATGTTGCGAGTAGCTAATTTGGGGCCCATTATATCCCGCAATATTTTTCTGGGCATTTGGGGGCACAAATCTACCGCAATGTGAACGTTCTAAACCAGCGCGTTCCACAGGATTCCCCACTCGAAAGCTGATTTAAATGGCCATTAATTTACAGCAATTGAACACTAAATTCCTTCCATTTGGCCTATAAATTAATGTCAATGAGATTTAAAAATCATGTTTTATTGTGAATTCTTTGTGAATATTATTTGGACACTTAGGCTATTTAAAAATGTTAATCTTTTCTTAAGAAATGGATAGATGTTTAGATCTAGTAATTGAAGTTTGGAATTAGCTACAATTGGATAACTAACTAACTATATGCTTTAATTTCAGGTCATCCAAGTAAGATTATTTTATATTTGTTTCAGAATGCTTCAATCTATGATAACTGAAAATTTCATTCAGTTCTCTTAATTTTTAAGAAAGTTATGGGCTTTTGACTGTCCACGATCACAGCTTTTTTGTTATGTCCATAGAAAATCAATAGGGAATAAGATGCTAATTTCCGAGTATGAAAATGGCCATAACATTTTTAATACTTGAGATATGAAAGTGAATTAGGTGTCAAATTAAACTTCCTTTTATGCTTTATCTGATGGGATAAATTGCAGACTTGATTTTTAAAATCTCAAAATTTTGTAACATTGCTACTTAATGACATTCCAAACAGTTGATTTTTGTAAGTATAAGGTTTGGTTGGTGTCTCTAACAGTTTTATTCTTGTTTCTCAGTCGCATAATGGCTTCTTTGACTTTCATTGGCACAACTTTGGTCCTCATGTTGATAAACAGCAATAAGTTTCCAAAGGTGATGGAAAGACTGGAGGAAAGGCAAGGTGCTAAGAGCTCTCTTATACCTGCATTAAGGAGGCATTTAAATACACGTGAGCAATTACAAACGCCTGTGATGCCATGTCCCAAACATTATGGTGCCCTGAAATGGGGGCCTATGTACAAGCACAGTTGTAATTACTACATGGTGAAACCAAAATGTATAAAAATTGCCTTGAATAAAATCTGACAATGTGCACTTTCACCACATGATGTTTTTCTATTACATATGTCCAATTGTGGAGTACAGAGGCAAATAAATAAATGATGGGCCTTTGTCCCAAACATTAGGGATGGCACTGTATTCCCTTTCTCCAGCGAAGCTGTCTGACCCGCTGTGATAGCCAGTATTTTGCGTCCATCTTACAAGAATGAACAATGAGCCTTGCAATAATTCCCGCTGCGCTCAAATTATTTCCTTCTCCCCTCTTACGGCACATTATGCAGCCTTTGAAGTGATGATTAGACAATCATACATTTATGAAATGTTGACATTTCAAGTTCACTTGACCTTCAACACATTCAGCAGCGGAGAAATAATGACAACACAGAAAACACCATTTACTGGGATAATGTAGAGTACCAGTTGTTCAGATGTTTCATTTTGCATTCCACAAATTGAAATCTCGATTTAACTGTGAAACACAGGGATTATTTTGATAGGAATCATTTAGCTTTCTCCTTACTGACTTAGATCTTCTATTTATGCAGCAAAGTATCTGCACAGAAATAAAAGTCATGTACAGTTTTATAACTGGTATGCGGATAAACGTTGCTGAAAAGCTTCTTACATTTTCTATTCCACTGAGCTGAATCCACTGTTAAAGAGAACCCTAGAACAGCGCAGGAACAGGCCATTTGGTCCTCCAAGGAAAGACACAAAGTATTGGAGTAACTCAACGGGTCAGGCAGCATCTGTGGAAAACGTAGATAGGAGAGGTTTCGGGTCAAGACCCGACTTGAGACTCCATGTTTGTATTGACTAAGATGCAAATCAAACTAATCCACTCTGCCGGAGCACAATCTGCATCCCACCATTCCCTGGAGAGGAATGGGTGACATTTCGGGTCAAGACCCTTCTTCAGACCCATTCCTTCTCTGCAGAGATGCTGTCTGTCCCGCTGAGTTACTCCAGCATTTTGTGACCCATTCCTTCTTTCCAGATATGCTGCCTGTCCCGCTGAGTAACTCCAGACTTTTGTGTCTATCTTCTGTTTAAACAAGCATCTGCAGTTTCTTCCTACACATCCCTCCATTCCCTGCCTGCTCATGTGCCTTTCTAAATGCATTTTAAACAATGCTATTGCATCTGCTTCCATCTCGTCCTCTGGAAGTGCATTCCAGGCACTACCAAGAGTCAAGAGAGTTTTTGGTCATGTGTCCCAGATAGGACAATGAAATTCTTACATGCTGCAGCACAACAGAATATGTAACCATAATACAAAACGGAAGATAAAAGTTCAGTGTGTCTATAGACCATATACCATATATACACAATAAATGAACAGATATAGTGCAATAATAATAACAGACTGTTACCACTCTCTGCGTAAAACATTTACTTCACAAATCTCCTTTAAACTTTTCGCCGCTCCTCTTATATTTATGGCCATGAGGATTAAAAATTCTATTTTTGACTTTCATAATTTTATAAACTTCTATCAGGTCTTGCACTCAGCCTCTGATGCTCCACAGCACTCTCCAAGTTGGTCTAACTTCACTTTATAGCTAAGATAGACACAAAGTGCTGGAGTAACTCAGCTGGTCAGGTAGCATTTCTGGAGAAAAGGAATAGGTGATGTTTCAGGTCGAGACTCTTCTTCATGGATACACTCTCCAATCCAAACTAACATCTACGTGAAGGTCTTCTGCGCCTTCTTCAAATTCTCCACATCTGTCCTGAAATGGAACAATCAGAACCGCACACAATATTCCAAAGGTTGCCTCACTAACGTTTTGTACAACTGCCACATGATTTCCAAATGTTTATACTCAATGCCCCAACTGATGAAAACAAGCATGCCGTCCGTATACCTTCCTTACCACCCTATCTGCTTGTGTTGCCACTTTCAAGTAGCTACGGACTTGCAACCCAAGATCCCTCTGTACATCAATGTACACGTCTGCCATGAACTGTAGGCATTCTTCATGCACTTGATCTCCCCAAATGCAACACCGTATACTTGTCTGAATTAAACTCCATCTTCCATTTCTCTGCCCAACCAAGCTACATGCCATCGTATCCTTTGGCAAACTTTCTCACTAACTACAACTCTGCCAATTTCTTTGTGTTTCTGTGTTGTCTTTGCAGACTACTCCGCCATTCAATCATGGCTGATTAAAAAAAGGAAAATGTAATATCATTAAAAAATGTCATACCCTTGGAGTAAAGAGTTTTATAGAAAGTTATATTTATGCTTCTAATGAGAGGCAAACTACATAACCTACTTGTGTTCTGCTGATTCTCCTTTGTTGCACTTACAATGTGAATAAAACAAGCTTCTGCAATTTCCTGAAATTCACTATCAAACATATGCTGCTAATATCATATGTCACATGTCACCAATTCAATATACCTGCAGGTTCCCTGTCTGAAATTCAATCTACTTGCAGATTCCACACAATTACAAATCCAATTTTTCCTTCAAGTCCCAGGTCACAAAACTACAATACATGGGACTTCTTCATTTTCAAACTTGCTTAATTCAAATGATTAATTCAAATTGAAATTGCATCAAAGTAATCTTTGATTGAGAACACATGGACGGTATATAGTTTAATTCAAACCTCTTAGTGCATGTTAATGGCTCATTTGAATTTGAATTCAAATTCTAATTCCCAATCTAAATAGTTTGCGACCTGTGATGCCTAATGATTCATTCAAAGACAACCCGTCTCATACAGTCTAGAGGCTTTCTGGCATTATAATGCGAGAAGAGACAAATTCATCTGCCAAAGAACCTCAAAGCAATGTGTCCATAGCACGAAAATCATATCACACAACAAATGCCCATTAACTCCTGGTCTGTATTCAGAGTTACAAATATCTATGTTTCAGACAGTACCAGCATTTAATTTTGTAAATTTTAAATTTAGAGATACAGTGAGGAAACTGGTCCTTCAACCCACCGAGTCCACGCCGCCCAGCGATCACCCGTACATTAGCTCTATCCTACACACTAGGGACAACTTACAGAGGTCAATTAACCTATAAACCTGCACGTCTTCGTGGGAGGAAATCGGAGGACCCTGTAAAAACCCACGTGGTCATGGGGAGAATATACAAACTCTGTACAAACAGTTACAGTGCCAGGATTGAACCCATGCGCTCTAAGGCAGCAATTTTACTGATGTGCAACCATGCCCCCCACCCCCACCCCATTTGAAGACAACATTTTACTGCTGAAAACTGGGAAGAACCGAGTTAAAAAAGAGTGAACAGAATGAGGAAATTGGTTCGAAACATGCCAATTTCACTCGTTCTAAACAAGAACCAAGTGTGTCACTCGAAACATAGTCAATATTTGGAAACGATATACTGGTTAAGAAGGAACTGCAGATGCTGGAAAATCAAAAGGTAGACAAAAGTGCTGGAGAAACTCAGCGGGTGCGGCAGCATCTATGGAGCGAAGGAAATAGGCAACGTTTCGGACTGAAACCCTTCTTCAGACAGGTGTATGGTGTTTTTTTAAGCCAAAGGATACAAATTGCTGGAGTAACTCAGCAAGTCACAAGGCATCTCTGTTGAACATGGATAGGTGACATTTTGGGTCGAGACACTTCTTCCGACTATGAACTGGGATCTCAACCCGAAACATCACCTACCCATGTTATCCAGAGATGCTGCCTGGCCTGCTGAGTGATTCTAACACTGTGCATTATCCAGCACTTGCAGTTTCTTGTTTTAATTTTTTTTAGGCTTATAATTGCCACATGTACCAAGTACAATGAAAAGCTTTGTTTTGCATGCTATCCAAACTGATCAGACATAGATTAAATCATTTCAAACTCAAACACAATAGGTGGAGCAAAGGGAAAGATACAGAGTGTGGAATATAGTTCTCAGTGTTGCAGGGCATTGCAGTTTGTGCAGCGTAATGTTCGTTTAGCTGTGCTGTTCGACATTCTTTGAGACTGCAATTGACGTTAAGAAATTATTGTACAAAGGCATTCGTCAAGGATTAAAACACTCAGCCTCCATGGGTTCCATGAACAATTTACCTGCATTGTTGACATGTTGGCATTAAGATTAACTGCCTGTTGAGCAGAATTACCTATTGATAAATCCATTGCTTAAGCTGTCCCTTGGAATCAGATGCGAAAATGAAAAGCAACAGATCAAATTTAAAAAACTGCCATAGTTTGTTGAAAGTGGCATCACGGGCACATCAAGTGGCCAAAAAGGCTTTTTGCACATTGGCCTTCATCAGTCGGAGCTTTGAGTATAGAAGTTGAGAGGTCATGTTACAGTTATATAAGACATTGGTGAGGCTGCATTTAGAGTATCTCCAGGAGGTGGCCCTAGATATCATGGGTGCATTGGTGATCATTTTCCAATGTTCTCGCGACTCTGGATCAACTCCTGTGGACTGGAGGGTAGCCAATGTAACCCCACTTTTTAAGAAAGGAGGGAGAGAGTAAACCAGGAATTATAGACCAGTTGGCCTTACACCGTTAGTGGGGAAGATGCTTGAGTCGATTATTAAAGATGTTATAACCGCATTTGGAAAGCAGTGACAGGATCGGTCAAAGTCAGCATGGCTTTATGAAGGGGAAAACATGCTTGACTAATCTTTTGGAATTTTTTGAGGATGTAACAAGTAGAATGGATATGGGAGAGCCAGGGGATTTGGTGTATCTGGATTTTCAAATAGTCTTTGACAAGGTCCCACACAAGAGATTAGTGTGCACAATTAGAGCACATGGTATTGGGGGTATGGTGCTGGCATGGATAGAGAACTGGTTGGCAGACAGGAAGCAAAGAGTAGGAATTAATGGGTCCTTTTCAGAATGGCAGGCAGTGACTAGTGGGGTGCCGCAAGGCTCGGTGCTGGGACCCCAGTTATTTACAATATATATTAACGATGTAGATGAGGGAATTAAATGTAACGTCTCTAAGTTTGCAGATGACACAAAACTCGGTAGCAGTGCGAGGAGGATGCCATGAGGCTGCAGGGTGACTTGGATAGGTTGGGTGAGTGGGCAGATGCATGGCAGATGCAGTATAATGTGGATAAATGTGAGATTATCCACTTTGGTGGCAAGAACTGGAAGGCAGATTATTATCTGAATGGTGTCAGATTAGGAGAAGTGGAGGTGTAACGAGACCTGGGTGTGCTTGTACATCAGTCACTGAAAGTAAGCATGCAGGTACAGCAGGCAGTGAAGAAAGCCAATGGCATGTTGGCCTTCATTGCGAGAGGATTTGAGTTTTGGGAGCAAGGAGGTCCTACTGCAGTTGTACAGGGTCCTGGTGAGACCGCACCTGGAGTATTGTGTGCCATTTTGGTCTCATAATTTGAGGAAGGACATTATTACTATTGAGGGAGTGCAGCATAGGTTCACCAGGTTAATTCCCGCGACAGCGGGACTGATATATGATGAAAGGTTGGGACGACTGGGCATGTATTTGCTGGAATTTAGAAAGATGAGAGGGGATCTTATAGAAACATAAAATTCTTAGAGGTTTGGACAGGGTAGATGCAGGAAAAATATTCCCGATGTTGGGGAGTCCAGAACCAGGGGTCACAGTTTAAGAATAAGGGGTAGGCCATTTAGGACTGAGATGAGGAAAACCTTTTTCACCCAGAGAGTTGTGAGTCTGTGGAATTCTCTGCCACAGAAGGCAGTGGAAGCCAATTCGCTGGATGTTTTTAAGAGAGAGTTAGATTTAGCGCTTAGGGTTAAGGGAATCAAAGAATATGGGGAAAAAGCCAGAACGGGGTACTGATTTTGAATGATCAGCCATGATCCTATTGGATGGTGGCGCTGGCTTGAAGGACCGAATGGCCTACTCCTGCACCTATTTTCTATGTTTCTATGTATTGTGTTCAGTTTTAGGTACCATGTTATAGTAAAGATGGAAATGGTGCAGAGACGATTTACGAAGTTGTTGCCAGGACCAGAGGACCTGAGATATCGGGCAAGGTTGAGCAGGCTGGGAATCTATACCTTGGAGTGCAGGAGGAATGAGGGGTGAACATATAGTGATGTACAAAATCATGAGAGGAACAGATTGGGTAGACGCACAGAGTCTCTTGCCCAGAGTAGGGGAATCGAAAACCAGAGAACATTGGTTTAAGGTGTGGGGGGAAAGATTTAATAGGAACATGAGTGGTAACTTTTTCACACAAAAGGTGGTGGGTGCATGGAACTAGATGCCAGAGGAAGTACTCGAGGCAGGTACTATCACAATGCTTAAGAAACATTTACCAGGAACATGGATAAGACAGGATTAGAGGGATATACCTGTAGGCCAAATGCATTCAGGTGGGACTAGTGTAGAAAAGACATGTTGGCTGGTGTGGGATAGTGGGGCCAAAATGCCTGTTTCCATGCTGTAAGACTCTATGACACTCCCTACATACTAGGGGCAATTTTATAGAGGCCAGATGAATTGCAAACCCACACGTCTTTGGAGTGTGGGAGAGAACCCGGAGAAAACCCACGTGGTCACAGAGAGAACGTGCAAACTCCACACAGACAGTACCCAATGTCAGCATTCAACCCAGGGCTCTGGTTATGTGAGGCAGCAGCTTTACTTGCTGCACCACCACCTTTCTCTGCTTGACTTTGCTGCTGAATATGCCATTGGTAAAAATCAAACATAATTCACAGCAGTTTGCAACATGAGGTAGAGTTGCTGCCTCACAGCGCCAGAGACCCGGGTTCGATCCCTACCTCGGATGCTGTCAGTATGGAGTTTCTACGTTTTCCCTGTGACTGCATGTGTTTTCTCCGGGTGCTCCGGTTTCCTAGCACACTCCAAAGACGATGATTTATACTATATTGTCACATGTGACAAGTCACAGTGATATTCTTTGTTTTGCATACCCAAGGTGTGCAGACCCCTGAGAGTCAGGGGTGAGGGAAACCAGAGGTAACTGGATGTGCAGGTTTGGCTTCGGTAAAATTGTAAATTGTCCCTAGTGTGTCAGAGAGGGCTCGTGTACGGGGTGATTGCTGGTCAGTACGGACTCGAAGTGCCTGTTTTCACACAGTGTCTCTAAAGTCACCACCCCACTTAATATTAGATCTCTTCATCTAATCTCTTTGATATTAGATGTTAGTCCCTTCATCTTTATCATAACACATGCTGGACCACCTGTGCTGTAGCCATGAGCCAAATGAGGCAGATTTTCCAAAACACCATGAACTGGGAAACAGTAGCAATATGTATATCTTGCACAACTTCCAGGCATCAACAGTAATTCAGAAATTAATCTTGCCAAATGAATTGCAGCAGATGTGAATAATTATAAATCTTGACATGCATAAATCATACATTATGCGAAAATAAATTTCACTGTGAACGCACAGAATGCTAAGTTTTATGTTAAAACTCTGGCTCCAGGTCGGAGGATCATAGGGAGAGAAATGCGTGCATAAAAATCTTGATAGGTTGCTGTCCGTAGGGAACGAGGCACAGCCTGAGAGGCATTCTTTGGACGGGATTTAGTGGTGGCTGTGTCTCTGTCCACAGGTTGCAGCTTCCTGTGTTCCAACTGGCTTGAAACACCACCTATTCCTTCAACTTTAACTATTCACTTTAACTCCCCTCCCCACACTGACCTTTCTGTCCTGGGCCTCCTCCATTGTCAGAGTGAGGCCACACACAAATTGGAGGAACAGCACCTTGTATTCCACTTGGGCAGCAAACAACCCAGCCTTATGAATATTGATTACTCTAACGTCAAGCAAGTCTTGCTTCCCCTCTCTCTCCGTCCCTCCCCATCTTACTCATCGTACCAGTTTCACTGTCGTCCAACAGAGTTTCACTGTTGGTATCACCTTCCCCACAGCTAACAATGGACCATTGTGGGCTCCTCCTTTCCTTGATCGTCATTGCTGGCTTTCATTTGTCCTTTTGCATACCTTTTATCATTTGTTCTTTGTATCTTTTCATACCTCTAGTTTCCCTCTCCCCTGTCTCTCAGTCTGAAGGAAGGCGTTGACCAGAAACATCACCTGTTCCTTTTCTCCAGAGATGCTGCCTGACCTGTTGTGTTACTCCAGCACTTTGCGTTTATCTCCCTGGTTTCCTATTAAACAAGAGCGACTGTGCAGTACAAAAGCTTATTTGGGTGAAATCCTTGAAGGAACAGGGACAGCATATTATAAATGCCGTTCATTAAATAGATGGATGCGCAGATATATGTAAATTGATGCATTGAAATCCTAGTTGGAATCCCGAGTTCAGAATTTTGCTTCCTTCTCAGTTTACAATGTAGATGTCTTGGAGCATAAAATTATGGTAGCTCTAATCAGTTCTTAAAGATTAAATAAGTTCTTCTGCTTTTATGAACCGTTGTTCATAAAATCAGAAGAACATCTCTATTATGAGAATAGACACAAAATGCTGGAGTAACTCAGTGGGACAGGCAGCATCTCTGGAGAAAGTTCAGAAGAACTCTGAAGAAGGGTCTCGACCCAAAACGTCACCCATTCCTTCTCTTAGAGATGCTGCCTGTCCCACTGAGTTACTCCAGCTTTTTGCATTTATCTTCAGTTTAAACCAACATCTGCAGTTTCTTCCTACACATATCTCTATTATGAGTTCAATTTCCTCAAACCGGATGGGTCACGAGACTTTAGACTTTAGAGATACAGCATGGAAATCAGACGTACAAAGTTGATTGGTTACCATATGTAAACAGAAGAGGCGGGGTGAAAATAAAGGAATCATTTTTAATAAATGTAGCTTAATCTTTAATGGATTTACCAGCACCTTTCTACCTATTGGTGTGGTGTGGCGGCGCCTATTGGCAGCGGCTCGACTACAGTCCGTCTGTCTTTTTTTTAGTTTTTGTCTTGTTAAATGTATGTCTTGACTCTAGTTTTTATTATTTTTATTTTATTATTATTTTTCTTTAGCTGTGTATATGTTGGGGGTGGAGGAAACCGTTAATCTCTTCCCTGTACGGGGACCCGACTTTTTCCCTGTCAGGTCTCCGATGTCGTTGGGCCTAACATCGTGGAGCCGGCGGCGGCCTCCAGCCGGGACCAACCTGAGGGCTCCAGACGCGGAGCCTGCAGGCCTGACGTCGTGGAAATGGCCGTCTTCGGAGCGGGAAAAGCTGTGGTGGCGCGCGGCTGCGTCCCGACTTCGGAGCCTCGGAGGCTCCAGCCACAGGCCTGGTGGACAGGAACATCGGGAGCTCGTAGGTCCCTAGTGGGAGACCGCTTTTCGGAGCTCCCGCAACGGCAACTGCTCCCGTCAGAATCGCGGGGTTTAAATGACTCGGAGCGGGGCCTAACATCGCCCGGCGCGGCTTAAACGGTCGCGGGACTTACCATCGACCGCCGGGGGCTTTAACATCGGGAGCCCCAGTCGCCTCGACACTGCAGTTGGACTGCTGGACCGCGGGAGAAGAACTAAGGGAAGAGTTAAGACTTTTGCCTTCCATCACAGTGAGGAGGTGCTGGAGATTCACTACGATGGATGTTTGTGTAAATTGTGTTAAGTGTGTGTCTTGGGCTTTTTTGTATTGTAAGACTGTCGAAAATGCAATTTTGTTCAAACCAAGCTGTTTCAATGACAATAAAAGGCATTCTATTCTCTATACTATTCGTCTGCAATAAAAAGCACCAGGTCGTGCTGACTTAAACATGCAAGCTGTGCCTCTGTGCCGTCCGTGGTAAAATGCGGTAACAAGGTGAAATGTGTTGTTGGGGAAATCCATAAGATTCCAAAAGAATACTTTGGGCTTTTGGTTGAAAAATCTGTTTCAATTTTTCTCAGATTTCTTATCTTCTCTTTAGTAACAGTTCGTTATGTGGTTCCTGCAGACTCCATTACGTGCTGGTGGAATTAACTCTGTTGCAAATTTCTACATTTCACCTAACCTTTACGCATTCACTTTTGACTTACCGAGTCCGCACTGACCAGTAATCCCCCAGTACACTAGCACTATCCTACAAACCAGGGACAATTTTACGAAAGCCAATTAACCTACAAATCTGTACGTCTTTGGAATGCAGAAGGAAACCAGAGCACCTGGAGAAAACCCACGTGGTCACATGGGGAATGTATAACATCTAAAATGTTTAAAAATATAGACAGCATCTGTAGTCAGGATCAAAACCGGGTCTCTGGCGAGATAAGAGCAAATCTACCACTGCGCCACCGTGCTAGCTTTTGTATCTTTCCTTTTTAAAAAAAAAACTTACACTTGTTTTGCCAGCCATTGAATGCTCAGAAATTCCTCTCACACAAGGTTAAATTATTAACAGCATTTCCAATAAATGTTTGCAGTATATGTTGTTCGGAAAGCTGCATCTCAACATTGGAGGAACCAGTATAGATTATGCCACCGTTTCAATGAGCACCTGCACTCTGCCTGCAAGCAAAACTATTAACTCCCTGCCATTTGTCACTTTAATTCCTCATCACTCACCCTTCCCCAACACATTTTGTTCCGATGCATACATCAGAAACTGCACCTCACCATCCTACAATGTCAAATTGCAGCCCTGATGAAAACAAGCATTAAATCCACTCTTCCAGTTGTGGAGGCATTCATTATGCACCTGTTCTCCGATTGAATATCGCAAATTATGTCGATTTACAACTTAAGCATTACCTCCAGTCAACTCAAAATTTATTATGGGAGGCCAACTTAATAATGCATCCAACAATTGAGAATTCTTGAAGTATTTTTTCTATAACTAAAGTTGTTTACAATATCAAGAATCTGAGAGAAAGACCCATGATTGGGCCATTGGGTCTCCACTGCCTACATTGTTATTCACGATCATAAAGGCAGATGAGTTTAGTTTAGAGACCCAGTGCGGAAACAAGCCCTTCGGCCCACCGTGTCCACGCAACCAATGATCACCCATACACTAACACTATCCTACACACTAAGGAAACAACGTGCTTTGTATGCTCATCCATTAAGAAGTCATTTTCCACTCATTCAAAGCATCTATCTCTTTACAACTATGAGATTTATTCCATAGCATTGCCTTGTGAACTCTACATTTTGTATTTCAGAGCAAATACGACTGGAGTTAAATCTACAAACAACTTCTGAATGCTGATCTAAAGAATCACTTTCAGGCTGTCCTTGGTGATCTTCCATATTTTTCTACAACCTAAAGCTGTAAATTATGAAGAGCAGAACACTACCTGTTGGAGGATTACATCTCTAGATCCCTGTTGCATTTTGCAGGTAGTTATCGCTCTGCCTCTGGCTGGGCAATAATCCTACCTTTTACATATCTTTCATAAATGTCCAATCCCGGATTATGAAAGCACATTTAACTTGCAAGTGTGGCAGAGCTGCAGTGTGGGAAATGAAGACTTCTTTTGTAACTAACATTTGCTCAGCTATTCACCTTCATGTTTTGCATCTGCCTGGATTGCCAGTTTTCGTGCAGAACAAAAGACAGATCTTAGAGCATAACAGACGAACGAACGTGCACAAAATGAATTATTGTTCTTCAAATGTGAGAAGTATTGATCTTGTGGGAAATTAATAATTACTTTGTCCAAAATGTAACACAGTAGCACATCTGCAAAAAAAAACACATTCCATTGGCTCTTTGATTATGTGTTTCATGAACCTAAATTTCTCATTTTGGACAGGAAACTGTGTGGTAGTAATCGCCACATAGGAAAGTTATCCATCAAGCAGTTTTTTGTTTCAAAATCTTGCTTTCTCCGGTAGCCAACAGTACAAGAGACCCAGGTTTGATCTTGACCTTTGTTGTTCGCAGGTTTCTCCCTGTGCCCGCATGGGTTTCCACCGATCTCGTTCCACATCCCAAAGATGTGCGGATTTGTAGATTAATTAGCCCTCTGTAAATTGTCCCGAGTGTGTCAGGAGTGGATTCAAAAATGGGATAATATAAAGCTAGTATGAAAGGGTGTGTCATTATGCATTGCATTGTGGCACAGTGGTGCAGCGGTAGAATTGCTACCTCACAGCACCAGAGACCCAAGTTTGATCCTGATTATGGGTGCTGCCTGTATGGAGTTTGTCCGTTCTCCCTGTGACCGTGTGAGTTTTCTCCAGGTGCTCCCACACTCCAAGCACGTATAGGTTTGTAGGCAAATTGGCTTCTGTAAATTGCCCCTGGTGTGTAGGACAGAAATCATGTACAGGGGCGATTGCTGGCCGGTGCTGTTTCAGAGGGCCGATGGGCTTGTTTCCACGCTGTATCTGTAATCCTGGACAATACAATACAATACCTTTTATTTGTCATTTGAACCTCACATGAGGTTCAAACGAAATTTGGTTTCTGCAGCCATACAAATAAAGAACCAAGACACACACCAACACAATTCAATTCACATAAACATCCATCACAGTGAGTCTCCTCCTCACTGTGATGGAAGGCAAAGACTTGTCTCTCCCCTGCTCTCCATTCCTCTCCCGAAGTCGAGGTCAAAGCCCCCGGCGGGCGCTAGCAAGTCCGCGGCCACTCAAAGCCACGCCGGGCGATGTAGGGCCCTGCCCCGGGTCTTGGTGTTGGAGCCCCCGGCGGGCGCTAGCAAGTCCGCGGCAATTTACAGCCGCGCCGGGCGTTGTAAGGCCTCCCTCCAGGTCACTCTAATCCTGGACTATCAGGTAGAAAATAACATGACAGTCCAGGCTTAGAGATAGAGTGCAGAAACATGCCAACCAGCCCTCTAAAACAACACCGGCCAGCAACCGGTCTGGATGAAAGACCGGTTTCCCAATCTGAAACCCTTTCCTCCATTCCCCTCCGCAGACACTGCCTGAATGACCTGTTAGGTTCTCCCAGATGCTCTCCTTTTTGGTTTTGTGTTAGAGAAACTAAAAGGGACTGTTTCCACGCTGTATCTCCAAAGTCAAAAGAGTCACAGACAACATTTCCAGGAAGCATTCCAATTGCTGATTAGAAATTGTGATTTCAAGGTTGTGTTGCATAAATTTCCTGGCTGGCTAATATTTACAGGGTATCTTGCTGTCTCCAGTAAACAGACATGGATGGATAATGCAATAACTTATCTTCTGCAGCTGAGACCTACCAAGCATGTTAAAACATATTTCCATTTATAAGTCATTTAAAAACATCTAAAACAAAACAGTTGGATTTTCTTCCATTGCACTTGAGTATAGAGGAAGATCTCACACAAACATTACAACATTGACCACGCTTCAAAGGTACTTTAATGCACCCGTCCCACTTAGGCGACTTTTTAGGTGAGTGCAGTGAGACTATGCAGTCGCCACATGGTCGCCACATGTATGCGGGTGGTTGCCGGGGAGTCGCCTTCATGGTCGTAAGGAGTTCCCGCATTCTGGGAACTAGTTGTGGCCTCATTCTGGTCGCGGCGACCAGAATGAAGCCGCCATGGAGAGTAGCGAGAATTCTCGTGCCGTAGGTGACTGGTAATGTTAAATGTCCACCGAGCTTCCCAGCCGTGTATCTCTGGCTTCAGTTGTTTCCACTCCTTCTTCCCCCCTTTTAAAGGACTTACCATACACTGTGCTTTAGTGTGTGTGTGTGTGTGTGTGTGTGTGTGTGTGCTTTTGTGTGGGCTTTCATGTGTGCTTGCGAGTGTGCTTGCGAGCTTATGTGTGAGCGTGTAGGTTTTTGGGCCTGAAAATTCCCCGCAGGCCCAAAAATCGCCACAGGCTGCAAAGGGCTTCCTGAGACTTTGGAAGGACCAACATAATTCCAAGTTCGTCCTTCAAATCAAAGGGCAGGAATAGCTGGCTCCAGCGGTCTTGCCATTTACTGTGTGGATTCCCCCACTGCTCTTGGCAAGGATTTTGTCTCTATCTTTGGTATAAACTAGCATCTGCAGTTCCTTTTTATTGCATTAACCTGTCTTTTATCTTTTTAAAATTATGACAGTACCTGTCTTAATTACCTCCTCTGGCAGCTCATTCCATATACCCACCACCCTATATAAAGTTCCTTGTTATTATTTTAAAAGAAAATCTGCTACGGTTTGTTCAATCTCTGATGCAGAAATGTAATGAGTTAGAGTAGCAATGCTTTAATATGCAGCCTGATAAAAACAGACAGATCCTTTGGCTGCCAAGAGCACATTGACCATCAAGCACAAATTTATATTATTTCTACACTCATCCCATTAAAAAAATATATATATATATATATATATATATATATTTTATTTTTAATATTCACCCCATATTCCCATCAACTTCTCCCAAATCCTACCATTCGCCTGCACAAACGTGGATTGCTTTCAGAAATGGATTGTTTTCTCTGGAACACCAGAGGTTGTGAGGAGACCGATAGAAGTATATACAAAAGTTCTGGCAGGCAGAGATAGGGTACTCATCCAGAACCTTTCTCGCAGGATAGAAAACAATTAAACTACAGAGCGTAGCTTTAAGGTGAGAATGGCTAAGTTTAAAGGAGACGTGTGGGACTTTATTTTTTTTTCCACTGAGAGAACAGAAGAATGACAACTGTTGCCCTGATAAAGGCAGTACAGAAGATGTATCTTAGCTTAGAGAATCAAAGTCTGCAGAGGGCTCCCGACCCAAAACGTCACCAATCCATTTTTGCCAAAGATGCTGCCTGACCTGCTGAGTTACTCCAGCACTCTATGCCTATTCTTTTTGCAAGACAACATCTGCAGTTCCTTCAGCCTACATTTTCCTGCCAATGTCTTCCATTCCTTGCTCGTACTCAGCTCCACTCGTACCGATAACATGTTTTGATTTTCTCATGAAAAGGAACTGCAGTTGCTGGTTTACATCAAAGAAAGACACAAAATGCTGGAGTGACTCAGTGGGTCGGGCAGCATCTTTGGAGAAAATGGATAGGTGATGTTTCGAGTCAGGACCCTTCTTCAGACATATAATGGTGTTCTTTTGAATAATTAGATGTCCATTCCTTTGATATACAAACCCCCAACAGGATAAGTGAATCATCTGTCGTGAACAAGAGAAGTTAAGGAGAGTGTTAATTTGAAAGAAGAGGAGTAAGACAGAGTGATTAGTATCTGGAAAGCACTGTCAGAGGTGGTGGAATGGGATACAATCACCGCAGTTAAAAAGGCATTTAGACAGACACTTAAACAGATAGGGCCATAGAAGGAGAAGGTTCTAATCAGGGCAAATGGGATTAGTGTGGATGGGCAAAAAAAGGTCAGTATGGGCACAGTGATCTGAAAGCCCACTTTTTGTACTAAACAAACCTCTGACGATGAAAAGGCTTATAGAAACATAGAGATTAGGTGCAGGAGTAGGCCATTCGGCCCTTCGAGCCTGCACCGCCATTCAATATGATCATGGCTCGGTATCCAACTCAGTATCCCGTACCTGCCTTCTCTCCATACCCTCTGATCCCCTTAGCCACAAGGGCCACATCTAACTCCCTCTTAAATATAGCCAATGAACTGGCCTCGACTACCCTCTGTGGCAGAGAGTTCCAGAGATTCACCACTCTCTGTGTGAAAAAAGTTCTTCTCATCTCGGTTTTAAAGGATTTCCCCCTTATCCTTAAGCTGTGACCCCTTGTCCTGGACTTCCCCAACATCGGGAACAATCTTCCTGCATCTAACCTGTCCAACCCCTTAAGAATTTTGTAAGTTTCTATAAGATCCCCTCTCAATCTCCTAAATTCTAGAGAGTATAAACCAAGTCTATCCAGTCTTTCTTCATAAGACAGTCCTGACATTCCAGGAATCAGTCTGGTGAACCTTCTCTGCACTCCCTCTATGGCAATAATGTCCTTCCTCAGATTTGGAGACCAAAACTGTACGCAATACTCCAGGTGTGGTCTCACCAAGACCCTGTACAACTGCAGTAGAACCTCCCTGCTCCTATACTCAAATCCTTTTGCTATGAAAGCTAACATACCATTCGCTTTCTTCACTGCCTGCTGCACCTGCATGCCTACTTTCAATGACTGGTGTACCATGACACCCAGGTCTCGCTGCATCTCCCCTTTTCCTAGTCGGCCACCATTTAGATAATAGTCTGCTTTCCTGTTTTGCCACCAAAATGGATAACCTCACATTTATCCACATTATACTGCATCTGCCAAACATTTGCCCACTCACCCAGCCTATAAAATTGCCAAAGACACAGGTAGATGAAAGAATGGGAAAGCATCCTAATTCAGTAAGAGATCAATACTAAAACGATATAGAAGCACACCCGACCATTCTCGTGAGAAATGTAAAAAGATACCACACAAATTTCTAACGATATGTACGAAGAGAAAGGCCAGCAATATTTTAAGAGATTACTGGGAAATAAGAAAATGGCAGGGAAACTAAACAAATATTTTGTATTTGGTTCCAGAAAAGACAAACAATAAACTCGTGAAAATAGTCACAAGTTCTAGTCCGAATGAGCTGAAAATAACTAGCATTGAAGCATGTAAGCATACTGGCTTGAAATCTCCAGGAAATGACTTGAATCCCATGATCTCAAAAAAGATGACTATGGATTCAATGGAAGTGTTAGCTGTCATCTTCTAAATGTCCATCAATCCTAGAAAGATTCCTCACGGATGAGAAAGTAACAAATGCAATGCTACAATATAAAAAAAGTAAGCAAAGAAGCAAGTATAATGCAGACTGGTTAGCCAGACAGCAGCAGTAATTGTAACTCGAGAATCATTATTGTTGAAGTGATAGAATAATACTTGGAGTATAATAACAAGACTAGACAGTGTCAGCATGCAGAAAAAAAGGAACTGCACACACTGGTTTACACAAAAGTACACAAAGTCCTGGAGTAACTCTGTGGGTCAAGCAGCATCTCTGGAGAACATGGATAGGTGACGTTTCAGGTTGGGACCCTTCTTTAGACTCAACAGTTATCCATGTGTAGGAAGGAACTGCAGATGCTGGTTTAAACCGAAGATAGACACAAAAAACTGGAGTAACTCAATGGGACAGATAGCACCTATTCCTTTCCCCCAGAGATGCTATCTGACCCACTGAGTTACTCCATATTTTTGTGTCTATCTCCTTCACCTATCCATGTTCTCTAGAGATGCTGCCTGACCCACCGAGTTACTCCAGGACTTTGTACGTTCACATCAACATGTATTTGGAATGGAAAATTATGTTCCTCAAATCTGCTGGAATATTTTTAATGGTGCATCTAACTGAATCAATAAAATAAAACTGCTGGATGTGGCACATTTGGCCTTTAAAAAACACTTTCAAACAAAGCTCAACATCTGAAATTGTAATGCGGAATTAGTGCACCTGGGTGATATTAAATTGATACAACCAAGGAGTAGCAACAGGCAGAAGTCAGAGTAGGAATACATAAGCAGTCCTCAACTTTTGACTTTATCCTTTAGAGATACAGGGTGGAAACAGGCCTATTGGTCCACAAAGTCCATGCCGACCAGCAATCACCACTTACACTAGGACTATCCTACACACTAGGGACAATTTTAACAATTTTACTGTAGCCAATTAACCTGCAAACCTGTACATCTTTGGAATGTGGGAGGTGGGAGGAAACTGGAGAACCCGGAGAAAACCACCCTGTGATAGGAAGAACATACAAACTCCATACAGACAGCACCCGTCGTCGGGATCAAATCTGGGTCTCTGGCGCTGTGAGGCAGCAACTCTACCGCTGTGCTGCCGTGCTGCCCCTCATTCGAAACTAGGTATCTGAAACTGGGGGACAGAGCCTATGAAAATAAGGAGCTGGTCATGCAGAACTGATTTAAGAACTTTCTTCATCCAGAAGGCAAAATAAATTTATATTTTGAGCTTTCCACCCAAGACGCTCACAGTACATGGAAGACAACAATTGATTGATTTTTTTGGAATTCTCTCAAACTGACTTGTCTCCCAAGATGGTCACTGAACCAAGGAATATATAGTTTGCGCAAAAATAGTGGGCCCCAAGGTAAAAATAAGCTGTATGGTGGAAGGGTTGAATAGCGGAACAGAAATGAGGGGTTGTGGCCTACTTTTTCCAATATTCCTCAGCTTCTTGTATACCAGGGAAACTTCCCTGATACATGGTTGCGGGCACTTTCAAATAATTAGACAGTCGATCATGCAAGCTCTATTCACCACCATTGACTCCATCTCCACTTCACGCTGTCTCGGGGAAATAACCAACATCATCAAAGACCTTTCTCACCCCGGCCATTCCTTCTTCTCCCCGCTCCTGTTGGGCAAATGACGTAGAAGCTTGAAAGTGCACACAACCAGACTCAGTGCTGGATTTAGATGAAGAGAGGCCCTAGGCTATTCCACTTGTGAGGTCCCTCCCAATCCCCCACCCCCACTACAAGAGGAAGATGGAAGAGTGTTTTACAAACAAAGCAATATATCCGGCCTTTTGAGGGAGAATACACAAGCCACTCTCCGCTATATGTTTCTCCATTGACTTTTGTTGAATAAAAAAGAGCCTTTGTGCAAAACCTAGACTGCTTTTTATACACTCGCTTGGAAATTGAAAATGGCCCACAACGATGCTGAACTTGAGAGGGGCCCCTTTCTACCCAATAGGATACGTCCTCATGTGATAATTCTGTCCACAAACCAATGTTTGTTACAATAGATCTATGATTGGCATCATCTATATCTGAGTCTGGAATACCTTGGACTTGGCCTACCTTACCAGGTGTGAGCTGAAAATTCTGACTATCCACATCAGGCTTTTGAATGGTCTTTCTATAAGCTGGGATTCTCTACTTCATTGTGGACATTGGACTTTGTCACAGGAACTATTGTGCTACAATGCTGAGAAGTAGAGAGTCATAGTCACACAGCGTGGAAACAGGCCCTTCGGCACAACTTGCCCACACCGCCCAACATGTCCCGCCTACACTTGTCCCACCTGTCTGCATTTGGCCCATATCCATCTAAACTGTCCTATCCATGTACTTGTCCAAATGTCTCTTAAATGTTGCGATAGTACCTCATTTAACAACCTCCTCCGGCAGCTCGTTCCATACACCACTACACTTTGTGTGGAAAAGTTACCCTTCAGGTTCCTATTAAATCGTTCTCTCTGTCACCTTCAGGTTCCTATTAAATCTTTCTCTCCCTCACCTTGAACTTATGTCCTCTGGTTCTCGATTCCCCTACTCTGTGCAAGAGACTCTGCGTTTACCCAATCTATTCATGATTTTGTACACCTCTATAAGATCACAACCTCATCCTCCTGCGCTCCAAGGAATAAAATACTAGCCTGCGCAAACTCTCCCTGTAACTCAGGCCCTCGAGGCCCAATATTCTTAATTCTGTATCGTTCCCTTCACTCTACCTATTGTACTTGAGTTTGACATTGATGTATAGATGTATACTATTATTGGACTTGATGCCATGCAAAACTGTTTTTTCACTGTACCTCAGTACACTAACAATAATACATCCAAACTTACAGTACCAATATAAAATATACTAAATGTGAAAGCATTTCTATGATTTCAGGTTTTTGATAAACAAATCACTTACTGATTTTGGAAATTTTCTGCATCAAAAATGTATTGAATATTGAAAGTCAGGGCGCACCTTGAGGAGGGCAAGCAGGTGGAGATCAAGATAAGAAAATCATCATCTGTTGATGTCCCCCCCCCCCTTATGAATTTCATGATTTAGTTGCAGCTTGAATAGTTTCTTAGATCCAGTCACAATGGCACTTTAGAACAATTTTCACATGTTCACACAAATGCAACAAAGAGTGTTGTCGTTCCTATGAAAAGTTTACCAAAGTGACTTGTTCCTTTGAGGCTGAAGATATAGCAAGGTCCTCTGGAAAGAATGCAGGAGGAGTTGTTGCCATTTTCACTATTGGGTTCATTGAAAATGTTTGCATAGGTGAAACTTTAGAGATACTGGAAACAGGCCCTTTGGCCCAGGGAGTCCACGCCTACCAGCGATCACTAGCACTATTCTAGACACTGTCACTAGTACACTAGCACTATTCTAGACACTAGGGACAATTTTACAGAACACCAATTAACCTACAAACTCTTTGGAATGTGGGAGGAAACCGGTGCGCCGGAGAAAACCCATGCAGTCACAGGGAGAACATAAGAACACCGCACAGACAGCACCTATAGTCAGGATCTAACCCGGGTCCCTGGCGCTGTAAGGCAGCAACACTTTGCAACATGTTAAAACAAAGGAAAAGAAAGTGCGTCAGGGTATTAACAGAATATCTGCTGATCTACAACTTGGATGGTTTCTAGAAAGATCTCACAATCTGTGTTTAGTTCCCCAGTGTGGAGGATTGAGGATCAGTGTGCACTGATTGTGGATGATCAGCCATGATCATATCAAATGGCAGTGCTGGCTCGAAGGGCCGAATGGCCTACTCCTGCACCTATTGTCTATTGAGATCACACTGAACTGTAAGTACTCAAGTGAATTGCGGTTTCATCTGCTCAAGCTGCCATGTTATTGTGTTACTGTATGTAGATTACAATATTGTGTTATTGTATTGCAGTGTTATTGAAAGTTCCACTGGAAATAATCATATTTAGGCTGCTTTTCTAATACATTCTGAAATATCATTGGGATTGTCATTGGTTCTCACATTTAACCAATAAAGAGTTCACCAGGGTCCAATTTCAGCTACACCATAGAAGCCAGGCCTTAGAGAAAGCTCTGGTTATAAGACGGAAAGATCATGAAGGACAAAATAAAAAAAAATCAATGTCCATTTTGTTTCAAAAACACAATCTATAAGATTATGCATCCAGAATGAATCAGGATGTGCAATTTCTCCAGATTGATACCAAGTTTATAGACACAATTTGCTGCAGTCAGTAGTGTAGACTCAGCGGGTCAGGCCACATCTCTGGAGAAGAGGAATAGGTGACATTTCAGGTGAAGACAGTTCTACCAGGTTTAGTTTGCAGACACAGTGTAGAAACAGGCCCCTCTTCCCACTGACTCCACGCCAACCAGCAATCACCTGTTCACAATTTCCATCCTACACGCAAGGGACAATATACAGAAGCCAAATGACCTATAAACCTGTACGTCTTTTGAATGTGGGAGGAAACCGGAGCACCCGGAGAAAACACACGCGGTCACAAGGGGGACATACACACTCCATACAGACAGCACCCGTAGTCATGATCAAACCCGGGTCACTGGCACTGTGAAGCAGCAACTCTACCACTGCACCATTTTGCTGTCCTCTGTTCCACAGTGCCGCCCTCGAGAGTTAAATTACAAAGGCCGATGCAATAACATTTCCAATATATTTCCCTAAATATAGGATAAGGGGCTTCAAATGTTTAAAAGGAAACAATAAGATAATATAGATAAATAAAATATACGCAGTGACTGGGCTAATAAAAAAAGGAACCTCTTTATCCAATCCATGTCTTATTCACACATTCCTTGAAACAACAGTAACAGATGAAATGCAAACTACTGCAGATGCTGCAAATCTGAGACAAAAAGAGAAAGTGCTGGAAAATCTCAGCAGGTCAGACAGCATCTCCAGAAATAGAAACAGTTATCAACTGGAAGTGAGGGCAATGCTGCTTCTCTTTCCACAGATGCTACCCAAGCTGAATGTTTCCAGTAATCACTGTGTTTTACTGACTCTATAATAACATTTTCTTATTGATTGCATGCTTGGAAGTCATAATGTTAGTGAGGTCCAGCTTCTGTCACGTCTTTTAAATGTGGGAGGAAACTGGAGCACCCGGAGAAAACACACGTGGTCACAAGGGGAACATACACACTCCATACAGACAGCACCCATAGTCAGGATTGAAGTGGGAGTACAGGATGTTAGTGAGGTCCAGCTCAAACATTAGCTTAGTTTAGTTTAGAGATATACCACAAAAGCAAGTCCTTTGGTCCAATGAGTCTGTGCTGACCAGCGATCCCAGCACACCCTACACTAGCCTACACACACACACACACACACGGGACAATTTACAATTACCTTGATTTATTTTTCCACTCACCAGCATCAAAGCATCTCAGCAGCATGCTTCATGTCTATTATGTTTATATTTAACATTTTAAAAAATTCACACTGAAAGCGAGGTTATGTTGCAGTTGTATAAGACGTTGGTGAGGCTGCATTTAGAGTATTGTGTTCAGTTCATGTTGTAGGAAAGACGTGATCACACTGGAAAGGGTGCAGAGAGATTTATGTTGCCAGGACTAGAGGGTCTGAGCTAAAGGGAAAGGGGGAGTAGGCTGGGACTCTATTCCTTGGAGTGCAGGCGGATGAGGGATGATCTCATTGAGGTGTACAAGTCATGAGAGGAATAGATCAGGCAGATGCACAGAGTCTCTTGCCCAGAGTGGGTGAATTGAGGACCAGAGGATATAGGTTGAAGGTGAAAGGGAAAAGATTCTACGGGGTAACCTTTTCACACAAATGCTGGTGAGTGTATGGAACAAGTTGCCAGAGGAAGTAGTTGAGGCTGGGACTATCCCAACGTTTAAGAAACAGACAGGTACATGGATAGGGCAGGTTTGGAGGGATATGGATCAAACGCAGGCAGGTGGGACAAGTGTGGCTGGCCTGTGGGGGGGGCTTGTTTCACTCTATGAAAATGACCAGAGGACTCAGTGTTCCCAGTATAGTTGTGGAAACTTGACTGAAGCCAGAAAGTGCAAACGCTCATCACCTTTGGACTGAAGGATGGTGAATCTGTGGAATTTATTGCCACAGAAGGCTGCGGAGTCCAAATCAATGGATATTTAAGGCAGAGATTCTTCATTAGAGTCTTACATCATGGAAACAGGCCCTTTGGCCGAACTTGCCCACAACGGCCAACATATCCACTAGTCCACATCTACACGAGTCCCACCTGCCTGCATTTGTCCCATCTTCCTCTAAACCGTCCTATCTATGTAACTGTCTAATTGTTTCTTGAATGCAGAGACAAAATGCTGGAGTAACTCAGCTGGACAGGCAGCATTTCTGGAGAGAAGGAATGGCTGATGTTTCAGTTCGAGAAAAGGATGGAGATGGGAAGATGTGGCCAGTAGTGGGATCCCATTGGAGGTGGCAAAAGTATTGGAGGATTATATGCTGTATGCGACGGCTGATGGGGTGGAAGGCGAGGACAAGGGGGGACTATCCTTGTTGCGAATGGAGGGAGGGGGAGCAAGAGCGGAGCTGCAGGATGTCGAGGAGACCTTAGTGAGAGCCTCATCTATAATGGAGGAGGGGAACCCCCGTTCAGTGCTACCACACTTCAACAACAAAAAATTCCTGAAATCCCAAATTTCCTGTAATTTGATGGTATTTCCTGATATTTTCAAAAATGCTTCCTGTGTGCTATTTGTTGTTGGGTTTTTTTCGCAGGCACACGTTAACAACACAAAGAAGAACAAGGCAAACATATCTATGCAACTACACCATGTCTGCCTGCTTCTGTTACTCACTTATACAGTGTTATGCAAGGCAGCTTTCGTTGCCTTCGTTTTTTTCAACCTGCTCTCATGTGTTATGTCTCAAGCTCTGACTCTGCTCTCTCCCTTCCTCCCTCCTATTTCCCTCCCTCCCTCTCTTTGTCCCTCCATCTCTCCCTCTCCTTCCCTCGATATTTCCCTCCCTCTCTCCATCTTTCTCCCTCCCTCTCACTCATTCTCCTTCCCTCTCCCTCCCTTGCCCTCCCTCTTTCTCTCGCTCCCTTTCCCTCCCGCTTCCTCCCTTTTTTCTCCCCCCTCTCTTATTCCATCCCTCCTTCTCTCCCTCCCTTGCTCCCCCTCCCTCTATCTCCCCCTCCCCTCCCCCTCCTCTCGCCCCCACTCCGTCCCCTCTCCCTCCTTCCCTCTCGGCCCCTTGAGCCCACCCACCGTTCTGTAAAATCAAGGACAACCTCAGTGTAACTGCAATCCCACCGCCCATTGGTAACTTTTCACCAAAGGCTTATCCAGAATTCTACCACTGCCTGAAAAATAATCAAAGGCTCAGCTTCCACTGAGAAAGAGAATTCCAAAGACTCATTGTTATACAAGAATTTTCCCGAACAGTCTGTGACCCATAGCGCTGTGGCCAGAGTGCTATATTTAGAACCCATAGCGCTGCAGTCGACAGCTCTTTGTTTAAATTCTCACGCGTTAAACTGACAGTGCTCTGTTTAAACCTTGGAGTGCCAAACCGGCAGTGCTGTGTGTATTATCTTTACACCCCTTCGTGGGCCGAATGTGGAAATTTCCTCAAATTTCCCAAAATTATTCCATTTATTTTGGGTAATTTCCTTCAAAGTGGAAACACTGCCCCCGTTTCCTATAGATTGATTGTTTATTGAATGTTGTGTTAGTCCCAGCCTCAACTACATCCTCTGGCAGCTTGTTCCCGATCTATCCTCTCATCACGTGTACCCGATTCTATCCTCTTTTGATTGTACACCTATATAAGATCAACCCTCATCCTCCTGCGCTCCAGGGAATAGAGTCCCAGCCTGCTCAACCCCTTCCCTATAGCTCAGGTCCTCTAGTCCTAGCAACATACTCGTAAATCTTTTCTGCACTTTTTCCAGCTTGACAACATTTTTCCATAACATGCTGCTGAAAAGTGAACACAATACACTAAATATGGTCTAATCTACATCTTATACAACTGCAACATGACCTCCTACCTTCTATACGCAATACTCTGACTGATAAAGGCCAATGTGCCAAAAGCCTTTCAACCCGAGAGGCCTCTTCCAATTAACTATGTATCTGTACTCCTAGATCCCTTGGCTCTACAACACTCCCAGAACGCGACTGTTCTGTGCAGGTTCTGCCCATGTTAGTGCTCCCCAAAAGCAACACCTCACATTTCTCTATTCAATTCCATCAACCATTCTGAAAGGTCTGAAGACGTGTCTCGACCCGAAACATCACCCATTCCTTCTCTCTAGAGATGCTGCCTGGCCCGCTGAGTTACCCCAGCATTTTGTGTCGACCTT
Organism: Amblyraja radiata; assembly: GCF_010909765.2. Classification (NCBI taxonomy): domain Eukaryota; kingdom Metazoa; phylum Chordata; class Chondrichthyes; order Rajiformes; family Rajidae; genus Amblyraja; species Amblyraja radiata. The sequence continues at coordinate 19,218,888 of NC_045960.1, read as the reverse complement.
CCATCAACCATTCCTCAGCTTACCTGCCCAACCAATTAAATCCCTGTTATAATTTTTGATAACCTTCTTCACTATTTATAATATGACGCTTTTGTGTCATCTGCAAACTTGCTACCCATGCCATATACATTTCGTACTGTCAAATCATTGATAGTACGGGTGTCAGATAGTACGGGTACGGGTTTCAGAGTTTATGGGGAGAAGGCAGGAGAATGAGGTTGTGAGGGAAAGATTGATCAGCTATGATTGAATGACAAAGTGGACTTGACCTCGTCCTGGTCCTTTGACATGAACATAAACACACAGACTTTGTTTCACTGGGAAGGGAGAAAGTCTACTCCATTGTAGGTTCCATTGGCTGAAGACATAAACCAATAGCTTTAAAAACTCTAAAACCAAATCCAAAGGGAAGGCTCTTTTTCTGGCAGAAAAACAATAAACAAGTCACATCGAATACAATTACCAAGAGGATATTGAGTATTTTTCCCCCAGTTGAGAGAACTGCTTCATTCTGATGAAAGGTCCTGACCTGAAACACCACCTATTCTTTTTCTCCAGAGATGTTGCCTGACTCACTGAATTACTCCAGCATTTTGTCTCTGTCTGCATCATTTGACTTCCTGTAGGTTCTATTGTATTCCTCATTTCCCTTTTCTCAAGCATATAAAATAATTCAATTAAGCTTTTTGTTCCCCTTTACTCTGCCATCGACGGACAGAATAAGAATCCAAATAAATCCATTTGTGCTTTTTTATTTCTCCGAGTACAGTTAGTTGCTCTAATTTTTAAGGACGGGTGCAATGTCACTTGAAGCCAGGTCAAGAACACCACCTAGAATGTAATAAGATGGAGGTTCAAATGCAATAGCAAGGGTGATGTTGCGATTCAAATACCTCAATCAAATATCAGCGATTCAAATGCCTCAATCAGAAGCATAAACTCACCAAATTCCTTTGGCACGGTGATGGAGTACAAACAGGTCTGGCCGCTTGAATAGTTGCGAGGATAATTCGGTGAAAGAACAACTCCTTGAGACCCAGTGTGTTGACCTCCGCATGGAGCTGAAAAGTGGAGAGATAACACCTCTTAGGTACCGACTGGCAAATACATGATTGAACTGAGCAGAAATATGTCTCATTGAGGATACTTTCGAGATACAGGGTGGAAACAGGGTCTTCACCCATCGAGTCCATACTGACCAATGATCACCCATACACTAGTTACAGCCTAAATACTATGGACAATTTACAGAACGCAATAAATCTACAAACCTGTACGATGTCGAAACGTGGGCGAAAACCAGAACAAACCCACGCAGTCACAGGGAGAACATACAAACTCTGTACAGACAGCACCCATAGTCAGGATCAAACCCAGGTCTCTGGCGCAGTGAGGCAGCAACTCCACTGCTGTGTCACTGTGGGGTCTCATCTCCTTGTATTGTGCCAAGAACTATATTCTGCACTCTGCATCTTCCCCTTTGCTCTGCCTTTTGTGTTGGAGTTTGACATGATTGTATTTATGCACAGTATTATCTGATCTGATTGGATAGCATGCAAAACAGAACACCTTGCAGTACCTCAGTACACGTGACAACAATAAACCTAACTTAACCTTGTTAAGCATTTGAAGAGCTCTCACCTCGCACAGCATAAAATCTAGGCAAGCAGATCCATGTAGCTCCTTATTTATTGAGCATGGGACCAGAACAACAAACTCATTCCATAGTCACAGTCATACAGCATGGAAACAGGCCCTTCGACCCAACTTGTCCTTGTTAAACAAAATGTCCCATCAACACTCGTCCCACCAGCCTGCGTTTACCTCTAAACCTATCCTTCCCATGTATCTCTGACTACGTTTGATCGGACTTTACTGTACTTAATCTTGCACCAAACATTATTCCCTTTATCCTGCATTTGCCCACTGCAGATGGCTTGAGTGTAATCGTGTATTGCCTTTCCGCAGACTGGTTAGCACGCAACAAAAGCTTTTCACTGCACCTCAGTAAACGAGACAATAAACTAAACTCAAAAGTTTTTAAATTTCATGATAGTACCTGCCTCAACGACCTCTCTAGCAGCTAGTTTCATACACCCACCATCCTTTTTGAAAATGGTCCCCACAGGTGCCTATTAAATCTTTCTTCCCTCACCTTAAATCTACATCCTCTGGTTCTCAATTCCCCTACTCAGGGTAAAAGACTGTGCATTTACCCCATCTATTCCTCTCATGTCCTATGCAACTCAATAAGATCGCCCCTCATCCTCCCGCTCTCCAAGGAATAAAGTCCAAGTCTACTCAACCTCTCACTGTAGCTCAGGCCCTCGAGTCCCGGCAACATCCTTGCAAAACTTCTCTGTACTCATTCCAGCTTGACAACATCTTTCCTACAACAGGGTGACCAAAATTGAACACAATACTCTAAATGTGGCCTCACTAATGTCTTGTACATCTGTAACATGACCACTCAACCTCTAGACTTAAGCCAACAATTAAAGGAAGAGTCTTAACTACAAATAGATGCAACTCGTGCGTGACCATCCAGTGGGTGTGTTTCCCACTGAAGCTGTTGTCTTTCAGGTTAGTTGTTCAACCTTAGCTTCATCTGTGTTCTCACTATGACCCATGTCACTGTTGTAAACAAGAACAAGAAAAACCTCCCATCTTTCAGATGGACATTTAGCACAAAATTAAATGATATGGTTATTTTCTCTAATGACTTTTGTTGGATCTTTCTCCATCCAAATTATTTTCTGCCAATGGCTAGGACTTTTCCAATAGAGAAGACACTGTAGCAGACACTGGGGCAGCATGGTAGCACAGTGGTAGAGATGCTGCCTCACAGCTCAAGAGTCTCAGGTTCAATCCTGACTATGGTATAATCAACGATGAGTCTCTTCTCAGCCTCATCTCGCTCACTCTCTCTTCTCCCATCTCCCATCAGGCAAGAGGTACAGAAGTGTGAAAACGCACAACTCCAGATTCAGGGACAGTTTCTTCCCAGCTGTCATCAGGTAACTGAACCATCCTATCAACAACTAGAGAGTGGCCCTGACCTCCCATCGACCTCACTGGAGACCCTTGGATTATTTGTAATTGGACTTTAGCTTGCATTAAACGTTCTGCTCTTTATCTGTACACCGTGGATGGCTTGATTGTAATGCATTGTCTTTCCACTGACTGACTAGTACACAACAAAAGCTTTTCACTGTACCTCGGTACACATGACAATAAACTAAACTAAACCCAGACCAAAATTCTAAACTAAAAAGTAAAACTCATTTTACACATCTTCATTTCTAAAACAGTTCTCTCAGGGGAGACAGCAATTCATTTGCACATCTACCCTTATTTTAGTTTAGTTTAGAGATACAGTGTGGAAACAGCCCCTTCAGCTCACCGAGTCCGCACCGACCAGCGATCCCCGCACATTAACTCTCTCCTACACACACTAGGGCCAATTTTACATTCATATCAAGCCAACTAACCTACAAACCTGTACGTCTTTGGAGTGTGAGAGGAAACCAGAGATCTCAGAGAAAACCCATGCAGGTGACAGGGTGAACGTACAAACTCTGTACAGACAGCACCCGTGGTCAGGATTGAACCTGGGTCTCTGGCGCTGTGAGGCAGTAACTCTACCGCTGCACCACCGTGCCGCCCTTAATGTCCCCCACATCCAGTGTTCAAGAAAATGCCAAGCTGAGTTGAAGTGATAATAATTCAACATATTTCGGAACTCAGGGAGGTAGCTAAAAGCCCTGTCCCACGGTACGAGTTCATTCCAAGATCTCTCCCGAGTTAAAAAAAAATCAAACTCATGGTAAGCACGGAGAATGAACGTAGCGGGTACGTCGGAGCTCAGGGACGTCTCTTAGCACTAACGGCAGGTACTCGGGAAGACTCGCTAATGGCAGGTAAGCTCGGGAAGACTCGTGAACATTTTTCAACGTTGAAAAATGTCCACGAGAGCCCTGAGTACCGACGAGTGGCCATTATCGTAAATCTCCGAGTTCGAATCAGGGCAAACTCGGGAGAGCTCTTGGAATGAACTCGTACCGTGGGACAGGGCTATAATACCTGTCCCAGTAAAATGATCAACTATGGTGTTGATACCCCAAATTCTGCGGCTGATCTTCCTGAATAAATTCTGGGTGAATTTAGTTTAGTTTAGTTTCGAGACACAGCGTGGAAACAGGTCCTTCGGCCCACCAGGTCCGCGCCGACCAGCGATCCCCGCACATTAACACTATCCTACACCTGCAGGGACAATTTTTTTTTTTACCAAGCCAATTAACCTACAAACGGTTACGTATTCGGAGTGAACGTATATTAATTTTGAAAGTTTGTTATATTCAGCTTTGCTCATCGCGTTAGATAATGAAGTTACAGAGATGGGAAAGCTTGAATAAAATGGTTGAGTCATAACTTTGACAGCTACCAATTATTGAGATACTTGGAAACTTTGTGCCCAGCAAGAAGGTTTAGTTGATTCCAATTATTATGAGACTTCACCCTCACCCTCACATAATTAGTTACCACTTGGTAACAAGCCCCAGTGTCATAAGAGTTAGCCGTTTGCTTCTTTGTGACTTTTTAAAGATATATTTAGAAGTTGAGTGTGCGGCAGAATGTGCCAACGGAGCACAGCATTAGTTTAGTTTAGAGATACAGAGCGGAAACAGGCCCATCGGCTCACAGAGACTGCAGTGACCAGCGATCACCCTGTACAATCCTACAACACTATCCTACACACTAAGGACAATTGACAATTTTTTTCGAAGGCTATTAACCTGCAAACCTGTACGTCTTTGGAGTGTGGGAGGAAACTAGAGCACTTGGAGAAAACCCACGCAGTCACAGGGAGCACGTATAAAAACTCTGTACTGACAGCATCCATGCTCAGTATTGAACCCGGGTCTCTAGTGCTGTGAGGTAGCAACTCTACCGCTGTACCGCCTTGCTGAACAATTCACACTGTCGCCCACTAACACTGCAACAAGAAAGAGCAACTTGCAGTGAAGAGAGAAACGTAAAACGTTGCCATGCATTGCTCTGTAATCAGCCTCACAACAGTAATGTTTGTCACAGCACCTCAAGCCTCACTAATGCACGTTATGCAATTCAGGACATGTACAGTGAACAGCAATTAGTCTCACAAGAGACATTACGTGCTGAAGCTTCAAGTACTAAGCATAACATTTTAAAAACATTTGGACGGGTACATGAATAGAACAGGTTTAGAGGGATATGGGGCAAATGAAGGCAGGTGGGACTAGTGTAGATGGGACATGTTGAGCGGTTGGGCCGAGTGGCCCGTTTCCACACTAAGACTCTATACTTGGCAGCTAACCCATTTCCCTGCTCTTATGCTGGATGGTGAATCTGTGCAATTCTTTGTCACAGAAGACTATGGAGGCAAAGTCAGTGGATATTTTTAAGGCAGAGATCGATAGATTCTTGATTAGTACAGTGTCAGAGGTTATGGGGCAAAGGCAGGAGAATGGGGTTAGAAGGAAGAGATAGATCAGCCATGATTGAATGGTGAGGTAGACTTGATGGGCTAAATGGTCTAATTCTACTCATATCCCTTATGATCTTATGCTCTAAGACAACATTAACTATATAATTTATGGATCAGCCATTGCATTGAACACTGGAAGCCCTGGAGATTTACAACATACACTTTCCCTCTTCCATATAGTCTCGAAGGCCCTTCAAGCTTGATCTGAACAATTTCACATTCAATCACATTCATCTATCTTCATTATCTTTGAGTTAGACAATAGACAATAGGTGCAGGAGTAGGCTATTCGGCCTGTCGAGCCAGCACCGCCATTCAATGTGATCATGGCTGATCATCCCCAATCCGTACCTCGTTCCTGCCTTCTCCCCATATCCCCTGACTCCGCTATTTTAAGAGCCCTATCTAGCTCTCTCTTGAAAGTATCCAGAGAACCGGCCTCCACCGCCCTCTGAGGCAGAGAATTCCACAGACTCAAAACTCTCTGTGAGAAAAAGTGTTTCATCATCTCCGTTCTAAATGGCTTACTCCTTATTCTTAAACTGTGGCCCTTGGTTCTGGACTCTCCCAACATCGGGAACATGTTTCCTGCCTCCAGCGTGTCCAAACCCTTGACAATCTTATATGTTTCAACAAGATCCCCTCTAATCCTTCTAAATTCCAGAGTATACAAGCCCAGCCATTCAAAAATAAGTTGATTATTGACCAACCCTGAATATAGTTGGAGCTTGTTATAGTTAGAGAAGAAAATAGCAAGCAATTTTAACCCTCTTTCTTGTCTCCTCAGCTCAGTTTTGAAAGGTTGATCCTTGTCTTGAGATTGTGCCATCAGTTCATAAGTTCCAGGAGCAATACAATACAATACCTTTTATTTGTCATTATTTGGCAGAATTAAGCCAATCGGCCCATCGTCTACCCCGTCCACATTCAATCATGGCTGATCTATCTTTCCTTCTCAACCCCATTCTACTGCCTTCTCCCCATAACCTCTGTCACCTGTCTCCCAGTTCTTTGCTCTCCCACCAGTGGAAAAAACCTCTCAAGGTCTTCCCCATTGACTTTTCTCTGAGTCTGGTTTCAGCGAGATCACACCTTGTTAATACAAAGCAATAATTGACCTGCATACCTCCTTCCATACAGAATGCCAATGACCCCATGGAGAAGAATGACGTTGCCACCCCCTCACCAATTGTCCAGGTGTAGAAATGAGAGCTCTGATGTGAGCTGCCACCAGACTTACTTCATGGCTGTAGTCAGTGGCAGTCCATTGCTGGTGAACCAGAATATTGGATGTGCCGGCATCTAGTTCAAACTCACATTAGATCTGCATGTTTGGTTGATCACAGGCAGAATTTAAGACATGCAAGTACTGAATGAGTCGCAGCCCAAGGTTTCCTACAGACCGCCAGCTATCACACAAGCTATTCGGTCCAGGATAATGTTCTAATTGCCCGATTATTACTTCTTCTTTCCTTATAATGTGTTCCAGTAATTTCCTGTAGTCTAATGTCAAGCTCAGTAATTCCTTCCCAATTGCGTACAGGTATTAACAATTGATATGGGAATTACAGAATCTAACTAATTTCAGAGGACGGCTATCAATTTATCTCTTACCTGAGCAGTGGTGCATTTTCTAATCCAAAAGCACATCTTGACATGAAACGTCACCTATTTATTTTTCTCCAGAGATGTTGCCTGACTGCTGAGTTAAGCCCTTGTCACACTTAAGCAATTTTTTCGGCGACAACAAGCGACTAGGCCGTCGCAACATGGTCGCGGGGTGACGCCTGTATGGTCATGAGTAGTCTCCTCAAGTTGCCTAAAGAGGCGTAACGTTTTTCTGGTCGCCGCTGGATTTTGAAATGTTCAAAACCTTTCGGCGACTGTGGGCTTGACGTAGCTTGACTTCTTCTGTCGTAGGTTGTCGCCAGGACGACGCAGGTTGTCACCAGGTGACGTTGGTTGTCGCCGGGTGCTTACTTCGGTGAACTCCATTAGTGACTACCTACGTCAACCGGCAACAGGTACCGGCGACTGAATTATCTTCAGTTGGCTTCAGTTGTCGCCGACAGGGTCGTAGCTTGTCGCGGGTGGACGTAGGTCGGCTTTGGCTGTCATAGGTTGTCGCCTGTGTGGTCTGAGTTGTCGTAGGTGGATGCCCTAATCGGTCGCTGGTTGTCGGTAGCTTGCCATAGCCTGACGTCGGCTAGGTGGTAGGTTGTGTAGCTTGTTGTAGACATTGTCATGGGGGGGGGTCCAGTCGCCACTTTTTCGGCAACCTGCTACGACTACGACAGTCGCTGGCAGTCGCCTAAGTGGGACAGGCCCTTTACTCCAGCATTTTATGTCCATCTTCAGTAAATGTGAGGTTATCCATTTTGGTGGCAAAAACAGGAAAGCAGACTATTATCTAAATGGTGGCCGACTAGGAAAAGGGGAGTTGCAGCGAGACCTGGGTGTCATGGTACACCAGTCATTGAAAGTGGGCATGCAGGTGCAGCAGGCAGTGAAGAAAGCGAATGGTATGTTAGCTTTCATAGCAAAAGGATTTGAGTATAGGAGCAGGGAGGTTCTACTGCAGTTGTACAGGGTCTTGGTGAGACCACACCTGGAGTATTGTGTACAGTTTTGGTCTCCAAATCTGAGGAAGGACATTATTGCCATAGAGGGAGTGCAGAGAAGGTTCACCAGACTGATTCCTGGGATGTCAGGACTTTCATATGAAGAAAGATTGGATAGACTTGGTTTATACTCTCTAGAATTTAGGAGATTGAGAGGGGATCTTATAGAAACTTACAAAATTCTTAAGGGGTTGGACAGGCTAGATGCAGGAAGATTGCTCCCGATGTTGGAGAAGTCCAGGACAAGGGGTCACAGTTTAAGGATAAGGGGGACATCCTTTAAAACCGAGATGAGAAAAACTTTTTTCACACAGAGAGTGGTGAATCTCTGGAACTCTCTGCCACAGAGGGTAGTCGAGGCCAGTTCATTGGCTATATTTAAGAGGGAGTTAGATGTGGCCCTTGTGGCTAAGGGGATCAGAGGGTATGGAGAGAAGGCAGGTACGGGATAGCGAGTTGGATGATCAGCCATGATCATATTGAATGGCGGTGCAGGCTCGAAGGGCCGAATGGCCTACTCCTGCACCTAATTTCTATGTTTCTATGTTTCTATAAAGCAGCATCTGCAGTTCCTTTCCACACACATCCCACATATGCTTTTTGATCTTTTATTAACTTATTAACTGGAAGTGCTATCAGTAATCCTCACTCTCACTAGGCTCGTGGATCCCAACTACTTTGGTACCTACAGATACAAAGTGGAAAATGGAGATACAGCGTGGAAACAAGCACTTTGGCCCATCGAGTCCATGCTGACCAGAGATCACCGGTACAGCAGTTTACTCCTGCACTCTGGGGCCAATTTTACCCAAGCCAATTAACCTACAAATCTGCACACCTGTGGAGTGTGGGAAGAAACCCGAGCACCCAAATAAAACCCACACAGTCACCGGGAGAAGGTACAAACTCCATACAGACAATACACGTAGTCAGGATAGAACCCGGGTCTCTGGCACCGAGGCAGCAAACTCTACCGCTGTACCACTGTGTCCTGACAGTTTACTTATTTCCAATTATAATTTATTTTTTGTCTCTGTCAATTTTTTCTTATCCACTGACTATAACATGGTTTCATCTTTTCTTCCTATTTCTTGAAAATAAAACTTTTCATTGGTCTCTTCAATGCTGCTTCCTAAAGTTCACCTGATTCTGAGATACCCATCTTTTCCAATTGGAAAAAGGCAAGGCTCTCCCTTTAAAAATAGTCATTCTGAAATAGAAGCTTTCAGATTCTTTGTGTCTTCGCAGCTCTCTATAATGTTTTTATGTTCAAAATTCACAGGAGGCCAATTAGGCCATCTGGCACATTGAGTCTACTCCGCCATTCAATCATGGCTGATCTATCTTTACCCCCAACCTACTGCTTTCTCCCCATAACCTTTGATATCCTTACTAATCAAGAATGGGTCAATCTCCATTTAAAAAATATCCGATGGCCTTGCCTCCAGTCGGCTGTAGCAATGGATTTCAGATTCACCACACTCTGACTAAAGGAATCCCTCCTCATCTAATTTCTAAATGTACGTCCTTTTATTCTAAGGCTATGACCTCTAGTCCTAGACTCTCCCACTAGTAGAAACATCCTCTCCACATCCACTCTACCCAGGCCTTTCACTATTCTGTAAGCTTCAATGAGGACCCCCTCATCCTTCTAAACTCCAGCGAGTACAGGCCTAGAGCCATCATATGCTCAACATATGTTAGCCAAATCATTCCTGGGATCATTCTCGTAAACCTCCTGGACCTTCTTCAATGCCAGCAAACCTTTCCTCAGCTATCGGGGCCCAAAACTGCTCACAATTGTTAAGCTGTTCACTATTCTATTGATTGTGTAACCTTACCAAAGGTCAAAATGAAACATTTAAGCCCAGGCAGGAAATATGGCCACATCCAATCATTTCCAGACAAGAGGAACTGCAGATGCTGGTTCACAAAATAAAAGAGAAAGTGCTGCAGTAACTCAGCTTGTCAGACAGCACCTCTGGAGAATGTGGATAGGTGATTATTCGAGTTGAGACTCTGCCCGAAACATCACCTCTTCATGCTCCGCAGAGATGCTGCCTGACCAGCTGAGGTACTCCAGCACTTTGTGTCCTTAAAATTCAGTTATAGACTGTTGAACACAAGGTATGATTGTTCCAGATTCAAGGATCGTTTCTTCCCAGCTGTTGTCAGGCAACTGAGCCACCCCACCAACAACTAGAGAGCTGTGCTGAATTACTATCTATCTCATTGGAGACCCTTGGACAATCTTTGATCTGAATTTTCTGGCTTTACCCAGCAGTATGAAGCTTGACTTCTCTAACTTCAAATAACCCTTTCAAATTCCCTCTCTCCATCTCCTCCCCCTTCCCAGTTCTCCCAACAGTTTTACTGTCTCCGACTACATTCTAGCTCTGTCCTGCCTTCTCCCCTGTCATCAGTCTGAAGAAACATCACCCATTCCTTCTCCAGAGATGCTGCCTGTCCCACTGAGTTATTCCAGCATGTTGTGTCTACCTAAACAAAACAATGGATGTACAGAATGCATTCTTGGATGGAATCACATCCGATTGTCTGCCTACTTCCTTCATGATGTTACATTCAAAGTGGAACTCTGACAGAATGACACTCACTCATCACCACTTTGCACTCTGCTTGGATTAAGTTCTTGGTGGGGGTGGGGGGGGGGGACTTACACTAAACATTATTCCATTTATCTGTACTCTGTTGTACGGCTTGATTGTAATTGTGTAACGTATTTCCACTAACTGGTTAGCACGCAACAAAAGCTTTTAACTGTACCTTGATACATGTGACAATATGCTAAAGTCAAATTCAAACTCCAAACCTCGGTTGAAGGAGGTGATGGTACACTACCTTTGCAAAAAGGAAGAGCCCTGTTCCAAATCGGCTTTCCTTCATTCCCGATGGCGCACATGACTGTAGCCAAATTCGCCAATTGATAGCCATCATCGCAATGGTAGGTAACAGTTGATCCGAGCTTGAAGTCCAGGCCAATGCGCGTGCCGTTCATTATGTTGCCGGGGTCAAAGCAAGCTTCCCGTGGTTTCTCTGTAACAAAAGACAATAAAGTCAAGCAAAGCAAAAGAGAGCATTGGGAGGACAAGCTTATAATGAAAAAGCAGATAAGCTCTGGTGTGAATTCTGGCTGGTGAGACATTCGGAACGATTACAAAATGATTACGCAAGTGCTGAAAACCATTCCCTCTGTGACATTTTACATTGTTGCAACAAGACCCCATGTGGAGCTACTTGTTCTAAAAACCTGTGCGGACCAACTGGCGGGAGTTTTTACGGACATTTTCAACCTCTCACTTCTGAGGTCTGAGGTCCCCACCTGCTTTAAAAGGGCATCAATTATACCGGTGCCCAAGAAGAGTAAGGTGACATGCCTCAATGACTATCGACCAGTGGCACTAACGCCGGTGGTGATGAAGCGCTTTGAGAGGTTGATCATGGAGCAAATCAACTCCTACCTCGACAAAAACATGGACCCACTGCAGTTCGCGTACCGCCACAACAGATCAACGGTGGATGCGATCTCGCTGGCCCTCCACTCCGCACTGGACCACTTGGACAACAAAAACTCATATGTCAGGCTGATATTCATTGATTACAGCTCGGCATTTAACACAATCATCCCCTCCAAACTGGTTACCAAACTCGCAGAACTGGGTTTCTGCGCATCCCTCTGCAACTGGATCCTCGACTTCCTCGTCCACAGACCACAGTCTGTTCGTATTGGTGGAAATGTGTCAGCCTCGATAACAATCAGCACGGGAGCACCTCAAGGCTGCGTCCTCAGCCCCCTGCTGTACTCACTCTATACCCATGACTGCGTAGCGAACCACAGTGCGAACTCCATCATCAAGTTCGCTGACGACACCACTATTGTGGGGCGTATCACTGATGGGGATGAGTCAGAGTACAGAAGAGAGATCGAGCAACTGTCCATATGGTGCCAGCGCAATAACCTGTCCCTCAACACCAGCAAAACCAAGGAACTGATTGTGGACTTTGGAAGGAGTAGGAGGGGGACCCACAGCCCCATTTATATCAACGGGTCGATGGTTGAAAGGGTCAAGAACTTCAAATTCCTGGGCGTGCACATCTCTGAAGATCTTTCCTGGTCCGAGAACACTAACGCAATTATCAAAAAAGCTCATCAGCGCCTCTACTTCCTGAGAAGATTACGGAGAGTCGGATTGTCAAGGAAACTCTCTCTAACTTCTACAGGTGCACAGTCGAGAGCATGCTGACCGGTTGCATCGTGGCTTGGTTCGGCAATTTGAGCGCCCTGGAGAGGAAAAGACTACAAAAAGTAGTAAACACTGCCCAGTCCATCATCGGCTCTGACCTTCCTTCCATCGAGGGGATTTATCGCAGTCGCTGCCTCAAAAAGGCTGGCAGTATCATCAAAGACCCACACCATCCTGGCCACACACTTATCTCCCTGCTACCTTCAGGTAGAAGGTACAGGAGCCTGAAGACTGCAACAACCAGGTTCAGGAATAGCTACTTCCCCTCAGCCATCAGGCTATTAAACCTGGCTCGGACAAAACTCTGATTATTAGCAACCACTTTCTGTTATTTGCACTACCAGTTTATTTATTCATGTGTGTATATATTTATATCATGGTATATGGACACATTTATCTGTTTTGTAGTAAATGCCTACTATTTTCTGTGTGCTTAAGCAAAGCAAGAATTTCATTGTCCTATACAGGGACACATGACAATAAACTCACTTGAACTTGAACTTGGCATGCAGTGGCCTTATCCCAACAGACCTGTATCGGGAACAGAGAGCCTGACCGCGGAGAGGAGGATGGAGGGAGACGACTGCAGAAGGTACCTCTCGGGGAACAAGGACCAAAGAGAACCGTGCAAGGATAGGGACGACAGTTTGCTGGGCAACTGGAATGGAGGTACAGGCTGCAATAGGCCTTTGAGGCTAGCTGCAGCTGGAACTATAAAATGTCGTCGAAATGCCACCTCTTGCATATGGACTCAGTGGGCTGCTCTGTACATTCTGTTCTAACCAGGACGTTGTGCTTTTGTATGGTGATAGTCTTGCTGAGCTGTTTGCTGTATTTCACTGTACCTTGGTACATTTGATAATGAAGAAACTGTTGAATCATTGAGCAGAATTGTGCTTGAATTGGCAACCAGTAAAATATAACTGGCCTTTGCAAATTTCACTGCGACTGGCCTGTTCTGATAAAAAGGTCATCAATCTCTAAGGATAACTCTGGTTCATCTATCCTCATAAATTCTCCCTGACATGTCGAGTATCCATGGATTCTATTTTCATGCAGGTTTCCAGAATCTGCAAAGTTTTGTATCTCAGCTCCAGCACTTTATTGGAATCCAAACTTAATTTTAACAGGTAACAGGTTTAACTGGAGGCAAGGATATCACACTTTAGCAATGTAAGTCAACACATTTATTTTTACCACAGAAACATTTGAGATATTTTACTTTTTTACTCTGGTGAATTCTTTCTATATCACTATTGATTAAAATCTAGTTAAAATGCAGGATGATACTCGACACCAAGACACCTTTTTATCATTATAATACCATGACCTGTCATTAGAACTATTGCTGAACTATTATTGTTTCTGTTTTTTTTAAATAATATATACTGAACTTTTTTGCTGTTTATTATGGTGTTTAAGAGTATTAGGTTTACACATCAGTTGTCTTGCTGCAAGTAATGATGGCACGGTGGCGCAGCAGTCGAGTTTCTGCCTTACAGCGCCAGAGGTTGATCAGTGCTGTCTGTACTGAGTTTGTGCATTCTCCCTGTGACCGTGTGGGTTTTCTCTGGGTGTTCTCCCAGTTTTCTCCCATATTCCAAAGACCTGCAGGTTTGTAGGTTAATTGGCTTCAGCAAACAATCCTTAGTGTGTCGGATAGAACTGGTTAACGCAGACTTGGTGAGCCGCATTGGCTTAGGTAAACCACTCAGGAACAAAACAAGTTCCCCCTGGAATTTTCCTGGACTTGCACGATTGTCTCATATACTTAACTATTCAGTTTCAGTAAAAGTATTATAAAGGCAATGTGAAGAAATCACAAATCCATAAAAGATTTTACCTTCAGGTAGAAGGTACAGGAGCCTGAAGACTGCAACAACCAGGTTCAGGGATAGCTACTTCCCCTCAGCCATCAGGTTATTAAACCTGGCTCGGACAAAACTCTGATTATTAGCAACCACTTTCTGTTATTTGCACTACCAGTTTATTTATTCATGTGTGTATATATTTATATCATGGTATATGGACACATTTATCTGTTTTGTAGTAAATGCCTACTATTTTCTGTGTGCTTAAGCAAAGCAAAAATGTCATTGTCCTATACAGGGACACATGACAATAAACTCACTTGAACTTGAACTTGAACTTGATTAATCAGTAAATGTATTAATATAAAGTATGCAATTCTCCAGTTTCTTTCCATTGGAAGCACACCAGTAGATTAAATGTACATTTTTAATTTTAATTTCCAGCATTTACTATTTTTCCTTTTCATGGATGCAAAAGGTAATTTGCTGCAAAATTAAAAACCCAAATTAGAGTTCAAATGTTACTCATGAAAAACATAAAATATATTCATAAATACATTATGGAGACCAGGGAGGTTAGTTTTTCCACATATGTGGATATGTGAAATGACCAGCCATAGTAAGTGGTAGAGATGGCTGGAATCACAACTTAAAAAGATATTTGGAGAGGTAGATAGACACAAAATGCTGGAGTAACTCAGCGGTCAGGCAGCATCTCTGGATAGAAGGAATGGGTGACTGAAGTGAATGGTTTCGGTTCGAGACTCTTCTTCAGACTGAAGATGAGTGTTGACGTAAAATGTCACCCATTCACCCAGCCTCAATGTTGAGACTCAAAAAGGCGCTGGTAAGGTCACATTTGGAATATTGTGACCAATTTTGGGCACCATATCTGTGGAAGGATGGGCTGGCTCTGGAGAGTGCCCAGAGGAGGTTTACAAGAACAATCCCAGGAATGAGTAGGTTAACAATAGACAATAGACAATAGGTGCAGAATAGGCCATTTGGCACTTTAAGCCAGCACCGCCATTCAATGTGATCATGGCTGATCATCCCCAATCAGTACCCCATTCCTGCCTTCTCCCCATATCCCCTAACTCCGCTATCTTTAAGAGCCCTATCTAGCTCTCTCTTGAAAGTATCCAGAGAACTGGCCTCCACCGCCCTCTGAGGCAGAGAATTCTACAGACTCACAACTCTCTGTGTGAAAAAGTGTTTCCTCATCTCCGTTCTAAATGGCTTACCCCTTATTCTTAAACTGTGGCCCCTGGTTCTGGACTCCTCCAACATCGGGAACATGTTTTCTGCCACTAGTGTGTCCAAAACCTTAATAATCTTATATGTTTCAATAAGTTCACCTCTCATCCTTCTAAATTCCAGAGTATACTAGCCCAGCCACTCCATTCTCTCAGCATATGACAGTCCCGCCATCCCGGGAATCAACCTTGTAAACCTACACTGCACTCCCTCAATAGCAAGAATGTCCTTCTTCAAATTAGGGGACCAAAACTGCACACAATACTCCAGGTGTGGTCTCACTGGTGCCCTGTATAACTGCAGAAGGACCTCTTTGCTCCTATACTCAAGTCCTCTTGTTATGAAGGCCAACATGTCATTCGCTTTCTTCGCTGCCTGCTGTACCTGCATGCTTACTTTCATTGACTGATGAACAAGGATCCCTAAATCCCGTTGTACTTCCGCTTTCCCCAACTTGACACCATTTAGATAATAATCTGCCTTGTTTTTGCTACCGAAGTGGATAACCTCACATTTATCCACATTAAATTGGATCTGCCATGCATCTGCCCACTCACCCAACCTGTCCAAGTCACCCTTTCTCATAGCATCCTTCTCACGGTTCACACTGCCACCCAGCTTTGTATCATCTGCAAATTTGCTAATGTTACTTTGAATCCCTTCATCTAAATCATTGATGTATATTGTAAATAGCTGCGGTCCCAGCACCGAGCCTTGCGGTACCCCACTAATCACTGCCTGCCATTCTGAAAGGGACCCGTTAATCCCTACTCTTTGTTTCCTGTCTGCCCACCAATTTTCTATCCATGTCAGCACTCTACCCCCAATACCATGTGCTATAATTATACCCACTCATCTCCTATGTGGGACCTTATCAAATGCTTTCTGAAGGTCCAGGTACACTACATCCACTTGCTCTCCCATGTCCAATTTCCTAGTTACATCCTCAAAAAATTCAGAAGATTAGTCAAGCATGATTTCCCATTCGTAAATACATGCTGCCTCGGACTGAACCTATGATGAGCGTTCTTCGGCACTGGGTCTGTACTCGTTGGAGTTTAGAAGAATGAGGGGGGACTTCATTGAAACATACAGAATAGTGAAAGGCTTGGATAGAGTGGGTGTGGAAAGGATGCTTCCACTAGTGAAAGAGTCTAGGCCTAGAAGTAATAGCCTCAGAATTAAAGGGCATTATTTTAGGAAGGAGATGAGGAGAAATGTCCCTAGTCAGCGGGTGGTGAATCTGTGGAATTCTTTGCCACAGAAGGCTGTGGAGGCCAAGTCAGTGGATATTTTTAAGGCTGAGATACATAGATTCTTGATTAGTACGGGTGTCAGAGGTTATGCAGAGAAGGGGGTTAGGAGGGAAAGATAGATCAGGCATGATTGAATGGGGGAGTAGACTTGATGGGCCGAATCCCATTCCTTTTCCTTATGACGTTATGTCATGCTGAGTTACTCCAGCAATTTGCGTCTAGGGTATAAACCAGCACCTGTAGTCACTTGTTATTACATTAGGACACTGGTTTGTTCATTTCGAGAAGAATTGATTTTTGTGCTGGGGTCATGTTAAAACTTTGGCACTTTGATATTTCACATATGGGACACAAAACATGCATTCTCAAAGCTAACATTTATATCTTCAGATAATGTGAAAGAATTCCACTCAGAAGTGTTTCTGAAGATGTAGAACGTAAAAAATCTCAAGATACAACATTCTTTCAAGTTGCCTATGAATTTTTGTAATCATAATGTTGTGATTTAGAAACTAAAAGACTGTCTTTCAGCAACACTTCCTTACAGTTGCAGTGCCCAACCATATATCGTCAGACCCCGAGTAAAGTGACGCTGATGTAGAAAATTCTGAAAATTATAAGAGTAATTTGTATAATCAAGAGCTCATGTACTGGGAAAGCACCATGGGGGAAAATGGCAACATAATAAAGAGGATGTTAGGAAAAGCGATAAATAGATTAATCAAGTGTAAATTCCACATGTAACAGGAAATAGGGGTGTCCATTATTGCAACCATTTGTTAGGGAAATAGAGGAATTGTTTCCAAATGACAGAAAACAGGAGATAGACACAAAGTGCTGGAGTAACTCAGCGGATCAGACAGCATCTCTGGAAAAAAGGAATAGGCGATGTTTCGGGTCAAGACCCTTCTTCAGTGAGAGTCAAGGGAAAGGGAAAGGGAAACGAAAGATCTAGAACAAATGAATGAAAGATGTGCAAATAAGTAATGATGATAAAGAAAACAGGGCTGTGGGCAAAGTGAAAAAGAGTTACAGACAACGAGACTCAACAAGAAAACTTTGAAGCTGGTACAACAACTTGGGTGGGGGAGGGACGGGGATAAAGGTCATGCAAGGGTTACTTGAAGTGAGAGAAATCAATATTCATAACACTGGGTTGTAAGCTGAAACAGGAAATTGAACGTGACCAATGGTGAGCAGGGCGTAGAATTTGCGCCCATTTGTTAGGTAAATGGAGGAATTGTTTTACTAATGACAAACAAACTAGATGTTGATCACTGGTGAATTGGGAGTGGGATGTATATCCTTTATTGCACCCATTTGTTAGGTAAATTGTTTTCCAATGACAAGGAACTGAAGGTTAAATGTCGATCAATGGTGAATTATTTAATCATTGTAAAATCCACCATTGTGTCATGAGAATAACAAAATGCTGCATGTGCTATGAATCTCGAAAACACTCTGGGTTCTCTCAGAGTGTTTCACTGAGCGCACTGTTAAGGCCTTGAATAAATCGATTTGTTTGGGAAACTAACCACTGCGCTACATATATTGTTTATGTCTGTTCCTATCCGAGCCATAACTAAGAGGGTAACTGGGTTCCAAAAGAAGCCAGATTCAGGGTACAGGTTAAACACAAAACTCTCTCCAACAGATACCTTTGTACTCAATGGCAAACCCCGCCATGCTGACGGAAGCATCGCTCCGGAATGCCAGGAAAAGGCTGTTGCTACTACTTTCTATCCTTTCCGGTGACTGCGATCCTTGGAAGCTGCCAATTAGTGGGCTGTTGGAATCCTCCCCTTCATAGATATGAAGAAAGTCATAGCTTGGCTCCATCTGGAAACTAAAGCAACAACAAAGATGAACAGAAGTTGAGGCAGGTGCGAGAGCAACATTTAAAATACATCTGGACAGGTACATGGATAAGAAAGGTTGAACTGGTTTAGTTTAGTGTCATGTGTACCGAGGTACAATGAAAAGCTTTGGTTGCGTGCTAACCAGCCAGTGAAAAGACAATACATGATTACAATCAAGCTGTCCACAGTGTACGGGTACATGATAAAGGGAATAATGTTTCTGTTGGAGTAGAGGTTTAAAAGAGTAGTGATTGTAATGAATGATTGTATATACAATTATGGAACCAGCATGCAAATTATTCGACGCTGACTTCGACACTGTCTTGTTCATCTGCATTGAGGCCGAAGTTACATCTGCATAATATCCACCCCATGGTGTCTTTAGAATCAACCATTTAAGTTCTTTGCACAGAATAAGGGGCTGGCTGTTGACGGAAGCATGAGAAGATTCGGCATGTTGCTGGATATTCTATTCAACCTCTGTACAATGGATGCATCACGTCAGCTTCGTCACCATCTTCAATTTGACTTGAATGGTTATGGGCCAGCCGCCTGTTTATGGGACTAATTTGCATGGGGCATCTTGGTCAACATGGAAGAGTTGTGCTGAAGGTCTATTCCCGTGCTGCATGACTCCAAAAGTGTGCAAGGCAAAAGCGTTGCCCACACCAAACACGGATGAAAAGCAACGAACATACAGTTTACCATTCAGTTACATTGTTCTTAAGTTCACAATTCATAGCAGCAGAATTAAGCCATTCAACCCATCGAGGAATTGACAACCAGTGGACATAGGTTTAAGGTGAAGGGGGAAAGATTTGATAGGAATCTGAGGGGTAACTTTTTATTTAAAGTTTAAAAAGTGTGGTGGGTGTATGGAACAAATTGCCGGAGGAGGTAGTTGAGGCAGGGACTATTCCAATGTTTAAGAAACATTTAGACAGGTACATGGATAGGACAGGTTTAGAGGGCTATGGGCCAAGCACAGGCAGGTGGAACTAGTGTAGATGCGGCATTGGTTGGTGTGGCCAAGTTGGGCCGCTGGGACGGTTTCCACTCTGTGTGACTATGAGTCTACTCTGCCATTCAATCATGGCCGATCTATCTTTCCCTCTGAACCTCATTCTCCTGCCTTCTCCCCGTAATCTTTGATAACTTTACTAATCAAGAACATGGTAATCTCCGCTTTAAAAATATTCGTGTATTTGGCCTCCGCCACCGTCTCTGGCAATGAATTCCACAGATTCACCACCCTGACTGAACTGCGCAACACTTTGCTGAAAATGAAGCTTTTCTGGAAACGTACCTTTTAAAGATGAGTGCTACAACATAGTCTGGACTGACTTTAATTCTCCAGTCACATTCTTTGCCATGAGGGTAAGGCTGAGGGTAGTTGGGCGACAAAATCACACCAGCGGGGCCGGTCACGTTTCCTCCACAGGCAGCTGTCACAACAAGAGAAACAAAATGTGAGAAGAAAAATAATCAAACAGGCTTCGCACTTACACAAAAGAAAGACAACATGGGGTAAATGATGATGGACACAAGATGCTGGAGTAACTCAGTGGGTCAGGCAGCTTCTCTGGAGAGAAGAGATAGGCGATGTTTCGGTCAAATCCCTTCAGAAGTTTGAAGAGGGGTTTCGACCTGAAATGTCACCCCATGACTGTTCGCCAGAGATGTCGCCTGGCTCACTGAGTTACCACAGTACTTTGTATCTATCTCTGGTGAAAACTAGCATCTGCAATTTCTTCCTACACATGTGGTGAATGAAGTGTGGCTTGTTTACTTTCAGAGAATGGCTGACGATTCACTGCACAAGGCTGATTGGAAAGGCTCTTAGTGACGCATCTCTGACAAAAGGGCAGCGGTAGAGACCCGAGTTCTATTCTGACTTCGGGTGCTGTCTGTACGGAGTTTGTACGTTCTCCCCGTGGCCGCGTTGGTTTTCTCTGAGACCTTCAGTTTCCTCCCACATTCCAAGGACGTGCAGGTTTGTAGGTTAATTGGCTTAGTGTATGTGTAAATTGTCCCGAGTCTGTGTAAGATAGTGTTAATGTGTGGGGATCACTGTTGGTGCAGACAGTGGGCCGGAAGGCCTGTTTCTGTGCTATCTCTAAAATAAACTATACTTGATAGAGGATAATAAATTACCTCAGAGCTTTATTCAAGTCAGCTGGGCCTTGGTTTTCTCTTGCACTTTAATGTTGCAAAAGGATAATTACTTGGACGCCCCACTGCAATCCATATTTTAACACTATCTCCTCACTTACAGGGGAATCTGGGCACCAAAGTAATTATAGTTCACTTGTGCTGGCAAAAGATGCCTGGTGGTGGTACGCCAGCTACCTTCATAACCGAATGAATCTCAGCTGATGCCAAGGCACATAATGGGCATCCCTTGACAGGACGCAGAGGCCCCAGCATGCACAACCCATCTCACCTGGCCGCGCACACCAAAATCTAATCAACAACAAAACTCTACTTGCCAACCAGGCAGGTTTCTAAGCTTTGTTTGGCTAGATATTCCTGGGGCACCCATAGTCAGGATGAAACATAGGTCTCTGGTGCTGCATTACTGTGCTGCCCTTTAATTTTATACCAATAAATAAATCCTCTGTCAAATGTGCAGGTTATTTACTGAATACACCAATGCCCAAACAATTCAAAAATAATGTTCCCCATCCAAAGGTAAAGAAAGTATACTGAGCAGTTTAATATACTAAATTGAGAATCTCTCATTTAAAATCCAGCTCTGTAGAGAAAAAAAAAAAACTTGGATCATTTAAATTGATCCAACCAGAATTAGATCTTTCAGCCCATCAAGTATACTCCGCCATTCAATCAGTCTGCATGAGACAATTTGATGAAAAATTATGAAGACATTTTTTTTTACCAGATTCTATTGAAACTAATCAAACATTTTCAACCAAAAGTTAATCTCATGTCTTAGCGGGTATCAAAAGTGAGAATTCCCAAGTCCTTTAATTGCTGTGCACTTTCAACCAAGTCATTTGCAAATCATTATAGCCATCGATGTACGTTTTGGGCATTCTGCCAACAATAGCCATTGCAATTTAAAATGCTAAACTGAATCTAATAGCAAAAATACATCTTGAGCTTTGGACAAGTTTCCAATCATATCTCTGGGTTTAAGTTCAGCTTCTTCAAACATTTTTTAATTGAAATTCATTAACAGTACAACTCAAAACCATCTGCCGCTTTTGAAGTAGCAGCACAAATTTTAAAATATTGTCTAATTTTATAACTTGCTGGCAGAATCGAAACTATCAATCTCCATCTGAAGAGTCTATCTTGCCAGTCTTCTTGTGGTTTTGAAACACAGATATCTTTCAATCTAATTTTGCTGAAAGTTTAATTAAAATCATGGCAGGTGATGTTCACCGTTTTACAATAGTTTGCTGTGAAAATGATTGCTGAAGGAAGAGATGCAGGAAGTTGGCAAAAATCTAGCAGAGGAATTTTTGTATCCTTGAGAGTTAATGCATTGTCTGATATGATATATGGTAATAAGTGATAGGAGCAGAATTAGACCTTTCGGCCCATCAAGCCTACTCCGCCATTCAATCATGGCTGATATATCCATCCCTCCTAACCCCATTCTCCTGCCTCATCCCATAACCCCTGGCACCTGTACTAATCAGGTATCTATCCATCTCTGCTTTAAAAATATCCTTTGATGGCCTCCCCAGCTTCCTTTGGCAAAGAATTCCACAGATTCACCACCCTCTGACTGAAGAAATTCCCTCTCATCTCCATCCTGAGGCTATGACCTCTAGTCCTAGACTCTTCCACGTAGAAACATCCACCCCACATCCACTCGATCCAGACCTTTCACCATTCGGTACGTTGCAAAGACATCAAACGATGGATACATCCTTTCAAAATATCCAGATAAGATAACTATGCAGCATAATAATTGAGAAAGGGAAAAAATCAATATTACAATTCAGCGCAGCATCTTGAATTAAGAAGGGTCAAGAGTGCCCGAGAAATCATGCTCTTGTGCATGTGTGTCTTATATCCTGCTTCATATCGATGGGGCATTATTATCACAAATTATCTGTTGGAAAATTACTTAGAATGGGTGCAATGGCATGGTGCCTAAATCTATAATGGTAAATTACATTGGTGACCTCTCGCTTTCTCTCCCGCATGACCCGCCCGGAGCCGACCACTGGGGCTGAGAGGCCGCGTCTGTGGCCCTTGTGGCTAAGGGGATCAGAGGGTATGGAGAGAAGGCAGGTACGGGATACTGAGTTGGATGATCAGCCATGATCATATTGAATGGCGGTGCAGGCTCGAAGGGCCGAATGGCCTACTCCTGCACCTAATTTCTATGTTTCTATGTTTCTATGTCTGCCGCCGTACCCCCACTAGCTGCTGCCGTTGCTCCCCCTCCAGCTGCTGCCGTTGCTCCCCATCCAGCTGCTGACCACCAGAGCCTAGAGGCCGCGGCTGCCACCGCTCCCCCACCAGAGTCAGCCCCCCGCCCCCAGCATCACCAGCACCACCGTCCATCAACCACCGGCCGTCAGCTACCCGACACTCCGCCGGCCGCTCAAGTCCTAGCCTCCCGAACAAGCGGGCCTATCTGGGGCAGTTGCCCGAAGACATACTTCTGCTCCTCACCGGCGCGGACCCCGGTAGAAGCTCCATCCCTTTTCGACCTCTGCGCTCACGTTCTACCTGTAAATTTACGAGTCTGGCTGCCGCGTTTTGTCAGCCTGCTCGTTTTCCTGCCTCCGGTTCTGGGGGGGGGGGGTGGTCCTGTGGCGGCATCCGTTGGTTGGGCCACTAGCTACACGAACCCTCAGCAGTTGGGGGTAGGGTCACGTGACTGGGCAATGGCAAGGAGGAGTTGTCACCGGGTATAGGGGTGTGTCCTGGTATATGTAACGAGCCCCGGGACAACCCTCTTTCTCTCTCTCTCTCTCTCTCTGACTTCGACCTGACCAGCTCTTTTCTCTTTGGGTGAGTATCCTTCCACCTCAGCAAGAGCTCAACTCGAGCCGCAGCAGCAGCAACAACTTTGTGATAGAGGACCAACGTGCATGTATAACGCATCTATTGTGTGTGAATAAAGTAACCCGTTTTTTCACCACGTTTGGTGCCTCTACAAAACAGTAATTTTCCATTAACTGTGCCGCTATAGTTTTACCAAAATCTGCGAGTTAAAATCGGGTGACATGCATTTCTCTAAAACCTTAAATATTTCTCCAAGAACATGATAGCAATTTGCAAACGATAGACAAGTTACACAGTTCATAATGGCAAATGTGTTCTCTGAACTTGTTCTGATCTTTCCTAATTTCAATCTATTAAAATTCTCCTCTTGCTCAATAAGCTCTCCAGCCTTCCCTTCGATGCAGCCACACTATTTTCTTCACCATGGTAGCTTTTAACACATATTTACTATTTTTCTTCCTTTCCTGGATTTCAGGATGACCATGCTGATGGAGTCCACGCCGACAAGTGATCACCCCGTACACTAGCACTATCCTACACACTAGGGACAATTTACAATTTTTACCAAAGCCAAATTAAACTTTATACGGTGTGTACAGCAGCAGAGTTGCTACCTTGCAGTGACAGAGGCCCGGGTTCAATCCTGACCATGGGTTCTGTCAATACGGAGTTTGTACGTTTACCTTGTGACCTGCATGGGTTTTCTCAGAGATCTTCGGTTTCCTCCCACACTCCAAAGACATACAGGTTTGTAGGTTAATTGGCTTGGTATAAGTGTTAATTGTCCTGAGTGTGTGTGGGGTAGTGTTAATGTGCGGGGATCGCTGATCGGAGGGCTGAAGGACCTGTTCTGCGCTGTATCTCCAAACTAAACTGCAAACCTGCACAGCTTCAGAATGTGGGAGGAAACCTGAGCACCCAGAGAAAACTCAGAAGCACTCATAGTCAGGATCAAACCCAGGTCTCTGGTGTAGTAAGGCAGAAACTCTACTGCGTGCCACCGTGCCGTGGCTACCGTGGTGTGAAAATCATCAGCACTGCATGCAACCTCCATTGGGAAAGAAGTAGGAAGGATGTTATTATGCTGGAAAGAGTGCAGAGGAGCTGTACCAGTGTTTGAGGTATAAGGAAGGATTTGTACTGAAGGGTTTGAGATACAAGGAAGGATTTGTCCCACTACCCTGAAGCATAGGTGGCTGAGGAGTGATCACATAATAGTATACAGAATCATAAGAGGCATAGATAAGATCATTGTTTATTTCTGGGGTGGAGTCCAGAAATAGATGGCATAGCTTTACGAGAGAGGGAAAGATTAAAGATGGATCTGAGGGGACATTTCTTCAGGCAGAGCTTGGTGGGTATGCGGGATGAACTACCAGAGGAAGCTGTGAAGGTGGGTACAATGGTGATGTTCAAAAGACACTTACAGGTACATGTATTAGATAGGGGTTGGCACGGTGGCGCAGCGGTAGAGTTGCTGCCTCACAGCGCCGGAGACCCGGGTTCGATCCCGACTACGGGTGCTGTCGGTACGGAGTTTGCACGTTCTCCCTGTGACCGCGTGGGTTTTCTCCGGCTGCTCTGATTTCCTCCCACACTCCAAAGAACTACAGGTTTGTAGGTTATTTGGCTTTTGTAAAAATTGTAAATAATCCCTAGTGTGTAGGATAGTGTATGAGGTGATCATGGGTCAGTGCGGACCTGGTGGGTCGAAGGGCCTGTATCCATGCTGCATCTCTAAAATTAAAAATTGAAACTAGAAAGGATGCGGGATGTTAGCCAGAGGCAGATGCGATTGATCAGATTTGGTTGGCTTGTTGAGTTGGGCTGAAAGGTATGTTTCTGTCTGGTATAACTGTGTGACTAGGTCCTGTATTCACACAGGATTATGCCTGCAAGTTGCCACAACACTGCTTCTCAGTATATTTTGGCCCATTTTCACTAGTGCGAGGGAACACTGGTGTGGAATGCTTAGAACACAAAATACAGGTGAAATACAGATGCAAAGCAATGCAGAATTCATTGGAGAATATTGCAGTCTGGAGCATTCTGTGTTTTCATTCCTTAAGACTAGCAAATTTAAGTGCGTTGGAAGGAACTGCAGATCCTGGTTCTACACCAAAGAGAGGCACAAAATGCTGGAGTACCTTACCGGGTCAGGCAGCATCTCTGGAGAAAAGGAATAGGTGACATTTCAAGTTGAAACCCTTCTTCAGAGTCTTCTGTAGAAGAGGAAAAGACCCAGTCTGCACAAGGGTGTCGATCCGAAAAGTTACTTCAGCATTTTGTGTCTATTTTTAGCAAATTGAAGTTTGTCCTTGCTATGGTTAACATTTGGTTTATTAGATTTATAACTGCAGGCAAATTGAAACTCTCAGCCAAGATCTGCAGTAACTTTGGACAAAACAATATCAAAGACACAAGTTCTAATCAGCTCCTCTCTTTGATCACTCTTCTGAATCCAAATTGTGCTGTCTCTTACATCAAAGAGATTTCACAGATCAAAATGTGATTTTCAGAGAGAAATCTGTAGAACAAACAAATATAAATGCAAATACTCTTTACTAATCCTACCTTTGTGCATATATGTATAAGTTTGGGTTTAACGTGTTCAAAATATTTTATAGATTTGAGGGAACAACTATGAACTCAGATTAGGAGTTGTCTTTATAATCTATTTTTCTAAATTGTTGACGTAAGAAAATATTTTTAATGCTTTTTTTGGCAGACTTGCAAATAATAAGATTAATGTTACATTCAAGGCATCTTAGGTGCTGTGGCAATTGTAATACTTTTTGCTGTGTGGGGAACTTTACCAATATTTATTTGGCCCCACAGAAAGCCAATTGCTCTTATGACACAATGTTGAAAGTACATTGATTGTGTGCATAAAATCATGAGAGGAATAGATGGAGTAGATGCACAGAGTCTCTTGCCCAGAGTAGGTGAAACAATAAAACCAGACATAGGTGTAAGAAGGAACTGCAGCAGAAGGGTCTCGACCCAAAACATCACCCATTCCTTCTCTCCAGAGATGGTATCTGTCCCACTGAGTTACTCCAGCTTATGGTGTCTATCTTCGGTTGAAACCAGACATAGGTTTAAGATGAGCAGGGAAAGATTCCAGAGGGTCAGGAAGGATAACATTTTCACACAATGTCCGCTAGAGATGCTGCCTGACCTGTTGAGTTAGTTCAGCACTGTGTGGCCCATTTTATTCTTCTCAGGTTCTCATCAGCTTCCCCCAGATTCTCCTGCACACTGCGAGCAGTTTACAGTGACCAATTAACCTACCAATTTGTACACCTGAAATGTGGGAGGCAACAAACGGCATCACAGGGAGGACGTGATGAACTTTGGCCTTTGAGAGCAAGTCTCTATTAAAGATGTACGCATGGACTAGCACAGATATGCAGCGGTAGAGCTGCTGCCTTACAGCGCCACAGACCCGGGTTCAATCCTAACTAGGGGTGCTGTCGGCACAGAGGTTGCTCGTTCTCCCTGTGACCGTGTGGGTTTCCTCCGGGTGCTGCGGTTTCCACCTACACTTCAAAGATGCGAGTGTTTGTAGGTTAATTAACACTCTGTAAATTGCCCCTGGTTGTTGGGAGTGTACGCAAAAGTGGAGTGACATACTATGAATGGGTGACCGATGGTGATTGCGGACTCAGTCAGCTGAGGAGCCTGTTTCCGCGCTGTATCAAACATAACGTTTGAAATCATCCAGGAATAAATAAATAATCTGTTTTGCCAAATGATTTAAAATTTTGTTCCTGCAACATTGCAGATTTTGTGTTGCCAGCTTATATTGTACAAGCTCACTGCATCCGTCCACCACTGCAGTTCACTTTAGACTTTACAGCGTGGAAACAGGCACTTCAGCCCACCGAGTCTGTACTGACCAATGATCACCCCCCTACACTGGCACTTCATGGGACTATTTACAATTTACAGAGGCCAATTAACCTACAAACCTGCACGTCTTCGTAATGTGGGAGGAAACCGGAGCAGCCGGAGAAAATCCACAGTCACAAATTCCATACAGACAGCATCCGTACTCAGGATCGAACCTGGATCTCTGGCGTTGGAAGGCAGAAGCTCTACGCTGCGCCACAGTGCCGCCATAGAGCGCGCATTCACTTCCATTGATCCAATAATCCATCTCGCTGGACTATTTCTTTCAACCAGTCTTTGATAAGCAAATATGAAATATTAATGGAGTACCTGTACATGTCGGAGGGTCAGGTTGCCAGAAGAACCGATTGTCCAGCTGCACACACATAATCTTCACCATCCCTTGCAGCTGATAACCTGGATCACACTCGAAAGTCACAGTATCCCCAGGCTCTCTGCTGTCTCCACTCCTTGTGCCATTCTGAGGAACTCCAGGATCATTACAGGTGGTCGCTGTTGAAGCTGCAAAAAAATAAAAGAAATGATTATATATCTATATTATATATATATATGCACACAAAGGGAGCCAATATTACCTTGCTATCTCTACTCCTGTCTGTTCCAGTATTCTCACCTACTGGGAAGCCTTAAACCACAGGACACAATCCAGAAATCAGTGCAAGCTCTTTCGAGATGGGTCAGGGAACACCAATACACACAGCAGGTGACAAAAACTCAGTCTCCTTCAGCGGTGACAATTGATTAAACTACAATCGATAATTCTCTGCACCAAATACTACACCAATTCCTGTAAGGTTGTGCCTGAAATAGTCTTCTTAATTAGACCCACCAGGTGGAGCAAATATTGGAAAATCAAGAGGATTGGAGCACTCTGCTTTTTTTCTGCTTGGGTAAATTGTATTGGAAGGTCTATTGGCTGGATAGCTTTACTGACATCTGTTCAAGTCTGCTCAGTACATCTTGTGCTCCAGTGAACCTCTCCTTCCTTTGTGATAATCAATTTCATTTCATTTCAAACTTCCTCCCTCCCCCAAGCTGTTCACATTTTGATAATACTTTATTTTTTCAATCCGATTATTCCAAAACTATTAAAGTTGGCCCGAAGTTCCACTCATGCCAACACTTCACAGGAAACATTTAGAAACATGCTATAAAAGATTGCCAGTCATATTAATAATAAATCTAAACTTAAACTAGGAACTGCAGAGGCTTGTTTAAGAAACCAGAGGCTGGTTATAAAAAAGGCACAAAGCCAATGCAAAGGCTGGTTTACAAAAAAAGACACAAAATGCATGAGTAATTCAACATGTCAAACAGCATCTCTGGAGAACATGGATAGCTGACGTTTTGGGTCGGGATTCTTCTAAACTTATACCTCTCAAACGTTGTTACTTTTTTTACTTTAAGATGTTGGGATAAATATGAAATACTATCTTCAGAATAAATCACATTTAGTTGAGTTTAGTTTATTGTCACGTGTACCAAGGTACGGTGAAAAGCTTTCTTGGTGCATGCTATTCAGACTGAACATGATGACAATCAAGCCATCCAGTGTACAGATACAGGGATAAAGAGAATAATGTTTAGTGCATGATAAAGTCCAGTGAAGTCCAATTGAAGATCGTCCGAGGGTTTCCAATGAGGTAGATGAGAGGTCAGGATCGCTCTTTAGTTGGTGCTAGAATGGTTTAGTTGCTGTTAACAGCCAGGAAGAAACTGTCCCTGAATCTGGAGGTGTGCGTTTTCACACTTCTGTACCTCTTGCCTGATGGGAGAGGAGAGGAGGAAGTGACCTGGGTGAGACTGGTCCACGTCTCCTTGATACCATTTAAACAATTCAATGCATTTATTGTAATACAAATAGAGAAATTAATTATTTTTGAAATCACATTTTATTATTGATAAATAATTTCTGCAATAATATACTGTCATGTGGATTTATTTATTTTTCAGCTCTCCACCTCAGCCTATCATTGCTGCCATGCAGGCATACAAAGGGGGTGTCCAAGAGTCACACGGTGTGAAAATGGCCAATTTAATAAATTAATTTTTGACTCTGAATGAAAGGCAAAACTATTCATAAATCACAGTGTTATTGGAGCTGTTCAACATTATTAGAAAGGATTTAATAACTTGTTTGTCCTGCATAGGGTCTGCACAAATATGTTTTGTAATCATAGAAACAAAAAGTGCAGAAACAGGCCCTTTGACTCAATTTGCTCACGCTGAACCAACATACACCATCTGCACCAGTCCCACCTGCCTATATTTGGCCCATATCCTCCTAAACTTATCATATCCATGTACTTGTCCAAATGTTTCTTAAACGTTGTGATAGTACTTGCCTCAACCACCTCCTCCGGCAGCTCGTTCCATGCACCCAACCTTTGTGCAAAGAAATTCCGCTTCAGGCTCCCATTAAATCTTTCCTCTCAAATCTTAATCAGGTGTCCTCTGGGTCTCGATTCCCCTACTCTGGGCAAGAGACTCTGTTTATCCAATCTATTCCTTTCATGATTTTGTGCATCTTATAAAATTACTCTTCATCCTCCTGCACTCTAAGGAAAAGAGTCACAGTCTGCTCAACCTCATCCTATAGCTCAGGCCCCAGAGTCCTGGAAACATCCTCATGTTTTTTAATGCACCCTTTCCACCTTTCCAATATGTTTCCCGTAACATGATGACCAAAATTGAACCCAATATAATAAATGTGGCCTCACATTGTTTTATACAACTGTAACATGACCTTCCAATTTCCGTACTCAATACTCTGACTGATGAACGCCAATGTGCTGAAAGCCTTTTTGACCATTCTATCCACCTGTGATGTAATTTTCAAGGAACTACGTACCTGCTCTCCGTCAACCATTTCCATAAATTCCATCAACCATTCCTCAGCCCACCTGCCCAAGATCAAGATCCTGCTGCAATCTTTTGACAACCATCTTCACTATCTACAATACCATTCACTTTAATGTCCCAATTTTTGTAAACCAACATCCACCAGTTTTTTGTTTCTAGATTATTTATTTTAATAATTCCACTTTGGCCTCTTTGACTTCATGTGAGTCAAATTACTGGTCTTGGGCAATTCACAAAGGAAATGAAATAACAAGGGCCACTTTAAGTCATAATGTCATAAGTAATAGGAGTAGAATTAGGCCATTTGGCCCATCAATCGAGTAGACTTGATGGGCTGAATGGCCTAATTCTAGTCCTATCACATGACATTATGACTTAAGTGGCCCTTGTTATTCAATCACGGCTGATCCATCTCTCCCTCCTAACCCCATTTTCCTGCCTTCTCCCCATAACCTCTGACACCTGTACTAATCAAGAATCTATCTATATCTGCCTTAAAAATACCCACTGACTTGGCCTCCACTGCGTCTGTAGCAAAGAATTCCACAAATTCACCACCCTCTGACAAAATAAAAATTTCCCCATTTCCTTCCTAAAACAACATCCTTTAATTCTGAGGCTATGACCTGCAGTCCAAGATGCTCCAACTAGTGGAAACATTCTATCCACATCCACTCTATCCAAGCCTTTCATTATTCTGTATGTTTCAGTGAGGTCCCCCCTCATTCTTCTAAAGTCCAGTGAGTACGGGCCCAGTACCAACAAACTTGTCAGTACTACGGACCCAGTACCGATGAACATGGGTTAACTGACCCATTCTTGGGATCATTCTTGTAAACCTCCTCTGGACCCTCTCCAGAGCCAGCACATCCTTCCTCAGATATGGGGCCTCAGATAAGGTGATTATTCTACTCTAAATATTCAATGAACTATGAACAACGCTTGTAATTATACATGATTCTTTTACTTGAATTTCACAACAATGATGGAGTGCAGAACACATATCAAATATGATCAATTTATTCCATCAAATTGGCCACCCAATTGTTTTATTCCACTGAAGGCAAGGTGGGAGATTTTGCTTTTCCCATTTCAAATGCAAGCAACGAAGGTAATAGTGAAGATAGACACAAAGTGCTGGAGTAACTCAGTGGGACAGGCAACAACTCTGGAGAGGAATGGGTGACATTTCGGGCCAAGACCCTTCTTCAAAAGGTAAAAGTGATACCTCCTGCGCTCCCACCCTGAATTGCGTGCCATTATTAATACACAAATGTCTTCTGCAGTAAATCTGCACCTTCTGCCCCTTCCATCATGAAAGAGTCGGTCTTCAGTTTTCCCATTTATCCTATGAAAGTTGGATTCTACGACTGGACCTATCTGGAGATTACAAAGAGAACTACTATTGTTCCTCTGGGAATCGGGAACATCCACACAATGTTGGATGCTCCATAAATAATGAGTGTTTTATAAATCACACAGGGTGAGGGCAAATTTTCATCTGTTTAATTTCTGCGATTCGACAACATTGTTAATTTGCCTGTCACCTCAGCAGGCTTTCAAGGATAAACGCAACATTTCAGTTATTGACCTTGGAACATAACTCTGTTCAAGAAAGCATTGTAATGCTTTAATGTTTGATCTCTGAACTGTTAGCTGGACTCAATTCTTGCCAGTATTTGGTTGTCTTGTTATTATATTTTCCTATTGAATTATGCAGACTAATTTATTTAAAAAGAGTAATGTTGACCAAGCCTGTTTGTTTAAACAGAGGTCCCAGAGAGATTGCATTAGGTTGAATATTTTCTCACCCTCAACTACAATTACATTTTTCAGTCAAATTTGTTCACCGTAAAGATCAACATAATAATGTTTATGATCCACGTTTGTTTCAAAGCAAACGCAGACATAAAATGCTGGAGTAGCTCAGCGAGTCAGGCAACATTGCTGGAGAAATGGAAGTGTTGACGTTTCGGGTAGAGACCCTTCATCAGGCCCTTTAGAAACGGTGACCAATGCTTTTCCCACCACTCTTATTTACAACAGGCAATTCAAAGTTACATTTTTTCTGTACTGTATAGTCTAAAGTCTTCTGTTCTTATGGACACACATGCTTGGTAGACTGATGATGGACTGGAGAATCTCAGCAGGTCAGGCAGCATCTCTGGAGATAAAAGGATAGGTGACGTTTCGGGTCAGGACCCTTCTTCAGACAAAGTAGAGGTGGGAGAGGGGAGTTCCTACATCGACTATGGTGGGGGAAGTGGGGGAGGAGGGAGGGAGGGAATGCAGCGGTTACTAGAAATAAGAGAAATCAACGTTCATACCGCAGGGTTGTCAGTTGCCTACATTTTGTTTCAAACCACCTGGCCAAGACACAATCACTTCCACGGAGAAAATAGGAAAGCTGTTCCGTGGTATGAAAATATAGGCGCTCCTTGGTGGACAGGAACTTGACTCTTGTTTGGAGAAACAAGAAACGCCTGGCTGGTTTACAAAAAAAAAAAAAACTATTATTTTGATTTCTCGTCATCATCAATTTTCTCTTCTCTCAGATCGTGAGGAGAATGAGGGGTGATCTGGGATGATGAGGGGTGGTCTTATAGAAGGGCGGCCATGATGGCGCAGCGGTAGAGTTGCTGCCTTACAGTGCTTGCACCACCAGAGAACCGGGTTCAATCCCGACTACAGGTGCTGTCTGTGTGGAGTTTGAACATCCTTCCTGTGACCGTGAGATTCTCCAGTCCATCATCAGTCCACCAATCATTTGTGTCCATAAGAACAGAAGACTTTAGACTATACAGTACAGAAATAATGTAACTTTGAATTGCCTGGTGTAAATAAGAGTGGTGGGAAAAGCATTGATCACCGTTCCTAAAGGGCCTGATGAAGGGTCTCGAGCTGAAACGTCAACACTTCCATTTCTCCAAGATCTTCGGTTTCCTCCCACACTTCAAATACATACAGGTTTGTAGGTTACTTGGCTTGGTGTGTGTGTAAAATTATCCCTAGTGTGTGTAGGATCGTGTTAATGTGCGGGGATCGCTGGTCAGTGCGGACTCAATGGGCCGAAGGGCCTGTTTCCGCGCTGCATCTGTAAACTAAAAAAGCTAAATAAACGTACAAAATCATGACAAGAATAATCGGGTAAATGCACAGTCTCTTGCCCAGAGTCAGGGAATCGAGAACCAGTGGACAGAGGTTGAAGGTGAGGGGGAAATATTGAAATAGGAACCTCAGGAGTAACTTTTTTACACAGTGGGCGGTGGGTTATCAGGTGGATAGTTGAGGCAGGTACAACCGCAATTTTTAAGAAACATTAAGACAGCTACAAGGATAGGATAGCTTTAGAGGGATATGGGCCAAATGCAGGCAGGTGGGACCAGTTTAGGTACATTGGTCGGCATGGGCAGGTTGGGCTGATGGGCCTGTTTCCACACTGTAGGACTATAAATACCTGCTTCTAGAGATTTTGAGAGGGAAATCTCAGTTTTATTTCCTCATCAGTGCAAAACCTAAATATTATTGACTTTAATAAACAGAAACATGGTAAAGCAGTTGTTATGAATGACAGTGAACTATGGTATAATATTCGAGGTGCACAGGCAGGTAAAGAAGTCTACTGTCAACATATTAGTTAATCTAACCTTATTATCACCCCAAATATATGGAGTGAATTGACATTCGGCATTAGATTTATATAAAACTATTTTCATCAAAGTGTCAAAACACAAATGGAACATCAACACCATTATGCCCAACATGTTCATCTCTTGACATCATTACCTATCTGTATCTCCCGGCCTTCCTTACTTCTTTCAACCTACCCTTTTCCAGAAACAAATCGGTCTGAAGAAGGGTCTCAACCCGAAACGCCACCCATTCCTTCTCTCCAGAGATGCTGCCTGACCCGCATGAGTTACACCAGCATTTTGTGTCTATCTTCTATATTCCATTTAAACTGTTGCGTTCAGTCCAATGTAAGAACAAAATGATATATCCAAGTATAAAGTATAAATGATAAATCCAAGCAATTCAATAGATATTATAATTGAGCAGTAGAGCTACTTCTTTGATTTTCAAAGCAAGATTGTGGGGCCCTTTCATATCTTACAAAACTTGTTACTGAAAATATCATAAATCTCTCTGAATGCTCTTTAGCACATAGTCTGTAATCTATCTGCACAAGAGCAAAGGACACTGCTGATGAAAGCTATTTATATTACTTGGTAAAAAAAATCTGTCAAAAAGGTATTACCTTTTGGAACTCATAAGATTAATGTTGGAAGTGGCAAGGTAGTCAATTTCAAGACCATGTAAACATATCTAGAGGAAACCTAAAATAATTCCATTGAGGTGTTTGCAAAGTTTGTATCAAGATAATTTTCAAGTGGTTAAGGTTAATGACACATTACTTTGCCATTTGTGTCAGACAACATATTGGAACCTCTAACTTGAAGTAACCCTTGCTTTCCCTCTCTTTCCATTCTTCCCCCATCCGAATTCTCCGACCAGTTTGACTGTCCTCCTGATTACATTTAATCTTTATACTAGACCAGGTGCGGACCCATTGTGCTCGTCCCTCAGGCAATATTCACTGACCCATAGCCCCCAACTGCACAGGCGCGGCTGACCATTGTGAGGCGAGTCGCGGCAACCCTCCCCCAACTGTGCAGGCGCGGCCGTCAAGTGGGAGCACGACTGCAACTTTTTAAAAGTTCAAAATGGCAATAACTTGTAAAATATAACATAAATGTGAACGCATCTCACTCTCCCTCTTCAATCCCCTATCCCCCTCCTCCATTATCTTCCCTCTCCCCACCCTCCACCAACCCTCCTCTGCTTCCTCCCCTCACCCCCTCCCTCCCCGCCTCCATCTTCCCCCTCCCCTCCTCCATTACCTCACCATCCCTCTTCCAACCCTATCCTCCTCCATTCACCATCATCCCCAGCACTCTCTCCCCCTCCTCTTCACCCTCCCTCTTCTTTCCCCTCTCCTCCTCCCACACCTCCTCCTTCACCTCTCCCTCCCTCGCCTTTCTCGTACCC
The DNA here is from genome assembly GCF_010909765.2 of Amblyraja radiata. Taxonomy (NCBI): domain Eukaryota; kingdom Metazoa; phylum Chordata; class Chondrichthyes; order Rajiformes; family Rajidae; genus Amblyraja; species Amblyraja radiata. The sequence goes on along the minus strand of NC_045960.1, from coordinate 19,183,480 downwards.
TCTGTCATCCCTTCCATAACCCCTCTCCCCTCCCTACCCCTCCTCACTCTCTATCCCCCACTCCCTACCTCACCCACTCCCCCCTCCTCTTGCTCTATCTATGAGGAAGAGCCGATCCTGGACTGACTGGACTCTGGTCCTGTACACGGGGGGGAAATGGAGGAGGACTGGCCAAATTTTTGTGCCTTCCACCACAGTGATGAATGCTGTGGTGGATGTTTGTGTTACAGTTTTATTGTGTGTTCTTTATTATTGTACTGCTGCTGACAACCCAAATTTCCACCAACCCTGGTTATGTGGCAATAAATTATATCTATCTATCTATCTCCCTTCTTCCCCCACTCTCCCTCCTTACCTCCCCCACTTTCCCCTCCCTCTCCCTCCCTAACCCCCTCCTCTCCCACCATCCCCCTCTCCCCCATCCCACACCCCACAATGAAAAACGCAATGTTTTTTTAAATGAAAGCTGCCCCCTAACCCACCCCCCCCCCCCCCAACAATGAAAATCACAATGTGTTTTTTTTAATGGAATTCTCAATGAAAATCATGTTTTTTCTTTATAACCTAAAAACAATGTTAGCTGTTAATGAAAACAGAAGCATTTGATTAAAATTGAGTTTTTTTGGAATCTCGATTTTTCATGTAAATTACTTCCGACCTTTCATGGGAGGAAAGGTGGCATGGTGATGCAGCAGTAAAGATGCTGCCTTACAGCGCCAGAGACCTGGGTTTGATCCTGACTACGGGAGCAATCTGTACAGAGTTTGTAGTTTCTCCCTGTGACCGCGTGGGTTTTGTCCGGGTACTCCGGTTTCCTCCCACGTTCCAAAGACATGCACGTTTGTAGGTTAAATGGCTTCTGAAAATTGTCTCTAGTGTGTAAGGGTGATCGCTGGTCAGCATGGACTCAGTGGGCTGAAGGGACTGTTTCCATGCTGTATCTTTAAACTCTAAAGTCTAAACTAAACTGCTGCATATTTCCAGCATTTCCTGCTTTCATTTCAGATTCCAAGTAACTGCAGATTTTGTGTACATTTCTTTGATACACAATTAGTTTTAGTTTTAATTTCAGTTTGTAGACAGTGAATAATGCATGGTCCTGGTGGCAATATTGGGAAACTATCTCCAATCTATCCACAATTGTCAGGTTAAGACAGGATGACAAGAGAGCTGTCGTGTTTGTTGTGCTTTAGTCCTAGTGATTGGTTACAATAATGGTTTCAATAATCTCACCACTGACGATAAGATAATCCAATTATCCCACAATAATTGCCTTATCTGTGCACTTACAGCCATGCTGCTTATAATACTTGCCTCCACTACATCCCTCCTGCCTCTAACAATCATTAGAACGCACTTCACTCTGCCACGTTTAATTCTGCGCCTACTTGGCACTCATTCTGTTACCGTTCATGCCCACCAGTTGCCCACAAACATCTTCCAAACATCATCTGCACCAAGGAAGTGTGACTGTCTTTAGACTTTGGAGATACAGTGCGGGAACAGGCCCTTCGGCCCACCGAGTCCATGCCGACCTGCGCTCACCCCATAAACTAGCATTATTCCACATACTAGGGTCAATTTACAGAAGCCCATTAACCTTCAAAATCTGTACATCTTTGGAGTGTGGGAGGAAACCAGAGCACCCGGGGAAAACCCACGCAGTCACAGAGAGAATGCGCAAACTCTGCTCAAACAGCACCCGTAGTCAGGATCGAACCCGGGTCTCTGGCGTTGTAAGGCAGCAACTCTACTGCTGCGCCACAGTGCTGCCCTGTCGCTGTCACATTGGTGAACCTGAAGGATTCTGCGCGTGATATCATGCAACAGGCGGTGACAGAGGGAATGTGGTAGTGCAGAAGATGGGGGAGGCGTTTTGGGTTGGATGGGTGGTTTTGACTGGGGAGACTAGGATGACTGGGAAGTTGGGACGGGGAGGGTTGAAGGTATTACGGGAGAAGGGGTAAGGGGAGGACTAAGGGGGAGGGAAGATTGATAGCAGGAGGGGACGTGGTGAAGGAGTATTGGAGAGAGGCAATGATTGGGTCAGTATTCAGTATTCAGTTCAGTATTTCTTTAATATCATTTCACTGAGTACTCGCATACACAGAGGAAATGAAAAAACGTTGCTCAATCGGTTTCCATTCAGTGTATAAATTTAAAATAAAATTAAAAAAAGGTGATGGAGTGAGTTTTATGGGTAAGAGGGTGACGAGGAATGGAGTGGAGTGACTGGGAAGGGGATGATGGAGAGGATTAGAAGTGATGGGAGGTCGCTTTGGCCACCATGTTATAGGTTTAGGTGGATATGAGCCAAATGCAGGCAGGTGGGACTAGTGTGGGTGGGACATATTGGTCAGTGTGAGCAAATTGGGCCAAAGGACCTGTTTCCACGCTGTGTGACTCTAATACCCTAGGGTTGACCAGGGAAGGGGTGACAGGGTGACAGAAATGGGTTGAAGGGTATGGGTTGACAGGGATGGGTGACAGAGAGTGGTGACAACAATGGACAAATGGAGGAGCTAATGAGGAGGGGTTGATGGGCTAGATAATGATGGGAGAGGAGGGTGACAGCTAGATGGCAACAAGGGAGATGGTGACAGAAAAGGGGTACGAGGGGTAGTTGGTGGTAGCCAGAGTGTGGAAGGGAGGGGGTAATGGGGAAGGCAGTGATGGGGAAGGAGTGACTGGGATGTTGATGAGGGAGTGTTTGATCAGTTTCCATGTTCAGTTCTTCCACAGGAAGACAAACACCATTCCCAGCTCATTATTTGTTGATTCAAGACAATATAATGATCCATAGTTCTGGAATAACTCAGCGGGTTGGGCAGAATCTCTGGAGAAAAAGAGTAGGTGACATTTCAGGTTAGGACCTTTCTTCAGAACTTCCAACCCGAAACGTCATTCATCCATTTTGTGTCTATCTTTGGTATAAACCAGCATCTGCAGTTCCTTTCCACACATATGCATGTTACTCATTTACACATCTACAGTTCTTTGCTTCTATATTATGATCCTTGTTGAGGCCCTTTCACCATTTTTCACATCTTTTATCTTCATATTGGGAATTCACTGAGAGACTGTTGCTAATTACAAATATTTAGAACATCGCTTCAGATTTATTACTAATCTCCATAAAAATAATACTTAATGAGCATCACAGCTCCATGTGAAATCAAGCAATGGTGCACATTTCCTAACTAGTTACATATGTGTGAGGTATTTTACATTTTTACCTACATTCACCGAGTCCCAGCAGTTTAAGAAAGTTCTATGTTCCACTTGATTTTCTAATTAATCTTTTACAATCATCAGTTGTTTGCCTCCCTTCTCTTTTAAATTCAACTCAATGATTCAATGATACTCTACCCTAACATGTACCCAAGTACAGTGAAATTCTCAGCTTTACGGAAGTAAAGTATGGAAAGGGTCACCGTTTATCTGGTGCTGACAAAGTTACTGAAGTAATCATTAGAGTACCTAGTTCACAAGTTATAGGAGTAGAAATAGTCTACTCCGCCATTCACTATTGGCTGATCTCTGCCTCCTAATCCCATTTTCCTGCCTTCCCCCCATAACCCTTGTCATCCGTTCTAATCAAGAATTTGTCTAGCTCTGCCTTAAAATCTTCCACTGACTTGGCCTCCACAGCCCTCGATGGCAATGAGTTCCACAAACTAATTACCTGTTGATTAAAGAGGTTCCTTCTCACCTCCTTTTTAAAAGAGCGCCCTGTAATTCTGATGCAATGACTCTCCCAGTGCAAACATCCTTTCCACATCCACTCTATGCCTTTCATTATTTTGTAAGTTTCAATGAGGTCCCCCCTCAACCTTCTAAACCCCAGAGAGTAGAGGCCCTGTGCTCTCAGATGGGAGTGGCTGCGCTGCCTTGCAGCTGCGGCTCGCCTGCAGTCCGTTTGTCTTTTCTGTTTTTTGTTTTCTTTTGTCCTGTTTTTGCGGTTTGTTTCGGTTTGTTTGGCTGTGTGTGTGTGGGGGGGTGGGTGTGGTGTGTTTTTTGGCTCTTCCTTCGGGGGGATGCGACTTTTCCTGCCGTATCCCCGTCTCCGTGTCCGTCTGCGCTGAGACTTATCGCGGAGCTGGCGGCCTCCAACTGCGACCGACCTCGAGACTGTGGAGGCTGTGGAGCAGAGCCAGGACTTACCAACGCGAGCCAGGCCGACTTCGGGGCTGTGTGGTTGCGGTGCGGCACAACTTCCGACCCGACTTCGGAGCCTCGGAAGCTCGGCTGCGGGCCAGTGGGCCAGTGGATGACATCATCGGGAGCTCGAGTTCTGTTTTCCGGAGCTCCCGCAACTACAGCTGCGTCCGCTGGACTGGAGGACGGCAGCTTCGGCAGCTTCGACCGCCCCGGGACACGGAGTTTGAACCGGCCCGTTTGCGGAGCTCGGATTCAGCCTGCGGGACTTACCTACCATCACCCGGCGGGGTCATAGCATCGGAGGCTTGAATTGCCTCAGCGCAGAGGGAGAGCAAGGAGGGAAGAGACAATGACTTTGGGACTTTAAACTGTGTTGAGTGTTTGTTATTTATTCTATGTTATGACTGCAGGCTAAACCATATTGTTTGTTTTGTTTTTGTTTTTGTCTTTTGTTTTTACCTTGTTTGGGATGTGTTTACCTTGTGTGGGACTAAAGATGGAAATTAGCTACTGGCTACAGTCTTGCATATTACATGCAAATGTTTATTAATATGCACTGTCCCTAATAAAATAAAATCAATTCAAATGCTCATCATATGCTAACCCACTCATTCCTGGAATCAAACTTTCTCTGGACCCTCTCCAGAGCCAGCACATCCTTCCTCAGATATGTGGCCCAAATTTGCTCACAGTACTCCACATGCAGCCTGACCAGCACCTTATAGAGCATCACATCTCTGTTTTTGTATTCCAGTCTTCTTGATATAAATGCTGGCACTGGGCCTCTACTCGAGTCCCGATGGTCCCTCTTTATCCTTGGCGGCTCCCACCCCCACCCTCCCCATCGACTCCCTGTTTGTTCTCGGCACCCATCACCCTCCCCCCAGCCGCCGAGTACCTTTTTGTTGTCGACAGCTCCCCACTGGGTCCATCCTTCATACTGATCCAATGTGTAAAGCATTTCTTCATAAATAATTTGAATTTTTCAACAAAACAGTCTACATTGAAATGCAAAATGAAGATGGTTTTGATGGATTTGGATGCGGTTCTACATTGGCCTTGGGCTCAGTGGTGAAATTGTCTTCATTGTATACAGCTTCTTTTATGACTTTCCTCTTTTCTGTCTCATCTGCTGCTTCTTCATGCTGGTCTCTCCCATGTTACCACTTCTAACTGCATCAATATTGCCGAGTGCTGGTTGAACCTTCCACTGTACTCAGCCCCGGAGCTCTGACATTCCCTCCCCCAATCTCTAACCTACTTTAAAACAACTTTAATTTAATGTATCAGAGATACAGTGTGGAAACAGGCCCTTTCGGGCCACTGTGCCCACGCCGGCCAGCGATCATCCAGGCACCAGTTCTATCCTTGCCGACTACGGATGCTGTTTGTACGGAATTTGTACATTCTACCCGTGACCTGCGTGGGTTTTCTCCGAGATATTTGGTTTCCTCCCATCTTCCAAAGACGTGCAGGTATGTAGGTTAATTGGCTTGGTGCATGTGTAAATTGCCCCTAATGTGTTTGGGATAGTGTTAATGTGTGGGGATTGCTGGTCGGCACGGACTCGGTGGGCCGAAGGGCCTGTTTCCGCGCTGTATCTCTAAACTAAACTAAACTGCACTCCAAGGACAATTTACAGAAGCCAATTAACCTAGAAACCTGCACTTCTTTGCCGTGTGGGTGGTAACTGGAGAAAGCCCATGCGGTCACAGGGAGAACTGGGCATCATTTTGGGTCAGATGGTGAAGAAGGCTCCTGAGATATAACATGGAAACAAGTCCTTCAGCGGACCAATGATCACCCATATGTTAGTTCTATCTACACAGGGACAATTTACCCTGTACAGACAACACCTGCAGTCAGGGTCGAAGCCAGATCTGACGTTGTAAGGCAGCAACTCACCCGCGGAGCCACAGTGCCGCCCAAATTCTACTTTAAAGTCTACATCTTTGACCAAATATTATAGTCGCCTGTTATGTGGTGCTGAATCAAATTTTCTTTGACACAGTTCCTTAGGAACGCAGTGCCTTAGGATTTTTCTTCCCCGACATTAAAAGAGCCAATTAAATGCAATTTATGTCTGTCGGAATAAACAGTAATAGGAGCTCTGGTATGATCCTAATAGATTTATTTTCTCAATCCCATTGTGGGAAAAGATTCATTTTTTGCCAATGTATTAAGCCATGGGGACCATAAAGTCGTTGGCTTTATCTTAGGTTTGCTTTAATTAAGTTCAGCTCCCTGGTTAAACACAACAATTTATCTTCATGATACCCATGCACCACAGGAAGAATGTGGACAATGTTCCCATTCATGATGCTACATCATTTGAGCTTCTAATCTAGGCTGACACTTCTCTGCAGTCGTGAGAAAATGCGTTCAGATAAAACATTAATCTGAAGTCCCGTCTGATGTTCAATGGGATGTTAGAGAAATAAAATCGGCAGCATTATTCAAAGCCAGACAACAGTAACACCGCTGGCCCCTGAATAACATTCATCACTCAACAAACATCACCACATAAACAGATGAACACATGACTTATTTAGTCACTGCTTGTGGGACTGAGGCATGACTGAAATGGTAGTTGTAGAATATCTCTGGACACGTTTCAGAAGTTATTGCTGGGCAGTGAGTGAGCAACATGGAGTGAGCGCGATCCCCCGAGAAAATCAAAGACCAGCACTCGCTGCAAACGTGTTCTCTCACTTTGTTTAGTTTAGTTTAGAGATATAGCGCGGAAACAAGCCCTTCGGCCCACCGAGTCCGTGTCGACCAACTATCGCCCCGTACACTATTTCTGTGCCCTGCACACTGCGGACAATTTACCGAAGCCAATTAACCTACAAACCTGCGCGTCTTTGGTATGTGGGGGGAAGCCGGAGCACCCAGAGAAACCGCAGAAACCAACCAGAGAGCAGTCCTGAGCTCCTATCTACCTCATTAGAAACCCTCAGACTATCATTAATTGGACTTTATCTTGCACTAAACATTATTCGCGTTATTTCCTTTATCATGTATCTGTGTGCTGTGGACAGCTCGATTGAAATCACGTGTTATCTTTCCACTGACTGCATGCAACACAAACCTTTTCACTGTACCTACATTTCACAGGGGTGGGGGAATAGCATAACTGTAGTGTTGCTGCCTTACAGCGCTAGAGACTCCCGGATTGATCATGACTACAGGTGTTGTCTGTACGCAGTTTGTACGTTCTCCCTATGACCGCGTGGGTTTCCTCCGGGTGCTCCGGTTTTCTCCCACGTTCCAAAAACATGCAGCTTTGTAAGTTAATCGGTTTCTGTAAATTGTCCCTTGTGTGTAGCATGGAATCAGTGTGCGGGGTGATCGTTGGTCAGGGTCGGCGCGGATTCGGTAGGCTGACGGGCCTGTTTTCATGCTGTATCTCTAAATAACTAACTACCTCGGTAAACATGACAATAAACAAAACTAGACTAAAACAAAAACAAAACAAAATGGCGATGTGTTCAGGGTGGGGGGAGGGGGGTAAGAAGACAATGGATGACCACCTACTTGAGAATTGAATGGAGAAGCCAGTCTTGCTGATGAAGAAGTCACTGTAAAACTGGAGTGTGATGGAATTAAATGTGGTGTGGATATCAGCAGGCAGTGACGAGCCACTCCACTCCTTCAGTAGAATGTCACTGTCGACTGGTCCGTCCCACACCTTCAGGATGTCATGTGAAGCCTCGGTGTCGAAGACAATAAAATGAAGGCTGGAAAAAGAAAAGGGAGACAAATAAATATCAGGGATCTGAAAGGTTTCTCCCCTTTATTCGGAGGTGGAGGCTGCTAATTTTGCACCAAAGATAGTAAAAAAAGCTGGAGTAACTCAGTGGGTAAGGTGGCATCTCTGGAGAAAAGTAGTAGGTGACATTTCGTGTCCAGAGATGCTGCCTGACCCGCTGAGTTACTCCAGCATTTAGTGTCTATCTTCAGTGTAAACCAGCATGTGCAGTTCCTTCTTACACTGCTACTTATGCATATGTTTATAAAGCTGCATGATAAAGCATATGCATATGTTTATAAAGCTGTATTAATATCTTTAAACAAACTACACTTCATTTTCTTTTTTTTAAAACATATTAGAAGAATAGATCGGGTAAACGCACAGAGTCTCTTGCCCATAGTAGGGAAATCGAGGACATAGGTTTAAGGGTTTAGGGGGATAGATTTAATAGGAACCTGAGGGGTAACATTTTTTACACAAAGGGTGGTGGGAATGAGCTGCCGGAGAAGGTAGATGAGCCAGGTACTATAGCAATGTTTAAGAAACATTTGGAGAGGTACGTGGATAGGACAGGTTTAGAGGGATATGGGTCAAATGCAAGCAGATGGGGCTAGTGTAGATGGGACATGTTGGTCGGTGTGGGCAAGTTGGGTTGTAGGGCCTGTTCCAATGTTGCTTGACTCTATAGACCCACCACCCTTTCAGGTTCCTCTTAAATCTTTCCTTTCCCAATCAATAATAGTCAATTGTGCTTTATTTGTCACATATGCAACTGCAGAGTAAAATTATTTTTGCATCCATTACACATGCAGGCACCACCATGTTCTGGCACCATTATTAAAAGTCACAATTAAACCTATGTCCACTGGTTCCGATTTCCCCAACTGGCGAAAAGACACCGTACATTTCTTGGCCGATTGGATGATATGTTGACTCTGCTTGATTTTATCCTGAAGATTGGCACAAAATGGTGGAGTAACTCAGCGGGACAGGCAGCATTTCTGGATAGAAGGAATGAGTAACGTTTTATGTCGAGACCCTTCTCCGGAGGTATCTTAAAATGGGAGGAGGCTATTTGGCCCCTCCCACCCATGTCAGCTCCCATGTTAAACATCCTGCTCACCGATTCACTTTATTTTTAGCTGTTTTTTCACTGTGGAAAAGTACATCCAATTTATCACCATGCTGAGACAACTACTTGCCCAAGGGAACATTCCTGTTCTCCTAATGAACTGCACTAATCCGGATCAGCTCTGTTCAGAGGCCATTTCTTCCACTGCCGAGATAGCAATGATGCATTACTCAATTTAGTGCACGACGTTGCTTTTAAAGGAATGAAATCCTCCACTTTGTCTGGTTCCCTTTACCTCCATCGGGTCAGTTTCTTTAAATCTAATTAACGCTGCGCTTCTGAAACAGTTTCAGAGCTAAAATCATTCTAGGTTCAGCCCATCTATTAACCGATTTAAAGAAAATCTCGAGGGTAATAAGTTCACAAAACCTTGAGTAAATCAGTCAGAGTCAGAGAGTCATACTGCTTGGAAACAGGCCCTTTGGCCCAACTTGAACATGTTGACCAAGATGCCCTGTCTCCACCAGTTCCACCTGCCTGAGTTTGGCGCATATCCTAACTCAGTGGGTCAGGCAGCATCTCTGGAGAAAATTGATAGATTTGCACCTTGCACCTATCTAAATATATTTTAAATGTTATTATAGTACCTGCCTCAAATACCTCATCTGGCAGCTCATTCCATATACCCATCCCCTCCCATTGTGTGAAAAAGTTGCCCCTCAGGATCATCTTAAATCTTTCCCCTTTCACATTAAACCGATGGTTCTTCATTCACCAACTGGGTAAAATAATGAGTAATGCACTTCTTAGCATTTTAAATGATATCTTGACTCTGAATTGAATTGAATTGAATACATTGTATTAGCTAAGTATGCATACATACAAGGAATTTGCCTTGGTGCTTTGCTCGCAAGGTTGACAACACGATATACACAAGTCAATTAAAAGTAAAATAAAAATAAAACATTTTTATTTCTTTGGAATTCTCTTTCTCAGTGGAAGTTGAGTCATTGATTATTTTTCAGGCAGTGGTAGAATTCTGGATAAGCCTAGTGGTGAAAGGTTACCAGTGGGATTGCAGTTACATTGTGATTGGCCTTGATTTTACAGAATGGTGGGTGGGCTCAAGGGGGAGAGAGGGAGTGGTGGAGAGGGAGAGGATGGAGAGGGGAGGGAGAAGGAGAGAGAAGGAGGGAGGAAATAAGAGGGGGGGTGGGAGAAAAAAAGGAAGGAGGAGAGAGGGAGGATGAGGGAGGGAGGGAGAGAGAGAGGGAGGACGGGCGAGAGGGATGGAGAGAGGAATGGAGGGAGGGAGGGAGGGAGCGAGGGGGGGAGAGAGAGGAAGGAGGGAGAGAGGGGGAGCGAGGGATGGAGAGGGAGACTTCCAAAATGGCTTCTACATCATCATCTGATGCTAAAAGAAGAAGCAGCCGTTCTAACAACAGTATACAAAGAGATGGCAATGAATGCACTGTCAAGTAAGGTGCATATAAGACATGCCAATTGGTAGCAAAGTTATGCATTCTTGTACTCTTACATGGGTATGACCGCACATAAAAAAACATTTTTTTCAGTAAAATGGCACCACGTAAAAATACTGATTTCCGCAGCAAAATACAGATTTTCAGGTACTAGAATACTGAAATGCTCTGACAAAACTTGGCAGCTCTGCTTGTCGTTGTTGAACCTGATCCAGGTCCCAGTGGGAATGCAACTGTCCTCACAAAAGCTGATGTCACAGTGTCTGTATATTCATCGAGGCTTGTGGTTGCTTCCCTGAACACATTCCAATCCGTGCAGTCAAAACAGGACTGTAGGTTTTCAATACCCTCACTTGTGCACTTTTTCAATGTTCTGACCACAGGCTTAGCAGATTTTAGTTTCTGCCTGTAGGTCAGAATAAGGTGAACGAAACAATGATCAGAGAGTCCCAGAGCCGCACGATATGCGTTCTTGATTGTAATATAACAATGATTGAGTGGTCTCTCCCCTCTGGTGGGGCAGGTAACGTGATGTCTTTATTTTGGAAGCTCACGGCTGAGGTTAGCCTTGTTAAAATCCCCCAAATCAATGACCATGGAGTCTGGGAAGTCATTCTTTACTCTCATTACCTGGTCAGCGAGTTGCGTTTGCTCCTCACGTACGCAGGCTTGGGTGGAGGGGGGTTATTAAACTCCAGCAAGAATAAAATCTCATGTAGATAGGGTGGTAAAGAAAGCTTTTGGTGTGCTGGCCTTTATAAATCAGAGCATTGAGTATAGAAGTTGGGATGTAATGTTAAAATTGTACAAGGCATTGGTGAGGCCAATTCTGGAGTATGGTGTACAATTTTGGTCGCCTAATTATAAGAAGGATGTCAACAAAATAGAGAGAGTACAGAGGAGATTAACTAGAATGTTGCCTGGGTTTCAGCAACTAAGTTAGAGAGAAAGGTTGAACAAGTTAGGGCTTTATTCTTTGGAGCGCAGAAGGTTAAGGGGGGACTTGATAGAGGTCTTTAAAATTATGAGAGGGATAGACAGAGTTGACGTGGATAAGCTTTTCCCACTGAGAGTAGGGAAGATTCAAACAAGGGGACATGACTTGAGAATTAAGGGACTGAAGTTTAGGGGTAACATGAGGGGGAACTTCTTTACTCAGAGAGTGGTGGCTGTGTGGAATGAGCTTCCAGTGAAGGTGGTGGAGGCAGGTTCGATTTTATCATTTAAAAATAAATTGGATAGTTATATGGACGGGAAAGGAATGGAGGGTTATGGTCTGAGCGCAGGTAGATGGGACTAGGGGAGAATACGTGTTCGGCACGGACTAGAAGGGTCGAGATGGCCTGTTTCCGTGCTGTAATTGTTATATGGTTATATGGTTATAAAAGAGGTAAATTCCCTCGGAGAATAAAAGGGCTCGCAATTCATAAACAAATGATTCCAGATTAGGAGAACAGAAGTTAGAAAATACCGTGCCAGATTGGATCCTAAAATGGGAGGATGCCATTCAGCCCATCCTGTCCATGCCAGCTCTCTACACGTTTTCCAAGTCCAAAGTGCCTTCTCTGTGACTTTTTGAAATGTTCCTCTATGTAAATGCATATTTATCCAGCTCCCTCTTGAAGGCCACAGTTGAACGCATTTGAGATTCCAATCATGTTCTTTCTTCTCTCATGACAACTTAAGTTAAGGGATAATTTACAATTTCCAGAAGCTAATGGGCTAAGTGTTCGGCTGGCGACCGGAAGGTAGCCGGTTCGAATCCCGCTTGGAGTGCATACTGTCGTTGTGTCCTTGGGCAAGACACTTCACCCACCTTTGCCTGTGTGTGAATGTGTGTGAGTGATTGGGTGGTGGTCGGAGGGGCCGTAGGCGCAGATTAGCAGCCATGCTTCCGTCAGTCTGTCCCAGGGCAGCTGTGGCTACAGAAGTAGCTTACCACCACCGAGTGTGACTGAGGAGTGTATGAATAATGCGATGTAAAGCGCCTTGAGTATTCTAGAAAGGCGCTATATAAATCCCATCCATTATTATTATTATTATCTTTGGAGTATGGGAGGATACCGGAGCATCCAGAGAAAACCCACATGGCCACAAGGAGAACGTGCAAACTCCATACAGATAGCATCCATAGTCAGGATCGAACCCTGGCGAGGCAGCAACTTGACTGCTGCACCACTGTGCTGCCCATTCCCCTAAATATTTTTTCTGAGCTCTCCCTATTACCTTCATATCAGTCTCACATCACTTTAAAGTTTATGGTAAAGAACAATCGAACCATCTTGCACCATCTCCATTTTTTTTTAATGTTGATGATAATTAAAAGTAAAAATGGTAGAAGTACAACAGATTGGCGGATTAGTATCCATCAATTCTACTCAATTGCATAAGGTCAGAATTTCCCTCCTTAACTTCATCACTTCAACTGCAGTATAATGTGGATAAATGTGAGGTTATCCATTTTGGTGGCAAAAACAGGAAAGCAGACTATTATCTAAATGGTGGCCGACTAGGAAAAGGGGAGATGCAGCGAGACCTGGGTGTCATGGTACACCAGTCATTGAAAGTAGGCATGCAGGTGCAGCAGGCAGTGAAGAAAGCGAATGGTATGTTAGCTTTCATAGCAAAAGGATTTGAGTATAGGAGCAGGGAGGTTCTACTGCAGTTGTACAGGGTCTTGGTGAGACCACACCTGGAGTATTGCGTACAGTTTTGGTCTCCAAATCTGAGGAAGGACATTATTGCCATAGAGGGAGTGCAGAGAAGGTTCACCAGACTGATTCCTGGGATGTCAGGACTGTCTTATGAAGAAAGACTGGATAGACTTGGTTTATACTCTCTAGAATTAAGGAGATTGAGAGGGGATCTTATAGAAACTTACAAAATTCTTAAGGGGTTGGACAGGCTAGATGCAGGAAGATTGCTCCCGATGTTGGGGAAGTCCAGGACAAAGGGTCCCAGTTTAAGGATAAGGGGGAAATCCTTTAAAACCGAGATGAGAAGAACTTTTTTCACACAGAGAGTGGTGAATCTCTGGAACTCTCTGCCACAGAGGGTAGTCGAGGCCAGTTCATTGGCTATATTTAAGAGGGAGTTAGATGTGGCCCTTGTGGCTAAGGGGATCAGAGGGTATGGAGAGAAGGCAGGTACGGGATACTGAGTTGGATGATCAGCCATGATCATATTGAATGGCGGTGCAGGCTCGAAGGGCCGAATGGCCTACTCCTGCACCTAATTTCTATGTTTCTATCACTGAAACCCAAGGTGAAACCTTACCAGGCCAAAAGACCCTTCATAAGTTATAGGAGCATTATCAGGCCATTTGGCCCATCATGTCTACTTCACCATTCAATCATGGCTGATCTCTGTTTCCTAATCCCATTTTCCTGCCTTCTCCCCATAGCCCTTGACACCCGTTCTAATCAAGAATTTGTCTATCTCTGCCTTAAAAATTTCCATGGACTTGGCCTCCACTTTCCGTCTCAACCCCATTCTTCTGCCTTCTCCCCTTAACCCTTGACACCTATACTAATCAACTAATCAAGAGAAAAGACTTTGCCTTCCATCACAGTGAGGAGGAGATTCACTGTGATGGATGTTTGTGTAAATTGAAATGTTTATATGTCTTGTAGGAATTGTCTTTGTTTGTATGGTTGTGGAAACGGAGTTTCATTTGAGCCTCACTAAGGTTCAAATGACATGTAATAAAATATTGTATATTGTATATTGTATCTATAAATCTCCACTCTAAAAAATACCAGATGACTTGGCCTCCAGTCGTCTGTGGCAATGAATGCCACAGATTCACCACCCTCTGAGAAAAGGAATTCCTTCTTATCTCCTTTCTAAAGCTATGTTCTTGGAGAGCACATGAGCTCAGTTTAAGTCTAAATTGAAGGGAAATGCCTACACTGTAGAGCATTTGTTCAGTGCAGCACAAGCATTTTCATGTTCAAAACTCTTGACCTGACTTGTATAGGTATTGGTTTATTATTGTCACATGTACCGACATGCAGCGAAAGACTTTGCGTGTCATCCAGTCAAATCGTGCCATATGTGAGTACAATCGAGTCATACACAAGTACGACAAGAGAAAAAAAATAAGGGCGCAGAAGACTTTCATTCTACAATGAAGGCAACTAAACAATACAAAAAAAAATGGAAAAGTGACATTATCACTTTAAGAAAGAAAGAGTTGAAATGGGAAATTAAGTGTCATTTTACATATTAGTATTTAATTGCTACTGAAACACACTTTAAAATTCAGCACAAACCATCCCTGAGAATTATTTGTTCAAGGCTTCAATGCCACCCACCAAGTCTTGGTTCAACCTTCCCAGCCCCAGTACATCTTTGGTGCCAATTCCTCAGGGTAATGTTCGAGACAATATCTCCAGCTGGTTCATCAAGGATCCTCCCAAAATACAGTTGGAATGGAGATATGTGCTCATGATTATGCAACGTTCAATTCATCTCCTCAGCAAATGAAGCAGTCCCTGCCCCCATGCAGCATGACATGGACAACATTCAGTCATGTGCTGATACATGGCAAGTAACAGTTATGGCACAAAGTGCAAAGCAATTATCTCCTCCAGCAAGAGTCCAACAACCAATGCTATGCCGTTACCATTGCCAAGCATTAATGTGCTGAGTGTCACCATTCAATGAATTGGAAATGTATTCCATGGCTATACAAACAGTTCAGATGCTGGGTGTCCTGTGATCAGAGATTTAAATCCTGACACCTTAGAGTCTTTCACCATTTACGTGGCCATTCCATTTCGCCACGCCAGTTTCTTGCTGGACCCAAGACCACCGCTGACATTTACCGGCATTATCTTCGATTGCATTCTTTTTTTGATGGATATAACTGGAATATGTAACATTGACAGTTGTACAACCTCTCCCCTACTGTAAGGATAGATCATCTAGTCATGGAGTCATACAGTGTAGAAACGGGCCCATTGGCCCAACGTGCCCATGTCAACCAACATGTCCCGTCTACACTAGTCCCACCTGCCTGCGTTTAGCCCATATCCCTCCAAACCTGTCCTACCCATATACCTGTCCAGTCTAGTTTTCCAGAGCAAGAGAATCAGAGCAGATGTCCCACACAGGATTTGAAAGTCTATGCCTGATTTAAAGAGAATTGAGGTCTGAAGCACACAGAAAGATTTTTTTAAAGTCTTGAACTGAACATCAAAACCATTATGTTTTCTTTGGACTCGTATGTTCTTTGAAAAGCAATAATCCTAATCCCACATGACCCTCAAGTTGAAAAAGCCCTGGGTATTCAGTACAGCTTTAAGCTGCTCAACATAAATGGGTTAAACAGCAGAGAATAATGGAGCATGCCACAAACCTTTCATCCTCCAAGTTCAATCTGCTATCTAACATGGTGGCCATGTGGGTATTGAGTGGGAGTGTAAATTATTCCTTTGCCCCCACATTTCCAGAGTCTGTGTTTGAACTTAGTCCCTGGTGCAATGTTAACATTTTCTCACAGTGCAAGGAAAAATGCTTTTCATCTTCATAAGGAAACCCCTCGAAACACACTAGATGTTATTGGCATTGTCCATGTAAGGAAATGGTCATGTGCAGGACTTGAAATGACCGTAAAGGACATATTCTCTTGACCTAGAATTGACCTGGTGATGAGCAATCTGTATGGAAGCTCCACATTTAGCTTTTAGTTTAGATTAGAGATACAGGAAACAGGCCCTTCGGCCCACTGAGTCCGTGCAAACCAGCAATCCCCGTACACTAGCACTATCCTCTACACAAACTTTACAATGTTTTTCACCAAAGCAAATTAACCTACAAACCTGTACGTCTTTGGAATGTGGGAGGAACATAGAACCATACAGCACCTGGGGAAAAGCCTGCATTGTACATTGAGAATGTACAAACTCCGTACAGACAACATCCGTAGTTATGATTGAACCTGGGTCTCTGGCGCTGTAATGCAGCAACTCTACCGCTGCACCACCGCGCCCCCTTTTCTGCGCCACCATGCTGCCGTTAGTGAGATGGTTCCAACCTACAAGATTCCCAAGACGAAAACTTGTACGTCTCACCCTTTCACCTTCTGCCAGATCTGTAGTGTGTTTAAAGCTCCCTGAGCTATCTCAGCCTTCAGCTGGGCCTTGCACCATCTTTATGGAGAACAATGTGTAAGTGTAGTATAAGAGACATTGCTGTGAAAGAAGGCTCATTGGGACAATTCAGAGCAGGGTCACTTTGCCTCCATTGCGCACTTGTGAATCATTCAGAATTTTGATTCCATTAAAAGGACTCCTTTTATCTCCCCTTAACCTTTGACACCCTTACTGACCAGGAACCTGCCAATCCCCGTTTTAAAAATACCCAATGACTTGGCCTCCACAGCCGTCGTGGCAATGAATTCCACAGATTCACCACCCTCTGTGGCAAAATAAATTCCTCCTCATCTCCTTTCTAATGGTACATCCTATTATTCTGAGGCTGTGGCCTCTGTCCTAGACTCTCCCACTGGTGGAAACATCCTCTCCACATCCATTCAAATGGTGCAGAGATGATTTGCGAGGATGTTTCCAGGACTCAAGGGCCTGAGCTGTGTGGGGGGGGGGGGGGGGGGGGGGGGGGGGGGGGTTGAGCAGGCTGGGACTCTATTCCTTGGAGCGCAGGAGGATGTGGGGTGATGTTATGGAGGTGTATAAAATCATGAGAGCAATAGATCGGGAAGAGTCTCTTGACCAGAAGGGGGGGGGGGGGAATCAAGAACCAGAGGACATATGTTTAAGATGAGGGGGGAAACATTCAAAAGAAAGCTGAGGGGTAACTCTTTACACAAAGGGTGGTGGGTGGATGGAACGAGCAGATATGAGGAAGCAGTTGAAGCAGTGTAAGGATGACCAATGGGAGACAAAGACAACTCTTACTCGTTGGCCTCAATTGATGTGGAAACTCCGTTATGATGATAAGGATCAAGAACTACCCACAAACCTTCCCTAACATGCAACCAAAATCATACACGTTAAAGCATTGGCTCTTACACGAAAAGGTCAGATGTTTCTAGACTGGGATCATGATTGTTAGCTTTATTTAGTTTCGAGATACAGCGTGAAAACACCGAGTCGGTGCCAACCAGCAATCCTCGTACACCAGCAGTATCCTACACACTAGGGACAATTTACAATCTTTACTGAAGCCAATTAACATACAAACCTGCACATCTTTGAAATGTGGGAGGAAACCGGAGCACCCGGTGAAAACCCTCACGGTCACAGGGAGAACGTACAAACTCCGTACAGCCAGCACCCGTAGTCAGGATCGCACCTCGGTCTCTGACGCTGTAAGGCAACAACTCTGCCGCTGCGCCACCACTGTTATCTACCGCAAATTCTCCCCCAACCACCCTCGACCTCCATCCCACATGCTTCAGAAGGGCGAAGAAGAATACAGGGACACTCATTTGCATCGGATAACACTTCACTCCCTGACACTTGAAGTCTACAATTTGATGTCGCTCAAGATGTCTAGCACAGTCCGCTGGAAGCTACTTACATTAATTCCGTTAACAAAATAATGTCGGATGCTGTTTGTACAAAAAATGTTATAATTTATGTCATCAATAAAAAGAGCCAAATTACTTCACTGGAGCTCTGAAGCCCCGGGCTAATAATTTGAGATTGGAAAATTGAATCAGGAAGCAAATCATTTAATACTGGTTGGTTTACACCTCAGCATCATTAGACATTCAAGACAACTGCTTCACTGCATAAAACACATGCTTGAAAAAAGGTCTGAAGAAGGGTCCCGACCGAAACGTCACCCACCATTGCTGCCTGTCCCACTGAGTTTCTCCAGCACTTTGTGTCTATCTTTGGAATAAACCAGCATCTGCTGTTCATTTCTGCACAAGCTTTTCTGCTTGCCTTCCAACATACAAGACTCTTTTCAGAGATATGAGACACAAGAGACACAAGAGACTGAAGATAGTGGAACCTTCAGCAAAGAATAAATTGTTGGACGAACTCAACGGGATCAAAGATAGGTTTTTTGCTCAAAGAATATTATTTTGTTCTTTCTGAGTCTATCTGTCATGGAATCATAGAGAGTCATAGAGTCATACTGCATGGAAGCAGGCCCCTCGGCCCAACTTGCCCACGCCAACCAACGTGCCCGATCTACACCAGTCACACCTGCCTGTGTTTAGCCCATATCCCTCTAAACCTGTCCTAACCATGTACTTGTCTAATTGCTTCTTAAACGCTGGGATAGTCCCTGCCTCAACTACCTCCTCCAGCAGCTCGTTCCATACACCCACCACCCTTTGTGTAAAAAAGTTACCCCTCAGATTCCTATTAAATCTTTCCCCCATCATCTTAAACCCATCTCCTCTGGTCCTCGATTTCCCGACTCTGGGCAAGAGATTTGCACCTACCCGATCTATTCTCTCATGATTTTATACAGTTTGAACCAGACTGTAAGATCACCCCTCATTCTCCTGTGCTCCAAGGAAAAGAGTCCAAGCTTGCTCAACCTCTCCCCTAAGCTCAGACCCTTGAGCCCTAGCCCATCCTTATAAATCATTTTCATTGAGTTTTCTTTGAGTCCTTTCATGTCTATTACCTGACCCTTTCTAGTCTTCTTTTCCCTGCTTCCAAAATGTTGCTAAGGACAGTCTGGTTCAAACGGACCATTCAGCACCACATAAAAGAAAGCGACTCTTGTCGGGCCACGGGCCTGGCACGCTTGCCGTGGAATCGGGCAACACATCTGGAGTGGAAACCCCGTCCATGGCGCATCTCCTGCTTGCCCCGAAGGCTGCAAACCAGAGAGGAGGGTGGAGGGAGTCGCAACAGCAGCGGACGCTGGACAAAGGGCCGCGAAGAAAAGCCCGGGGCCCTCAAGATCGGCTGTGGGAGGCACCCCCTGTGGCACAAAGGTGGCTGGGCAAGGAGAGGGATGACAGTTCACGGGACGATCCGGACAGAGACGACGGCTGCAATGGGCCTTTGTGGCCAGCTGCAGCTGGGACTTTGGAAATGGCACCAAAACCTGGCGCACTTTTGCATATGGACTCAGTGTCTGTTTCAATCCATTCTGTACTTCATCGAGGATTGTATTTAGGCATGGCAATAATCTTACTGAACTGTGTACAATAAAGAATTTCAACGTACCTTGGTACACATCAATCAATCATAGTTGTACCATGTGAAAATAGGCCCTTTGGCCCAACGGGGCCACGCCAGCCAACAAGCCCCATCTACACTAGTCCAACCTGCAGCGCTTGACCCATCTATCTATCTAGCTATACATAAGTAAAACTCTGATCTTGTTATCTTCCGGTTTGGCAGTCATTCTATTTGCGCAAAAACGGTTTGCGATAGCGCTACGATTTTTCACCAGTTCACTCACCGTTCTCCTATGCTGCGATCGCGCCAAGTTTTGTTCCGATCGGTTGAATGTCATAAAAGTTAGCGAGGTTTAAAAATCTTAAAAAACGCGCGTTCGCAGATCGATCTCTTCTCCTGCCTTCCAGCGCCACGCTGAAGGTCCCTTCCCCTGTCAATCCCCGGGATGGTCCGCCCCTTCCTGCGCCATCGCGTCTTTACTGGAGCTGAGGATGGCCGGCGGAGGTTTCCAACCGGACTTTCAGAGGGACCCGAAGCAGCACAGCCCCAAGCAGCAGCCCCACCCCAAGCAGCAGCCCCACCCCAAGCAGCAGCCCAGCCCCAAGCAATATGGCCACAAGCAGCAGCCCAGCCCCAAGCAGCAGCCCCACCCCAAGCAGCAGCCCAGCCCCAAGCAGCAGCCCAGTAGAGCGGCAATGTCGCCAAACAGAAAATCGGAGAGTCTGATCCCGGCGGATGAGAGCATCCAGCGCCTGATGTGAGTCCCAAACGCACCGCCACCGCAACGCCCCGCAGCTCCACCCCTTTCCCCTCAGGTTCCCCTCGCTGACTCCTGCCCCCTCCCCTGTGATACCCCCCTCTTCCCCATGGCTCTTAACCCATCTTTTCTCCGAGCTCTCCCCCCTCCCGCCCACACGCCCGCGCGGCCATAGCTGCTGGTACTTCCGGGCCGATCCGAGGCCTAGCTCTGAGTGCCCCCATGGCTGATGCTCCTCCGGGGCACGCAAGAAGGGAGAGGAGCAGCAACCTCGAGATTCTGGGAAGGTATAATGGGGGAGGAGAGGGGAAGTGGGGGAGGTGGAGAGTGGGGGATAGAGGGAGAGGAGGGCAATGGGGGAGCTGAGGAGGGATAGTGGGGGGATAGGGGGTAAGGAGTGGGTGAGGTGGGGGATAGAGGGATAGGAAGGGGTAAGGAGGGGAGAGGTGTTATGGAGGGAGGGAGGGAGGGAGGGAGTGACTGAGGGTAGGGGAAAGGAGAGGAAGAGAGAGGTGAGGGAGGGATTGGCGGAGGGGAGGAGGAAAGAGGAAAGAAGAGGGAGGGTGGAGGAGGGGAAGAGAGTGCTAGGGATGAGGGGAAATGAGCCACGCCTGTGCAGTTGGGGGCTATGGGTGAGTGGTGGAATATTGCGTTGGGGGACCAAGCCTCCTGTGTGACAGGGACCTAGTCTAGTAACCCTCTAAAATTATCCTATCAGAGGGAAAATAATAGCATCAATAGTAGGGAGCTTCTTCTGGTTGGAGTTCCGCAGGGGTAGTCGGTGCTGGGGCCATTACTCTTCACGGTTTATATCAATGATTTGAATGAGTGAATTGAAGGCTTTGTGGCCAAGTTTGCAGGTGATATGAGGATAGATGAGGGGCAGGTAGTGTAGAGAAAGCAGGGACTCTGCAGAGGACTTGGAAAGGTTGGGAGGTGCAAGTGCATGGTTCCTTGAAGGTCGAGTCGCAGGTAGGTAAGGTGGTCAAAAAGGCTTTTGTATAGAGGTTGGGAGGTCATGTTGCAGTTGTATAAGATGTTGGTGAGACCACATTTAGAATAATGTGTTCAGTTCTGGGCACCATGTTTAACGGAAAGATATTGTGAAGCTTGAGGAGATTAGTCGGGAAAATTAGAACACCAGGGGCACCACACAATGGCAGCCTCGCATACAATCTGTCTGTCTTTTTTTTTTTTTGTTGTTATTTTTAGTGTGTTTTAAAAGTTTGTGTTAATGTTCTCTGATTTTTTTTAATGTAGGGGGTGGACGAGGGGATCCTTTTTTTTCAATCTCTTGCCTTGCCAGAGATGCGATTGTTTTCCGGATCGTATCTCCGGTCGCTCTGCGGCCTAACATCATGGAGCTGGAGGCCTCGCTCAGGACTGACTTTGAGCCTCACCAGAGGGACATGGATTTACCATTGGAGTCGATCCATTGCCTGGGATCAATGCTCCAACCTGCGGATTTCATCATCGAGGAGCTCGCAGTTTTGGGTTGAGACCGATGTCGGGAAACTCCAAACGACGCAAAAGGTTTCGACCAGCACCGACCCGGGGTCGGATCGCCCGGCGTGGGGGAGCTGAGATTCCCCCCCGAAGCAGGTGCTTGATCGCCCCGACGCGAGGGCCCAAACGGCGCTGTCTACGGGACCCAAGATCGCCCCATCAACGGAAGGCTCTAAGCCCCCGACCAAGGGAAAACAAAGAAGGGAAGAGATTGAACTTTTTTTCATCTTCCATCACAGTGAGGAATGTGGAGGAGTCACTGTGATGGATGTTTATGTTAAAATGTATTTTGTGTATTATCTTGCTTTTTATTGGTATGACTATGGCATATGAAATTCCTCGTATGTTGCAAAACATACTTTGCTAATAAAGTATTATTATGATTATGATAATTATGATTATGACACGGTATTGGGCTAAGATATTGACATAGAAAATTGGTTGAAACAAATTGGTTGAGACAGGAAACAAAGAGTAGGAATTAACAAGTCCCTTTCAGAATGGCAGGCAGTGACTAGTGGGGTGTCGCAAGGCTCGGTACTGGGACCGCAGCTATTTACAATATACATTAATGATTTAGATGAAAGAATTAAAAGTTACATTGGCAAATTTGCAGATGACACAAAGCTGGGTGGCAGTGTGAACTGTGAAGAGGACGCTATGATGTGGATAAATGTGAGGTTAATGTGGCTGATTGTGAGGTTATCCACTTTGGCGACAATAGGAACGAGACCTGGGTGTCCTTGTACATCAGTCACTGAAAGTAAGCATGCAGGTACAGTACATCAGGCAGTGAAGAAAGCTAATGGCATATTGGCCTTCATAACGAGAAGATTTGACTACAGGAGCAAAGAGGTATTTCTGCAGTTGTACAAGGCCCTGGTGAGACCACACCTGTAGTATTGTGTGCAGTTTTGTTCTCGTAAATTGAGGAAGGACATTCTTCCTATTGAGGGAATGCAGCGTAGGTTCACAAGGTTAATTCCCAGGATGGCGGGACTGTCATAGGATGAAAGAATGGGTCAACTGAGCTTGGATTCACTGGAAGGATTTTGAAGGATGAAAGGGAATCTTATAGATCTTATATAAAATTATTAAAGGATCTTATAGATCTTATATAAAATTATTAAGGGATTGGACAAGCTAGATGCAGGGAACATGTTCCCGATGTTGGGGGAGTCCAGAACCAGGGGCAGTTGGGCCAAAGGTCCTGTTTCCACACTGTAACAAACAATCTCCCAGATGTACTGGAGGACAGAGGATCTAAGGGGGTAGAGGAACGGGAAAAAAAATTTTCATTAGGCGAGAAATAGTATTGGGTAGGCTAATGGGATTGAATGATAATAAATCCCCTGGGCTGGATGGTCTGCATCCCAGGGTCCTCAGGGAGGTGGCTCTAGAAATAGTGGACGCATTGGTGATCATTTTCCAATGTTCAATAGATTCAGGATCAGTTCCTGTGGATTGG
Organism: Amblyraja radiata; assembly: GCF_010909765.2. Lineage (NCBI taxonomy): Eukaryota > Metazoa > Chordata > Chondrichthyes > Rajiformes > Rajidae > Amblyraja > Amblyraja radiata. Next base: position 19,160,162 of record NC_045960.1, on the reverse strand, counting down.
AGGATAGCTAATGTTATCCCACTTTTCAAGAAAGGAGCGAGAGAGAAAACGGGGAATTACAGACCAGTTAGCCTGACCGGTGGTGGGAAAGATGTTGGAGTCAATTATTAAAGAGGTAATAATGGGGCATTTGGATAGCAGTAAAAGGATTAGTCCAAGTCAGCATGGATTTATGAAAGGGAAATCATGCTTGACATCAATCTTCTGGAATTTTTTGAGGATGTGACAAGTAAAATGGATGAAGGGGAGCCAGTGGATGTAGTGTATCCAGACTTTCAGAAAGCCTTTGATAAGGTCCCGCTCGGGAGACTGGTGACTAAAATTAGAGCACATGGTATTGGGGGTAGGGTGTTGACATGGATAGAAAATTGGTTGGCAGACCGGAAGCAAAGAGTAGGAGTGAACGGGTCCTTTTCAGAATGGCAGGCAGTGGCGAGTGGAGTGCCGCAAGGCTCGGTGTTGGGGCCGCAACTGTTATATATTAATGATTTGGAAGAGGGATTAAGGAGCAACACTAGCAAGTTTGCGGATGACACAAAGCTGGGTGGCAGTGTGAACTGTGAAGAGGATGTTAGGAGGTTGCAGGGTGACCTGGACAGGTTGAGTGAGTGAGCAGATGCGTGGCAGATGCGGTATAATATAGATAAATGTGAGGTTATCCACTTTGGTGGCAAAAACAAGAAAGCAGATTATTATCTCAATGGGGTTAGGTTAGGTAAGGGGGAGGTGAAGCGAGACCTGGGCGTCCTTGTACACCGGTCACTGAAAGTTGGCGTGCAGGTACAGCAGGCAGTGAAGAAAGCTAATGGAATGTTGGCCTTCATAACAAGAGGATTTCAGTATAGGAGTAGAGAGGTTCTTCTGCAGTTGTATAGGGCTCTGGTGAGACCACATCTGGAGTATTGTGTACAGTTTTGGTCTCCTAATTTGAGGAAGGACATCCTTGTGATTGAGGCAGGTTCACGAGATTGATCCCTGTGATGGGGGGGGGGGGGGGGGGGGGGGCAAGCTAGATGCAGGAAAAATGTTCCCAATGTTGGGTGAGTCCAGAACCAGGGGCCACAGTCTTAGAATAAAGGGGAGGTCATTTAAGACTGAGGTGAGAAAAAACGTTTTCACCCAGAGAGTTGTGAATTTATGGAATTCCCTGCCGTAGAGAGCAGTGGAGGCCAAGTCACTGGATGGATTTAAGAGATAGTTAGATGGAGCTCTAGGGGCTGGTGGAGTCAAGGGATATGGGGAGAAGGCAGGCAAGGGTTATTGATAGGGGACGATCAGCCATGATAACAATGAATGGTGGTGCTGGCTTGAAGGGCTGAATGGCCTCCTCCTGCACCTATTTTCTATGTTTCTATGTTTCTATGATTCTATGAGAGTGGACTGAGAAGTGGCATATAGTGCAGCTAAGTGTGGTCATGCATTTCAGTAGTAGAAATAAAGGGGTAGACTATTTCCTAAATGGTGAAAAAATTCATAAAACAGAGATGCAAAGGGAGCTGGGAGTACTGGTGCACGATTCCCAAAAGGTTTGTTTGCAAGTCGAATCAGAAGAAGGCAAATGCAATCTTAGCATTTATTTTGAGAGGGCGAGAATACAAAAACAGGGATGTAATTCTGAGCCTCTATAAGGTGCTGGTCAGACCACATTTGGAATACTGTGAGCAATTTTGGGCCTCATATCGGAGGAAGGATGTGCTGGCGCTGGAGAGAGTCCAGGGGAGGAGAATGATCCCAGGAATGAGTGGGTTAACATATGATGAGCATTTGAAGGCACTGTGTCTGTACTCACTGGCGTTTAGAAGGTTGAAGGAGGGGCACCATTGAAACATTGAATAGTGATAGGCCTATATGTGGAGGATGTTTCCACTGGTGGGGGAGTCTAAGACCAGAGGGCACTGCCTCAGAATAAAAGGGAATACCTTTAGAAAGGACACAAGGAGGAATTAGTCAGAGGGTGGTGAATCTGTGGAATTCATTGCCACAGAAGGGTGTAGAGGCCACGTCAATGGATATTTTTAAGGCATAGATAGATTATTGATTAGTATAGGTGTCAGGGTTATGGCAGGAGAATGGGGTTGAGAGGAAATGATAGATCATCCATGATTGAATGGCGGAGTAGACTCGATGGGCCGAATTGCCTAATTCTGTTCCTATGACATGAACTATACATGTACTGGTCTAAAACATTATTTCTTTATCATAACAATTACACATTCCGCTACTACCTCCGGCAGCTCAATGTACAACTTTGCGTAAAAAAAGTTGCCCCTCAGGTTCCTATTAAATCCTTCCCCCCTCACCTTGATTCCCCAACTCTAGATAAAAGACTGTGTATGTACCCTATCTATTCCTCTCATGATCTTGTACACCTCCATGAGATCACCCCTCATCCTTCTGCGTTCCAAAGAATAAAGCTCTCGCCTGCTCAACCTCACCCTGTACCTCAGACCCTCGAGTCCTGGCAACATCCTCGTGATAATAGAAAGAATCATTGAACCATAGAGGTCGAGGAGAGGAGAGGGATGGTGAGGAGAGGAGAGGGACATTGATCCGCGGGACCTGCTCCAGTTCATCGAGCGTGCGGGCCGACCAGACTTTGAATAATGGTGCCAAAAATGACTGCGGCAGCATGTGTAATATATGCAAAAATAATTTCACTATAATAATAATACTGGATGGGATTTATATAGCGCCTTTCTAATACTCAAGGCGCTTATGCAGTTGTATATGGGCCAACTAAAGCACCATTGAACTATTGAGATCAATATTTCATCACAACCACAATGCTGTTCACCCAAGTAAGCTTTGCACAAATTAAACTTCCTACGTTGAAAAAAACTTCAAAGCATTGAAAAAGCAGCAGAAGGCATGATAGGGATGTATTCTCCATTATATTTGATAATAGTAACTCCCTCGTTTATGAATGACTTCATTTGAGGTGGCACGGTGGTGCAGCGATAGAGTTGCTGCCTCACCTCGCCAGACACTCAAGTTTGATCCTGACCACAGGTGCCATCTGTACGGAGTTTGTACGTTCTCCCTGTGACCACGTGGGTTTTCTCCGGGTACTCAGGTTTCCTCCCGCGCTCCAAGGACGTGCAAGCTTATCAGTTAATTGATTTCTGTAAAATTGCCACTGGTGTATAGGGCATGTAAGTGGAATAAGATGGAATTAATGTGCAGGTGATCAATGGTCGGTGTGGACTCAATGGGCCTGTTTCAAAGCTGTATTTCTAAACTAAATTATGCAAATCCAATTTTATGCAAATCCAAAATTATGCAAAGGTCTATTATTCATAATAATGTTAATAAAACAGTCCATGGTATTCATTAATAAGTGATAAAGTATTTATTAAAGTAGCTTCATTATGAGCTGTGCTCAGATGTTTATTTGATGCAATGAAAGGATTATAGCAAAATAACTTTGAGTGATGCAATACCAGTTGTTGAAATGGTTACTTCTAACATGGGGAGAAATCGGCTTTTGGACAGTCTTTTGATTAAAATTGGTTAAAAGATACAGCATGTAAATGGGCCCTTTGGCCCACTGAGTCCACGCCGAAAATTGATCATCACTCACTCACACCAGTTCTATGTCATCCCTCATTCTCATACATTCCCATACATTTTCCAGATACTTTATGGACCCGCAAACCCACATATTTTCGGGATGTGGGAGGAAACTGCATCACCCGGAGGAAACCCACGCGGTCACAAGGAGATCAGGACCAAACCGTGGTCTTTAGCGCTGTGAGGCAGCGGCTCTAGAATGGAATTGTCAAGAATGGAAACCTTGTGTCACCCTGGAGTCTGCTGGGATTTAAACAAAGTGCTGGAGTAACTCAGCAGGACAGGCAGCATCCGTGGTGGGAATGAATAGGCAACATAGTGTAAAGAATGTTCCCAACCTGAAACATCGCTTATCCATTCACTCCACAGATGCTGCCCGACCCACCAAGGTACCCCCGCACTTTGTGTTTTGGCATCTACAGTTCCTTGTGTCTCCAGCAAATATTTAACTTCTGCAACTACTCAAATGATCAGCAAACACTTTTATCTTTCCCACTCAGGCATTTCACTTCAATGGCAACCAGAAATAGATTAAACCAACAGTTTTGATATTTACATTTACAATCCATCAAATATATTTCCATAAAACCAAGGCGAAATAAAATGTCATGACTATGATGGAATTTCTACCTCTCAAGGAAGCTTGAACACCATGCAGGCCAAGGGTCGACTGCTGGATCTCCCGGTTGCCAACCATTTTAACTCCCTTTCCCATACCAACCTTTCTGTCCTGGGCCTCCTCCACTGTCAGAGTGAGGCCACACACAAACTGGAAGGACAGCACCTCATATTCTGCTAGGTTAGTTCACAACCCAGCAGTATGAACATTGAATCCTCCAATTTCAACTAAGAACCACCCCACCTCCCTTCCCCCAACACTCCTTCCTGCCCCAGCCATTTCTTTGTGCCCCACACTGTTGTCTCTTCATCTCTGGCCTTTGTCCAGCCATCTATCTATCAATCCCCCTGCCCAATCCGTCATCTGTATCCATCTCTGAAGAGGGGTCTCCACCTGAAACGTCACCTATTCCTTTTCTCCAGAGGTGCTGCCTGGCCCGCTGAGTTGTTCCTGCATTTTGTGTCCATCACTTCCAAGGCCTTGTCCCACCCCCATGTCTCTTCCAGTTTTCTTTTCCCCACCCCACCTCACCACAATCAGTCTGAACAAGGGTCCTGACCCAAAACATCACCAGTCAGTGTTCTTCAAAGACGCTGCCTGACCCGCTGAGTTACTCTAGCGCCTTGTGTCTTTCTTTTCGGAAACCAGCATCTGCATTTCCTTGTTTCCACATGGAACCTTTGTCATACCTGACTGTTTTCCCCGGATCAGCTGCGATTATCCAGGTGCAGTGGACATTGTGGTCATACGGAGCTGGGTATCCAGGAGACAGAATCCTCCCAGCCGCTGCACTTTTAAAGTGGCCTCCACACTCAGCTGAAATAGCAACACAAAACAACAATCAACCTACCCCTCCGCCATGAGAGGGAATTACAAATATGCATCACGCCACACCCATGTTTCATCAGGTCATAAGTTATCGGAGCAGAATTAGACCTTTCGGCCCATCAAGTCCACTCCGCCATTCCATCATGGCTGACATATTTTTCCCTCTCAACCCCATTCTCCTGTCTTCTCCCGTAATGTTTGACACCCGTACAAATCTGTATTAATATGTGTAACCCTTGACACCCTTACTAATCTGTATTAATATGCATGTCTATGTATGTATGTGTATATATGCACACACACACACACACGCACACATATAAATATATATACGCACATATATATATGTGTGTGCGTGTGCATTTTGTAAACCTCTTTTCTTGCATTATATTGTTTACAGAGCACTATGTTTACATATTCTGTTGTGCTGCTGCAAGTAAGAATTTCATTGTTCTGTTTGGGACATATGACAATAAAACACTTGGACACTCTAGACTCTAACCGAGAATCTGTCAATCTCCACCTTAAATATACCCAATGATTTGGCCTCCACAGCCGTCTGCGGCAATGAATTCCACAGATGTTTAATTCAAAATCCCAAAAAGCGTAGACTATTGATTAGTATCGAAATAGTATGCATGGCCTGCAACAACTAACAGCCAAAATAATAGATATTCATTATCCTTCTTAATGAGATATTTAATGACCTGCTGTACTATGTCATCAGTATCAATTTTTCTTTTGACCTTGCAAATGCTTTTTTTCAAAAAAAATCCGATTAGACTATCAATAACAACAGCAGAAACGTCTTTCAATCAGAGTCATTCCAACTCATTGCTCTGATTATTGAAGGACAGTCACTCCTTGTCACCATAGGGACAATATGCAATTCCTCAGCTATTTTGCCACCGCACGGTGGCGCAGCGGTAGAGTTGCTGCCTCATAGCGCCAGGGACCCGGGTTCGATCCCGACTACGGGTGCTGTCTGTACGTAATTTACATGTTTACCCTGTAACCGCGTGGGTTTTATCCAGGTGCTCTGGTTTCCTCTCACACACCAAAGACGTACAGGTTTGTAGGTTAATTGGATTGGCATATTGGGGTGGTGATGGAAGCATATAAGGTAGTGGCATTTAAGAGACTTTGTGGCAGGAAATAGAGGGCTACGGATCATGTGCAGCCAAATGAGAAAAGTCTGTCCTGGCATCATTGTCGGTACAGACATTGTGGGCTGAAGGCCCTGTTCCTGAGCTGTATTGTTCTATAATCTATAGCATGACTTTCACACCTTACCCTTCCATATCTCTGTGTCTCCTTCTCCCCTGACTCTCAGTCTGAAGAAGGGTCTCGACCCAAAACGTAATTCCTTCTCTCCAGAGATGCTGCCTGTCCCGCTGAATTACTCCAGCATTTTGTGTCTATCTTCAGTGTAAACCAGCCACTGCAGTTCCCTCCTACACATCTATGAGGATATATATATAATATTCTCACTGTGAAGGGTAGGTGATTGCTCCTGGTAGACTATTGTGGGAAGTAGGTGGGGGACTTCCTGGCCAGAACCCTTTTATCCTTCTTTGATCTCCTCAGCAAGTCAGCCTTGGAGTCCTCCCAAGTTTTCACAGTAACAGGTTTAGGGTTTTCCTTGTATAGGAGCAGAAATTGCCAGTCATTGTGGTTCCAGATCATGATTAGTCCTGACAGATGTCACCAGTGTGAACTTCGGGCATTCACAGCAAAGCATCGGGGGATTCCATCTTACATTTCTCTAGACTTTAGAAATACTGCGTGCAAACTGGCCCTTCGGCCCACCGAATCCGCGCCGACCAGCGATCCCAGCACACTAGCACAATCCTACACAATTTTAGGGGACAATTTTACCGAAGCCAATTAACCTGCACGTCTTTGGAGGAAACCCACGTGGTCACAGGAAGAACATACAAACTCTGTACAGACAGCTGCCACAGTCAGGATCTAACCCTGGTCTCTGGTGCTGTAAGCCTGCAACTCTACCTCTGCGCCACTGGGCCACCCTGTGTAAACCTATGACCTCTATTTAGATTTCAAATGTGCCTTCAAGAACACAATCAAAATTACACACAGATACATCAGTAAAACATGAAACCGTGGATTATGCAGTTACGTTTCTTGGCATGAACTAATTAAATGTTCATAGGTTCTGGGAGCAGAATTAGGCCATTCAGCCCTTCAAGTCTACGTCATTCAATCATGGCTGATTTATCTTTCCCTCTCAACCCCATTCTCCTGCCTTCTCCTCTTAACCCCCGACACCCGTACTAATTAAGAATCTATCAACACCTTCAAAATATCCATCAACTTCACTTCCACAGCTGTCTATAGCAAAGAATTACACAGATTCACCACCCTCTGACTAAATAAATTCCTGCGAATCTTTCAAATGGTATGTTCTTTTATTAAGAGGCTATGGCCTCTGGTCCTAGACTCTCCCACGAGTGGAAACATCCTCTCCACATCCACTCTATCCGCTGACACTCTGAAATGTTGCAATGGTTCACTGGGATGTTGTTGGCTCAGCTTCATTGATTTTACCTATGCACGAAGGCAAAGAGTTGTCCCACACTCTGCGATTTCCACTCAGGCAGGTCAAGGTGTTACTCCCGTGCAACGTATATCCAGGATTGCAGGAGTACAAGATTACCGTGTCAGCAAAGTGCCCTCCATCCCGTAACTTGTAGCCATAGTTTGGGATTCCTGGATCCTCGCATTTCATCAGATCAAAGCCTGCAAATAAGAAATTTGCATTGTTAAATACATTGTTAAATCGGACAGAACAAAGACTTGCAACAACAGAAAGCCCAACAGAATCTTCATCTTGTACTAACTGTTATTCCCTTTATCTTTTCTACAACCTTTCCATCTTAATGGTAACAAATTTCACTGTGCCTTAATCAGTAAACTGACCTTGAACCTTGAAACCTTACTTACATCCTTCTATACCAACGTCCCTTCCATGGACTCCATCTACACTTCACACTGCCTCAGCAAGGCCAGCAGCACAGTCAAGGACGAGTCTCACCCTGGGAACTCTCTCTTCTCCCCTCTTCCATCGGGCAAGAGGTATGGAAGAATGAAATTGCATACCTCCAGATTCTCGGACAGTTGCTTCCCAGCTATTCTCAGGCATCTGAACTGTCCTCTCGCCAACTAGAGAGTGACCCTGACCTCCCATCTACCTCATCGGAGATCCTTGGACTATCTTTAATCGGATGTTACAGGACTTTATCTTACACTATGATCAAGCCGTCCATGGTGTGCATATACATGATACAGGGAATAAAGTTTTCTTAGATATTTACCACCCTCTCAATAAAGAAATGCATCCTCATCTCCTTTCTAAAGGTACGTCTTTTTATTCTGAGGCTGTGGCCTCTGGTACTAAACTCTCCTGAGACTTGTGTATGGTCCAGCTGACTGGATGGCACGCAACATAAAGGGCCTGTCCAACTTGGGCGTCATTTGCGCATCGCGCAGATGGCGCGTAAAGATTTTGTACATTCCAAAATCGTGGGGTGACGCGAGCGGCCGCTCGTCACTGCCTACGTCACCACGCACCATGCGCGCATCACGTGTGCGTCACGACGTGCGTGTCATGCGTCGTGACGCGTAAATGCTGTCGTGTAAATGGCGCCCAGGTGGGACAGGCCCTTAAAGCTCTTCACTGTACCACAGCACACATTCCAATAAACTAAACTAACAAAAACTAATACAATATATTTAGCTGTAAAACATTGTGCCCTTTATTCACAGTACTTTTCCTTAACTAATTACATTACCAGTAAAGCCATATGTTTCTCATCATCTTTCGGCTCCATCTACAGCACCTGAATGTACCAAAACCCTCTGGAACCGGCATCATTAGTAAGTGAATTACGCTCTGAACACCATTTCATTCCTCACACTTTACTGGTGCTGCTGCAACATCATTCATGTTCAGCCTGAATTGCTTTGCCACTTCACTCATAAATGGTTGAAAGGTCACCAACAAGATCACTAATGGGAATCATACTGTGTGCAAAAGAAAACATGTCATAAATATGTACTTGTGAGCTGCAACAAGCCAAATTATTTTTATACAGCAAACGTCCAAACCATTGCGATGTAACAAGGGGGCAGGTTATAACTTTGCACCTGGCATCAACAGTTCACAATGTCGAAATAAAGAACTGCAGATAGACACAGAAACATAGAAAATAGGTGCAGGAGTAGGCCATTCGGCCCCTCGAGCCTGCACCGCCATTCAATATGATCATGGCTGGTCATCCAACTCAGTATCCTGTACCTGCCTTCTCTCCATACCCCCTGATCCCTTTAGCCACAAGGGCCACATCTAACTCCCTCTTAAATATAGCCAATGAACTGGCCTCAACTACATTCTGTGGCAGAGAATTCCAGAGATTCACCACTCTCTGTGTGAAAAATGTTTTTCTCATCTTGGTCCTAAATGGTTTCCCCTTTATCCTTGAACTATGACCCCTTGTTCTGGATTTCCCCAACTGGTTTATATGGTTTATACCAAAGATAGACACAAAGTGCTCAGGTAACTCAGTGGGTCGGGCGATATCTCTGCAGAAAAGGACCAGGTGACATTTCGGGTTGGGACCCTTCTCCAGACCTGAAACGCCACGTATCTATTTTCTCCAGAGATGCTGTCTGACCCGTTGAGTTACTCCAGCACTTTGAGTCCATCACCAGCAGTTCACTGTTTGTTTGCTGGTGATGGACTCACCTGAGCAATTGTTGTACGTCCCCATGAATATTGGCATGTTTAGTTTTGTTTCGAGATACAGTGAGGAAACCGTCCCAACATCCAAACAGCGAACACCCGTATACACTACCCTACACACTACATCCGGACAATTTACAGAAGACAATTAGCCTACAAACCTGTACATCTTTGGAGTGTGTGAGGAAACTGGAGCACCCAGAGAAAACCCACACGGTCACAGGGAGAACCTGCAAACTCCGTGTAGACAGCACCCGAGGTCAGGATCAAAGCCGTACGACTCTACCACTGCACCAGATTTAAGATTGTAAGATAGATTTGAAGAGATCAGATGGAATACCCATCTTAAATCATGGCCAGTAGGTTTAACAGAGCAATGAGTGATTCACTTCAAAGTATCTACAGCAACGCACAAATGATATCGCTATCTACGTTGGCACCACAATAATAGTGAAAGGCAGGAATTTCAAGTTAGACACACAGTGCTGGAATAACTCAGTGGTCAGGAAGCATCGCTGGGGAAAAAGGATGGGTGACATTTGAGGTCAGGACCTTTCTTCAGACTGAATGTAGGGGTGGGGAGTGGGGGGGGGGGTGAACGAGGTGAGAAAAGAACCGGACAAATCAGGGTCGACAACAGATGCCCTCAGGCAAGGAGGTGCCCTGGTAGGGTCATTGCTGGCTGGGGATGTTGAGACCTCCAGACGGATGCAATTTGGTGATCTGTGGAACTGGTTAAACGACTAGGGTGGAGGAAGGGGGAGAGGGGAGAGGGAAGGGGATAACTTTCAAGTTATCTGACCAACAAAAGAATGTGAGGCCTAGGTTTTGTTGGTTGCTGCAGGCCACTGTGCCTTGCAGAGCGAGATGTCCATCAGGGAATGTTGCCGACTTGCCCACTCCAGACTGCAGGAGTACGTGCTGAGGGACACACTGAAGCTCGGTGCAGCCAACGCCAAGGCTCTGTGGGGGAGGACCACAGTCTCGGGTCCTTCCACTGCAAGCACATTGGGGAGTAGGGTGTGGTGGAGACGCCCCTCCCAAACAAGGGTAGGTTATATCACCCCTAGGCATCACATGTGTGGCAAGATGCTTGATATAAGGGTAGTTTGTGAACATTACCAAAAATAACACCAATTAATTAATGTATTGACACTGAGAATGGCAGAAGAGATTTTGCACTGTTATTTGTTTCTATATATATTTTTATGAAGTTTATTTTTGGAAAAAAGACGTACAGAACTGCCAACATTTCTTACGTCAGCACTAGCAATGTTAAGGATCCCAGCATGAGTCTCGTCCTGATCTTACTGGATGAGCTCTAGATCCAGATTCTTGGGCTGTGCAGATCACTATATTTCAAAAACAAAACATTTGCTTTGGTTTTGTGCCGCTGAAAAACGACAAGGCGAAATGGTTGCTTATCACATCACAACCTCTTTGAGAGTAGGAAAGGGAGCACAGGACCACACAATAACACAGAGAGAGAGTGGCAGACAGAGAGGGAGAGAGGGAGAGAGAGAGATGGACAGACAGACCAAAACAGAGAGAGAGAGAGATACTTGTTTAGTCAAAAAAAGGATTAGATTTATTCAGGATCTGGCTGCATTCCTTAATGTCGTAACAGTAATTATTCTCATTTACAGCCATCTTTTAGTTGTAGGACCCTTCCTCTGTTGTTGATGCTTTGATGGACACTTCAATCAGTTAAAGCACCATTTGCAATGTAATAATCTGATGCAGTGGCAGATCAGTGCAGAACATTCATTGTTAAAATAAATACAGGAAAAGTAATGGGTAGGTATTTCCCTGGAGCTGCTCCCACGCAGCTGTAATGCTGCCAAAAGAGTGGCATAAATCCCATGTAACAAGCACAGACAGGCTTCCCACTGCTCTTCTGGTAGTCAACAGGGGCTCTGGGAAGTGATTCCCAGGAAAGAACTCCTATTCCTTGCAGAATGAGGTGAGGCGTGACAGCCTGAATTTGTGATAACGCGAAAGATGGCAAAGTACCAGAAAATGGATTTAAAATAATAACACGAGCTAAATAAAACACAGATTAGAAGATTGTGCGGACACAAGGAAGTGTCCTTGCAGAAGTGCTGGAATGAAAGTGCTGGAGTAGCTCAGTAGGTCAGGAAAGAAGGGTCCCGACTCCAAATGTCCATCCATGATCTGCCTGATCCATTGAGCAACTCCAGCATTTTGTGTCCAATAAGACACATTAGAAGATGGGCACAATAAGCTGGAGTAACTCAGCGGGTCAGGCAGCATCTCTGGGGAAAAGGAATAGCTGAAGTTTTGGGTCGGGACCCTTCCTCAAACTTACTGTATAAGACATAGAAACATAGAAAATAGGTGCAGGAGGAGGCCATTTGGCCCCTTTGAGCTAGCACCGCCATTCATTGTGATCATGGCTGATCGTCCCCAATCAATAACCTGTGCCTGCCTTCTCCCCATATCCCTTGATTCCTCTAGCCCCTGGAGCTCTATCTAACGCTCTCTTAAATCCATCCAGTGACTTGGCCTCCACTGCCCTCTGTGGCAGGGAATTCCATAAATTCACAACTCTCTGGGTGAAAATGTTTTTTCTCATCTCAGTCTTAAATGGCCTCACCTTTATTCTAAGACTGTGACCCCTGGTTCTGGACTCGCCCAACATTGGGAACATTTTTCCTGCATCTAGCTTGTCCAGTCCTTTGATAATTTTATATGTTTCTATAAGATACCCCCTCATCCTTCTAACTTCCAGTGAATACAAGCCTAGTCTTTTCAACCTTTCCTCATATGACAGTCCCGCCGTCCCAGGGATCAATCTCGTGAACATAAAAGGCACATTATTAATCAGAGATGCATCATCATCATCATCATCATCATGACAATGTCATGAAGACTACAAGACCTACACCAAACCCAAACCAATTAGGAGCAGACGAGGGCATTCGATCCAATTTGTAATCCCAGCTACAGACAGATGTGTACAGCAATTCGTTCTTCCCCCGCACAATTAAAGCATGGAATAATCTCCACCCTACTATAGTTATCCAACCAGATGCAACTAAATTTAAAGTAGCTCTTTCTTCCCAATAACCCTTTCTGGCTTAAGCCCTCCCTTCACCACCTCCAGTTTAAATTCCATTTGGAATATTTTGGAGGACCAAGAAACCAAGAACCAAGAGTCATTCAGCGCCTTTCGGCATGATCCATGCGGACCTTTCAGTTTTGACCACCCTACCATAGGAAAGATGTGGTTAACCTAGAAAGAGTACAGAGAAAATAAAGTCCAGTAAAGTCCGATTAAAGATCGTCCGAAGGTCTCCATTGTGGTAGATGATAGGTCAAGACTGCTCTCTAGTTGGTGATAGGATGGTTCAGTTGCCTGATAACAGCTGAGTAGAAATTATCCCTGAATCTGGAGGAGACAAAATGTGTAGGTGGGAACTGCAGATGCTGGTTTACACTGAAGATAGACATAAAATGCTGGAGTTACTCAACGGGTCAGGCAGCATGTCCGGAAATAAGGAATAGGTGACGTTTCTCGAAGACTTTCTTCAGACTGAGCCAGGGGAGGGAAACTAGAGGTTTGAAAAGGTACAGAGCAGAGATTTGCGTTTGCTGGTCAGTGCAGGCATGATGGGCTGAAGGGTTTACTTCAATTATTTACAATTCAATTACCTCCCCATTGCAGTCCCCGCTCTGTATTTTCTTCCAACCACGTTTATCTTTCCTGACAGCATGGATTCCAAGAAGATGCTGGTGTCATGACCTTGGCCACTGTCATCACATCTCCAATGGAGGGACGTTAGTCCAATATGTGCTGTTGCTCCCAGAGCACAACCTGGTGGTTCCTCCTCGAGGAACCATCAACACAATCTGGCCCAGTCCAATGTTTTATGCAGAAGGAGTGCATAAATTCTCAGCCTAATTCAAAATCTTCTCAAATAAAAGGACACAAAGTGCTGGAGTTACTCAATGGGTCGGGCAGAACATGGACGGACATTTTGGGTCAAGACCCTCTTTCCTGACGTACAGAAGTACTCCAGCACTTTTGCATCTCTTATTTGTAAACCAGCACCTGCACTTCCTTGTGTTCTTAAAATCTTATCTGTGTTTTATTTAACACGTGTTATTTTTTCATCCATTTTCTGGTTCTTTGCCATCTTTCACGTTATCACAAATTCAGTTATGATACACTTTTCTCTTACAATCATTATTCTTTACACTTTGTCATTTTTGGCATGACTCATTCCTAAAATCACGTGATCTCCTGATGCGTGATGCAAATACAATGCAAAACAATTTTCATCAAGGATAGTTTGAAAGTTACAGAGTGGAAACAGGCCCTTTGGTCTACCGAGTCCATGCCGACCAACACCAGTTCTATCCTACATGCTAGGGGCAATTTACACAAGCCAATTAACCAACTAACCTGCACATCTTTGGAATGTGGGAGGACACTGGAGAAGATTGTTTGGGGTGGACTTGGTCAGTAGTAGTGCCTTTTTCTGCACTGTATCTCTAAAGTGTGAAGTCTAAAGTAAAGCCATATGACAATAAAGCACTCTTGATTCTTGAAAGGTGGAGTTGGTTTTCTGGCCCTGTCCCATGGTACGAGTTCATTCCAAGAGCTCTCCCGAGTTTGCCCTGATTTGAACTCAGAGATTTACGGTAATGGCCGTTCGTCGGTACTCGGGGCTCTCGAGGACATTTTTCAACATGTTGAAAAATCTTCATGAGTCTTCCCGAGCTTACTTGCCGTTAGCGAGTCTTCCCCAATACCTGTCGTTAGTGTTACGAGCCGCTAAGGGACATCCCCGATCTCCGACGTACCCGCTACGTTCATTCTCCGTGCTTACCACGAGTTGGATTTTTTTTAAACTCGGGAGAGCTCTTGGAATGAACTCGTACCGTGGGACAGGGCCATTAGCTTACTGTTAACTCCCTTCAACTAGATGCTTCAAAAGAAAACAAAAGAAAATCAACAAGCTTGAAAGCTGAAGATCAATAAAGACTGTCAGCTCTCTCTGAACCAAAGAGTTACTCCAAAATGTCCAGGTGCTCTAAAGTTGACTGTCCTGATCTACGTCATTGCAGTGAATAAAAATGTGATTAAAATTGAACACAAAACACAAAGTCAAGCAGCAGGATTGTAATCACATTACAATTCATAGAATCTATTATTTCAAGTGTATCCTTCCAAATGAAACAGCAGGCAATGTATTCAGCAATTAGAAAAGCTTCAGGCAGATTTGCATTTGTGAGACACGCACCTATGAAGCATTGGAGAACTGCTGGCATAAATAGTGAATGCCGTGGGACATGCCAGCTCAGACTCACTTGTACATTTTCAGGGTGATAGCAGCACAGCAGAATTGCCTATCAAACCCACTAACTCCATGGCACAGACCTGAATCTTTCACTTTGAAAGAGGTTAGAGGATGTACGTATTACAGTCATAGAGTCATACACAACGTGGAAATAGCCCCTTCAGCCCAACTTGCCCACACCAGCCAACATGCCTCATCTACAATAGTCCCACCTGCCTGCGTTTGGCCCATATCCCTCTAAACCTGTCCTACCCATGTACCTGTCTAAAAGTTTCTTAAACATTGCGATAGTCCCAGCCTCAACTACCTCCTCTGGCAGCATGTTCCATACACCCACAACTATTTATGTAAAAAAGTTACCCCTCAGGTTCCTATTAAATCATTCCTCCCTCACCTGCATCCCTACAAAAACCTTCCGAGTGTTTCCCAATCAGAAACCTTGGATGAACTTTGAGATCCGCGCTCTCCTGAAGTCCAGACACAGGGCATTCACCTCCAATGATACAGTGGCCTACATGAAGACCAGATACGACCTTGGTAAGGCCATCAAAAAGGCCAAAAGGGACTTCTGCTCCAAACTGGAGGATGAGACAGATGTTCGGCAGCTGTGGCAGGGTCTGAATGCAATCACCTCCTACAAGGCAAAACCAGGAGGCAGCTCGAATGTCGGTGTAACATCACTCCCTGACGAGCTCAATGCGTTTTACGCACGCTTTGACAGGGAGAATACTGATGTGCCTTCCCGATCCCCCATTCGCTGTGATGGCATTTCAGTCTCAGTCACAGAGGCCGATGTCAGGAAATCCTTCAGAGGGGTGAACCCCCGAAAAGCACCTGGTCCTGATGGTATACCCGGTCGTGTTCTAAAAACCTGTGCGGACCAACTGGCGGGAGTTTTTACGGACATTTTAAGCCTCTCACTTCTGAGGTCTGAGGTCCCCACCTGCTTTAAAAGGGCATCAATTATACCGGTGCCCAAGAAGAGTAAGGTGACGTGCCTCAATGACTATCGACCAGTGGCACTAACGCCGGTGGTGATGAAGTGCTTTGAGAGGTTGATCATGGAGCAAATCAACTCCTACCTCGACAAAAACCTGGACCCACTGCAGTTCGCATACCGCCACAACAGATCAACGGTGGATGCGATCTCGCTGGCCCTCCACTCCGCACTGGACCACTTGGACAACAAAAACTCATATGTCAGGCTGTTATTCATTGATTACAGCTCGGCATTTAACACAATCATCCCCTCCAAACTGGTTACCAAACTCGCAGAACTGGGTCTCTGCGCATCCCTCTGCAACTGGATCCTCGACTTCCTCATCCACAGACCACAGTCTGTTCGTATTGGTGGAAATGTGTCAGCCTCGATAACAATCAGCACGGGAGCACCTCAAGGCTGCGTGCTCAGCCCCCTGCTGTACTCACTCTACACCTATGACTGCGTAGCAAACCACATTGCAAATTCCATCATCAAGTTCGCTGACGACACCACTATTGTGGGGCGTATCACTGATGGGGATGAGTCAGAATACAGAAGAGAGATCGAGCAACTGTCCATATGGTGCCAGCGCAATAACCTGGCCCTCAACACCAGCAAAACCAAGGAACTGATTGTGGACTTTGGAAGGAGTAGGAGGGGGACCCACAGCCCCATTTATATCAACGGGTCGATGGTTGAAATGGTCAAGAACTTCAAATTCCTGGGCGTGCACATCTCTGAAGATCTTTCCTGGTCCGAGAACACTAACGCAATTATCAAAAAAGCTCATCAGCGCCTCTATTTCCTGAGAAGATTACGGAGAGTCGGATTGTCAAGGAAGACCCTCTCTAACTTCTACAGGTGCACAGTCGAGAGCATACTGACCGGTTGCATCGTGGCTTGGTTCGGCAATTTGAGCGCCCTGGAGAGGAAAAGACTACAAAAAGTAGTAAACACTGCCCAGTCCATCATCGGCTCTGACCTTCCTTCCATCGAGGGGATTTATCGCAGTCGCTGCCTCAAAAAGGCTGGCAGTATCATCAAAGACCCACACCATCCTGGCCACACACTCATCTCCCTGCTACCTTCAGGTAGAAGGTACAGGAGCCTGAAGACTGCAACAACCAGGTTCAGGAATAGCTACTTCCCCACAGCCATCAGGCTATTAAACCTGGCTCGGACAAAACGCTGATTATTAATAACCACTTTCTGTTATTTGCACTTTACCAGTTTATTTATTCATGTGTGTATATATTTATATCATGGTATATGGACACATTTATCTGTTTTGTAGTAAATGCCTACTATTTTCTGTGTGCTTAAGCAAAGCAAGAATTTCATTGTCCTATACAGGGACACATGACAATAAACTCACTTGAACTTGAACTTGAACTTAAACCTATGGTTCTTGATTCCCCAACTCTGGGCAAGAGACTTTATGCGTCTACCTGATCTATTCCTCTCATGATTTTATATACCTCTATAAGATCACCTCTCATCCTCCTGTGCTCCAAGGAATAGAGTCCCAGCCTATTCAACCTCTCCCATTCAGGCCCTCGACTCCTGGCAACATCCTCGTGAATCTTCTCTGCACCCTTTCCAGCTTGACAACATGCATTCTGAATATTTGCAAAATTATTTCTCCGATTTGAAAAGCAGGAGGGAGCAAATTCTCCACTAAATATGTGGTTTTAAAAAAAAATATAGACTGCAACTTGACCTGCTATTTTTTTAAACGTTATTTTTGGAATAAGAAATCTAAAGATGGAAGATCCCATGTGTACATTTTCTTAAAGGTGCTATACTAATGGCTAAAGTGATAGCTTCAAATCCAAATTTAACACAAAATCAATAAGGCACAGAGGAGTTTCAATAACAAAGTTTATATACAATTTACTCTTCTATTGTGTCCCTGTTGTTTGCACAAATTTCCATTTGTTTTACAATATATCTCCTCAGGAAAGGTTGGCAGAAATTTCAGTTGGTAGGAAAGGCACAGAAGTTGATATTATAGCGTCATAGAGTCATATGGCGCGGAAACAGGCCTTCCAGCCCAACTTGCAGGCACAAACCAACATGCCTCATCTGCACTAGTCCCACCTGCCTCTGTTTAGCCCATATCCCTCTAAACCTAATATCCTGCCCAAATGTTAGACCATCTTTGGGATCTGAGATCAAAGACATTCTGGCCCAACATATTAGAGAGAAACAAATTATGTTTTTTTTAAATGATTGTAGCTTTTTAGTTTAGTTTAGTTTATTGGCACGTGTATCTAGGCACAGTGAAAAGCTTTTGTTGCATGCTAACCAGTCAGCAGAAAGACAATACATGATTACAATCGAGCCGTCCACAGTGCATAAGGGAATAATATTTAGTGCAAGATAAAGCCAGCAAAGTCCAATCAAAGATTTTCAGTGGGTCTCCAATGAGGTAGATAGTACAGGACTACTCTCTAGTTGTGGTAGGATGATTCAGTTGCCTGATAACAGCTGGGAAGAAACTGTCCCTGAATCTGGAAGTGTGCAACTTCACACTTCTGTACCTTTTGCCCGAAGGGAGAAGAGGGATTGGTCAGGGTCATCTTTGATCATGCTGGTCACCTTGCCGACGCAGCGTGAGGAGTAAATGGAGTTAATGAAAGGGCAGTTGGTTTGTGTGATGGTCTGGGCTGCATCTACAATTCTCTGCAATTTCTTGCGGGTCTTGGATGGAGCTGTTCCCAAACCAAGCTGTGATGCATCCCAATAAAATACTTTCCACAGCGCATCTGCAGAAGTTGGTGAAAATTGTTGGGGCAACACTCCAAGGACATGCAGGTTTGTAGGTGAATCGTCCCCAGTGTGTCGGATGCAAAAATGGGATAACCTAGAACTAGTGTACGGGTTGATGGTCGTGGCCTGAAGGGCCTGTTTCCATGCTGTATCTCCAAACTAAAGAACTAAACTAAAAACATAATTGACCCATGATGAAGATGAATATGTTGACATATATCCCTGGTGGAAAGAGTAAACATATGCCAACAATATCCAGTCGAGTTACGACGGAAACCTTATTAAGCAGCAGGCATTGGAAAAACCCTCAGAGGATGTGATACATTTTAAAACAATGAAGAGCTATTCTGCTGATTAAGTTGATTAATTGGGAGACGGAATGTCAAAGTGAAGAGCTCGTAGTTCATGTGGGAGACATCCGATTACAGGCCGATTAACTCAAGAACAATTTGCACTATAATTAAACATCTTTCAGGTCACCACTTCAGTAAGATATCCAGATGTAAATATCCCTGCAGAGAGTATTGTTAATATAGTGTACATACAGAAAGTATTCACACCCTTTCACCTTTTCCACATTTTGTTACGTTACAGCCTTCTTCTAAAATTGATTAAATTTTTTTTATCACCAATCTACACACGATATCCCATAATAAAAAAGCGTAAACAGGTGTTTAGAAATGTTTGCAAAATTTTTTTTTTTAAATTATGAAATATTACATTTACATTAGTATTCAGACCCTTTACTCAGTACTTTGTTGAGGCACCTTTGGTAGCGATTACAGCCTCAAGTCTTCTTGGGTATGACGCTTTGCACACCTGTATTTGGGTAATTTCTCCCCTTTTTCTCTGCAGATCCTCTCAAGCTCTGTAAGGTTGGATGGGGAGCGTCGATGCACAGCTATTTTCGATGCACAGCTATTTTCAGGTCCCTCCAGATATGTTCAATCGGGTTCAAGTCCGGGCTCTGGCTGAGCCACTCAAGGACATTCACAGACATGTCACAAAGCCACTCCTGTGTTGTCTTGGCTGTGTGCTTAGGGTCGTTGTCCTGTTGAAAGGTGAACCTCTGCCCCAGTATCTCTAAGGTTTGGAGAACATTGACAGGTGATGTCTCGGGTCAGGACCCTTCTTCAGACAGCTCCACTGCAAAATCTCTTCAAAGTATGCCTAGTTTGAGGAGAATTTCAAACTAGGCAAACTTTGAAGAAATTTTGCAGTGGAGCAGTCTGAAGAAGGTTCCTGACCCGAGACGTCACCTGTCCATGTTCTCCAAACCTTAGAGATACAGTGCAGAAACAGGCCAATTGTATCACGGAGTGCCATGCTGATCAGTGGTCTGTTCTGCAAATGTAAATTGGAAACTATCCCTCCTGTGTAGGATCATACATTAGTACGATCCTACGCACTAGGGACAGTTTCCAATTTTAACAATGCTGCTTAACGTACAAACCAGCACTTCTTTGAAGTATGGGAAGAATCCGGAGCTCCCGGAGAAAACCCACCCCGTCACATGGAGAACATACTAATTCGGTGCAGACAGTATCCATGGTCAGTATCGAACCCGGGTCTCTGGCGCTGTAACTCTACCACTGCGTCACTGTACCGCCCTCCAAGAATGTACCCTGAACCAATGAGTTACTCCAACATTTCGTTCCTTTCCTAGGTAAACCAGCATCTCCAGTTCCTTGTCTCCACTCAATATTTGAAGTGTTGACAATTTAGCTAATGGAAAAGGTCGATGAATGTGCACAAGAATTAGGAAGTGCCCTATCAAGACTGGATATAAAATACAATACAATACAATACCATTTATTGTCATTTGAGCCTCAGTGAGGCTCAAACTAAATTGTGTTTCCACAGCCATACAAACAAATACAATTTCCTAGACATACACACAATTTAATTCACACAAACATCCATCACAGTGGACCCACTGTGATGGAAGGCAAAGTCTTTTCTCTCCCCTGTTCTCCATGTCTCTCCCGATGTCCAAGCCCCAGGCGGGCGATGATAAGTCCCACGGCCATTTTAGGCCATGCCGGGCGATTTACGGCCCCGCTCCAGGTCTAAAAGTCGCAATGTTGGAGCCCCCGGCGGGCGCTGGAATGTCCCACGGCCATGAAGCCGTGCCGGGCAATGTATGACCCCGCTCCAGGTCGTCCCAACCCCGCGACACGGGCTGGAGAAGTCGCGTTGCGGGAGCTCCGGGAAGCGGTCTCTCCCCCCGGACCCGCGAGCTCCCGATGTCCCAGTCCACCGGACCTGCGGCTGCGTTGCTGGAGCCTCCGAGCCCCAGGAGTCGAGTCGCTGCAGCGAGTCACCACCGCTCCCCACGCTCCGAGGCCGGCCAGCCCCACGATGGTGAGTAGTCCGCAGCTCCGCAGTCTCCCGAGCCCCCGGGTCGTTCAGGTTGGAGGCCGCTCCACAGTGCTAGGCCCCAACGACAACGGAGACCCGACAGGGAAAAGGTCGGGTCTTCCGGACAGGGAAGAGATTTTAAACGGTTTCCCCCTCCCCCCCCCCGCCCCCCACATATACACATTTAAAGCCAGTATTAAAAAACACCAACACTACATTTAACTAGACAAAAAATAAAAAAAAGACAGACAGGCTGTAGGGGCCGCTGCAACGGGTGAGTCGCGCCACCATATGGGAGTATTTTTAAGGAAGAAATGAAGGTGTGTACGGAAAACCCTTTCCAGCTTGATAACATCCTCACCAGGGACCTTATCATCCTTATCAGGTTACATATCTGCACAAATGGAGCACTTCCGAATTCTTGTGTTCACTCTGTGGTCTCAGCAATGTCTTGTAGAGTTGTAACATTACATCCCAACTCTCATACACTTATAGACAGGCACAAAAAAGCTGGAGCAACTACGCAAGTCAGGCAGCATCTCTGGAGAAGAGGAATAGGTGATGTTTTGGGTCGAGACCCTTCTTCAGACTGAGAGTAAGAGGAGAGGCTAATGAGAGATATGAAAAGGTACATAGAACAAACGAATGAGAGATATGCAAAAGAACAAATCAAAGCCGGCAACAATGATCAAGGAAAAGTGGAGCCCACCATGGTCCATTGTTGACTGGGGAGAAGTGGAAAATGAGTGATGCAACCAGTGCAACTCAGCAGGACAACAGTGAAACTAGTAAGATGACTAGGATGGGGGAGGGACGGAGAGAGAGGGGATACAAGAGTTACTTAATCAAAATTAGTGCCGCTGGGTTGTAAGTTGCCCAAGCGAAATATGAGGTACTCATACTCTTATGTTCTGGCCGATGAAACCAAGTATTCCAATGCCTTCTTCATCACCTTGCCCCCCTATTTACTTGTACTGTTAAGTCTCTCTATCTCTAGAGCGCTCTCTGGGGCCCTGCCATTTACTGTGTAAGTCCTGCCCTGGCTTAACTTCCAAAACGCAACACCTCGCATTTAACTTCCATCTGCCATTCCTTGGCCCATTTTCCTCGATGATGAAGAACTCAATGGGTGGGCAGGAGCCACTCGATAATGACCCGGTTCTACTCACATCAAAAGCCAAAATTCACAGGAGGACGGCATGCCAATAACAGAGTATTACAGAAGCCAAAGATTAGTAGCAATCCAGCAAATAAATAGCGAGCCAAATGAAATATTGCAACTAATTCCACAAATTACAAGGAGCAGTGTAGCAGCATAACAAGCTGTTAAATCCAGAATTTTTGGAGCCCACAATTGATAGCAATTCTAATTTTCGTGAAATTCTCCTTCATTTTTACCCCCAAAATATACTTTAGTTTAGTTTAGTTTACTTTAGAGATACAGTGCGGAAACAGGCCCTTCAGCCCACCAGATCCAAGCCTGTTACATGGGTCCCAGATCTTCAACCTCAAGTAGCGGTAGTACACTTAACAAAGTCAGGTCCATCCCTCCTGAACCTTTGAATTGTGCCTCCCCCAGTACCTACTCCTGCATCTTGGATTGTGCCAGTTGTACGCATTTGCTTGTTGATATCTCCTTACACTGGAAGGCCAACATGTTTCGGGCAGACCAAAGCATGTGTTCAATGAATTGATGATTTTGCAGCAGCAGTCAGTGTTTGTCTCAGTGTGTCTCCTGGGGACAATTACAGTGTAACACAAGACTTGACAAGGACTGATTCCACTCTGAAAACCTGCCGTATTGTGCCGTCCCTTTGCATAAATGCAGGAAATATTTTGAGTTGGTTTTGATCATTAGTCAGACCAAAGGGTGGAATGGCCATTGAAAGGACGGCACGGCAGCGCATCGGTAGAGTTGCTGCCTTACAGCGCCAGAGATGTGAGTTCGATCCTGACTACAGGTGCTGTCTGTACGGAGTTTGTACTTTCTCCCTGTGACCGCATGGGTTTTCCCCAGGTGCACAGGGTTCCTCTCACACTCCAAACACATGCAGGTTTGTGAGTTAATTTAGCTGTGGTAAAAATTGTAAATAGTCCCTAGTGTGTAAGATAATGTTAGTGTGCGGGGATCACTGTGTGAAGACGACTCAGTGAGCCAAAGGGTCTGTTTCAACGCCATATCTCTAATCTAAACTAAACTAATGTTTTAAGAATAACATAATAAAGTTTTTGTATTTATTTCCAATAATAAATAATTTTCTCAAGTTTTTATTCAACCTCTTTGTACTTCACGCAGCTTGTAAGATAAGTTCTGAACCAATGCAGTAGGATTACACTATGGAATATTTTGGTTCAAAAGGAAATGTTGCTATTTCACAGTACATTCCACTATGGTAACCTATGTGCAAGTGAATTAATGTCTCTTAAAATGAGTCTAATCATAAAATTATGAATTTTAACCAACGTGTCTGGTTCACTACCTGTGGGTAACCTGATTGTGATTAAATGAAACTTACATTGAACCTATACAAAACTATATGGAAGTTGTGTCAGTTCATATTAATCAGATTTGAAGCCTAAAACCAACCTTAAATGTATAAATGTTCCCTTCAGATGCCTGCAAACCATCATAATTAGCAAAAAATCATCATAATTAGACGTAAACTTTGGTGGGTGGAATCATCTCCTTGGGCAATGGTTTTTGAAATCAGTATTAAAGAAAATTCCAGAAATCAATTTTGAGAGGCATATAAATTATGCTTATACATCTTTACAATCTCGTCTGGCAATGCTGCAGGTCTGTGTATTTGAAGCTCTTAAATCTTGTTGAAGGTAAAAACTAGTTAAAGCCCTGTCCCACGGTGCGAGTTCATTCCAAGAGCTCTCCCGAGTTTAAAAAAAATCAAACTCGTGGGAAGCACGGAGAATGAACGTAGCGGGTACGTCGGAGCTCGGGGACGTCTCTTAGCGGCTCGTAACGCTAACGGCAGGTACTCGGGAAGACTCGCTAACGGCAGGTAAGCTCGGAAAGACTCGTGAAGATTTTTCAACATGTTGAAAAATGTCCACGAGAGCCCCGAGTACCGACGGGTGGCCATTACCGTAAATCTCCGAGTTCGAATCAGGGCAAACTCTGGAGAGCTCTTGGAATGAACTCGTACCGTGGGACAGGGCTATTAGACTTGTGACAGAAGAGTCTACAGAATCAGTCAAGTTTAGTTTAGTTGAGAAATACATCATAGAAACTGGCCCTTTGGCCCATCGAGTCCATGCCGACCATCAATCACCCGTTCACACTAATTCTATGTTCTCCCATTTGCTTACTCCCCACACACTAGAGGCAGTTAGCAAGAGGCCAGTTGGAGACTCTCAGACTATCTTGGATTCGACTTTAACTTGCACTAAATGTTATTCACGTATTCCCTTTATCCTGTATCTGTACCCTGTACGGCTCGATTGTAATTGTGTTGTCTTTCCGCTGATTGGTTAGAACGCAACACAAGCTTTTCACTGTACCTCAGTACACGTGACAATAAACTAAACTGACTAAACTAAACTAAATTTAACCAACAAACTTGCATGTCCTTGGGATGTGGGAGGAAACCAGAGCAGCCAGAAGAAAATCACAAGGTCACAGAGAGAACATGCAAACTCTGCAAAGACAGCACCCGAGGTCAGGATCGAACCCGGGTCTCTGGCGCTGCGAGGCAGCAGTCCTAGCAGCTGAGCCACTGTACTGCTGTGAAAAGGAACAGGAGGTTTTCACAAGAGACTGCAGAAGCAGGAATGTTGAGTAATCTTGATAATGATCCAGACCCAAAACTTTGTCTGCCATCACAGAATAATGGACCCCTCCTGAAACGTCGTTTGTCCATTTGCCTGCACAGATGCTGCCTGACCAACTGAGTTACTCCAGCATATTTTTTTTTGCAACAGAAACCTCAAGAGAGTCAAGTGTGTTTTATTGTCCTATGTCCCAGGTAGAACAATGAAATTCTTATTCAGCAGCACAACAGTATATGTAAACATAGTACACTGGAAACAATATAAACCTATTCCTGGGACTCAAGTTTATTTATTTTATTCTATGACCTAGATTCTGCTGGCATTTACCTACATAGGTATCATTGTACAGATCATTCCTCAGGCAACCTGATCATTAAGGCTGGCCTTCCTTATGTGATTACCACAGAAAAGCATTGACAACACACTAAGACAAGTCACGGGTTCAGCTGGCTGTCCTGACTGTTAAATATATTGAATGTTTAAGAAGGAACTGCAGATGCTGGAACATCGAAGGTAGGCAAAAATGCTGGAGAAACTCAGCAGGTGCAGCAGCATCTATGGAGCGAAGGAAATAGGCAGCGTTTCGGGCCGAAACCCTTCTTCAGAAATATTGAATGTCTGGCAATATTGAAGGTTGAGCCATTGAGTCATAGAGTCATACAGCGTGAAAACAGTCCCTTCGTCCCAACTTGCCCACACCGGCCAACATGCGCCATCTACATGAGTTCCACAGGCCCACGCTTGACCCATGTTCATCTAAGCCTGTCCTATCCATGTACCTGTCTAAATGTCTCTTAAACGTTATGATAGTATCTGCCTGAACTACCTCCTCCAGCAACTCGTTCCATACACCAACCATGTTCCTATTCAATCTTTCATTATTCACCTTAAACATCTGGTTCTCAATTCCCCTACTCTAGGCAAAACTCTCTGTGCATTTACCTAATCTATTCCTCTCATGATCTTGTACACCTCTAGAAGTTCATCCCTCATCCTCCTGCGCTAAGGAATAAAGTGCTCAACCTCTCCCTAAAGCTCAGGCTCTCAAGTCCGAGTGACATAATTGTAAATATTCTCTGCACCCTTGACATCTTTCCTATAACATGGTGCCCAAAACTGGAAACAATACTCTAAATGTGGCCTCACCAATGTGTTATACAACTGCAACATGACTTCTATATTCAATACTCTGACTGATGAAGGACAATGTACCAAATGCCTTTTTGACCACACTATCCACATGTCATACCACTTTCAAGGAACTATATACTCTGCAACCAAGGAGGCCGAAAAATTGGTGGTGGACCTGCATCTGCCCCACGCTTACACCTTACTCATTCAGAATTTTATTTCCACAATGCAATGAATATTAATCATCCTTAAACATCTGCCCTGTTAAAAGATAAATTGCTGGCCTACAGATTGAGACATTTCTCTGCTTCTGAACCCAAAATGAGCTACACCATGATGAACAAGCAAATCAAACGGAGCACTGGCATTTGGAATGTCTTGGAGTTAATTACATTTCATTGTTTATGCATCTTGATAATCCCTTCCTTCCATTGACAGCCATCCATGTCAACCCATTTGACCAAGAGACAGAACGACAACGGCAACCAAGTTGTTAGACTTCGCAAAATACAACACCTTGCATTCATCTGCATTCAATTCCATCAATCATTTGGGTGTCAGAGGTTGTGGGAAGAAGGTAGGAGAATGGGGTTGAGAGGGACAGATAGATCAGCCATGATTGAATGGGCTGAATGGTCTAATTCTACTCCTATAAATTATTAATTTATTCCTCAGCCCACCTGCCCAACTGATCAAGATCCTGCTGCAATTTCTGACAACCATCTTCACTATCTACAATACCACCCACTTTTGTGTCACCTGCAAACTTGGGATAAAGGGCTACACCATAATATTCACACATTCAAAAACTATTAACAACTAACCACAATGGACTGTATCAGAATCAGAATCAGAATCACACTTTATTCGCCAAGTATGTTTTGCAACTTAGGAGGAATTTCATTGGACTGGTCAGTCATACAATTAAAAGTAACAGGTCACTCAAAAACACATTTTAACACGAACTCCTACATTCTTCACTGTGATGGAAGGCGAAATAAAGTTCAAGTCCTTCCCTTAGTTCTTCCTCGGTCGTGGGCCTCGAGCCCCCATTGACGGGACGATCTTGACTCCCGTAGCTGGCGGTGTTCGGGCCCTCCGGGTCGAGGCGATCCGCTCCCACATCGGGTGGATGTCAGCTCCTCCGCGCCGGCCGATAGAACCTCGCGTCTGGGCTGGTGAACTGGGTTGGAGCTCCCGACTCGGCCTCACCCGAGACTGCGAGCCCTTGATGGTGATTCCACGGTGGGAGCGATCCCAGGCAAGGGATCAGCTCCGATGTTAAGTCCGTGCCCCGCGGTGGGGCTCACGACAGTCCGAGGAGGCTTCCAGCTCCAGCGATGGTAGGCCGCAGAGCCCGGAGAATGTGATCTGAAACTAGGAACTTGAAAAAAACTACCCCCGATCCTCTCTCCCCCTCCCCCCACATAAAAGACAAACAGACTGCCGGCAGGGCTGCCATCTCCCCGGCGTCCCTGGTGGTCTAATGACTATTCCAGTGACTATTGGGAGTAAGAGGATTTCAGCCAGTATACTGTTGTTGAAGTACCCTTCAATAGGGCTGTAACTGCTTGCAATCATACAATGCGCACCTGCTGCCTTATCTACAGTGTATTCCAAATATGATTTTGCCTTTATTTAACATTTCCAACATCTGTGCTTTAAAAAGAAAAATTCCAAGCAAAATGTGTAAAGCTGCATTTAATCTAATAGGAACATTTGGAACTGGCTGCATTAATACCCCCTGTTGGATACATTAGTCCCATAGCTTACACAGTGCTCTATATGTAACTCTGATCACAAATCTGTCCGTTTTTCTGCCAACTTGGATGAATCGTACAGATCTGCCATCTGGAATTTAGCAGAAGCCCTCAAAGATAATGGATTTTGTCCATGGAACTGGTGTGCTACAATGTTGAGAACTGAATTCTGCACTCTGTATCTTCCCCCTTACTCAAGCTATTGCACTTAAGTTTCACTTGATTGCATTGATGTACTATCAGATCTCTTTGGTTAGCATGCAAAGCATGGCAAAAGTGCTGGAGTAACTCAGCAGGTCAGGCAGCATTTCAGGAGATAAAGGAAAAGTAACGTTTCGGGTTGGGGTGCTTCTTCAGACTCTGGAGATGCCGCCTGACCCGCTGAGTTACTCCAGCACTTTGTGTCAAAATTTGGTGTAGACCAGCATCTGCAGTTCTTTGTTTCTACTCTAATATCCATGCCATATATTTCTATGGCAATGACTGTGCCTAAAACATCAATGGCATCACAGGGTGAGGCAAAGCCATTTAGCATATATTAATTATCCCCCAGTCACATATAGCAGCATTGTGAATAACGAGATATTGGAATGCCTGGGGAGCTGTAAGAATCCAAGTAACAAACTGAAACTCTCAACGTGCTCTTCCTTCATCATTTTCATAGAATGCCTTCAGATACCGCACTACATGACCGAGAAAAAATTAGTTTTAGAATATAGTGATAGCGCATGGAAACAGGCCATTCAGTCCACCGAGCCCACAGCGACCATCGATCACCATACGCTAGTTCTATGTTAGACTACTGCCCCTTATCCATCCCTTACACATGAGGAGCAATTTACAGAAGTCAATTAACCGACAAATCTGCACATCTTTGGAGTGTGGAGGAAACCGGGACACCCGGAGAAAACCCACACGGTCACAGAGCGAACGTATAAAACTCCATATAGTCGGGGTCGAATCCAGGTCTCTGACGCTGTGGGGCAAAAGCTGACAGGAATTCAGCACCTTAGCAGCGCACACTCTGCTGTCAAATGTTACACAAGGTGGGACATGTCTGGAATGACCAATTGCTGGAGATAATTTCAGCTCTCAGTCATCTCCCTTTATTTAATTCAACATTAAATGAATAATTAGACGTTGGGAGTTCATATTAAGCTTCAACATCAGCCACAGATGGAGAGGTGGGAAAGCAAGTTCTGACACCGGAATACCCAGAGAAACCCACGTGGTCACAGGGAGAACGTGCAAACTCCATACAGATAGCACCCGTAGTCAGGATCGAACCCGGGTCTCCAGCACTGTAAGGCATCAACTCCACTGTTGCATTACTGTGTCGCCCTGTTACTCCAGCACTTTGTTTATTTTAATGCTAGATTCCAACATCTGCAGTTCCGTGTGTCTTCAGTACACAAATATATCTTTCAATAGTTGTAAATATACCGAACGTAAATATCTCCAATCTATATATACTTTCCTAGTCAAAGCAACGCTGTTTTTAATACTCAACATGAGCAGGGAGCCATTAAATAGAAATTTTGTCTGTGCATTAGCTGCAAAAAAAGTTACTTTCATATTTTTGCTACTTCCAGACAATAGAGTATATCATTCCCTTATGATATATAATGCCACAGCCTCAGATCTGTATCTTGTAATAAACACTCAACTCCACTGAAGAGGCCTACAGCATGCATATCTTTTTGCATATATTGCATTCTCTTACTGGTATATGTGAAATCGAATCCTTGGTCAGTCTCTGTTCCATTGGTGTTAAATTCTAAGCACATATGGTTCGAAGTGCTGTTTAAGATTACGCCCAACAATTCGGATCTGGTAAAAACTCCCAGGCGACGAAAGGAGCTATCTTGACCATCATACACCTAAAAGATAGAATGCACAGATGTTTGGTAAGTACTAAAGTAAAGTAAGTCACAATGTCTTCAACTAAGTTTCACTGTCGCCCTATAGAGTTTCACTGTCTGTATAACTCGTTATCACCTACCCCACAGCCAACAACGGATGGACCTTTCCTTGGTCATCGAAGCTATTTGCGTTTCTTTCATTGATTTGTTCTATGTGCTGTCTATATCTCTCATTTCCCTCTCCCCTGACTCTCAATCTGAAGAAGGGTCTCGACCCAAAATGTCACCTATTCCTTTTCTCCAGAGATGCTGCCTGACCCGCTGAATTACTCCAGCTTTTTGGGTGAAGAATGAAGAAATACATAAATAATTGGGGGTCATTTTGACCACAGCTTAAAAGAGCCAAGTTAAAGTTAGCTGTTTGTAATATATCTTTCCCCATCACCATTCCCATAAAACACCATTGTTAAGAGTCATGAAAATCCTTTCAGTTTAAAGGCAATGTGGTTGCTTGTTGATGCATTGAATGCATAGGTATTGGAGAAACTCAATTCAACTGAGGTAATTTAGTTCTTGGTTACCCTTGGATCACTTTTACTTTCGACTGACTGGCAGTTTACAAAATTGCAACAGAACAACTCGGTACTCGGCTCTAGAAAAAAGTGATTCCTCACAGATTTCAGTCTAGGATCAACTCCAAGTATCTACATTCTTGCCTGGATCAGGCACGGCTCATTAGACTTAGAGCACAGACTGGACCTTGGAAATGGCGCCAAAACCTGGTGCCTCTTACATGCGGTCTCAGTGGACTTCTTCTGTACACTTTGCTAATCGGTGATGTGCTTAGGTGTGGCAATACTTTACTGGACTATATAAGAGAAGAATTTCACTGTGCGTTTGCACGTGAGACAATAATAGTGCCTTTGAACCTTTGGAAATTTGCTATGTTTCCTCTCCTTTCAAGAAATAAACTGAGGAAGGAATATCACAAACTGCTCTTGATTGTTCAGGTGAAGACGAGGCTAAATTGTGTTGGTCCATCTGAAGTAAGGTGCAATGTCCTAGCCTCACCTGAAAACATTGGTGCAGAAGTATTTTGTTATCTTTCGTGCAAAAGACATTGGGTAATCCCCGAAAACTCACAGTGATATAACTGAATAAGAGGCATAGAAAGTGCATTTTCCCCATATTTCAAACTTACAATTCAATTGAAAATATGAATAGACTAAAGTCTGTTCAATTAAAATAACTGATTTAATCTGTCTATCTTCAAATTTTACTTGGTGTCAACAGAAGTTGTGCATCTAGAGAATGGTTTGCACTAAAGCAGACATGGATTCAATCCATGCTTAAATCATGGATAGTTGGCCTTGAGAATTTAGTGCACAGATATTACAGTACATAATAAACTTGTCCAATGTTCCTTCACAATGCAATCTTGGCAAGTAAAACACATTGGGCTGTTTGTAAAATAATGTCACTGTGCGTTTGACATATGTGACAATAAAAGCATCATTGAACATTGGCTTCTCATCCTCAATCCTTTCCCCCTCCACCACCCATCCACCTGTTACCTACTGATCTGTACTCAGTAGATGATAAGGATCTAAAGACTTTAGAGATACAGCATGGAAACAGGCCCTGGGCCCACTGTGCCTGGGCCAAACAGCACTCACCCCTACACCAGCGCATTCACCCACAAACTAGTATGACTTTGGAGTGTGCGGGGAAACCAGAGCACCCAGAGAAACCCATGCGGTCACAGAGAGAACGTACAAACATCATACAGACAGCACCTGTAGTCATAATCGAACCTGTGTCTCTGGCACTGTGAGGCAGCAACTCTACCGCAGCGTCACTGTCCTACCCCAAATTGGCTTGAGGTTAATTGGTTTCTGTAAAAATTGTAAAATGTTCCTCGTGTGTGCAGTTGGTCCAAAGTGCCTGTTCTTGTGCTGTACTGTTCTATGTTCTATGTTCTATTACAAGCACTATGCATACAACAAATGAATTCTGAGGAAACCCTGTGAGAGGATTAACCTACAAACTAGAATCGGTCTACAATTCTCACCCTGCATGCCAACAATCATGTAATACACAGGCTCATGGACTGTACCTTGTAATTGGCAGTGGTAGTATAGTACTAAATGTTAAACAGTTAACACATATTATGACTAATTTCTACTAGTGGGACAGTCTAGGACCAAAGGCCATAGCCTCAGAATAAAAGGACGTACCTTTTGAAAGAAGATGAGGAGGAATTTCTTTAGTCATGAATCTGTCGAATTCATTGCCACAGATGGCTGTGGAGGCCAAGTCATTGGATATTTTTAAGGTGGAGGTCGATAGATTCCTGATTAGTATGGGTGTCTATGGCAGAAGGCAGGAGAATGGGGTTGAGAGGGGAAGATAGATCAACCTTGATTGAATGGCGCCTTGATGGGCCGAATGGCCTAATTCTGCTCCTATAACATATGAACTAACTTATGAATTATTTATCTTACTGACTGACTCAGGAGGATTCATTGAATTGTAAATGTTTGTCCAAAGCATCTATGCTACTTATGACTCGTGGTTACTTGTAAAGGAAAGATAAATTAAAATGTGATGATAGACACCCATCTTAACTGGTGGACATAGCTACACATGTCTGTTTAGTTTTAGTTCTAGGAATACCGCATGGAAACAGGCCCTCCGACCCACCGAGTCCGCGCCGACCAGTGATCACCTGTACACTAGTTCTATGTCCAACACACTAGGGGAAATTTACAAAAGTCAATTAACCTGCGTGTCATTTGGAGTGTGGGAGGAAACCGGAGCACCCAGAGAAAACCCACATCATCATGGAGAGAACGTACAAACTCCATACAGACAGCACCCGTGGCCAGGATCGAACCTGGGTCGCTGGCCATGTGCGGCATCAACTCTACCACTGTGCCATGGTAAAGCCCAGAGCATCCTGAGGATGGAACAAATGCCAGAGAAAAGCAAGGGCTTTGTTTTCCTTATCATTCCGGCATGTGAGCGAGGATCTGACCAAGGCAGTGCGTGGTGGAGGAGCACACTATACAAAGCACACAACAAACCTCTGGAGTAACTCAGCAGGTCAAGCAGCAGTATTGGGAGACTTCAATAGACGAGTTCCTCCAGCAGTTTATTTTTTTGTTCAGGATTGCACACTAACTGTACCTTGTGTCTCCTTACACGAGACCCTCACTTGTGATTTTTATTGGCTGAATTTAGGCCTCCAGCTCCCAGAATCAGCACAGTGGTAGAGTTGCTGCCAAACAGCACCAGAGACCCGGGTTCAATCCTGACCTCTGGTGCTTTCCGCACAGTTTGCACGTTGTCCCTGTGACCGCATGGGTTTTCCCAGGGTGCTCCGGTTTCCTCCCACACTCCAAAAACATGCAGGTTTGTAGCCTAATTGACTTCAGAAAAATTGTAAATGTTCTCGTGCGCAGGATAGTGCTCGTGTACTGGGTGATCGCTGGTCGGTGTGCACTTAATTGGCTGAAGGGCCTATTTCCACGCTGTATCTCGAAAGTCTAAAGTCTACTGGGTGCTCCGGTTTCCACACACATTCCAAAGACGTGCAGGTTTGTAGGTTAATTGGCTTACACAAATTGTCCCAAGTGTGCAGGATACAACTAGTGTATGGAGTGATCACTGGTTGGGATGGACTCGTTGGGCCGAAGGGCCTGTTTCCACGCTGTATCTCCAAACCAAACTAAACATTCTCGTAAGTAACCAGAATTTTAACTTGAGAGTTTCAATGCCACGATTACTCAGCCCATTTTGTTATGGCAGGGCTTTGACAGATCTCATCTTAAAATCGATTTAAGACTCTTATAACTTAATCATTTAAGATTTGAAGACCGGTGAAACATTCATAAAAAAAACCCAATTGATATTCGGCTTGAATTAAAGCACAATTAAAATCCTACCATCAGAATTCCAACGATGTGAGTGAAACCATTGATTGGAATTTCTTTTGAGAAAAAAAGATAGGGAAAGGCTGAATATATTGATGTCACAGTTACCTTGACAACATCACCCTCTCGAAGCTTAAACGTCCTAGCATGCAGGCTGATTCCTTTCCCTGGTTGTGTCTCAATTCTGTAGATGCATTCATGATTGTTCTCGTAGTTGGCTGGGTAATTTGGAGACAGCAACGTGCCTTCCGTTGCAGCCACAGAGGTTCCACATTCAGCTAAGCCATAAATAGAAAGTGCAAGCAATTAAAACATCTTTTAGAATGTACGCAAGGAAACAAAAATAAAGTCAAGGCACAAATAACAACTCAATTATAAAATACGTCCTGATATAAATATAGCCTCTGTACTCCTTGCAAGATTCTACGCTTCAAGTATCAATTATGTGTGATGTAAACCTCAACAAGAACCTAAGGCCTCGATTGAAAATAATGAATTGTTTGTCAACCATAAGTACCATTAACAAAAGGATTTGAGATCTCCAAGTTGAGTAATTAATGCAGCTTGTAAAAACAAGGAACTGCAGATGCTGGTTTACACAAAAGGACACAAAGTGCTGGAGTAACGCAGCGGGTCAGGCAGCATCTCTATAGAACATGGATAGGTGAAACATCACCTATTCCTTTTCTCCAGAGATGCTGCCTGACCCGCTGTATTACTCCAGCATTTTGTGTTACTTTATGCAGCTTATTAGCTGCAAGATTATTTATGGATAACGAGGTCATCTGTGAATATGAAAATAGACCCCTAACAATAACATGGAAGTTTGAAAGTAACCATCAGGTATAATTTTATATATTTATTACCAGTGTGCCCTTGTGTAAACGACAAATAGAGTCATAGACATCAAGGAAACATCACTTTCAGTCCATCTTTTGCAACCAAGTAGGGAAACAGGGCTAGACCTATTTGCCTGCATTTGGCCCATATCCCTCCTAACCCTTCCTGTCTAGATATACAGTATCATCCTATGGTCATGCAATGTTGACCAGTTTAGTATTAGTGAAAGCAAAACTTCCATTTCATAGAATTCAATTTTGAGATCCACGCTTGTCATTAAACAATGTCAGTCTCAATTTACTAGTGACTAAAAGTGCTTAGGAAAAGCTACACAAAAACATGAATTTGTTGAATCTGGAATAACACTTCTCCACAGTTTTACCCCTACTGTGAGGTGGACACGAGACTGAAGAAGGGTCTCGACCCGAAACGTCACCTATTAGTTCGCCTCATAGATGCTGCCTCACCCGCTGAGTTTCTCCAGCATTTTTGTCAACCTTAGACACGAGACTAATCCCTTGAAGTATGCTATAAAACTGACTATATAAAGTACTAAATGAGACGTTTGAATC
Source organism: Amblyraja radiata (assembly GCF_010909765.2). Lineage (NCBI taxonomy): Eukaryota > Metazoa > Chordata > Chondrichthyes > Rajiformes > Rajidae > Amblyraja > Amblyraja radiata. The sequence goes on along the minus strand of NC_045960.1, from coordinate 19,125,055 downwards.
TTTATACAAGGAAGCACCCTTGCTAAAGAACTTGGACAACTATAATGACAAGACTTTACTGGAATTTATCCTGCACTAAACATTATTCCCTTTATCCTGTATCTGTACAGAGTGGATAGCTTGTTTGTAATCATGTATAGTCTTTCAACTGACTGGATAGCAAGCAACAAAAAAGTTGTTCGCTGAACCTCAGCAAACATGACAATAATGAACTAAACTAATATTTAGTACAGGTAACAATAATGAACTAAACAAAACTAAACAATTCCAATGTCACACCATGATTTTCACAGAAGCTCTACCGATGGTGCAGCGATAGAATTGCCGCCTTACAGCGCCAGTAACCCAGATTCGATCCTGACTACAGGTGTTCTCTGTACGGAGGTTGCGACTGCATGGATTTTCTCCAGGTGCTCAGGTTTCCTCCCACACTCCAAAGACGTACAGGTTTGTAGGTTAATTGGCTTTGCTAAAATGCTACTGTCTGTAGGATAGAATTAGTGTAAGGGGTGATCGCTGGTCGGCGCGGACTCGGTGGGCCAACAGGCCTGTATCTCCAAATTAAACCAAACTAATTCCAAATCTCCATATGCATTCTACTATATTTCAGTTTTCCTCTTACAGTGTAAATTATCGATAAAAAAAATTCACGCATCTTCTCTGAAACCTGGTAAACAGATAAAGCAGCAATCAAGCATATGAATGTACAGCCAACACCTTGGCCTTTAAGTATGCTGCTTTCAATCAGCTTACAGATACAGTGTGAATAGAATTGCAACAGATTTCCTTTCCAGCTGTCCTTTCTTATTTTCTTTCCCTAGCTATAAATCAAAAATGCTTAATCTGTAGGAAGGAACTACAGATTATGGTTTACACCGAAGACAGACACAAAATGCTGGAGTAATTCAGCGCCTCAGGCAGCATCTCTGGAGACAAGGAAGAGGTGACGTTTTGGGTCAAGACCCTTCATCACACTCATCAGACCCAGTCTGATAAAGGGTTTCGACCCAATACGTCACCTATTTGTTTTCTCCAGAGATGCTGCCTGAGCCCCCGAGTTACTCCAGCATTTTGTGTCTAATAAATAATGCCTGATGGATACGCACAGCAGCGGTCTGGACAATATTAGCCACCACACTGTGGCAGTAGCAGGCTGCACCACTTCAGCTTCAGTTAACAGCCTATGTTGACGAAATGCTGAAGGCTCAGTCAGAGAGCCAGAACTCAAACCTCAGTCTCATCTGTCAAACTTAATTTTACCACAGCAGGTTTCCCACTCACTCTCCAATGAGCAGCAGGGGAAAGAGGAGTACAATCTCGAGGAAAGGCACGTTTTGTCAGCACTGGTGAACTACTGATGGGGACTGATTTTGCAGCTGATGTCTGCACCAGTTATATTTCATTGCTAATGCAGCAGAAACAGTACATAGTCTAACAGTGGGAGACAACAGTGCATGACAGGAAGAGAAGATGAGCGATATATATTAAAGTCTGCCCACCAGTGTTATAGGTATGACCAGCATTGTGGATAAGTCTGAAACATTGGTTGTGGCGATGATATTTGTCACAATATAGCTCATCCTAATGATAACCCATTCTACATTTACGGAAGACTATTGTCAAGGAAAAAAAAATACCAAACAGAAAGTATATAGATATGATTGGACAAGAAATTACTTTGTTTCACTAGGGGCATACTGCTTGTGTATAAGTCCAACAAATTACATTTATATTAAGCTAAAAGGTCAAAGCCTTGCTGTGTAACTGTATGACACAAATATTGGTAGGGTTTAGTTTAGTTTAGTTTAGCTTAGCTGAGCTTAGTTTAGTTTAGTTTACTTGAGTTTTACTTAGTTTTGTGATACAGCATGAAACAGGTCCCTCAGCATACCAGGACTCCACGCTGACCAACAATCACGCCATACGCAAGTTCTATCCTACACACTAGGGACAATTTACAGAAGCCAATTAACCTACAAGCCTGCACGTCTTTCGAGTGTGGGAGGAAACTGGAGAAACCCACGAGGAGAACGTACAAACTCCATACAGACAGCACCCGTAGTCAGGATCAAACCCGGGTCTCTGGCGCTGTAAGGCAGCAACTCTACCGCTGCGCCACTCTGCCACCGGAACATGCCGTTGTGAACATGAGGACGTTTGTGAAAAGACACAGCAATTGGAAACTTGAGTGGAGAAATGACAGATGAGAGTTGGCAAGAGCAGAAGAGTCAGTAAATCACAATGCAGCTCTTTTGGACTTTGGTTAGGCTGCTTTTGGTGTAGTACTGGTCACCCCATTACAGGAAGGATGTGGAGGCTTTGGAAGGGTGCGGAGGCTTGCCAGAATGATGTCTGGATTAGAGGATGTTAGCTACAGGGAGAGGTAGGATAGCCATGGATTGTTTTCTCTGGAACGGTGGAGGTGCGGGGAGACCTGACAGAAGTTAATAAAATTATGAGAGGCATAGATAGGTTAGATAGTCAGGATCTTTTTCACAGGATAGAAATATCAAATACTAGAGCGCATAGCTTTAAGGTGAGAGGGGCAAAGTTTGAAGGAGAGTGGTGAGTGCCTGGAACGCACTGTCGTGAGTGGTGCAGCAAATACATTAGTGTCATTTAAAATACTTTTGGAAAGGCACATATATATCCAGGGAACGGAGGGATACAGGATATGTGCAGGTAGATAAGTGATGGTCTTTGCATCACGTTCGTCACAGACATTGTTGGCCGAAGGGCCTGTTGTTGTGCTGTACTGATTGATCTATGTACACTGTTCTAGATGGCGTTCAATCCAGACAAGTGTGAGATGCATTTTGGAAGGCCAAATGCAAGAAAAAAGTATATGGTAAAGGTCAGGAAGGAAGTACAGAGTGGTCGTTGTGGGTAAGTCCATAGTTCCCTGAAAGTGGCAACACAGGTGGATGGAGAGGTAAAGAAACCACACAGCATACTTGCCTTCATTCGGTTGGGGAATTGAGTATAAAAGTTGGCAAGTTCATGCTGCAGTTTAAAAAAAACATTCATTAGGCCACATTTGGAGAACAGTGTGCAGGTGTGGTCAACCAAACTACAGGGAGGATGTGAAGGCTTTGGAGAGGATGCAGAAAGGTTCACCAGAATGTTGCCTGAATTGGAGAGTATTAGTTAAAAGAAGACGTCGGACAAACCTGGATAGTTTTCTCTGGAAAACCAGATGTTAAGGAATGACCTGATGGTTTGATTTGGTTTCGTTTTCTTTAGATGAGGAAACAGGCCCTTAGGCCCAACTGAGTTTGTGTTGACCAGTGATCACCTGTACACTAGTTTCTATCCGACACACCAGGTACAATTTTACAGCAGCCAATTAACCAACTCACCTGTACGTCTTTGGAATGTGGGATGAAACTGTAGAATTTGGAGAAACCTTAAGTGGACACAAGCAAACATCCTGTACACAACCACTATTCCACACACTGGGGACAATTAACAATCTTACCAATGCCAATTAACCTACAAACCTGAATAAACACAAAATGCTGGAGTAATTCAACGGGGCAGGCAGCATCCCTGCAGAAAAAGAAGAGTTGATGTTTTGGATTGGAGTGCTTCTACAGACTGTAAACCTGTGTGTCTTTGGAGTGTGGGAGAAAAGCAGAACACTCGGAAAAAACCCACAGGGAGAACATGCAAACTCCGTACAGACAGCACCCGTAGTCAGGATCGAACCCGGGACTCTGGAGCTGTAAAGCAGCAACTCTACCGCTGCACCACTGGGCTGCCCCTTAAACTTATAAAAGGTTTTAGGTTTCTCCTTGATGTGATTTAGCAAGGACATTCCATGGCAAAGTTAAGCCTTCCTCGAGTTCTCCACAATTTTCTCAAGTCTTCAGAGACAACATCTATCACCTTGCATTCATCAATCTCTGCTGTTACCTCTTCAAAAAACAATGTTTTGTTCTCCTTTCTCAAGGATTCTCCTATATCCCCATATAAACCTCAAATGACCCATTTGATAACAATTTCCAATGCCGGGCACATGCCTCCCTCTTCCTGATCAATATCCTCCATTAATTAGGGTACCCTAAACCTCCCGACTTTGTCTCTACCACTTACATGGACACGGTGACTGAATTCTTACTATCTTACCTTTAAATGCCACCCGCTGATCAGATGTTGTTCCCACCCCTCCAACCTGCTCCCAATTTGAATGTTCCAAGACCTGTGCCTCACAATTAAAATCTGCCCTCCCTCAGTTTAAGGTCCAAACTTGACCTTTTCCATGACTACATCATCTAAACAATCCTTCACATGTGTCCGTTCAAGGAGAACATGTATTTTGCTGTGTTCTTTATTTTTGGTTAGCTCTGGCTGAAATACTTATGAAAAAATAGATAGTGATAACACTTGTGTAGGAAGAAACTGCAGATGCTGGCTTACACCTAAGATAGACGCATAATGCTGGAATAACTCAGCATCTCAGGCAGCATCTCTGGAGAGAAGGAATGGGTGACGTTTCAGGTTAAGATTCTTCTCAACCCGAAACGTCACCCATTCCTTCACTCCAGAGATGCTGCCTGCCCCCGAGTTACTCCAGCATTTAGTGTCTAACTTGAGTGATAACACTTAACATGTGGCAAATATTTCTAGGAATCCATTAACAATTCCATGGATCTGTTCTGCCAGTGATTGATACTGTGAAACCTGTCTGATATTGTAGATCTATACCTCAGTCATGGAGTCATAGGTCCATACAGTGTGGAAACAGACCCTTCGGCCCAACTTGTCCCACCTGACTGCTTTTGGCGCATATCCCGCTAAACCTAACCTATCCATGTACCTGTCTAGCAGTTTCTCCTGCCTCAACTACCTCCTCCGGCAGCTCGTTCCATACAACCACCATCCTTTGTGTAAAAAATGTTACCTCTCAGGTTCCAATAAATTTTGTCCCCCTCACCTTATACCCATGTCCTCTGGTTCTTAATTCCCCAACTCTGGGAAAAGCCTATCCTATTTATGTACCTGACCAAATATTCATTAAATGTTGCGTTAGTACCTGCTTCTTCTATCTCCTCTGGCAGCTTGCTCCATACACCCATCGCCCTTCGTGTGAAGGTTCCCATTAATGCTTTACCCCCTCACCTTAAACCTATGTCCCCTGGTTCTCGATGACCCTGGTCAGATAGTAACTTTGCCAGTAATAAATACAGTACGCTCAAAGTTAGGATGCATGAAATGAAAGCATGTGACCACCTACCCACACACCTTGGAAGAGGTGCACTCCACACACGCCTTCCCCCTCCATGACAGGAGATCTGAGAAGCACCTTCCAGCCTGTATCCCTGGAAACAGGAGAACATCAACGAGTCTCCAACTTCAAACTGAAACCCAACTCTCCGACTGAAAGCGGGAACTCCGGGATCATCACAAGGCTCCAGCTCATACTCTGCAAAACAAAGGTTCAAAGCATCCAGGTAAAACATGAAGTGACAACATCCTGCAACTTATTGGGTGGATGGTTATGAATAAATGGAACTAATATGGCTAAGAAGATGAGAGGTGGAAATTCACTAGAATTCTATTGGACACATAGTCATGGAGACATGCAGTGTGGAAACAGGCCCTTCGGCCCAACTTGCCCACACCGACCAACATGTCCCATCTACACTAGTCCCACCTGCCTGCATTAGGCCCATATCCTCCTAAGCCTATCCTATCCATGTACCTGTCCATTTCTTTGTGTCTACCTTCCATTTGTTTTTACTGTTGTAATAGTATCTATCTCAACTACCTCCTCCAGGCAGCTCGTTCCATACACCCACTTTTTTAACTTTTTTTTTTAAAGCCCAGTTTGAGAAGAATAACTGACTCGAATACAAATGGAAAACAAAATAAATGTCACCTACTCCTTTTCCCAGAGATGCTGCCTGACCCGCTGAGTTACTCCAGCACTTTGTGTCTATCCATGGACACAGACCTATCGGCCCAGCAAGCCCACGCTGACCATCGATCACCCATTCATACTAGTTCTATACTATCCCACTCCCCAGTAGTGAAGGGAAGAGCGTTCACGTCACGGCCCTGTTTCCACCAATCTTTCCACCACCACGCACAAGAAGCACAAGAAGCGACAAGACAGACACCATTGTATGCAAATGCTGAGAAGTGTGTTCACCTCTGGCTGAACAACTTCTAATCTTGTGTGTGGACTCGATAAGAAGAAGATCCATTCCCTACACACAAGGGGCAATACACAGAGACCAGTTAACCTACATTCCCGCAGGTCTTTGGGACATGGGAGGAAACCGGAGAAAACCCATGCAGTCCCAGGGAGAAGGTACAAACTCCATACAGACAACACCCAAGGACAGGATCAATCCCGGGTCTCTGGCGCTGTACGGCAGCAACTCTACTGCTGCGCCACCGTGCCGCCCGTTGATCAGAGTATATGTTTGCAAGTGATTGCCTCCAAATATCTGCAACATCTGGCATATTTTAGCCCGGCCAGAAGTAAGGAATCCTACCTGAGAACGTGATGTTGAACCCTTCATAGGAGACTGAGAAATCAGAGATGAAGCGTAGCTGTGAGGTGTAATTTCCAAAGAGGCCCGCGTTGATGGTCGATGGCAAAGCTGAACCTGTCAGCCTTGTTACCGGTTCCGTGAAGCTCCCGTCTTCCGTAATAATTAGATAGTCATGAGAGCTCTCAAGGTGAAACGTGTGAAATACCAACTGCACACCTAAAAACAAACAAAAAAGCGCTCCCAATTACTACCTGGAAAAGGCCAATGCGAATTAACGGACACAGCTGAAACGATCCGTCGTTTTTCAGTCAATTTTAATTTTAGAGATACAACTTGGAAACAGGCCTTTCGGCCCACCGAGTCCATGCCAACAAACGATCACCCCGTACAGTAGGACTATCCTACACTCGAGGGACAATTACAGAAGCCAGTTATCTGACAATCCTGCATGTCTTTCATGTGGGAGGAAACTGGAGCACCCGGAGAAAACCCACGCTGTCACAGGGAGAACATCCAATCTCTACACAGACAACACCCGGGGTCGGGATTGAACTCGGGTCTCTGACGCAGTAAGGCTGTAGCTCTACCTCTGCACCACCGTGCCGTAGTGAATCGCTACACGATGAGTTTTAATTCTATCCTTGTTAAAAGCTTTGCTAACTCAATCATACATTCATATTAAAAAATAAAGAATTAAAAAAAAATCAACTTCAGGATGTAGATCAGATATCAGGGCCATCAATAAAGCACATCCCCAGTCAGAGGTATTGAGAGAGTAAGAGGTGTTGGTGTACTACAAGGAAATAGGTTTATACAACTAGGCCATTGCATGGTTAGCATGTTCATAAAAGGCCAAAGCGTCTGAATGCAATGCTCCAACAGAACAAGTATTTGAAACAGTCAACAATCCTTGCCTCGGAATAACCCTCTTGGAGATAAGTGCAAGAACAGCAGTCAAGGAAAGTAATCAGACGTACCTTTTCCATGCGACACTTCGATTATCCAGGTGCAATTTAAGGAATTTGGATAAAAGTCAGGAAATCCGGGCGATAGAATGGTTCCACTTGTACCATGAATGGAGCCGCCGCAAAAAGCTGAAACACAAGAGAAGCCATCAGTTGCTTCTTAACGTCAGTGGTAGAGGACACGATGAGTGCCAAATGTCTGATGGGGAATAAGTGATGATTTGTATTGTTTGTTTGGTAAAATACAGCAGATTTGTATTATATATTATTCATAATATATATATAATATATATATATAATTATTGTATTATTTGTCATTATATATCAGGAAATAACTGAATGCATCCCAATGCAACATTGAGAAGGTACACCAACCATAATTTTAAAAATGCTCCAAGTTAATTGAAATCTGATACCACAACTCAATTACTCGTACTTTGAGATACAGCGTGAAAACAGGCTCTTCAGCACACAGAGTCCACGCCGACCAGCGATCCCCACATACTGACACTATTCTACACACGAGGGACAATTTACAATTTTACTGAAACCCATTAAATTGCACGTCTTAGGAATGTTATATGAAACCGGAGCACTTGGAGAAAACCCATTCACGTCGTTGAGAGAACGTACAAACTCCGTACAGGCAGCGCCTGTAGTCTGGATCGCACCTGGTTCTATGGTACTGTAAAGCAGCAACTCTACCGCTGTGCCACCGTGCCCCCCGCTATCACTGGTATAAACCAGCATCTGCAGTTCTTTGTTTCTACTACAAAATATAATGATGGTGATTGCTACAATTTATGTTGGAGATACTTCAATAAAAAAACAATAAATTTATCTCAAATAGAACTGCTCACCTTGCTAGTCATTTGTCATAAAATAATTGAAGGGATGACTAATATTAACTGATTTGCGTTAACCTGGCTCAAAATGTTCTTGAATTTTATTTTAAAAAACAAAACGGAGTCATTTCCATGGATCTGAACAAGATTGAATCCTTTGAGAACCTTGGATCCAGAGACACAATTAATATGTAAGAGTTGCTTAAACGCTTTCATCTGGGGGAAATTGGTTTCTTCTGGCTTGTTAAGAAACATTCATCCAATTGTTAAAAACGGACAGAGAATACTGTTAAGATTTTCAGCGTAAGTAGTCAGACTACTGAAATAATTGTGTTCAGTTCACTTACAGTTTCCTGTGCTTCTGGCAAGTTTTCGCAAGTGAGTTTCAATTTCAATGCATCACTTTGTTTAATGAAAGGATTGGTTTGTTGAGCATCTATGTGATTTTATACAGGCTCAGAGTCTGCCACTAATTTGGAGGTTAACATTTCTGCTTATTGAGAAGGTTTATTTTTTATTTTTTGTTTTATTGATATAGCGTGGAAAATAGGCCCTTCTGCCCACTGACTCAACACTAACCAGCGATCACCCCTTATACTAGCAAACCTGTATGTCTTTGGAGATTGGGAGGAAACCAGAGCACCCAGAGAAATCCCACAGGGTCACAAGGAGAACGTGCATAGTCCGTACAGGCTGCACCCATAGTCCAGATTGCTATTGAGCGAGTGCAGCGTAGGTTTACCAGGTTAATTCCCAGGATAGCGGGACTGACATATGATGAAAGAATGGATCGACTGGGCTTATTCACTGGAATTTAGAAGGATGAGAGGTAATCTTATAGAAACATATTAAATTATTAACGGATTGGACAGGCTGGATGCAGGAAAAGTGTTCACTGATATTGGGGGAGTTCAGAGCCAGGGGTCACAGTTTAAGAATAAGGGGTAGGCCATTTAGGACTGAGATGAGGAAAAACTTTTTCACCCAGAAAGTTGTGAATCTGGGAAATTCTCCGCCACAGAAGGCACTGGAGGCCAATTCACTGGATGTATTCAAGAGAGAATTAGATATAGCTCTTAGAGCTAATGGAATTAAGGGATATGGGGCAAAAGCAAAAACGGGGTACGGATTTTGGATGATTAGCCATGATCATATTGAATGGCGGTGTTGGCTCGAAGGGCCGAATGGCTTACTCCTGCACCTATTTTCTATGTTCCTATGTTTTTATGAACCCTGGTCTCTGGTGCTGTAAGGCAGCAACTCTACCGCTGCGCCACTATGCTGCCCAAGGCTTTGTGTAAGGTCGAATTAGATGCACAGAGTAAATTCAGCGGGTCTGCAATCCCACCAGACAGCCTTAACAGTAGGAGTTTGGTTTGATCAGAGGCCCCGAATCAGAGGTCACGGTGGAATAATTTCACTTAGGTTGCCATTTATCCTCATGAGGTAGGTGGGTGGACTTGATAATGGGGAGACATGCATGAGAGCAGGTGCCTACCTTCACAACTTGGCAAAGCATGGTTCCACTGACGGATATCCTCGCAAACTAAGGGTTCATCGTCACTTAAAGTGTAACCGGGGAAACAGCTGAAAGCCACCGTCGATCCAATTGAGAAGTTGTTACCATGCCGACGCCCGTTTACGGGAATCCCTGGGTCCAGGCAGGAATCAAATTCCAAAGTGACGCCTACACAACAGAACATTGGAAAAATGGAAAGATAATTAAAGAAATGAAAACATTTATTTTGCCATTAGTTACATCGCCTGTCGCTTTTCCATTAGCTCTGAAATATTGCCTAAGAGAAAAAAAAATAATTGAATGATTACACTTGAGGTAAATTTCATTTACTTATTTGAATGCACTAATTTTGGTCTTAATGCAAATCGATGAAACAATCAAAATCTTACTTTGGCAATGGGTGTGATTTATCATAGAGTGCAGTTCTCACTCCATCAGTACAAGTTGTGGTTACATACAAGCACAGAAGTCAGTAAGCTCTCTTAAATCATACAACCTATTATTCTCACCAATTCTCCAGAGATGCCACCTGACCCTTTGAGTTAGGTTTTCACTTTATTTTTTTGAAAAACAGATTCTCCTGGTTTATACCAAAGACAGACACAAAGTGCTGGAGTGACTCAGTGGGTCAGGCAGCACCTATGAAGAAAATGGACAGTTGACGTTTCAGGTCAAGACCCTTCTTCAGACCTGACCTGAAACGTCACCTATTATTTTTCTCCAGAGATGCTGCCTGACCCACTGAGTTACTTCAGCATTTTGGGTCTATTTTTGGTATAAACCAGATTCTGCAGCTCCTTTTTATGAAATTATTATTAATGTTCAGATGGCTATGTTGCTCCTTCCAGCAGAAGGGCTTGTTTCCACACTGTATCCCTAAACTAAACTAATCCCTCAATCTCATCAACTTTAGAGATGTAGAAACAGCACTTCAGCCCACCGAGTCCATGCTGTCCAGCGATCCCCGTACACTCACACTATCCTACACCCAGGACAATTACCAAAGCCAATTAACCTACAAACCAGCACGACTTTAGCATGTGGGAGCACACTGGACCACCCAGAGAAAACCCACATGGTCACAGGGAGAATGTATAAACTCCATATAGACAGCACCCGTAGCCAGGATCTTACCCGGGTCTCTGACGCTGTAAGGCGGCAGCAACAAGTTAGCTGTAAACTAACACTTGCTACCATACATGGGGAAATTACAAAAGGGTAATTAACCTTCCACCCTGCATGACTTTGAGATTTGGGAGGAATCCAGAGCACCTGGTGGAAACCCGTGCGGTCAAAGGGAGAACGTTAAAACTCCACACAGACAACACCCGAGATCAGGATTGACCCTGGGTTATTAATGCTGGGAGGTAACACACAGCCACCACAACAATGTATTTTGTTCCAATGACTGAGGATGAAGTTCTATCCATTTGATTCAATCTGCTTTATTCCTTCTTAAGTAATTTAAAACAACCTATTTTCTGTTACCCTGTCATGAAGGGAGTGCAGGATGAAAACATAGCTAACCAGAAGCAGAGAGGTGCAAGTCAGGCTAGATCTAAGGGAAACAGTACTGACCTCCTGACATCGCCATTGTAGGGATCTATAGGCTGCCAATCACATCAACAAGGTGGAAAATCTCATCTAAAAGGCAACCAGTATCATGAAAATGGCAGCCAGTTTCATCAAAATGGCAGCCTGTATCATCATAAAGACAGCCACTGTCATCAAAAAGGCAGCCAATATCATCAAATAGGCAGCCAGTATCATCAAAATGTCCTTACAAAGGTGAAGGATTTCTCTAGTGCTGACTGTGCGGAGTTTGCACATTCTCCCTGTGACCACATGGGTTTCCTCCCACATCCCAAAGACATGCAGGTTTGTAGGTTAATTGGCTTCTGAAAATTGTCCCCAGTGCATGTGATAGAACTTGTGTAAAGGTGATCACTAGTCGGCGCAGACTTGGTTCATAAGGTTATACGTTCGAGGAACAAAATTAGATCATTTGGACCATCAAGTCTACTCCACTGTTAAATCATGGCTGATATATCTTTCCCTCTTAACCTCATTCTCCTGCCTTCTCCTCATAACCCCTGACACCCGTACTAATCGAAAATCTGTCAATCTCCATCTTAAAAATATCCATTGTCTTTGCCTCCACCGCCTTTTTCGGCAATGAATTCATCACCCTTTGACTAAAGAAATTCCTCCTCATCTCCTTTCTAAAGGTACGTCCTTTTATTCTTAGGCTATGACCTGAGGTCCAATACACTCCCACTAGTGGAAACATCCTCTCCACATTCACTCTATTCAGGCCTTTCACTATTTCTTAAGTTTCAATGAGTCCACCCTCATCCTTTTATTCATCTTTGGCTTCCTGGTGGGGTGAAGAGCCTGTTTCGACACTGTATCTCTAAAACTAGCTAAAGCTAAAAACTAAAATGGACTATTGTTAGTTACTTTTATTCAAGTGTGGCTTGTGGCCATCATAGGTTAGGCCAGCTGTATGTTAATTTTACCTCAATATAGTTTGACCAAGGAAGTACATTGTTCACAATAAAATTACTCCTTACTATTAGCTGGACTCCTTCACTCATGGATATTCTGAGTTCAACTTAATGAAAACACATTGTAGTGTTCAGTCCATCTCGCGGCATGAAGGCTGAAGAAGAGATATATTGAAAGGCTGCAGGATCTTTAAAATTAAGTCTAATATACTGGTGGATGGGATGTACTTGGAACATGCTGTCAGAGAGACATTGGCAGACAGAGGCAAGGTCATGGAACTTTAGTCCAGTCCACTCGACAGATGGTCTTTCTGCTGTGGTGCCAGAGATGTAATCCAAACTGATATTAACCTTCCTGGAAATAGCCCTAACACATAAGATGAAAGCAATCAGAGTGTTTAGTTGAGCTTAGGTTATTTTCACATGTACCGAGTTGCAGTGAAAAGCTTTTTTGTTGTGTGCTATCCAGTCAGTGGAATGATTATATATGATTACAATCAAGCTGCCCACATTCTACAGATACAAGATAAAGGGAACAACATTTAGTGCAAGATAAAGTCCAATAAAGTCTGATTAAAGATAGTCCAAGGGTCTGCAATGAGGTAGATGGTATCTCAGCTGGTGAGAGGATGGTTCTGTTGCCTGATAACAGCTGGCAAGAAACAGTCCCTGTGTGCGTTTTCACACTTCTGCCCCTCCTGCCTGATGGGAGAGGGGAGAAGTGGGAATGACGTGGGTGATACTCATCCTTGATTATGCAGGTGGCATTGCCGAGATAGCGTGGTGTAGATGGAGTCAATGGAAGGGAGGTTGGTTTGTATGATGGTCTGGACTGCACCCACAATTTTCTACAATTTATTTTGGTCTTAATTTTGCATTTCAACGTAATGCTGAAGAAATGCTTTGCACATTGGATCAGTATGAACTTAAGAGGACAAAAGGCTAAATATGATGATTGTAAAAGATTGACCAGAAAATCAAATCGAAAATAGAACTAACATTAGTTTAGTTTAGTTTATTGTCACGTGCACAGTTAAAACATAGAAACATAGAAAGTAGAAAATAGGTGCAGGAGTAGGCCATCCGGCCCTTTGAGCCAGCACCACCATTCAATATGATCATGGTTGATCATTCCAAAATCAGTATCCCGTTCCTTCTTTTTCCTCATATCCCTTGATTCCTTTGGCCCTAAGAGCTAAATCTAACAATCTCTTAAAAATATCCAGTGAATTGGCCTCCAGTGCCTTCTGTGGCAGTGAATTGCACAGATTCATAACTCTCTGGGTGAAAAAGATTTTCATCTTCTCAGTCTAAAATGGTCTACCCTTTATTCTTTTAAAGCTTCCAAAGCTTTTATGTTGCGTGCTATCCAGTGAGTGGAAAGACTTTAAATGATTACAATCAAGACGTCCATAGTGTACAAGCACGAGACAATGTTTAGTGCAAGATATAATCTAAAGTCCGATTAACAAAAGTCTCCCAATGACAATTTCACGAAGAAGACATGAAGCAGGTAGAAAGATCACTATTCCCGAAGTTGTTCACTTCTGGCATGACGTTAGATGACTCTTTTGGGGCCAATCTAATTTTATCAGGTCGGGCCAAACACACGAGACACTCCACTGTAACGCACTCTTCATCAGGCAGGTTGTGGAGATTACAAACATTCCACAATTAGAGATTGCTTTAAATATCAAAAATGAATACATGTCTGACAACAATGTATTGAATTGGTTTCAGAAAACTGGTGGATATCAGAGGCAGTGAAAAATCAAAAGGGCTTGATGTGTCAAATTAAGGTGGCAGATGGAAGATTTGATAGACACAGAAGCTCCAAGGCTACTGGTAACTGCCAGGAAATAAGTAGAAATTAGATCAGGAGCACAGATTGACTGGGGTGGGAAGCATGGAAGGCAATGGTTGGCACCCAGATCCTCTGGCTTACAATGCTGTAATCAACCAGATAACAGATGTTTCTCTCTGAAAGGATTGAATCACTCTGCCTCAAGTTCATACAGTCATACAACATGGAAACCTGTCCTTTGCTCCAACTTGTCTATGCCGACCAAGATGTAAATCTACACGTCCCATTTGCCTGTGTTTGATCCATATCTGTTTAAATCTGTCCAACTCATCTACCCATCCAAATGTCCCTTACATGTCCTTATTATACCTGTTGAAAGTATTTTACAGACCTCAAACATAGAAGAAAAAATTACCTTCATGAGGTAATGTCATGCTGATTTGAAGTTTTCATCCAACAGACACCCATACCACCCCGGCCTCTCTCTCATCTCACTCCTGCCATCGGGAAGAATGTTCAGAAGCCATGAAAACTGTAACATCCACGTTCAGGTACAGCTTCTTCCCTACAATCATCAGGCTATTCAACACTACAACCACCAAATAAGCTCCAAAAGCATCTTATCTGATCATATCAAACTGAAGTCTGATCTTGCGATATACAATCAACAAGCATGTCTCTTACCATTGACCATACTTTATAAATATTTAATTAGCTTTAAATAAAAGTTGAATTCTCCAGATGATGTTAAACATTGTATATAAAAGCATTTGAGTTCCAAAGTGGTGCAGTGGTGGAGTTGCAGCACCAGAGACAGATGCCAATTTCAACCTACAAACCTGAAGTCCTTTGTAGTGTGGGAGGAAAGCGGGGCACCCAGACAAAACCTACGCAGGTCACTGGGAGAACGTACAAACTCTGTACAGACAGCACCCGTAGTCAGGATTGAACCTGGGTCTCTGGTGCTGTCAGGCAGAAACTCTACCATTGCATAACTGTGCCGCCTGATCGCTGCACCACTGTGCCACCCTTTCAAAGCAATTCCAAGCAACACTTGAAAATGCATGCTGTCCACAACCTACGCTTATAAACAACAAAACCAATAGAGCCTGCTGTTTACATTACCCTGCTTAAAAAGTTAATCAATGTAATTTTGAAGGGAAATGCTTGCTATTTGTAATTGAAAGTCGATGGTTTTCAGATATGAACCTCTTCAAAAGCGGAAAATCTATGGTTTTCAGATTTGAGCCTCTTCGGATCACTAAAAAAAGGAAATAATTAGTTGTATAATTCAAATTGCTAAAAGAGGAGTTAATTAGATGTGGAATTTCATCCTTGCCCAATTGCACTGAACGTGCAAATTAACAGCAGCTGCATCGACTACTCCACCTCGTAAATACAGCTCCATTGATTTTAAGCAACCCCTGCCAAACCAACTACTGATGAATCTGTAGCTCCAGTATCACTCCAGCACTGTGTGTTGTACTCAATATTCCAGCATCTGCAGTTTAGTTTAGTTTAGGGATGCAGCACGGAAAAAGGCTCTTCGGCCTGCTGAGTCCGCACCGACCAGTGATCCCCACACACCACTTCTATCCTGCACACTCGGGACAATTTACAGAAGCTAATTAACCTCCAAACCCGCACGTCTTTGGAATGTGGGAAGAAAAAGGAGCACCCAGAGGAAACCCATGTGGTCACAGGGAGAACGTACAAACTCCGTACAGACAGTATATGTCGTCAGGATCGAACCCGTGTCTCCGGCACTGTAAGGCAACTCTACTGCTGCGCCACCATTTCTTACAGTATATCGAGTCTGAAGAAGAGTGCTGACTCAAACCAGAGCCTTTCCATTCCCTCCAGAGATGCTGTCTGATCCACTGTGTTACTCCAGGACTTTGTGTTTTGCTCAAGATTCCAGCCTCTGTGGTTCCTTTTTAGTTTAGTTTAGAGATACAGCGAGGAAACAGGCTCTTCGGCCCACTAAGTCCGACCAGTGACAACCGACACTATCCTACATACACCAGGGACAATTTACTTTTTTTTACAAAAGCCAATTAACCTGCAAACATGTACGTCTTTGAAGTGTGGGAGGAAATAGAAGATCTCAGAGAAAACCCACGCGGTCACGGGGAGAACATACAAACTCCATACAGACAGCACCCGTAGTCGGGATCGAACCTGGGTCTCGGCGCTGTAAGGCAGCAACTCTACTGCTGCACCATCGTGCTGCCCTTGTGATTTCAAGGATGATTTTTAATAGAATATAGAACAGTACAGCAACAGTACCGTTAGCCCACAATGTACGTGTTGAACATGATGCCAAGTTAAATTAATCTCATGTGTTTGCATGTGATCCATTTACCTCAATTCCCTGCATATCAATATGCCTTTAGTCATTGAGTCACATAGCAGCGAAACAGGCCCTTCGGCCCCACGCCCATGTTAACCAACATGTCCCATCGACTCTAGACCCACTTGCTCGCGTTTGGTCCATATCCCTCTAAATCAATCTTATCCATATACCTGTCTAAATGCTTCTTAAACTTTGCGATAGTAACCGCCTCAACTACCTCCTCTGGCAGCTTGTTCCATTAACCTACTGCCCTTTGAGTGAAATATGTGCCCTTCAGGTATCTATTAAATCACTTTAAACCCATATCCTCTGGTTCTCGATTCCCCAACTTCAGTCTGAAGAGGTTTCCGACCTGAACCACTGAGTTACTCCAGCACTTTGTGTTTATCTTCGGCATAGACAATAAACAATAGACAATAGGTGCAGGAGTAGCCCATTTGGCCCTTTGAGCCAGCACCGCCATTCAATGTGATCATGGCTGATCATCCCCAATCAGTACCCCGTTCCTGCCTTCTCCCCATATCCCCTGACCACTATTTTTAAGAGCTCTCTCTAGCTCTCTCTTGAAAGTATCCAGAGAACCTGCCTCCACCGCCCTCTGGTGCAGAGAATTCCACAGACTCGCCACTCTCTGTGAGAAAAAGTGTTTCCTCGTCTCCGTTCTAAATGGCTTACTCCTTATTCCTAAACTGTGGCCCCTGGTTCTGGACTCCCCCAACATCGGGAACATGTTTCCTGCCTCTAGCGTGTCCAAACCCTTAACAGTCTTATATGTTTCAATGAGATCCTCTCTCATCCTTCTAAACTCCAGAGTGTACAAGCCCAGCTGCTCCATTCTCTCAGCATATGACAGTCCCGCCATCCCGGGAATTAACCTTGTAAACCTACGCTGCACTCCCTCAATAGCAAGAATGTCCTTACTCAAATTAGGCATAACCAGCAACAGCAGTTCCATTCTGCAGACTGAGGTTCTGAATATAGACACGTGACATTCTTGCACAAACAGCTTTGTTTGTAGTTGTTGAAAGAAACTTACTCTCATAGCGAATCTGGAAACCCACACTTGAGCGGCTGTTGTCGGTGGTTAGCAGAAGGTACATGAAGTTGCTAGTGCTGATGAGAAACTGGGGGGCTTGTGTGCCGTGATACTCCCCAATTAAGGTTGATGAATAGGCAGGCCCATCTCGGATCTCCAAAGTGTCGTAATTAACTTCAGTTTGGAACCTGTGAATCACAAACACAGTGGAGTCAACACACTCATTTACAAATGCACATAAAATACTGTCTGATTTAATGTGTGGGAAGGAACTGCAGGTGCTGGCTTAAACCGAAGATATACACAACACGCTGGAGTAACTCAGTGGGACAGGCAGCGTCTCTGGAGAGAAGGAGTGGGTGACGTTTCTGGTCGATACTCTTCTTCAGACTGACAGTCAGGGGAGAGGGAGATACCAAGATAAAGAAGAGTAAGGTTTGAGAAAGGGAGATCGAAGGGGGTGGAGATCAAGGGAAATGTAGAATACATCATTATTAGCTAGCAAACAGAGATTAAATATATGTGTTCAAAAGGGAACTGCAGATGCTGGAATATCGAAGGTACACAAAATTGCTGGGGAAACTCAGCGGGTGCAGCAGCATCTATGGAGCAAATGTTGGGATATGGAGCATCTATGGAGATTAAATATAGTCTGGGACAGTCGGACTGGTGGGAGAACTGGGAAGGGGGAGGGGATGGAGAAAGAGGGAAAGCAAGGGTTACTTGAAGTTAGA
Organism: Amblyraja radiata; assembly: GCF_010909765.2. Classification (NCBI taxonomy): domain Eukaryota; kingdom Metazoa; phylum Chordata; class Chondrichthyes; order Rajiformes; family Rajidae; genus Amblyraja; species Amblyraja radiata. The sequence continues at coordinate 19,106,786 of NC_045960.1, read as the reverse complement.
TAAGTCAATGTTCATACCGCTGGGGTGTAAGCTACCCAAGCGAAATATGAGGTGCTGTCCCTCCAATTTGCACAGGGCCTCACTCTGACAATGGAGGAGGCCCAGGGCAGTAAGTTCAGTGTGGGAATGGGAGGGAGAGTTAAAGTGTTTAGCAACCAGGAGATCAGGACAGTTCAGGCGGTCTGAGCGGAGGTGTTCAGCGAAACGATCGCCGAGCCTGCGCTTGGTCTCAACGATACGTCGGATACAGCAGATACAGTGGATGAGATTGGAGGAGGTGCAAGTAATCTCTGCCTTACCTGAAAAGACTGTTGGGGTCCTTGGACACCTTGGACAGAGTCGAGGGAGGAGGGCCGAATGGGCCGAATGGCCTACTCCTGCACCTAATTTCTATGTTTCTATGTTTCTATGTATGGGGACTGGTGTTGCATTTCCTGTGGTTGCAGGGGAAGGTCCTTGGGGAGGGGTTGGTTTGGGTGGGTGAGTTAACTTGGCATGACAACACTTGCAAGATTCTGAAGGAAAAAATATATATCTCCCAAACACGGGGAGGTCATGTTGCAGTTGTATAAGACGTTGGTGGGGCCGCATTTAGAGTATTGTGTTCAGTTCTGGGCACCGTGTTGCAGGAAAGATGTTGTCAAGCTGGAAAGGGTACAGCGAAGATTTACGAGGATGTTGTCAGGACTAGAGGGCCTGAGTTATAGGCAGAGGATAAGTAGGCCGGGACTCTATTCCTTGGAGCGCAGGAGGATGAGGGGTGATCTTATTGAAGTGAAAAAATCATGACAGAAATAGATCGGGTAAGATCTTGACCAAAGTAGATGAATCAAGAGGACATAGGTTTAAGGTGAAAGGTTTAAATAGGAATCTGAGGGGTAACTTTTTCACACATAGGGTGGTGGGTGTATGGGACAAGCTGCCAGAAGAGGTAGTTGAGGCAGGGACTATCCCAACATTTAAGAAACAGTTTGAAGGGTAAATGGATAGGACTGGTTTGGAGGGATATGGACCAAACGTAGGCAGGTGGAACGAGTGTAGCAGGGACATATTGGCCAGTGTGTGCAAGTTGGACCTAAGGGACTGTTTCCAAGTTGTATCATTCTATGATGCTGCTTCAGGAAAGTTCTTAATGACAAAACTTTAAAATTAATTAGCACTAATAACAAGCATTAGTCTTTCCTTTGCATAGAATCATACAGCGAGGAAACAGGCTCTTCAGCCCAACTTGCCCACACTGACCAATATGTCCCATTATACACTGGTCCTACCTGCCTGCATTTGGCCCATATCCCTTCAAACCCAAGGGGATGCTAATTCTAAGCATGATGCTACTTTATTTGAAGACAAGCGGGCAACACAAAATTAACTCGTCATTTGTTGCACATCTTTGTAGTTCTGATTTCAGGATGTAGGACCATAACAGGTCATGTTCTGACCTCACGATGTAGCTTTCCACAGAAATCTTTCCAAATATTGGAACATGATAGACTTTAGACTTTAGAGATACAGCGTGGAAACATGCCCTTTGGCCCACCGAGTCCATGCCGACCAGCAGTCACCCCGTACACTTGCACATCCTACACACTGGGGACAATTTACAATTTACCGAAGCCAATTAACCCATAAACCTGTACGTCTTTAGAGTGTGCGAGGAAACCGGAGTACCCGGAAAAAACTGATGTGGTCACAGGGAGAATGCGCAGACTTCGTACAGGCGGCACCCATAGTAGGATCGACCCTGGGTCTCTGGCGCTATGATGCAGCAACTCTACCGATGCGTCACTGTGCCGCCCAGTCAGAGCATGTGGTTGAATTTTCTCTCTTTGTTGTTCTAGGAGGACGGGATACATTTTATTCAGGTCTGGCAATTAATCTACTTTTAAAGATGACCGGCATCTTAATATGCCCCTTACATCAACTTTGTCATTTATAATATTTCATATTTGTCCTCAATTTAGTTTAGTTTAGATTAGAGACACAGCGTGGAAACAGGTCCTTCGGCCCACCAAGTCTACACCGACCAGCGATCCCCGCACATTAACACTATCCTGCATACATTAGGGAAAATTTACATTTATACCAAACCAATTAACCTAAAATCTTGTATGTTTTTGGAGTGTGGGAGGAAACCAAAGATACCGGGCAAAACCCATGCAGGTCACAGGGAGAACGTACAAACTCTGGACAGACAGCACCCGTAGTCAGGATAGAATCTAGGGCTCTGGTGCTGTAAGGCAGCAACTCTATCCCAACGCCACTGTCAATGTCGAAAACATTCCTCTTTTGTATGAAGGCAGATGCAAACTTTTAATTCACAACTTTAATCTGCCGTGTTTTTCCTCAGAATCCATGAGGGTCTAGAACAAGGAGATACTATTTTTCTGAGAAAGGGCCTCAACCCGAAACGTCACCTCCTCATTTTCTCCAAAGATGCAGCCTGACCTGCTACATTACTCCAGCATTTTCTATCTCCCCTTTATTTTTCAATAGGTATATACTTGTTCCAATCATAGAGTCATAGAGTCAGACACTATAGGTACAGTGCCAGAGATCCTGGTTCGATCCTGACTACTGGTGTTGTCTTTACGGAGTTTATATGTTCTCCTCATGACCTGCATGGGTTTTCCCCGAGATCTTTGGTTTCCTCCCACATCCCAAAGACGTAAAGGTTTGTAGATTAATTGGCTTGGTATAAAATGTAAAATTGTCCCGAGTGTGTGTAGGGTAGTGTGAATGTACGTGGATCGCTGGTCGGTGCGAAGCCTGTGGGCCAAAGGGTCTGTTCGCAAGCGCTGTACTTCTAAACTAAACTAAAAAGTCGTGCATCGTGACGCGTAAATGATGTCGTGTAAATGACGACCAAGTGGGACAGGCCCTTTAGTCTCATCCCAATTAAAAACAATTAGTTTTTGTTATTCCTCTTACTTTTTCATTGCAATGCAAAATCCAACAAGATTACGCTCATTGCCTTTCAAAATGATTTCCAATTGCCTGGTTTCATTCCTTTGATGTAATTTTCATGCCGTACACTCTTGTTGGGCTTGCAATGTATGAATAATGAAAAACTCTCCTGAATGCATGTCAAACTGTTTGCTGTTTCTTGACCCGGTTGAGTCCCAATTACTATTAGGATAATTAAAATTCCCAATCAATACTTTGCAATTTATGCAACTCTCAGAGGTTAGCCTTTGTTTTTGTCCTCCAACTTTCCTCCAATTCTTCGGGCATTTGTCCTACCTGCACACCATCAACACATGTTGATCTTTAACCTGCATCACCTCTCCTCACAACTGTAACTAGGAAGCATTAGCCGCTGATCATGCATTTTTTGGGGTTTGAAGATTTGGGCGGCAGAGTGGCACAGCGGTAGAGTTGTTGCTAGAGACCCAGGTTCGATCCTGACTACAGGTGCTGTCTACACAGAGTTTGTACATGCTCCCTGTGACCGCGGGGCTTTTCTCCGGTGCTCCGGTTTCCTTCCACAAGTCAAAGAAGTGCAGATTTGTAGGTTAATTGGCAAATTATCCCTAGTGTGTAGGATGGAACTAGAGTACGGGTGATTGCTGGTCAGCACGGACTCAGTGCACCAAAGAGCCTGTTTCCACACTGTATCTCTAAATTAAATTTCTTGGATATACTCATGAAGAAGGTGCACCAGGGCCTCTACTTTCTTGGAAGTTTATAAATAGATTGGGCATGTCTTGAAACACACTACAAGCTTCTCCAGATGCGTTCTGGAAAGTATCCTGACTGGTTGGCATCATAGTCTGAAAGGCAAGTACAATGCACAAGAACGCAAGCGGCTGCAGTGAGTGATGTACTCAGTCCATCTATCACAGTCAGACCTCGATTGAAACAATCTTTCCATAAAGCACTGCCTCAAGGCGGCAGCATCGTTAATCCAGCATCTCCACCATCTGTATCATGACCTCTTCCTGCTGTTGCCATCGAGCAGGAGATACAGAAGGCTGAGGTCCCACACCACCAGGATCAGGAACAGATATATAGCCATAACAGCAAAATAAATATGCAATTAATGCAAACAGTTACTTATTTTAAGTCAACTAGCCATGTAGTGCAAAAACAAAGTGCATAGATTGAGGGCGCACAGGCCCACTTGATTCCCGGCCCCATCTACCGTTCTAAACATTAATTCCTTCCTCCTTCAACAAATAGTGACACCATCAACAAACAGTGACACCATCAACAAATAGTGACTCCCATCAACAAATAGTGACTCCATCCATAAACAGTAACTCCATCAACAAATAGTGACTATATCCTTAAACAGTAACTCCATCAACAAATAGTGACACCATCCATAAACAGTAACTCCATCAACAAATAGTGACACCATCCATAAACAGTAACTCCATCAACAAATAGTGACACCATCAACAAATAGTGACACCATCAACAAATAGTGACACCATCAACAAATAGTGACACCATCAACAAATAGTGACACCATCAACAAATAGTGACACCATCAACAAATAGTGACACCATCAACAAATAGTGACACCATCAACAAATAGTGACACCATCAACAAATAGTGACACCATCAACAAATAGTGACACCATCAACAAATAGTGACACCATCAACAAATAGTGACACCATCAACAAATAGTGACTCCCATTAACAAATCGTGACTCCATCCATAAACAGTAACTCCATCAACAAATAGTGACTATATCCTTAAACAGTAACTCCATCCACAAATAGTGACTATATCCTTAAACAGTAACTCCATCCACAAATAGTGACTCCATCCATAAACAGTAATTCCATCCACAAATATTGGCTCCATCAACAAATAGTGAGCATTCTTAAATAGTGACTCCCATCAACAAATAGTGACTACATCCATAAATAGTAATTCCCTCAACAAATAGTAGTCCCATCAACAAATGGTGGCTCAATCCGCAAATATTGTCTCCATTAACAAATAGTGGTCCCATCAACAAATAGTGGCTCCATCCACAAATATTGGTTCCATCAATTAATGGTGGCTCCATCAAGAAATTGTGGTCCCAATCAATAAATTATTGCCTTGAGTCTACACTCCCTTGCACTAAGATGGCTTCAGAGCACTTCAAACTATACTTTAAGAGATAGAGTGAGGAAACAGGTCCTTTGGCCCAGTGTGTCTGCACTGACTATACGTTCTGCACTACACACTAGCGACAATTTACAGAAGACAATTAACCTACAAACTTGCACGCCTTTGGAATGTGGGAGGAAACCGAAACCTCGGAGAAAATCCATGCGGTCACGGGGAGAACGCGCAAACTCCATACACGCAGCACCCATGGTCAGGATTGACTACAAGGTCTCTGGCACTGCAAGGCAGCAACTCTATCACTGCACCACTGTGCCCCACAACTTATAGAAAAAGAATAAATAAAAAATATGAATTAAATTAAATATTGCAAAAGATCTGTTTTCTTTTCCCAGTTTGTTTTGCTTCCTCTGCCTTCCAAACCAATTCTTCTGCCTTCAAGCGTTCTGGCACAAACAATCTTCCACATCCAATTTTGTTCTCTCTCTTCTAAAACTGTGGTTCCAACTAGACAAACTAGGTTTGAATATCTGATTTGAGTCTCAGATAAGGGAGCAAAGTAGCAAAGATGAATTTACTTTATTAAACATTATTATCTCAGCGCTCAAATTCAGATCTGAAGATTTGAGGAGTCGCTGCATTAATCTTTCTTTTGCATGATAATTTCGCTTAAATACATCTTCCCAAACAACTGCAATGGGAAATAAATTGACAGACATGCCTGGGTGATCATGTTTAAGCAGACTCAATGAAGCAGGTCAGTACAACACAGATGAGTGTTGCTTCAAGAGATATTTTTTAGCTCAAAGGAAAGAGATGGAACAAGATCATTTATCTGTGAACTTGCATTGAATATCGCAAATAAATTAATATCTTTCACAGAAAAATTTCACATCGCCATTTTTTTCCCCAAGATAGAAATGCCAATACGCAGTAAAGACTCTGAGTCATTACCATCAACTTGTCTCCCTGTTCATGCGCTCGTAAGTGATAGGGGCAGAATTAGACTATTTGACCCATCAAGTCTACTTTGCCATTCAATCATGGCAGATCTATCTTTCCCTCTCAACTCCATTCTCCTGCCTTCTCCCCATAATCCCTGATGCCCATACGAGTCCAGAATCTATCTATCTGTCTTAAATATATCCACTGACAGCATCCACAGCCTTCTGTGGCAATGAATTCCACAGGTTCACCATCCTCTGACTAAATAATGTCCTCCTCTTCCTTTAATTCTGAGGCTATGACCTCTTGTCCAAGACTCTCCCATTCGTGGAAACATCCTCGCCACATCCACTCTTTCCAGGCCTTTCACTATTCAATAAGTTTCAATGCGGTATCCTCTCATCCTTCTAAACTCCAGCGAGTACAGAGCCCAGTGCCATCAAACTCTCATCATACGTTAACCCAGTCATCCCTGGGATCATTCTCATAAACCCACTCTGGACCCTCTCCAGAGCCAGCACATCCTTCCTCAGATATGGGACCCAAAATTGCTCACAACATTCCAAATGCGGTCTGACCAGCACCTTATAGAGCCTCAATATTACATCCCTGTTTTTGTATGCTATTCCTCTTGAAATAAATGCTAGCATTGTGTTTGTCTTCCTTACTACTGATTTGACTTGCAAATTAACTTTTTGGGAATCCTATGCCAGCACTCGCAAGTCCCTTAGACCTCCGATTTCTGAATTATCTCCCCATTTAGAAAATAGTCTATGCCTTTATTTCTACTACTAAAATACACGACTCCACACTTCGTTATGCTGTATTGCATCTGCAACTTCTCAGCCCAACCTGTCTCAGTCCTTCTGCAGAGTCCCTGCTTTCTCTTCATTACCCGCCTCTCCTCCTATTATCTCATCTGCAAACATGGCCACAAAGCCTTCAATTCCATCTTCCAAATCATTAATATACAATGTGAAGAATAGCGGCCACAGCACCAACCCCTGTGGAACTGGCAGCCGACCAAAAAAAAGCCCCTTTTATTTCCACTCCTTGCCTTCTGCCATCCACCTGCTGATGCAATGTCACGAGTACTTTTGTTTGGGACACCTACATTTTGAGCAGGCTTTCTTCATTTTTTAATGAGGGTGTGGAATTCATGTTGAAGATGGTTGTGGAGGCATAAGATGTTTTTAAAGTGTAGCAATTGGTGCTTGATTAGTAAGGGTGTCAAGGGTTACTGGGAGAAGGCAGGAGAATGGGGTTGAAAGAACAGCCATAGTTGAATCGCAAAGTAGACTCATGTTCATAAGTTATCGGAGCAGAACTAGGCCATTCAGCCCATCGAGTCTGCTCTGCCATCCAATCTTGGCTGATCTATCTTTCCTTCTCAACCCCATTCTCCTGCCTTCTCGCCATAACCCCAGACACCTTACTAATCAAGAATATGTCAACCTATCAACCACGAAGGGTCTCAACCCAATACTTCACCTGTTGCTTTTCTCCATAGATGCTGCATGACCCAGTGAGTTACTCCAGCATTTTGTGTCGATCACTACGACTCGATGGGCCGAACAGCTTAGTTTTGCTCCTGTGACTTATGAACTTACATAAGCTCTGTTCCTGCTTTCTCAAGCAAAATTAAAAAAACATGACTTGAGGGCAAATGGCTTTTTTCAAGACATGGTCTCCAGCCAAGTCATGAATTCCTTTGTTCTTCATTGATTTTTTTTCTACTTTCCCAAAAGCACAAAAGCAGTGACTCATGAAAGCGCACGGATCCACATGCAAAAAAGCAACTCGCCATTATCTCCTCAGCGTAGTATCGCACAACACCCTCACCCCACAGGCCCTGATAATGCCAAGGTTTGTGGTAAAACGGTGCGGATCAGTGACCAAACAGACGGATTTATTGCAGAAACAAAGAACTGCAGGTGCTGGTTTATCTCTAACAGCAGGCAAAACATTAACAGTCTTGACTTTTCTGCTCCCTTTACTGATACTAATTTCCACCTTCTGAATTCCAAGTCCTCGCCCACTTTGCATCAATCCCAACATTATCATTGACGGAAATTTGAAAATAATAAGCGAGATGAGATGAAGGGTCTCAACCCAAAACATCACCCATTCCTTCTATCCAGCGATGCTGCCAGCTTTACTCCAGCTTTTTGTGCCTATCTTCAGTTTGAACCAGCATCTGCAGTTCCTACCTACACAAGAGTAGTTTGTAGCCTGTTTAGCCCAAGAACTAACATGCTCGGGAAGCACGACGGGAAAAATGGCCGACATTGGGAACCTAAGGATGTTAGTGAGGTAATAAATACAATTATCATGGTGTATGGGATCCACAGCACAGCTCAGTCAGTGAAAATAAACATTGGGGGTTGTAAACTAAGCTGAGGGTAATAAAACTGATCAGGGAGTAGTGACTTTTATTGTGCCCATTTGTTATACAAATGGGAAGAGTGGTTTTGTAAGTAACAGGGAGCATAAGGGTAAAAATAACTTTTGGAAAGACAAAGATGAAAGGTTACGTAGACATTGATTAATGAATGTCAAATCCACAAGAAACCATTGTGTGGTGAGAATTTAAAAATGTTCGAGGTGTCGTGAATCTTTCGCACTTAGGCGACTTTTTAGGCGACTACGGAGACTATGCAGTCACCACATGTTCGCGGGTGGTTGCCGGGAAGTTGCCTTCATAGTCGTGAGTAGTTTCCGCATTCTGGTCGTGGCTTCATTCTGTCGTCGCTAATTTTTCAACGTTGAAAAATTAGCTTCGACCAGAATGAAGCTGCCACGGAGAGTAGCGAGAATTCTCGTGCTGTAGGTGCAGTGGTAGTGGGTCGCCAGGAGGTCGTAAGTTGTCGCCGGTGCTGAACGGTGAATTTCATTGGCTCATTGGGAAAAAAAATGTACACAGTAGTTTTCAGAACCAAGGATAACCGACCGGTAATGTTAATGCCTGTCGAGCTTCACAGCCGTGTATCTCTGGCTTCTTAAAAGCTGTCTCCACTCCTTCTCCCCACCCCATCTCCCCCTTCTCCCCTCCTCTTTAAAAGGACTTAAGTGACCCTTCCCGTACCCCATGCTTTCAACGTCTCAATTACAGCGCCAACCTTTCTGTTCATCGTGGTGTGTGTCTGTATCACATTGGCTTTGCACCGTGTGAATTTCACTCAGACAGTGCTCCCCCCGCTTGCCCTGTCCCCCGCCTGCATAACGGGCTGGTGAAGGAAGTGATGTGTGTAGGTGTTTCACTCTGACAGTCGCCGTTCCTGTCGCCGGTTTTTCAGCGACCTGCTATGACTTGACAGTCTGCTAATGCAGTCGTCTGAAAAATCACCTAAGTGGGACAGGCCCATTAGGGTTCACTCAGAGAGCATACTGTTAAGGTCTTCAATAAACCACTTGTTCGAGAAACTCAACACTGATCTACAAGATGTTTTATTTTTTTGTCTGTTCCTATCCGAGTTGGGCCCCAAAATAAAGCCAGATACAGGAGTACAGGTGTAACATAAAACTCCCGCCTACAATCATCAAACCCGCCGACAAGGGAGGTGCCATTGTACCCTGGTGGCCTGGCTTCTACCGTGGTGAGGCCAGGCGCCAGCTCTTGGACACCTCCTCGTCCTACCCCTTGGCCATGACCCCACAGATGAACACCAGGCCATTATCTCCCAGACTATCACCTCTGGCGATCAAACTTTGATTATTATAGAGTGATACAGTGTGGAACACGTCCTTCAATCCAAATATGCCACACCGACCAACATGTCCCATCGACACTAGTCCCACCTGCCTGCATTTGGCCCATATCCCTCCATACCTGTCCCATCCACGCACCTGTCAATTTGTTTCTTAAACGTTGCGATAGTTCCTGCCTCAACTACTTCCTCCGGCAGCTCATTCCATTCACCCACCCCTTTAGTGTGAAAAAGTTAACACTCAGGTTCTTATTAAATCTTTCCCCCTTCAGATTAAACCTATGTCCTCTGGTTCTTGATTCCCTTACTCTGGGCAAATGACTCTGTGCGTTGACCTGATCTATTTTTCTCATGATTTTATACATCTATATAAGATCACCCCTCATTCTCCTCCACTCCAAGGAATAGTCCCAGCCTGCTCAACCTTAGATAGATTTCTTGACCTCATAACATGCCAGAACCAATGTTAAGCAGTGAGCAATCATCAGCAATGCTAATGCTTCTAAAGATCTTATATCAAATACTTCTTAAATTTTTGAATAAAATACTGTAATTGAACAGCTTACAATGGCCTGTTTCCTGTTTCTCTCCAGAGGTGCTGCCTGACCCGCTGAGTTACGCCAGCTTTTTTAGTCTATCTACGGTTTAAACCTATATTATAGCAGACGATATAGATGTAATCCTTTCTGATTAGTACTGGCATCAAAAGTTATGGGGAGACGGCAGGAGAATGGGGGTTGAAGGAAAAATAGATCAGCCATAATCGAATGGCAGATCAGATTTGATGGGTCAAATGGCCTAATTCTGCTCACACATCTTATCATCCTGGAACAACATGCAGCATGGTGACACAGCAGTACAGTTGCTGCCTCACCGCGCCAGAGGCCTGGGTTTGATCCTGACTACGGGTGCTGTCCGTATGCTGATGACCATACAAGCGTCACCCCGCGACCATGTGGCGACAGTGTAGTCGCCGAAAAAATCGCCCGAGTGGGACAGGTGCTTCACCCATCCCTTCTTTCAAGAGATGCTGCCTGTCCTGCTGAGTTACTCCAGCTTTTTATGTCTATGTTCTGTACACTGTTGTCAGTTTGATTGTAATCATGTATAGTCTCTCCACTAACTGGATAGCACGAAACAAAATAGGTTTCACTGTACCTCGATATACATGACAATAAACTAAACTCAACTGCACTATTGTATCTGCCTCCGCTATAAACATGGGCGGCATTATGGGAGAGCCGCTGCCTTACAGCACAAGAGACCCAAGTTCGATCCTGACTACGGGTGTTGTCTTTATGGAGTTTGTACATTCTCCCTGTGACCATGTGGGTTCTCTCCGGGTGCTCCAGTTTCCTCCCACGCTCCAAAGATGTGCAGGTTTGTAGATTAATTGGCTTCGATAAATATCGTAAATTGTCCCTTGTGTGTAAGACAGTCCCAGTGTGATGGCAGGACTCAGTGGATTCAGGAAACAGGGCCTGTTTCCGCAATGTATGTCAAAACTAAATAGAACTAAAGATTAATAATAAAAACTAAATGACTAATAATAAAAGACTAATAATAAAAACTAAAGACTAATAATAAAAATGTTAATAGTTATCATATTATAATGTGCAAGAAATTAACCTGTCAAATGTTATCTTGATGGAATGCCTTTCTTCTGCTTCGATCACCCATTCACAGTTCAGTGAGTCCTTGTAAAAACTGGGCCATCCTGGAGAGAGTATGATACCACTGGGTGATGTCAAATGGCCTCCGCATGGTGCTGCAAAAGATAAAAATAGAAAGCTCAGTGTAAAGGAATTCAGTGTCACCGGTCAGTCAACGGATCAATTATTTCAAGCAACTTCATTAATCAACAAAAACATGACAAGCAAAACTGGACAACCCCAAAAGAAAGAGACTGTGCCACAAGGGACGGCAGGCACGGTGGCGCAGCAGTAGAGTTAAGCAGTAGAGTAGAGTAGAGCAGCAGCGCCAGATACCTGGGTTCGATCCCGACTATGGGTGCTGTCTGTATGGAGCTTGAACGTTTCTCCCCGTGACAGCTTGGGTTTGTCCAAGATCTTCGGTTTCATCCCAAACTCCAAAGATGTACAGATTTGTAGGTTCATTGGCTGGTATGTGTAAATTGTCCCTAGTGTGTGTAGGATAGTGTTCATAGAAACATAGAAATTAGGTGCAGGAGTAGGCCATTCGAGCCTGCACCGCCATTCAATATGATCATGGCTGATCATCCAACTCAGTATCCCATTCATGTGGGAGGATTGTTGGTCAGTGCAAACTCATTGCGCACTGTTTCCACACTGTATCTCTAAACTAAAGCAAACTGTTATTTCCAGATGCTCTATTGTGGCAAAGGAGTAGCTTCATTAATCAACAAAAACATGACAAACAACGCTGGGCAAACCAAAAGAAGACACTGTGCCAAAGGGGTGGCACGGTGACGCAGCGGTAGAGTTGTTGCCTCACCGCGCCAGACACCCGGCTTCCATCCTGACTACAGGCGCTGTCTGTACGGAGTTTGTTCGTTCTCCCTGTGACCGCGTGGGTTCCTCCGGGTTCTCCGGTTTCCTCCCACACTCCAAAGACGTGCAGGGTTGTAGGTGAATTGGGTTTGGTAAAATTGCAAATTGCTCCTAGTGTGTGCGATAGTGCTAGTGTAGGGGATAAACCATTGAACCATTCACAAATGTAAGTACATTCACAATGCTGGAGGCCACTGAACCACCCAGCTCTTGAGTCCATAAGTTTCAACAATTGTTAAGGGTATTAGATACAGAAGCAAGGGGCTAGCACTGGATACTTACTCATCCTGAGTTGGAAGCAATATCAGACATCAGGATGCCGTGCTGCAATATCACTGTACCAGACCCTGCCCTGATTTCAATGCAAATTTGCACTGTAGGCAGAAGACATTGCAAATGGGCAGTATTGCGCACAGATGCAGATGGGAGCAACTGAAACAAAGAGATCCCAACATTCTTAGTTTAAGCCTTGCCTGCCCATGACCATTTATTCCAACAGTCTTCAATGTTAATTAAACTGTTCCCTCACGAAACGTTACTCATTTTATCATGTATCTGTACACTGTGGATGGCTTGATTGTAATCATGTACCTTCTTTCCGCTGACTGGATAGCACACAACAAAAACATTTATTGTCACTGTACCACGGTACACGTGACAATAAATTAAACTAAACTTTGCCAACTGACCATTTTAATTTGAGTCATGGGATGTACAAACATAGGAACAAAGAAATGCAGATTCTGGCTAATACACAAAAAGGTACAAAGTGCTGGAGTAACTCAGCAGGTCAGTCAACATCTCTGGAGAACATGGATAGGCAATGCTTCGGATTGAGACCATTGGGTTTCCACACCTATCCATACTCTCCAGGGATGCTGCCTAACCTGCTGAGTTACTCCAGTACTTTGTATCTTTTCCTGCTTGTATGTTGGATCCAATCCCCATTTCAGTTCAGAACATAGAACAGGGCAGCACAGGAACGGGCCCTTCAGCCCACAATGTTTGTGCCAAACATGATGCCAAGTTAAAATGATCTCATCTGCCTGTACATGATTCATGTTCTCTAGTCACTGCACATCCACATGCCTACCTAAAAGCCTCTGGAACACCACTATTGAATCTGCCTCCACCACCATCCCTGACAGTGCATTCCAGGCCCCTGCTACTCGCTTGTAAAAAACATGCCACGCATGTTTCCATTGAACGTTCCCCCTCTCACTTTATAGCTAAGCCCTGTTGGGTTGAACATTTTGACTCTGGGGAAAAAGGTTCTGACTGTCTACTCTATCTGTGCCTCTCATAATTTTCTATACTTCTATCATCCCCCCTGGCGTACCAGAGAAAACAATCCAAGTCTATCCAACCTCTCCCTGTAGCTGAAACCCTCTAATCTAAAAGATTTTTCCTGTAATGGGGTGACCAGAACTGCACACAATACTCCAAACGCGATCCAACCAAAGTCCTATAGAGCTGCCACTGCATCGCTAGCAACACCCCAGATCTGAGGCAATCCATGCCCTGCACACTTTGACCAGTTTCAACAACAATGGGAGCAAAGATATCTGCAAATAAAGAAGTGAATAAGGAGAATGGGTGATCTTCCCAGGCTCATAAAATGTACATAGATTGGTGTTGTGGCAGAACCCAATTAAAATCCTCACATGTGTCGGAAGGAACACCAAAGATAGACACAGAATGCTGGAGTAACTCAGCGGGTCAGGCAGCATCTCTGGAGAGAAGCAATAGGTGACGTTTTAGTTTGAGCCCCTTCTTCAGACGACTGAAGAAGTGTCCCGACCTGACGTATCACCTCCCCATGTTCTCCAGAGATGCTGCCTGAATCCCTGAGTTACTCCAGCATTTTGTGTCTAAGATTCTTACATGTCTGGAAATTCACTCTGGTGTTGGCCATTCTCGTCCTATTTTGAGGTAGAGAGGTCTGACAGTGTCTCTTCACTGGGATGTTTTGGTTCAGCAGCCTGATCTGTCAGATGGTGACCCAGTGGATGATGTATACCTAGTGCACTAAATCAGCGCCAAGAAAGAAAAGAGGGGTGTGGGCAAAAAGTTCCAAAACAATTGTATCCCCAAAGTAAATCTCTCCTGGGATCAATCTGGAGCTGGAAACCAGAGGGAGTTTGAGAATATTTAGTTTAGTTTAGAGATACAGCGTGGAAACAGGCCCTTTGGCTCACCAAGTCCGCGTCAACCAGCAGTCGCCCCGTACACGAGTTCCATCCAGCACACACTGGGGGCAATTTACAGAAGGCAATTAACCTACAAACCTGCACGTCTTTGGAGTGTGGGAGGAAGCCGGAGCACCCGGAGAAAACACATGTGGTCACAGGGAGAACGTACAAACTCCGCACAGACACACGCAGTCAGGATCGAACCAGAGTCTCTGGCTCTGTGAGGCAGCTACTCTACTGCTGCGCCACCACGCCGCCCACTTTGGATAGGTTTGTGCAATTATTCTGACAGCAGGACATAACTTTGAGCAGGTAAATGAAGTTTTATACTTTGGCAGAACAAGAGCAAATATTAAACTTTACACAAGGGTAAGATATAAGACATTCAACTGTACATGTATTTTATTTAATACGAAGACAATAGATAGAAGTAATTAAGTCATACACATTTAACATCCAGTTTTGAGCTCACCGCTTCAGAAAGAAATGAAACACAAGGGGTACGCTGGCAAAGATTTCAACAAAGCTGAGATCTTTCAGCTGCAAGGAAGCCACATATTTGGGTGGCCCCCATTAGTCAATCATGGAAGCACTCAGAAAATAATCTTACTGTTATTGGAATATGGATTGAGTAAGTGGTTTCGGTGGAGGGAAATGAGAAGAAAGATTTCTATAGGGCAACATTTCAACAACTGGATGCTGTTAACTTCAGATTATCAGAGAAAAAAAAACAAAGGTTTGAAAATAAAGTCTTCAACATTACCCAGCATGTTAGTCGAACATAGAGCTCTCTATCAGAAAGTGTGGTGCAATCTGAAATGGCTTTTCATGGAATCTAATACATATATAATTGAGAAAATGAAATATCTTGAAGGGCTGAGAGCAGGAAAACCAATGATATACAATGCCTTGCTGCAGTTCTGGAACCTGAGCGATGGAGCATCATCAATACTTAAGTGGCCTTGAGGTGGAACAAGTGCTTCCTCTGACACGAGGATCATGTGCACCACTTCTACTCCCAGCATTTCCCATCTGGATTCAAAAACCTCCCAACTCACCACCCAAACACGATTGTGCTGACTTTGAGTTGGTAGGTTTAGTTTAGTTTAGTTCATCTAGTTTAGACGTACAGCGTGGAAACAGGCCCTTCAGCCCAACAAGTCCATGCCAACCAGCAATCCCCGTACACTAACACTATCCTACACACGAGGGACAATTTACAATTTTCCAAAGCCATTTAACCTGCAAACCTGTACATCTTTGGAGTGTGGGAGGAAACCGAAGATCACGGGAGAACGTACAAACTCAAAATAGACAAGCACCCTTGGTAGGATCGAAACGGGATCTCTGGCACTGTGAGGTAGTAGCTCTACCGCTGCGCCATCGTGCCACCCTGGATTTTCCACCTGGATACAAAAACCTCCCAACACACCACCCAAACATAATCGTGCTGACTTTGTTGGTAGGTTTGGTTTAGTTTAGTTTAGTTTATTATAGTTTAGTTTAGTTTAGACATACAGTGTGGAAACAGGTCCTTTGGCCCACTGGGTCTGCGCCGACCAGCGATCCCTATACACTAGCACTATCCTACACACTGGGGACAATTTACAATTTTACCAAAGCCAATTAACCTACAACCCTGCATGTCTTTGGGATGGGCAGGAAACTGCAGCACCCAGAGAAAATCCAGGTAGTCACAGGGAGAATGTACAAACTCCATACACACAGTAATCAGGATCGAATCCGGGCCTCTGGCGATCTGAGGCAGCAACTCTACCGCTGCTCCACCATGCCGTCCCTATCTCAGTACACGTGACAATAATAAACTGAACCTCTACATTGATCTCAGTTTCTATTCTTTCCACTTTCTCACCAACCCCGCCACCATGTCCCCCACCCCACATCCTCCCAGGTTACTAGGGATTACCTTCACATCGCGGGACTGCAGAATTCCAGACGACATTCCCATCCTGCATAAAACAGGTTATTGACTCGGATCCTTGTGTTTTGATGAAGCCTTCATTACATTGGAAAGACACAGAACTTCCCAATCGGAAAATGTCACCAAAACGTCTTCCATTCACTGGGATCCCAGGATCGTGACATTCATTTTGGCCGAAAGCTGGTTAAGAAAAATATTTTAAAATTAGTGTTCTCACAGTGTATAAAATCATGAGAGGAATAGATTCGGGTAAACGCATAGGGTCTCTTGCCCAACTAAGGGGGATGGAGAGCCAGAGGACATGCAGTAGGTTCAAGATGAGGGGGAAAAGATTTAATAGGAATCTGAGGGGTAACTTTTTCACACAAAGAGTGGTGGATGTATGGAGCAAGCTGCCTGAGGAGGTAGTTGAGACAGGGACTATCCAAAAATTAAAAAAACAGTTACACAGATATATGGATAGGACAGGTTTAGAGGGATATGGGCCAAATGCAGGCAGGTGGGAATAGTGCAGATGGGACATGTTGTTTGGTGTGGGCAGGTTTAGTTTCCATGCTGTATGACGCTATGATTATGACTTTACTATCTGAATCCATGACTCACTCAGAAACCATTCAGTGGCAACACATATAAGAAGATGAACATGTACCACGCTAACGGCACCATGACAGGGTCGATGCAAGGTTGATATTTGCCCTGCAGAGTTAACTAGAACAAGGGGGTCACAACCTCAAAATATAGGGTCAGCCATACACCAGAGAGTCATAGTCATACAGCGTGGAAACAGGCCCTGTGGACCAACTTGCCCACACTGACCAACATGTCCCATCTATACTAGTTCAACCTGCCTGTATTTGGCCCATATCTCTCTAAACCTATCCTATCCATGTACCTGTCTAAACGTTTCTTAAATATTGTACCTCCCTTAACTATTACCTCCGGCAGCCCGTTCCATCCACCAGCCAGCCTTTGTGTAAAAAAGTTACTCCTCAGATTCCTATTAAATCTTTCCCCGCCCACCTTAAACCTATCACCAGTGGAGAAAAATCATTTTTTCCATGTACTGAATCCTTCAAATTCCTGTTCTAAAAGGCCATCAGCGTTCAGTCACTGAATGTGTTCAAGACAGAGATGGATTTTTGGATATGGTGGCATTAAAGGCGAAAGTGGTGCTGAGGTGAATTCTTGGTCGTGATCTTATTGAACAGTGAAGCAGACAAGAGACATCTAAAGGGTCAATTACTGCATTGGATTTCTTGTGGCTTTTGGTCTTTCACACATTTACCATTATTCACCCGACACACATTTTCAATTTCACTTCAGTTGCCAATGAATCAAGTTCAAGTTCAAGTGAGTTTATTGTCATGTGTCCCTGATAGCACAATGAAATTCTTGCTTTGCTTCAGCACACAGAACATAGTAGGCATTTACTGCAAAACAGATCAGTGTGTCCATATACCATTATATAAATATATACACATATGAATAAATAAACTGATAAAGTGCAAATAACAGATAATGGGTTATTAATGTTCAGAGTTTTGTCCGGGCCAGGTTTAATAGCCTGATGGCTGTGGGGAAGTACCTATTCCTGAACCTGGTCGTTGCAGTCTTCAGGCTCCTGTACCTTCTACCTGAAGGTAGCAGGGAGATGAGTGTGTGGCCAGGATGGTGTAGGGTCTTTGATGATACTGCCAGCCTTTTTGAGGCAGCGACTGTGATAAATCCCCTCGATGGAAGGAATGTCAGAGCCGATGATGTACTGGGCAGTGTTTACTACTTTTTGTAGTCTTGGTGATACTAGCATTGTTACTGGAGAATGTTCTTTGGAAAACGATTTTCCGATTATGCTTTAAGCTGGTGAACCTCTCGGTGTAGGGAGAAGACACTGTAGCAGAATTTTAAAGCATACTTCAGAAAGGATGGCATGTTGGTTTGGGTTGGTTAAGTTTAGTTCAGAGATACAGCATGGAAACACGCCCCTCAGTTCACCGAGTTCATGCCAAATAGCAATCAATTCCATCCTACACACCAAGGACAATTTACAAACGCCAATTAACCTCCAAATGAATGGGCATGTACAAACTGCGTACCGACAGCCCACATTGTCAGGATCAAACCGAGTCTCTGGTGCTTTAAGGCAACAGCTCTACTGCTGTGCCACCCAAATTTGTCGACAAATTTGATGATAAATCAGGGACTGTTTGATGCTGCGGGTTGTTTGAAGTTCCTGGATGTCATTTACAGAGATCCTCACAGCCAAAAGATGGGAAGGACTATAAATGGCAATGTTTCATAGCTTGCAAAACCATCCTTTTTTAAGGAAATATTCACAATTCCATATCACATGCAACACAAATATATAGAGCATTTGTAAGATATTAATCGATTGCAGAAAGTAAAAGTGATATTCACACCGTTAATACCACAGGAAGATATTGCTCATTCTATACACCATTCGTTGACCAGCTCTGAGAATAATAAGTCATCTCTCCCTGTGGAATCCTGATGCGAAATATTAGAATGTATCCAAGTAGCTGCTGATGCTAATCCCTTTCAAATCCCTTTCCTTCTAAGAGGGAACAAAATGAATCGGAATGTAATAGTCAGATTACATTGGGTTTGGTTGTAAACGTTTGCTGATTGCAGAATGAGATCTATGTGACATGAGAATTACTAGTTTTTGTCACCTGAATAACTGAACACTGCTTGAGGGGGAGAAGTAGATTCAATGTAACGTTGCAAAACGGGAGGTCACGTGCAACAGTTTTTGAAAGACGAGGTATTAACAACATTCATTCATTCATTCATTCATCATCGTTGAAAACATCAGCGACGCAGTGGTGCTGGTTTCCGACAGGCACGGTGATGGACACATCTCAGTCCACCATGCAGCTGGCAAGCTCCTCTTTTGTCTCTACACATGTGTCTTCCATCAACATCTTCAGCAGCATCTTGATTGGCCGACCCGGGTCACATCTGCCATGGGTGGGTTCCCACAGAACAACCTTTTTGCTGGCTTTTCTGGGTGGCGGTGGCAGTGACCAGCGAACCTCGTCCTTCTCAACCTGATCTTCTTGGCCAGAGGTGGAATCTCCCCATAGAGCAGGGCGCTGGTGATGTGTTCCCTCCAACTGACATTTTGAACTTTCCTGAGCATTCGGGTGTAGGTACCATCGAGAGACTTGGACAGTGCTCGAGTGAAAGTCCATGCCTCATACCCGTACAATAATATGGTCTCTACAGTTGCATGAAAGAATCTCTATAAT
This sequence comes from Amblyraja radiata, assembly GCF_010909765.2. Taxonomy (NCBI): domain Eukaryota; kingdom Metazoa; phylum Chordata; class Chondrichthyes; order Rajiformes; family Rajidae; genus Amblyraja; species Amblyraja radiata. The sequence goes on along the minus strand of NC_045960.1, from coordinate 19,087,131 downwards.
CTAATATTCCATGCAACTGTCGTATTAACAACAGGAAGAGAAAATGGAATGTGTTGATTATTTTCATGAAGTCTGCAATGGTCGAAATCCCACTGTTCAAGTGATACACTGCATCATAAGCATAAGTCATAAGATCATAAGTCCTAGGAGCAGAATTAGGCCACTCAGCCCATCAAGTCTACTCCGCCATTCAATCATGGCTGATCTATCTCTCCCTCCTAAGCCCATTCTCCTGCCTTCTCCCCATAACCCCTGACTTCCGTAATAGTCAAGAATCTATCTATCTCTGCGTTAAAAATGTCCATTGACGGCCTTCACAGCCTTGTGTGTAAATGAATGTTACAGAAACTTCTCCCCATAGCCCCTGACACATGTACTAATTAGGCAGATTCGGGATTGTTCGGTGCTGTGGGTTGTATGAAGTTCCTGCATGCCATTTATGGAGACCCTCACAGTTAAGAGACCGGAAGGGATCTCATGCATCGGAAGCAAATGATTCTTCAATTTAAGAAGCTTTTAAGAAGCAATTGTACAGGTACATGGAAAGGTCAGGTTAAGTGGGATGTGAACCAAACGCAGGCAGGTGGGACTGTTAATATTGGCCAAAATAGAGTTATTATAAAATGGAGGATCTTCGCATTTGCAGGGCCTGCTTGGTCTCTTTCTGTGAAAGTTGCAAGATGGAGTCACAGTTCCAAGGAGTCTGGATCCCAGATGGAAGTTGATGATAAGGAGAGGTCCAGATGTCCCAACTTTGTTAATATGTATGAAGGTTTCCAGAGGGAGATAAGAAGGTCTGCAAATGCATAGTGGGGATTGGTAACAAAAGGGTGTGTGAAACGGTATCGTAAATAATGTTACAAGGTTTTTGTGTTGCTGTTTCATGATTGGCTGAAGTGTGAAGCCTTGTTTGAATTGTTCATACAACCCGGGAAAATGTTGCATTACTTAGTTAATTGACTTCCTTCCAGAAGCTTCTGTAGAAACATTGTAATGGGGTACTTTGTAATTGGGTTAGGGAACAGTCAATAACTGTATAATGTGATCGATATGTGTGATTGGTTTGTTGGGATTGCTTCCCCCAAGTAATGTCATGCCCTTAGTTTGGAAGGGTATAAGTGAATGGGTAATTCTTTGGGGTGTGTCAGTTGATTGTTCTGTTTGCACGAGATATTGTTGTCTTGCGTGGGTGGATCGGCAACCGTCCCTGCAGTTTGTTCTTCAATAAAGTAAGGTTTGGGAACCAGAGTTTGACTTAGTGTTTGACGAAACCAGACTATGGGGATAAGTGTAGAACCTGATTTTACAGGACCAGTGTAGGGGCTGTTTCCACACTGTATCACTCTATGTCTGTAATTTTCTGTATTCTCATTGGAAGGTTAAAAAATGGCAAAGTTTCGTATCTTGCGAAAAATCCAAATCGAATGCAACAAAATATACAGCGTATTTTGTCAAATATATTAATAGGTTGCAGATAACAAAAGTCATATGTGCACTACGAAAGCCACTCGCGAGTGATCACTTATTCAATACTCGTACATTGACCAGCTGTGAGGATAACTCACCAGCAGTTATTAGAGAGATACAGCGTGGAAACAGGCCCTCTGGCATCTGCGCCAACCAGCTATCACCTCATACACGAGCACTATCCTGCGCACTTGGAAAAATTTACAGGAACCAATTAACCTACAAACCCACACATCTTTGGAATGTGGGAAGAAACCGGAGCACCCGGAGAAAACCCATGCAGTCACAGGGAGAATGTACAAACTCCATAAAGACAACACCCGTAGTCAGGATCGAACTTGGGTCTCTTGTGCTGTAAGGCAGCGGCTCTCCCATAATGCCGCCCATGTTTATAGCGGAGGCAGATACGATAGTGCAGTTGAGTTTAGTTTATTGTCATGTATATCGAGGTACAGTGAAACCTATTTTGTTTCGTGCTATCCAGTTAGTGGAGAGACTATACATGATTACAATCAAACTGACAACAGTGTACAGAACATAGACAGAAAAAGCTGGAGTAACTCAGCAGGACAGGCAGCATCTCTTGAAAGAAGGGATGGGTGAAGCATCTGTCCCACTCGGGCGATTTTTTCGGCGACTACACTGTCGCCACATGGTCGCGGGGTGATGCTTGTATGGTCATGAGTATTCTCCTCAAGTTGCCTAAAGAGTCGTAATGGTTTTCTGGTCCCCGCTGGATTTTGAAATGTTCAAAACTTTTTGGCGAGTGTGGGCTTGACGTTGCTTGACTTCTCCTGTCATAGGTACTGTCGTAGGTTGGCGCCAGGATAATGTAGGTTGTCGCCGGGTGCTGACTTTGGTGAATTCCATTTGCGACTACCTACGTCAACCGGCGACAGGTACCGGCGACTGAATTGTCCTAAGTTGTCTTCAGTTGTCGCCGACAGGGTCGTTGCTTGTCGAAGCTTGTCGCGGGTGGACGTAGGTTGATTTTGGTTGCCGTAGGTGGTCGCCTGTGTGGTCGTAGGTTGTCGTAGGTGTGGTCGTAGTTGGACGTCCTAATGGGCTGCCGATTGTCAGTAGCTTGCCGTCGACTAGGTGGTAGGCTGTAGTAGCTTGTCATGGACATTGTCATGGGGGGAGGGGGGGATCCAGTCGCTGCTTTTTTGGCGACCTGCTACGACTGTGGCAGTTGCCGAAAAAATCGCCTACGTGGGACAGGCCCTTGACGTTTCGGGTCGAGACCCTTCTTCAGACTGTTCTTCATTGTATAGATACAGGATAAAGGGAATGGCATTTAGTGCAAGATAATGTCCAATAAGGTCCCATTAAAGATAGTCCAAGGGTCTCCAATGAGGTAGATGGTTGATCAGGACTGCTCTCTAGTTGGTGATAGGACGGTTCAGTTGCTTGATAACAGCTGTCAGTTGCTTGTGCCTGATAATAGAGGATTTTAAATAGACACGTGGGTATGGAGGGATATGGTTCAAGTGCTGGCTGAGGAGATGTGTTATACTTGGCATGGTGGGCTGAGGTGTCTGTTCCTGTGCTGTACTGATCTACGGTCTAAGTTCCATGTAAGGTCTGCCTTTGAGGCTCTGAAACTATTTTTTAGAATGTGCTTACTGACCAGGACGGCAGAATGTGCTTACTGACCAGGTGCAGCGGTAGAGTTGCAGTCTCACACACCAGAGACTCTGGTTCGGTCCTGACCATGGATGCTGTCTGTACAGAGTTTGTATGTTCTCCCTGTAAGCACATGGGTTTTGTCCGGATGCTCCGGTTTCTTCCCACACTACAAAGATGTGCAGGTTTGTAGGTTAATTGGCTGTGTTAAAATTGTAAAAATAGCGTGTATGATAGTGTTAATGTACAGGGTGATAGCTGGTCGGCACAGACTCGGTGGGTGGAAGATCCTGTTTCTGCGTGCATCTCTAAAGTCTAATGTAAAGTCTAAAGTCATAATCAAAGCCTGTATAACTACTTACTTAGGCCCTTCGCGTTAATGATTTTTATCTACAAAGCACATGCATGGAATCTTGCTCGAATGTAAAGAACCTCCATCATTTAATGTCAATAATCTGAAATGAAATTTGCACCTTATACCATCTCCTACTCTCAGGGAATATGTAGGGGATTACTGTGAACTTCTCATCCATTTTTAATTCAAGAATTCTATCAATTATCTATTGTCACTTCATCCTCCCTCACCTTTCTCCAAACTTAACACAGACAGAGTGCCTTCATCTACATTCACCAATGCATTACTCCTGTCTATTAGATCAGGCACAAATTCTTATAATTGCCTATTACATTGCACTCTGTTGCACTTAAATCACTGTAACATATTTATAATTAAAAGAAAATTGGAATTGGGTTAACATCAGTCAGAATAGGTCAATTTCTTTCAATAATTATTGCTCATATGTTTTGTTGAAAATTAACCTCTTTTTTTTTTGCTCGTTAATTCCACCTATGAGGTTCAGCATTTGGACATTTGCTTGTTGGCTGATTTCTCGATATTATTATAGCATTAGTAAATGAACATTTGATCATTTTATTGGTGTTGCAATGAAAGTGTGTTTCATCATTTGCATGGGATCCAGCACTTCTGTGTGTGTTATTTATTCTTTAAGCTACAGCCAGCTTTAGCAACAAGATAAGACACAAAAATCAGGAGTAATTCAGTGGGTCAGGCAACAGTTCTGGAGAAAAGGAATAGGTGACGTTTCGGGTCAAGACCCTTCTTCAGACTGTGAGTCAGGGAAAAGGGAAATGAGAGATAGACGGTGATATAGAGAGATGTAGAACAATTGAATGAAAGATATGCAAACAGTAACGTTGATTAATGAAAGGTGAAGCCCACAATGGTCTATTGTTGGCTGTGGGGTAGGTGATATACAGACAGTGAAACTCGACAGGACAACAGTGAAACTAGTACGATGACTAGGATGGGGGAGGGACAGAGAGAGACAGGATGCAAGGGTTACTTGAAGTTAGAAAGAAATCTATATTCATACAGCTGGGGTGTAAGCTGCCCAAGCGAAATACGAGGTGCTGTACCTCCAATTTGCATTCGGCCTCACTCAGACAATGGAGGAGGCCCAGAACAGAAAGATCAGTGTGGGAATGGGGAAAGAGGAATTCAAGTGTTTGACAACTGAAAGATGAGTTAGGTTAAGGCAGATGAGCGAAGGTGTTGAGCGAAGCGATCGCTGAGCCTGCGCTTGGTCTCGCCGATATATAGGAGTCCACACCTAGAACAGCGGATACAGTAGATGAGGTTCGAGGAGGTGCAAGTGAACCTCTGCCTCACCTGAAAGGACTGTCGGGGTACTGGGACAGAGTCAATGGAGGAGATTTTTAAGTACAGGTGTTGCATCTACTGTGGCTGCTGGCGAAGGTACCTGGGGAGGGGGTGGTTTGGGTGGGAAGGGGTATGTACCCCGCAGCTCTGCTCTTACACCCCTCCCACCAGTCGCAACAGAGTGAAGGTGGTGTGCAAAAAGTTCATCCAGTCTGTGTTTGGCCTCGCCAAGTAACAAGATGTTCAATTGCACTGAGTGTCACAGCAGGCCGGCCACAGTTGACATTTTTAAAAGCTCTGGGCTCTGACAATCATTTGAACTCTTCTCCCTTCTCCGTTGGCGAGATGATTGGGCCACCTGGAGACATGCCTATGGTGGCACTGGACCTCTATTCGCTGGAGTTTAGAAGGTTGAGGGGGGACCTCATTGAAACTTACCGAATAATGAAAGGCCTGAATAAAGTGCATGTGGAGAGGATGTTTCCATAACTGGGAGAGGCCAGAGCCTCAGAATTAAAGGACATTCCTTTAAGAAGGAGATGAGGAGGAATTTCTTTAGTCAGAGGGTGGTGAATCAGTAAAATTCATTGCCATAGAAGGCTGTGGAGGCTGTCAATGGACATTTTTAAGGCAGATAGATACTGTATATTTGTGATTAGTACGGGTGTTAAAGGTTATGGGGAAAAGCCAGGAGGATGGGGTTAGGAGGGAAAGATACATCAGCTATAGTTGAATGGCAGAGTAGACTTGATGAAGCAAATTCTGCTTCTATCACTTATGACTATGAACTTATTCACGTCTGAAAATGAAATGATCCAGGCTGTTTGCCCATCAGAAAGACGGCAGATACAGGACAAAATGTAGATTAAAAATAAATTGAATTCAGTTCCACATTTATTGCGTTCTCCAGCCCAGTTCTTTTCATACGGAAGCACTAAATTTAATTTCAATGCAAAAACAAAACAGACTGGTGAAGGCAGGGTGAAAAGATGTTGTCTAAATGAACTTCAGTCAGGCAGTTGACAAGGTCTAGCTTGGTTGCAGCTCCAGAAGATAAAGATACATTGGATTGGAGGCGAGTTGGCTAATTGGATACAACATTGGCTTGGTGATAGGAGGTTGAGGGTGGCAGTGGAAGGATATGGGCCAAACGCAGGCAAATGGGATTAGGGTAAATGGAGCATCTTGGTCAGCATGGACATGATGGGACAAAGGGCCTGTTTCTCTGCTGTATGTCTCTGTGACGGTTATATACCCTCTTCTTTGATGACTAATGGCATATGGTCTAATTGAAAAGCCGTGACCAATGGTGGGCCACAGGAATTGTTGTGGGGCCCTTGTCGTCTGTGCTAAAGCTTGTAATGAGTTGCAAGTGAATGGAGGTGGTGAGATCAGTAAGTTTGTGGTGGCACAAATTTGGGGCGGCAGTAAGTTTGCACTGCGGCCTTACAACACCAGTGATCCGGGTTCAATCCAGACCATGGGTGCTGTCTGTACGGAGTTTGTACTTTCTCCCTTTGAGCTTGTGCGTTTTCTCCAGGTACTCCAGTTTCTTCCCACACTCCAAAGATATGCAGTTTTGTAGGTTAATTGGCTTCTGTAAATTGTCCCTAGTGTGTTCTGGTGGTGGTCGGAGGGGCCGTAGGCGCAGATTGGCAGCCACACTTCCGTCAGTCTGCCCCAGGGCAGCTGTGGCTACAGAAGTAGCTTACCACCACCGAGTGTGACTGAGGAGTGAATGAATAATGCGATGTAAAGCGCCTTGAGTATTAGAAAGGAGCTATATAAATCCCATCCATTATTATTTAGTATGCGAAAGTGGGATAACATAGAACTAGTGTATGGGTGATCGATTGTGGTGCAGACTCAGTGGGCCAAAGGGTCTATTTCCACATTGTATCTTTAGTTTAGTTTACTTTAATTTAGAGATACAGCATGGAAACAGGTCCTTCGGCCCATCGAGTCCACACTGACCAATGATCGCCCATACACTAGTTCTAAGCTATCTCAGTTTCGCTACAAAGTAGTGGTAATTTTACAGAAGCCAATTAACCTATGAACGTGGGAGGAAACCGGAGCACCCAGAGGAAACCCACACAGTCACGGGGAGAACCTACGAATCCTGTACCGACAGCACCCACAGCCAGGATTGAACCGGGGTGTCTGGTGCTGTAAGGCAGCAACTCTACCACTGCACCGCCCTATTTCTAAACTCGAAAATCTTTTTCCCTTCATCACACAGGCATTATTAGGCCAAGAATGTAAAGCCGGCAATAATTCCCCAGGATGAAAGATAGACACAAAATGCTGGAGCAACTCAGCGGGACAGGCAGCATCTCTGGAGAACATAAATAGGTGATGTTGCCTATCTATGTTCTCCAGAGATGCTACCTGTCCCGCTGAGTTGCTCCAGCATTTTGCGTCTATCTTTGGTATAAACCAGCATCTGCAGTTCCATTTTATTAAACCCTCTAAACGAGACGGAAGTCTCTGAGATTTACTTGTGTAGGTGATGTTGAATCCTCGGCCGGTGGTGGAATGGTCTGACTGGAACTCGAGGCGGGTGATGTGCCCGTTGCTGGCCAGCTGGGACGGGACGTCGGTGCCAGAGAAAGTGCCGAGGACGGTGGAGTCGGCAGTGCCGTCGTCCTTTATGGTGAGGTAGTCGAACTGGGGCTCCACGTCAAAATCGTTGAAGATCAGGTGGATCCTGCTGGCTAGCTCCGCAATGATCAGCCACACACAGTTCATGTTGTTGCCATACTCCTCCGGGTAGTTGGGGGAAAGCACCACTCCAGACGGTGTGGTAAAGTTGAAGAAGCAGGAGACTGTGTGGGGGGAAAAAAAACAATACGGGCATTAATGCATCCTCACAGTTCAAATCACTTATCCAATTAAAGCAAATGTTTACTTGAAGCTACTATACACATATCCATTATTTCCCCCAAGGGGCAGAATGCAAGCAGGGCGAAGTGGGGGAGTTTAAACCTAAATATTGCGCCAGTGATCAAGGTTCCCCCCCCATTTCTCACACAGGTATTGTTAGGCTGAGAATGTAAAATAGGCAACATTTCCCAGAAATAAATAAAAATCTGTCAGGCAAAGATGATGTTTCATTTACTTTTTGGTTTGGATTTAATTTAGTTATAGTTTGGTTTTAGTTCAGTGTTCGTTTAGATTTGGTTTAGTTTTATTGGGTTAATTGGCCCTCTTGTGTAGGGAGTGGACGTGAATGTGGGATGAGATAGAAGCTATTGATTGATGGTCGGCGTGGACTCGGCTTGTTTCTGTGCCGTATCTATCAATCAATCAATCAATCAATCAGTCAATTCTAAAATGCTTAATCAGTCAGAAAGGTAAATTTGTTTGGTGGGAAAATTTGCTCTCTGCTTTGAGCACCTATTATTGATTTTGAACTGTGTATAAACAAGTTTGCCCAAACTCCAGCTTATTTAAAAAAAAATGCCTGATTTCTTTTAACAGCAGTTTTGAGAATTCCCTGCAAGATCAGCAAAAAATCAATACAATTTAGCCATGTAGTGGATTTTATTTTGGATCAGAGAGTGTGAAATTTAAACTCAGTAGAAATAATGAGCAAAGCATTCAGCTGTAGTTCACCAACCTGGAGTTATAATCTCTTCTCTGGTTGTCTGAGAAATCGCAGGAAAAGCTCACAATCCGAAAGAGACTTTATAATTGCAAATGTTCATTTACTTTACTTTAGAGATGCAGCATAAAAACTATCAATCAATCAACCGAGTCCACACCAACCAACGACCTCCCCATACAAAAACACTATCCTACACTCCTGGGACAATTTACAGTTTTACCAAAGCCAATTAACCTAAAAACCTGCATGACTTTGGAGTGTTGGAGGAAACCGGTGCCCGGAGAAAACCCACGTGGTCACAGGGAAAAAGTACAAACTTCGTACAGATAACCATTCCTAGTCAGGATTAAACCCGGGTCTCTAGGGCTGTAAGGCAGCAACTCTACCGCTGCACTACTGAGCCACCCTCAAATTCGTATGGGGTTGGACAGGCTAGATGCAGGAAGATTGTTCCCGATGTTGGGGAAGTCCAGGACAAGGGGTCACAGCTTAAGGATAAGGGGGAAATCCTTTAGGACCGAGATGAGAAGAAACTTTTTCACACAGAGAGTGGTGAATCTCTGGAACTCCCTGCCACAGAGGGTAGTTGAGGCCAGTTCATTGGCTATATTTAAGAGGGAGTTAGATGTGGCCCTTGTGGCTAAAGGGATCAGGGGGTATGGAGAGAAGGCAGGTACGGGATACTGAGTTGGATGATCAGCCATGATCATATTGAATGGCGGTGCAGGCTCAAAGGGCCGAATGGCCTACTCCTGCACCTATTTTCTATGTATCTATGTAAATGGAACTCAAAATGGCGGAAGACAATTCTATTTTTTCTTGTGAATCTCTCTTGTTTTCCGAAGCTACGGAAATACTTAAACCTTGAGCAAAAAATAAATAAATCAGAGTGCTGGAGGAACATGATGGGTCTTTCGGGTCTATCTCATATTGTAGGACAGGTTTAGAAGGATATGGGCCAAATGTCGGCAGGTAGGACTAGTGCAGATGGGACATATTGACCAGTGTGGGCAAGTTGGGCCAAAGGGCCTATCTCCATGCTAAAAGACACTATGACTCTATCTTAAAGTGAAGGTTCTTACACACACAGCTGGGTTTATTGCCAGACCACTGGTTATTCTGCTGGCATGTGACTGTTCGCTCTCCCACCAGTTCAAAGGCTGACTGACATTCAAACGTCAACATGTCCCCATGGAGAAAGCTGGTCCCACTTCTCGCTCCATAAGCTGGGATGCCAGGGTCACCGCAGCTTCCCTTTTCGATCTCTGAACAAAGAGAGGGAGAGATAGAGAAAAAAACACACATTGTGTCTAGGTTCATACACAAAAACCAACATGGCCCTCCATTCTGTCCAGGCCAATGAGATCGGTGCAGAAGATCTTGGGAGGTTCAGCCAACGTCCATATGAAGAAGCACTAGCTTTGTGCTGGAGGAACTCAGTGGGTCAGGCAGTATCTCTGGAGAAAATAAACTTCTTCTGGTGTCTGTAGCACCTAAGGATCATTCCCCAGCGTTACTCCTCTAGTCTTGAACTGTACTAGGTGGTAATCATGCTGTCTTGAAAAAGCAGGCAGGATTAAAGGGCCTGTCCCACTTGGGCTTCATTTGCACGTCACGCAGGTGGCGCGCAAAGATTTTGTGAATCCCAAAATCCTGGGGCGCCTCGCGCGGGACCGCGCATCACTGCCCACGCCACCACACCTCACCATACGCGTGTAGTGCGCGCCATACGCGTGACACGTTAGTGTCACGACGCGCGCGTCATGCATCGTGACGCATAAATGATGTCGCGTAAATTACGCGCAAATGATGCCCAAGTGGGACAAGCCCTTAACTGTGCCAGGATGCTGGTCATGAATATTAGTTTGTTTGCCCGAAGATGTCGACGCACTAAGTTCACACTTCACAGACAGTCACTAGAAAACGAGGGACATGAGAGACAGTGGGTGCTGGCATCTTGAGTGAACAAACCAAGTGCTCGAGGAACTCAGCAGGTCAGACAGCAACTGTGCAAGGGAAATGGACAGACAACGTTATAGGCCAGACCCCTTCTTCAGACTGATTAGTCCTGTTCTAAATCTTGCTGTTGTGTAATTATCTGCAAAATAAGTGATGTTTAGTTTTTGAGACACAGTGTGGAAACAGGCCCATCGGCCATCCATAGACTAGTTCTATCTCACAGTCGCATCCTACATACGATGGGCAATTTACTGAAGTTAATTAACTTAAATCCTGCACATCTTTGTGATGTGGGAGGGAACGAGAGCCCCCGGAGAAAACTCACGCGGTCACAGGTAGAACGTGCAAACTCCGTACAGACAGCACCCATAGTCAGGATCAAACCCAGGTCTCTGAAGCTGTGAGGCAGCAACTCTACCAAGTCTACCGCTGTGCCACCGTGCCAGCCTAGTGGCAGTGTCTTTGAGAAGAGGGATTTTGACAACAGTCAGAGTGATGGATGGGTGCCTTGATTGCCAAACACATGCAGTTGCTGACGTCTTATATTTACAGAACATAAGGAAAGAAAAGGCAAATGCCCACTGTTGAAGTGTAGTCAGCAGAAGTACACACTAGTGGTACTGTTCAGGGCACCAGTGATTTGTCCTTTGCCCTTCGGATCATGTGGTTTCTTTTTCTTGGTAGATAGCTGCTGAGCATGATAAAATAACATACTTGCTGGGCCGAATGGCCTAATTCTGCTCCTAGCACTTATGAACTAATAACGGATCACGGACGGACGGACGGGGGGGGGGGGTGTGATGTCCGTCATTGCCGAATGTTTGCTATAACCGAGTGAGGGGAGATAAGGTTTAATCCAAGGCCGAGAGGGAGGATCTTGTATTTGTATTTTGCAAGGATCTACTGTATAGCCTTTTATTTGACTGGATAGCACACAAACAAATGCTTTTCACTGTACCTCAATGCACGTGACAATAATAAACTAAACAAAACAAATGAGTGGACGGCACAGTGGCTAAGTGGTAGAGTTGCTGCCTCACAGCGCCAGAGATCCTGCTTTGATCCTGACCATGGATACTGTCTGTATGGAGTTTGTACATTCTCCCTGTGACCGCGTGGGTTTTCTCCGGGTGCTCTGGTTTCCTGCCACATCACAAAGAAGTGCAGGTTTATAGGTTAAATGGCTTCGGTAAAATTGTAAATTGTCCCTAGTGTGTAGGATCGTGCTAGCGTAATTCTGCACCTAGAACTTATGAATTTATAACAGATGGCTGGTCAGTGTGGACTCGGTGGGCTGAAGGGTCCGTTTCACCACTGTATGTCTAAAGTTTAAAGCTAAGTGAATTAATCCATTAAGAATTGGCATCCGACCTGTGCTGCCAGGATTGAGCAAACATGGACCACTGCTCGAGTTAAGAGTAGGTTCTTGTCAGGAAGGTGAGAGGCTGCAGCATATATGACACCTGCCTCACTGCAAACACCAATTCTGACCCTGACTAAAGTTCAACACTATTTAGGCAAACATGCTATTGCCCAGCAGTCTGTTCCTGAGGGAAAGCTGGAAGTCCACATAGGAACAGAAATATATTTCAGCTGTGTTCTTGGAGCTTCTTGTAACGGCAAAGGGAAATATTTTCCATGCTTTCATCACTATTGAGGCCATGACACATGAAAATAAAAAATCTTGCGGTGAACTATAGGGAAGATGCACAGCTATAAATCTGCAAACTCCAATAAAAACATTGGGAGCTTGGCAGGTATATTGGTGTATCATTAAAGCTTATTGAACTCTGATGCCAAGCAATAATAGCTGGATATATTAAAAGCTACTGAGTCAATTTGTAGATGATGAGGTTGTTAAAGATTATTAAATGATCATACACTTTAAGTAGAAAGCGTATTCAAAATAAAAATGATGTAATTGTGTTTGGCTTTCTTGTAATATTTGCAGTACCTCATTCACAATTAATTATTCTAAAACTACTGCTTTTGACAATCTGCCAGAAAAATTAATCACAAATAACCCATAATTTTATCTCTATTTAGTTTGGAGATACAACGTGAAAACAGGCCCTTCGGCCCACTAAGTCTATGCTAATCAGCCATCATCCAAACACTATTTCTATCCAACACACTAGGGACAATTTACAGAAGCCAATTAACCTACAAACCTGCACATCTTTGGATTGTGGGAGGAAACCGGAGCACCCGGGGAAAACGCATGTGGTCACAGGGAGAATGCCCAAACTGCAAATCCCTCTAAACCTTTCCAAACCATGTGCCTGTCTAAATGTTTCTTAAACGTTGTGATAGTACCTGCCTCAACTACCTTCTCCAGCAGCTCGTTCCATACACCTACCACCCTTTATTTAAAGAAGTTGCCCCTCAGGTTCCTATTAAATCTTTCCCCCCTCAACTTAAACTCATGCCCTCTGGTTCTTGAGAATGGTCCAGATCAAATTTACCTGGACTTCCACCCACCACTCTCATTGCCTGACAATACCTCTATTTGCTTCCTCTTGATGTCAACATTCAATCTCACTGACTAAAGATTCATGGACACAAGTGCGTTGACCTGAGTAATACCCAGGTGAAGAGCAGTGTCGTAAAGAATGCTAAAACTAACCTGAAAGCTTTGACAACTGACAGAGAGTACACCAAGTGCCGGCGTACCTTTTCACCTACGTACGATTCACAGATGGGATTTAGGATACCGGAGCACCAGAAGGTCACAAGAAGATACAAGTTCACAGGTTATAGGAGTAGAATTAGGCCATTGAGTCTCCATTGAGTCTACTCCGCCATTTAATCATGGCTGATCTCTGCCTCCTAATCCCATTTTCCTGCCTTCTCCTCATACCCTTGACACCCATTCTAATCAAGAATTTGTCTATCTCTGCCTTAAATAATATCCACTGACGGTGTCCACAGCCCTCTGGCAATGTGTTCCACAGATTAAATACCCTCTGACTAAAGAAGTTCCTCCTCACCTCCTTTCTAAAAGAGCACCATTTAATTCTGAGGTTATGACCTCTGGTCCTAGACTCTCCCACCATTGGAAACATCCTTTCCACATCTACTCTATATATATATATGGCTTTCATTATTTTGTAAGTTTCAATGAGGTCTCCTTCAACCTAAACTCCAGCGAGCAGAGGCTCAGGTACCCAAACCTCCTCTGGACCCTCTCCAGACCCAACACATCCTTCCTCAGATAAGGGGCCCAAATTTGCTCACAGTACTCCAAATGCAGCCTGACCAGCACCTTATAGAGCCTCAGCATTACATCCCTATTTTTGTATTCCAGCACTCTTGATATACTGTAAATGCTCACATTGAATTTGTCTTCCTTACTACCGATTCAACTTGCAGATTAACTTTTTGGGAGTCCTGCACCTGCACTCCCAAGTCCCTTTGCACCTCAAGTGATGAGTGGACACGAGGAACTAAAGATGTTTGTGCATAGAACATAAAGTGCTGAAGTCCAGCAGCATCCCTGGCAAATATGAATAGATGCCATTTCAGGTCGGGACCCTTCTTCAGACTGATCGCCTTCTACAAAGGAACTTTTGTCAGTTGTTAAAATGTAAAAAAAAAGGAATGGCAGCTGCTCGGTGGGCCAAAGGGTCTGTTTCCCATCTCTATCTATTTTTTTTAAAAAGAGCTGAGGAGAAATGAGGAGCTAATGCAGGAGTTGGCTTTTCAACCCTTCGAGCATGCTGCATCATTCAATAAGATCATGACTCATCATCCAAATTCAATGCCTTGTTTCTGCTTTCCTTCCATATCCCGTGACCTCTTGAGCCTTTATAACTGTATCTAAATCCTTCTTGAATTTATATCCTGATTCGATCTGATCGGCTCTTTAGGGGGAGTTACCTATTATCAGGTAACTGAACCATCCTATCAACAACGAGAGAGCAGTCCTGACCTCCCCTCTTCCTCACCGGAGACCCTCGGACTATCTTTCATTGGACTTTACTGGATTTTACCTTGTACTGCGGATCATGACAGAAGTCTCCTAGTGGCGTTCCCTGGAAGCGATGACACGATACACTCTGTGACGCGTCGGGCGACAATTCTGTCAACATGTTGGACGATGACAGAAGTCAACAGCAAGCTACATCGTCTGACACACGAGCGAACGAACCTTGTATTAAATATTATTCCCTTTATTCTGTATCTATCTATACACTGCAGAAGGCATGATTATAATAATGTATAGTCTTTCCGCTGACTGGATAGCACCCAACAAAAGGTTTCCACTCTTATGGGCCTGTACCACCTAGGCGATTTTTCAGTGGACTGCCAGTGACTGTCAAGTCGCCGGCAGTCACCTGAAAAACCGGGAACAGTCAGAGTGGAATGAACGAATGCACCCACGCACACACGCAAAGGCAGGGGCCAGGGCAAGCGGGGGGAGCGCTGTCTGAAATTCACATGGTGCAAAACCAAGGTGATACAGACACACACTACGATGAACAGGAAGGTTGGCGCTGTAATTAGGACGGCTAGCACAGTGTACGGTAAGTCCTTTAAAAGAGGGGGGAGAGGGGGGGGAAAAGGGGGAGAAGGGGTGGAGAAGAGGGGAGAAGGGGTGGAGAAGAGGGGAGAAGGGGTGGAGAAGGGGTGGATAACGAGTGGAGAACTTTTAAGAAGCCAGACAACTTTTAATGCCAGAGATACACAGCTGTGAAGTTCGGCAGACATTTAACAATACTGGTCGGTTATCCTTGGTTCTGAAAACTCCTGCTTACGCTTTTTTCCCTCAATGAGCCAATGAAAATGACGGGACAGCAAAGGAGAGTAACTAAAACTACCTACGACTACCTACAACTACATGGCGACCCCACTAAAACTGCACCAGCGACTACAGGATTATCGATTATCTCCATGGTGACCAATTTTTGGTCGCAGAAAATTTGTCAACATGTTGAAAAATCTGCGGCGACCATACTGAGACCGCAACTGGTTCCCAGAATGCGGGAATTCCTCACGACCGTGAAGGAGACTCACCAGAGACCACCAGCGAACATGTGGTAATCATGTGGTAAGCGCAGAGTCTCCTGCACTCACCTAAAAAGTCGCCTTTGTGGGACAGGCCCATTAACTCCACTCATACACGTGATAATAATCTATAAACTAAACTCAGAATTCTACAGCTTCATTTGTCCTTGGGCAAACATCTTTCTTTTCATCACAGCCTTGAATGATCCATCTGTTATCATTAGGCTGTGACCTCCAGCTCATTGCCTTGTCATTGAGAATATCTTTCCTACATTGTGTCCACCCAGTCCATTATGTAAGTTTCAACGAGGTCCCCTCTCATGCTTCAATATTCTTGTGAATATAAGCACAATTAGTTTAGTTCATAGATACTGTGTGAAAACAGGCCCTTCGGCCCACTGTGTCCGTGCCAACCAGTGATCACCAGTACACTAGTTCTCCCCTACACACTGGGGACAATTTACAGAAGCCAATTAACCTACAAGCTCGCACGTCTTTGGAATGTGGGAGGTAACTGGAGCACCCGGAGAAAACCCACGCAGGTCACAGGGAGAATGTACAAACTCCGTGCAGACAGCACCCGTCGTCAGGATCGAACCCGGGCAGCAACTCTACCACTGCACCACCATGCCGCCCAGACCTGTACAATTGCAGTAGGATTCCTGCATTCAATTCCTCTTGCTATAAAAGTCAATGCACCGTTTACAGAAAAGCTGCACCAGAGACTCGAGTGTTAACTACGTGCAGTTTGCACGTTCTCCTTGTGACCGCGGGGGTTTCCTTCAGGTTCTCCAGTTTCTTCCCACTTCCCAAAGATGTGCGGGTTTGTACGTTAAACGACTTCTGTAAAATTGCCCCTAGTACGCAGGGAATGGATGCACGTGGGATAACAGTGGGCTAATGCAAAGGGGTGATAGGTGGCCGGTGTAGACCAAGGAGCCTCTTTGCATGCTTACAATCACAATCCATGAGGCAAAAGGGAGATGATACACCAGCTGTCATAGCTAAAATGTAAAGGTAGTTTTATCTTAAATACAGAAAGTGATAGCAAATTAGCTGCAAATTAGTTGGACAAGCCAAATCCCACACTCACATAAATGCTGCATTTAATTTCCACATTTATTATTCCATGGAAACATGACACTCACCTTTGCCCGAGACCAGGGTAATCAATGCTTGGAAATCATTGCAAGGATATGAATCACAAACTCTCAATACTAATGCTGAAAGTCACCATACGGCATGACCATGAATACATTTGAGCTTCATCGAAGGTTTGTATTAGCTGGAATGGCTTTCATTAATGGAGTCTGCGTGATATGTAATACTCTCCTTATAATGCAGGGTATCAACAGGGCAATCTTATTTGACTCTACCAGAATGACCTCAATTATGTCGTGGGGCAGATTGTGCAAAAGCAGAATTACTGCAAATGCAGAATCATTACAGAAAGTGCCATTATCGTTCCAGGGGTGGCACAGTGGTGCAGCGGTAGAGTTGCTACCTTACAGCGCCAGAGACCCAGGTTGATCCTAACTACGGATGCTGTCTGTGCAGAGTTTGTACGTTCTCCCCGTGACCGCGTGGGTATTCTCTGGGAGCTCCGGTTTCCTCCCGCACTCCAAAGATGTGCTAGTTTGTAGGTTAATTGGACTCTGTAAGTTGAAGATTGCCCCTGGTGCGTAGGATAGTGCTAGTGTCCGAGTGCATCGCTGGTCAGCACGGACTTGGTGGGCCGAAAGTCCTATTTCCATGCTGTATCTAAAGTCTAAAGGTCACAGGCCTCCCCTGTGCAGCAGCTTATGAGCTCCACGCTGCTCCTGACTCCACAGGTGTGGCAGTGAATCAGTCGGCACTGTCATCAGCTGGCTGCTCCCTCTGCAGCTGCTAATTACCTGTCACCCAGTCTACAGTGCAAGCATCGTTTAACTTGTCCACACCGGCCAACATTCCAAACACATGCAGTTTAATTGTAAATGGTCCCTCGTGTAGGATAGAACTAGTGTATGGGTGATCACTGGCCATCGTCGACTCAGTGGGCCGAAGGGCCTGTTTCCATGCTGTATCTCTAAACTAAATGGAGATAAAATAATGTTTCTTGATGTACCCCCAGTAATTAATTTCTCTGGCAGATTGTTAAAAGTGGAGGTTTTGGAAGAAGTACTCACGAATACGGTATTGCAAATGTAAGAAAGCCAAACACAATGAAATCATTTTTGTTTTGAATACGGATGTTCATTGGCGAGCAGGGACTGTGGGCTGAATCCACGCTGTAATTATAAACTAAACCAAAAACTAAGATTCCGTCTGACTCCCTGAATTTCTCCAGCACATTATTTTTCTGTGGAGATTTGAGCCTCCTCAGTTTCTTCTGACTCCATGTTAAGAGGAATGACAAGGAACTGCAGATGCCGAAATCCTGATCAAAACACAAAGTGCTGGAGTAACTAAGTGAGTCAGGCAGCACAGGCGACCCTAACACTGGTGCTAATTGAGGAAGAGCTTGGAGAAGCTCTCCGTTTATATATTTTAACAGATGATGGAAGCAAATATGGACATGTGGCATTTGCACCAAAGCATATTCACTGAAGACAGAAATTTTGAAAATCTTGAAGGAAGATTGGGCGGCAAGGTGGTGCACCAGCAGAGTTGCTGCTTTACAGCACCAGAGATCCAGGTTTAATCTTGATGAAGATTTTGTGTGCATGGTGTTTATACATACTCCCGTGACTGCTTTGGTTTTCCCCGGGTGCTTCAGTTTCTTCCCACACTCCAAAGATTGACAGACTTGCAGGTTAATTGACTTTGGTTAAATTTTTTTTTATAAATTGTCCCTTGTGTGTTGCATAGGCTAGTGTATGGAGAATGCCGGTCAGCATGGACTCGGTGGGTCGAAGGGCCAGTTCCTGCACTGCATCTCTATACTAAACCAAAGATAAGTATTCTGGGTAGACAAAAGTGCTGGAGAAACTGAGCGGGTGCGGCAGCATCTATGGAGCGAAGGAAATAGGCTACGTTTCGGGTTTCTGAAGTGTTTAGGTTAACTAGCACAGCTAGTTTACTTTAAATTAACATTGGGGGTAAAAAACAGCTAAAGGTAATAAAACTGATCAGGGAGTGGGTCTTTTGTGCATTTTTAGATATATGGGCGAGAGATTTTCAAAATAACAGGAAACATAAGGTTAACAGTTGGGAAAGACAAAGAGGAAAGGTTACAGAGACATTAATCAATGACAACATTTCAAAATGTAGAATCTACAAGTAACGATTGTGTGGTGAGAATATAAAAATGCTGTGTTTAAGAAGGAACTGCAGATGCTGGAAAATCGAAGGTAGACAAAAGTGCTGGAAAAACTCATCGGGTGCAGCAGCATCTATGGAGCGAAGGAAATAGGCAACGTTTCGGGCCAAAACCCTTTCTTCAGATGCTGTGGGTGCTGTTAAACACTTTGGGTTCCCTCAGAGTGTTTCCCAGTGTGCACTGTTAAGGCCTTGAATAAACCAACTTGTTCAAGAGACTCACCACTGCTCTATGAGATGTTTAATTTTGTGTCTGTTCCCAGGGGCACCGCATGATTGGCAGCCCTGCCAACAGGCTGTCTGTTTTTTTCTCTTTTTTATTTTTAGTGTGTGTTGAAAGTCTGTGTAAATGTTCTCCGGTTTGTTTTATGTGGGGGGAGGGGGAAACTTTTTTTCCAATTTCTTACCTTGTCGGAGATGCGATTAATTTTCAGATCGCATACTCCGGTCGCTCTGCAGCCTACCATCGATGGAGCTAGAGGCCTCCTCGGACATTGGGGCCCCTCCCTAGCCTGCGTTCGCTCCAACCGCGGCCTGCGGACATTACATTGGGAGTTTGCAGTCTCGGGAGAGGCCATGGATGTCGGGAGCTCCAATGTCATGGAAGGTTCGACCAGCACCGACGCGGGGTTTGATCGCATGGCGCGGGGGAGCTGACATACCCCTGAAGCAGGAACTGATCGCCTCGATGCGGAGAGCCCGACCGCCGGCTACGGGATCAAGATCGTCCCGTCAACAGAGGGCTCGCGGCCCCCGACCGCGGGAGAGCAAAGGGAAGGGGTTGAACTTTTTTTCGCCTTCCATCACAGAGATGAATGTGGAAGAGTCACTGTGATGGATGTTTATGTTAAAATGTATTTTGTGTGTTCCGTTGCTTTTTATTCGTATGACTGACTTAGCAAATGAAATTCCTCTCATGTTGCAAAACATAGTTGGCTAATAAAGTATTATTGTGATTGTGATTTCTGAGCTGCAGCCAAGTAAAGCCAGATAGTGTACGGATAGAGCACATTTCCTCCAACATCCACTGCAGTTGTAAGTTATAAATTTAACATAATATTGAATGTAACAATTGTTGAATCATTATTTGTGTTGAGCACAATTTTGTATTACACTGAACATTTACAGGAAAATAACCCAGCGGTATGAATATTGATTCTCTGACATTAAGTAACCCTTGCATCCCCTCTCTCTCTGATCCTCCCCTACCCAAGTCATCATACCAATTACTAATTTCACAGTTGTCCTGCTTAGCTTCATCATTGGTATCATTCGTTATCACCTTCTCCACAACCACCATTGTGTGCTCCACCTATCCTTGATTATTGTAGCTGGCTTTGATTTGCAATTTAGCATTCCTTTCATTCATTTGTTCTCTGTACCTTTTCACATCTCTCGTTTCACTCTCCCTTGACTCTCAGTCTGAAGAAGGGTCTTGACCCGAAACGTCACCAGAGATGCTGCCTGGCCTGCTAACTAACTCCAGCTTTTTGTGTCTATTTACATGAAGATAGTCCAGCGTAAAAAGATAACGGCACCAATACTCAGACTAATTCTGCCTTGAAAATGTTTAGTTAGAGCAATAAAACAATTCTACTGGGTGCCGTTAATTACGAATTGCATTTCTGCATGGGCCGATATAAAAGTTTAAACAGCATATACAGGACAATGACCTGACGTACGGCCACACACCATAACATCTTGATGGTTCCCAATATTGATTAGTCTGTAAATCCCTTCTTCACTCTGTGAGTAACACGTTTTACAACATGTAATTTCCCTGTGGTTTACTGGCCACCAAGGAGTTCTAAATAACTGTTCATTTTGCCGGTCCATGCATCGCCAGTGTTTGATTGTTTCTCTTCTGAGCAAACGTCAGAGACGTGAAACAACAGTTTTAGGTTTCGATTCCTCTCAATTTGAAGAAAGTACCAATCTGAGAACACCTCTATTTTTTTTTCAAACAACATTCCTTAAAGAATGCACTGAGTTTAGTTTTGTTTAGAGATACAGTGTGGAAACAGGCCCTGCAGCCCACGCCAACCAGCACTCCCCACACACTAACGCCATCCTGCACACATGAGGGACAATTTACCAAAGCCAATTAATCTACAAACCTGACCTCTTTGGTGTGTGGGAGGAAACTGGAGGTTCCGGAGAAAACTCATGTGGTCACAGGGAGAACGCACAAACATCATACCCGTGGTCAGGATGGAACCCGGGTCTCTGGCGCAGTAAGGCAGCCACTCAACCACTGTGCAGCCCTGTGCCGTATTGCCAATTTCTTTCCTGATGGAAGACCAGGCAGATGTGAAAGAGACAGGGATGAGAATTCCTTCAGACCACACTTGAGGCACCAAATTCTAGCCATGCAACCTAAAGTGCGGGTGCTCAGGACTAGCTGCAGAGATACAGACGGAGGAAAGTGAGTGGTTTATGTAGGATTTGCTATCCCAGGAACTTGGCTCAAACATCATCTTCTGAAAACAGAAAACTATTAAGTCCATCAGTCTATTAAACATTACAACCTCCAAATAAACTCTGAACTATATAAACTTGGGGGCATTGGTTTTGTCTTTTTGCACTATTATTGTTTGTTGTTTGTTGTTTGTTGATTGTTGTTTGTTGTGCGTGTGTGTGTGTGTGTGCGCGTGTGTGTGTAGATATATACATGTCTGTATGTATATACGTATATGTATATAATGTATATAAGTATGTATATGTGTGCGCGTGTTTGTGTGTGTGTACATGTATGTGTATGTATGTACATGTGTGTGTATGTATATACGCATCTATGTGTGCGTGTGTCTTTTTCATATATATAAATCAGTGTGTGTGTGTGTGTGTATGTATGTGTGTATATATATATACACACACATATATACATATCTATATATACACATATATATATACACATATATATATATATATATACACATATATATATATATAAACATATGGCCATCTTACCTACTTATACATATAGACTTTCTGGAGCGCTAGTATGGGTGTTGTGGGCTGAAGGGACTGGTTTCCAGAGGGCTAGTATGGACATTGTGGGCCAAATGGATTCCTGGGCTGGCGGCTCAGTTACTCAAGCCTGTTGTGCTGGCAGCTCACTCACTCATGGCTGGTCGGCTGGCAGTTGACTCACGGCTATTCCTTGAAATTCCATTTCAAGCAGGGTTCAAGGCCACCAAATTCAAGTGCAGTTTCTTACCACTTCAAGCAGGGTGCATAGCCACCAAATTCAAGTGCAGTTTCATATCATTTCAAGCAGGGTGCAAGGCCACTAAAGACAGCGAGTCGTGACCTCTCTCTCCTCCATCTTGCAGAGACTGAGCCACGTCCACACTTCTGGGATTTATAGTCCCTTCCCCTCCCACCAGAAGGGGCGTGGCCTTCATGGCATGATTGACAGGAGATAGAATCTCAACATTTTTTAACCACTAATAACTCTTTAATTTTTCATCGATGGGAAAAATTCCCGGCACCTGATGAGCGGAGGGGGACTCTGAGTAAGATGGCCAAAAATCACAGCCATATGTGGTAGCGTTTTTTCTAAAATCAATATAAAGCGCAAACAGGAAGTGGTCAAGATTAGACTTTTAATTATATAGAAGGCAAGGCAACTTTAATTAGGCAAGGCAACTTTAATTAGGCAAGGCAACACAGCTTTAGCATTTCCGAACCAAAGGCAACACAGCTTTAGCATTTCCAAACCAAAGGCAACACAGCTTTGTTTAAATTAGCATTTCCAAACTATATTTTCAAACCACAATAAGGGCACTGACAGGTCAGTAAAACCACTCACAGTTTAGTAGACATGTGTTCAGTGTTATTCACAGCTCAGGTTTGAGAGACGTGACCCCTCGCTCCCCAATCTTGCAGAGACTGACTGAGGCACTCAACACTTCCGGGTTTTATAGTCCCTCCGGAAGGGGCGTGGCCTTCAGGAGAGAGAATCTCAACATTTTTAAACACTAATAACTCTTTTATTTTTCATCGATGGGGAAAATCCTCTTGTCCTGCGCAAAGGAGGGGGACTCTGAGTAAGATGGCCAAAAATCACTGCTGTTAAGTGGCAGCGTTTTTTCTAAAATCAATATACAGAACAGGAAGTGGTCAAGATCAGACTTTCAGTATTATATATAATTAAAAGTCTTATCTTGACCACTTCCTGTCTGCGCTATATATTGATTTTAGAAAAAAGTACTCCATATAGCACTATGATTACTCACTGTCCTACGCTGAGCTGGCCCTGAGGATTTTTCCCATCGATGAAAAATAAAAAAGTTATGAGTGTTTAAAAAACCTTGAGATCCTCTCGCCTGTCAATCACCTCGATGATGGTCACGCCCCTTCTGGGGGGGGGGGGGGGGGGGCAGGACTATAAACCCCGGATGCCTGGACATGACTCAGTCACTCTGCAAGATCGCGAGGGAGAGGCCACGACTCTCATTCTAAGCTGTGAATCAACTGAAAAGTTAGTCTGCAATGTACTTGCAATAAATGATTTGTTAGCCGTTAATGACAATGCCATGAGTTGTTTGGCCTGCTGCCCTGACTGCGCTTGAAACTGCAATGCTTTATTAGGTCCGACTGTGTTTGGAAAGAATAAATACTTTATTAGCTCTGACTGTGTTTATTTCAAAAGTCCCGCTCATTTCGTGGACAGGTCGCGCTGATTGCATAATTCCCGGTGAGTGCAGAGGTCGCGCTGATTGCGTAATTTCCGGTAAGTGCAGAGGTCACGCTGATTGCGGAAGTGCCGCTGACTGTGGAAGCCCCAAAGTGGAGAGGCCATATGAGTATTCAAGAAAATTTACAAGAAAATCAGCCATGTGAGTATTCAAGAAAATGTACTGCCATATATATGGTGTGTGAGTCAGTGAGTGTGAGTGAGTGTCAGTGTGTGCGTGTGTGTCGGTGTTAGTGTCTGTGTGTGAGTGTCTGTGTGTGTGTTTGTGAGTGTATGTGTGTGAGTGTATGTGTGTGTGTGTGTGTGTGTGTGTGTGTGTGTGTGTGTGTGTGTGTGTGTGTGTGTGTGTGTGTGTGTGTGTGTGTGTATGTGTGTGTGTGTGTGTGTGTGTGTGTGTGGTCTCAGTGACTGAGCTGCCAGCCCAAGAATACATTCGGCCCACAATATCCATACTAGCCCTCTGGAAACCAGTGCTCCAGAAAGCCCCCCCCCGACTGGCCAGCAATATTGGAATTGGTGGAGAGGTGGAATATTGCGTTGGGGGACCATTCCTCCTGTGTGAAACTGTGTCCCACTTAGTCTAGTGTATATATACACACACACACACTCTGAAAATAGACAACAGGTGCAGAAGTAGGCCCTTCGGCCCTTCAGCCCTTCGAGGCAGTGCCGCACTTCAATGTGATCATGACTGATCATCCGTAATCAGTACCCCGTTTCTGCCTTCTCTCCATATCACCTGACTCCGCAATCATTTGAATGAGAGTCGAGCCCTATCTAGTTCTCTCTTGAAAATATCCAGAGAACCGGCCTCCACCGCCATCTGAGGCAGAGAATTCCACAGACTCACAACTCTCTGTGTGAAAAAGTGTTTCCTTGTCTCCATTCTAAATGGCTTACATATCATTCTTAAACTGTGGCCCCTGGTTCTGGACTCCCCCAACATCGGGAATATGTTTCCTGCCTCTAGCGTGTCCAAACCCTTAATAATTTTATATGTTCCAATAAGATGCCCTCTAATCCTTCTAAACTCCAGCGTAGACAAACCCAGCCGCTCCATTCTCTCAGTATATGACAGTCCCACCATCCACGAAAATAACCTTGTCAACCTACGCTGCAGTCCCTCAATAGCAAGAATGTCCTTCCTCAAATTAGGGGACCAAAACTGCACACAATACTCCAGGTGTGGTCTCAATAGGGCTCTGTACAACTGCAGAATTACCTCTTTGCTCCTATACTCAACTCCTCTTGTTATAAAGGCCAACATGCCATTTGTCTTCTTCACTGCCTGCTGTACCTGCATGCTTACTTTCATTGACTGATGAACAAAGACCCCCAGATCCTGTTGTACTTCCCCTTTTCCCAACTTGACACCATTTAGATAATAATCTGCCTTCCTGTTTTTGCTGCCAAAGTGGATAACCTCACATTTATCCACATTAAACTGCATCTGCCATGCATCTGCCCACTCACCCAACCTGTCCAAGTCATCCTGCATTCTCATAGCATCATCCTCACTGTTCACGCTGCCACCCAGCTTTGCATCATCTGCAAATTTGCTAATGTTACTTTGAATCCCTTCATCTAAATCATTGATGTATATTGTAAATAGCTGCGGTTCCAGCACCGAGCCTTGCGGTACCCCATTAGTCACTGCCTGCCATTCCGAAAGGGACCCGTTAATCCCTACTCTTTGTTTCTGTCTGCCAACCAATTTTCTATCCATGTCAGCACTCTACCCCTAAAACCATGTGCCCTAATTTTGCCCACTAATCTCCTATGTGGGACCTTATCAAATGCTTTCTGAAAGTCCAGGTACACTATATCCATTGGCTCTCCCTTGTCCATTTTCCTAGTTACATCCTCAAAAGAATTCTAGAAGATTAGTCAAGCATGATTTCCCCTTCATAAATCCATGCTGACAAAGTACCTGTTCAACTCATCTGCCATTTCCTTGTTCCCCATAATAAATTCACCTTTTTCAGTCTTTGTAAATAGCTCGTTCTAAGCTTCAGTCTAGTTTCAGACAAAAATCACTGAATCGAGCGCGTGCATCTAAATTTTATTTTGACAAAACACAATTACAGTTCTACTACTATTCCTAACCACCGCGGGTTCGATCCTCATATCTGCCTGATCAAGCCCTCTTAGCCTCGCTCAAGAAGAGACACTCCAGAAGGTCACACAGTCCTGAGCGTTCTCCCAGAAGATCGACACAGGACCTCGCGGGAGCGGCCTTTTATAGGTCCCCGAACCTTGAGGGGCCAAACCACAGAGGGGTGGTCTCTATACAGTCCAATAACAGGTATCGATTAACCCAGTACATGATAGACATTTCCCTAACCCAATAATACAGTAACTAATAAAATGTATTCAAACAGTGCTTCTCAAAGGAAATGAACATCGCAACATGTGCCTCGATATGCAAGAAAACCAGACAAGGCTCAATACTTAATACAATCAACATCTAGCAAAGTAAAGCTTTGCAACATTATATACAATGTGTATATGTGGTTTGCATTCATCCAATCCATTCTATGCAATTTGCACCTAATTGTTAGGATCTGCAGATGTTTCCATTCTCTTCCTGCAGTTCTTATCTAGGCTCTAGACAAACTGGCACCATTCTGCAGCTTATCCTATTTCTACAGAAGGCACTTTTAAATTGACCAAATGCCCAGAAGCCTTTTCTCAATTTTAGTGTCCTGGCCTCTCCAATTTGGCCAGAATTAACATCTTCAAGGGTCCAACTTTGGTCTTAACTAATTTTTTCCTCTTCACATACCTAAAGATGCTTTTACTATCCTCCTTTATATTCTTGGCTAGCTTACCTTCGTAACTCATCTTTTCTCCCCGTATTGCCTTTTTAGTTATCTTCCGTTGCTCTTTAAACATTATCCAATCCTCTTACTTCCTGCTCATCTTTGCTACGCTGTACTACTACTCTTTTATTTTTATACTATCCCTGACGTGCCTTGTCAACCACAGTCGCCCCTTACGCCCGTTGGAATCTTTCTTCCTCTTTGGAATGAACTGATCCTGCATATTCCGTATTATTCCCAGAAATACCTGCCATTCTTGTTCCACTATCATCCCTGTTAGGGTATCTTTCCGGTCAACTTTGGCCAGCTCCTCCCTCCTGGCTCCATAGTCCCCTTTATTCAACTATAAAACTGACACCTCCGATTTACCCTTCTCCCTCTCCAATTGTAGATTAAACTTGACCATATTATGGTCACTACCTCCTAATGGTTCCTTAACCTTAAATTCCTTTATCAAATCCAGTTCATTACATAAAACTAAATCCAGAATTGCCTTCTCCCTGGTAGGCTCCAATACAAGCTGCGCTAAGAATCCATCATGGAGGCACTCCACAAACTCCCTTTCTTGAGGTCCAGAACCAACCTGATTTTCCCAGTCTACCTGCATGTTGAAATCTCCCATAGCAACCACAGCATTACCTTTACTACATGCCAATTTTAACTCCTGATTCAACTTGCACCCTATATCCAAACCACTGTTTGGGGGCCTGTAGATCAGTCCCATTTGGGTATTTTTACCCTTACAATTCCTTAGTTCTATCCATACTGACTCCACATCTGCTGTTTCAATGTCACCCCTTGCAAGGGACTGAATTTCATTCCTCACCAACTGAGCTAACCCACCCCCTTTGCCCACCTATCTGTCTTTTCGATAGGAGGTATACCCTTGAATATTCAGTTCCCAGCCCTGGCCCTCTTGCAGCCATGTCTCTGTAATTCCCACAACATCATACTTGCCAATTTCTAACTGAGCCTCAAGCTTGTCCACTTTATTTCTTATACGTCGCACATTCATATACAACACTTTGACCTCGGTATCAACCTCCACTCTCGCACCGCTCGCAATTGGCCCTGACCTTGCTCTCTTATCCCTCCTCGAACTTTCCTTCCCATTAATTCTGGAGGCTTTTGTCATTTTTCCTGTACTCACTTCCCCTTCAACTCCATCTTTCAAATCCCAATTTGTCAATCCCTCCCCCCCCACTATTTAGTTTAAACCCACACGTGTAGCCCAAGCAACCCTGCCTGCCAGAACGTTGGTCCCCCTCTAGTTAAGGTGTAACCCGTCGCTTTTGTACAGGTCACCCCTACCCCAGAAGAGATCCCTGTTTTCTATAAATCTAAATCCTTGCTCCCTGCACCAGCCCCTCAGCCACACATTCAATTCCCTATGTTATATATATACTAAACAATGTCATTGTACATGTGTATATATATATATACATATACTGCGCGCGCACACACACACACACTTTGTTTTTGTTTCTTAAATTGTTGCATATTCAGCTGTAAGAATTTCATTGTTCTGTGTGGGACATATGACAATAAAACACTCTTGACTCAATAGAGAGGTAAAACATTGAACAGACGTATCAGCAATAGGATTTTGGAAAGGAAGTGTGCCCCACCGCGCCCGCGCTGACCAACAATCACCCCGCACACTAACACTATTCGACACACTAGGGACAATTTATAATTTTACCGAAGCCAATTAACTTACAAACCTGTACATCTTTCGAATGTGGGAGGAAACCGGAGCACCCGGAGAAAACCCACGTGGACACAGGGAGAACGTACAAACTCCACATGGGCAGCACCCGTTATCTGGTACAAACTCTACCGCTATGCTACTGTTCCGCCCTTTTTTTCACCAGTGCTTAATTTCAGTAATACCTTATCACTGTCAATTTAATTCAATGTAAGTAATACCGTATCACTGTTCATTTAAGTATTACCTTATCATGGTTAATTTGACTTGTCCAGTCTGTATGTTGATTAAAGCCTCCCGTGATTACTGTACTACCCCTTTTGCATGCGATTCTGTCTTGATTTATGCCATGCCCAATGTTACTAGTACCTTAATGACTTAAAATCACAGTGACTATTGTTTTCTGCCCTTTGCTATTTCTCGGCTCCATTCACGTTAATCGCGTCATCGCGATCTGCCAGGTCCGTACCATTTTTTACCAACGTGCCTACAGATGCGCCGTAGAAAGCATTTTATCAGGGCGCCACATCATAGCTTGGTTTGGCAACAGCTCTATCCGAGATCGCAAGAAACTGCAGCCCAGACCATCAAACAAACCAACCTCCTTTCTGATGACTCCATTTACACCTCACGCTGCCTCGACAAGGCCACCAGCATCATCGAGGACGAGTCGCTCCCTAGCCACTCCTTCTTCTCCCTTCTCCCAAATGCATAGAAGTGTGAAAACACACACCTCCAGATTCAAGGACAGATTCTTCCCAGCTGTTATCAGTAACTAAACCATCCAACCACACCGAAAGAGCAGTCCTGAACTCCTATCTACCTCAGACTATCTTAGATCGGACTTTACTGGCTTTATCTTGCACGAAACATTTCATGTATGTGTATACTATGAATGGCTTGATTGTAACTGTATATTGTGCTTCTGCTGACTGGTTAGCATGCAACTAAAGCTTTTCATGGTACCTCGGTACATGTGACAGTAAACTAAAAAAAAAAAACTATGGAAACTAAAGAATGCACTGCTCCACTCATTTGTAGCGTTACACCACCACCTAATTTACAGTTTCCACACAACGGCATTTTCCACTTTGCCCATCCTTCCCAAATGTCAAATGTCCTTGAGCATTCCACTCTCAGCTTTGGGCACCCTGCAGTCAAGCTTCCATAATGAGACGAAGGATGCATTATGAGATTTCCGTCCCATTTACATCAACTTGCCCAAGGGCTGTGTTCTCAAAAATAATGGTACTACAGTGGGATTAATAGAACTCCATCCCATTGCCCCGATCAAGATTTGGACCACTTTAAGCACACATGTTCGAAGAATCAATTGAAAATCTCAGATAACTGTGCAATCTCATGTACATTTTCCCCACTGTGATAAACACAGAAGTATTTGGTGCGGTAGAGATTGGTTGGCTGACCAGAGCATCTCATAAGAATTTTCTTTATTTTATTTTAGATTTTTGTTATAGTAGCAGAATTAGACCATTTGTCCCATCAAGTCTACTCTGCCATTCAATCATGGGTGATCTATTTCTCAACCCCATTCACCTGCCTTCTCCGCATAACCCCCGACACCCTTAATCATGAATCTGTCAATTTCTACCTTAGAAATATCCATTGACGGCCTCCACAGCCTTTTCTGGCAATGAATTCCACAGATTCACCTCCCTCTAACAAAATAAATTCCTCCTCATCTTCTTTCTGAAGGTGTGTCTTATTCTGAGGCTTTTTCTTCAGAATTATTGTGGATGTTGCAATTGTCTGGAGACTTCCCACTTTCCACCACAGCGAACTTCTCAAAATGCAGCTGGCACTTGGTGATCGACTCAGTTAACACCCCGGTGATTCATTCATAGGCAGCAGGATGGTGCAGGAAGATGAGTTGGCAAACTAAATGGAGGTTATTGATTCCAATAATTTGCTGCAGCAAGACTGGAGCCGAAGCAGACTGCAAATGACTGTCGACAAATGTGGAATGTAATTTTAAAAAAGCACATATAGTTTAGTTTTAGTTTTGAGATAAAGCATGGATACAGGCCCTTCAGCCCACCAAGTCTGCGCCGACCAGTGATCCCGCACACAAACACTATCCTGCACACAATTTACAATTTTACTGCAGCCAATTAGCCTAGAAAGTCTGTACGTCTTTGAAGTGTGGGAGGAAACCGGAGCACCCGGAGCAAATCCATGCGGGTCACAGAGAGAACATATAAACTCCTTGTAGACAGCATACATAGTCAGGATCAAAGCGGGTCTCTGGCGCTGTAAGGTAGCAATTGTACCGCTGCTCCACAATGCCGCCATGGAACATTCATTTGACCATCTACCTTTTCTACAGGGCGGTACAGTGTCACAGTGGGATTATTGCTACAGCGCCTGGCACCCGGGTTCCATCCTAACCAAGGGTGCTGTCTTTGCATAGTTAGAACGTTCTCCCTGTGACTGCATGGTGCTCCGGTTTCCTCCCACACTACAAAGACGTACAGGTTTGTGGGTTAATTGGCTTCTGTCAAATAGTTTTTGTTAGAAACATAGAAACATAGAAATTAGGTGCAGGAGTAGGCCATTCGGCCCTTCGAGCCTGCACCGCCATTCAATATGATCATGGCTGATCATCCAACTCAGTATCCCGTACCTGCCTTCTCTCCATACCCTCTGATCCTCTTAGCCACAAGGGCCACATCTAACTCCCTCTTAAATATAGCCAATGAACTGGCCTCGACTACCCTCTGTGGCAGGGAGTTCCAGAGATTCACCACTTGTTGCGTGCTATCCAGTCAGTGGAATGAGTGAGCGAGCTTGGTGTGGTTCTTTGGTTGCTCATTTGCCTCCAAGATGCAATGTTGCAGCTTCATGCCAGCTTGGTGATGAGAGCACAAAGATATAGACTAACTCTCCAGTCATCTATCTACTGAGGAAATGATTCACCTCCTCTCGTGATTTTCAGATGCGATGTTAAACTGGGGCTTGTCTAACGCTCTAGGATACAAATAAAAGATCCTACGACAGTGCCTCAAGATAAAAGAAGCAGGGGAATTATTGCCAGGATCATGGACCAGCTTAATTCCCCCAGGTCATTGTCTTTCAAACACAATATCTGGTCATTGACACATTGTTTTAGTGGGAGGTAGCTGAGGTCTTATATTACACCTGGGTTAGGTACCTTGGGGGATTCTGAAAAGGATTTGAAAAATGCAACATAAAAGCCTTTGCTTTTTCAAAGAATACTCCAGATTTCAAGGCAACCAGATAACACATAAAGAGTGTAGGAAGAAACTGCAGATGCTGGTTTAAATCGAAGGTGCACACAAAATGCTGGAGTAACTCAGCGGGACAGGCAGCATCTTTGGAGAGAAGGAATGGGTGACGTTTTGGGCCGAAACCCTTCTTCAGACTGATATCGGGAGTGAGCGGGACAGAGATAGAATGTAGTCGGAGACAGTTAGACTGGTGGGAGAATTGGGAAGGGGGAGGGGATAGAGAGGGAAAGCAAGAGCTATCTGAAGTTAGAGAAGTCAATGTTCATACCGCTGGGGTGTTAACTACCCAAGCGAAATATGAAGTGCTGTTCCTCCAATTTGCGCTGGGCCTCACTCTGACAATGGAGGAGGCCCAGGACAGAAAGGTCAGATTGGAAATGGGAAGGGGAATAAAAGTGCTGAGCAGCCGGGAGATCAGGTAGCTTAAGACGGACCGAGTGGAGGTTTTCAGCGAATCGTTTGGTCCTGCGCTTGATCTCGCCGATGTACAGAAGTTGACACCTGCAACAGCGGATACAGTGGATGAGGTTGGAAGAGGTGCAAGTGACTGCACCTGTAAATTGAAGTTGGAGGAGGTGCAAGTGAAAGGCGAACACATAAAGAGGTTTTAGTTTTAGTTTCAGGGGTACAGCGTGGAAAGAGGCCCTTCGGCCCACCCACTGAGCAATAATTACCGGTGCACTGGTTCTATTCTACACACTAGGGACAATTTAAAGAAACCAATTAACCTACAAACCCTCACATCATTGGAATGGGGGAGGAAACTGGAGCACCTGGAGAAGACCCACGTGGTCACAGAGTGAATGTGCAAACTCTGTCCAGACAGCACCCGTAGTAAGGAGCGAACCCGGGTGTCTGGAGCTGAAAGGCAGCAACCCGGCCGCTAGGACACTGTGTCATCCTGTATTGTATTTATGTTGAGATACTGCGCACTCACACTATTTCCAACCATGTCAATTCATCGTCTAATGTAGACTGCCATTCCACCTATTTTGGCCAGTATGGAATAAAGGTAGAATGAAGATGTGATAAACAGTCAGAGCCTTTATTCCAGGGTGGAAATGTCCAACACCAGAAGACACAGCTATAAGGTGAGATAGATAGGTACATTTTAGAGATATGCGGGGCAAGTATTTTAACACAGGGAGTGGTAGAGGCCTGGAATGCATTGCCAGGAGTGATGCCTGATAGGATAGTGACTTTTAGTTAGGCACATGGAAGTGCAGGGAATGGTGGGATATGGACCATTTACAGGCAGATCAGTTTAATGGCATCATGTTCAACATTCCGGGCTGAAGGGCCCACTCCTGTGCTGTGTTGTTCTATGTTCTATATTCTAATCTAGTCCCATTTGTTTGAGTTTGGCCAATATCCCAATGAACCTTTCCTATTCACCTGCCTGTCCAAGTGTCATTTAAATGCTGTTATACAGGAGGATCTACCTCATCTATCTCGTCTAGCAGTTTGTTCCATATACCCACCACCTGAGTAATCAAGTTGCCCCTCGGGATAGGCACCTGGATATGCAGGGAATAGAAGGATATAGACACAAGATATTGGAGTAACTCAGTGGGACAGGCAGCATCACTGGAGAGAAGGAATGGGTGATGTTTCGGGTTGAGACCCTTCTTCAGACTCAGATAGAGATTATGCGCAGGTAGATAAGTGATGGTCTTGGCATCATGTTTGGCGCAAACATTGTGGGCCGAATCGCCCGTTGCTGTGCTGTGCTGTACTGTTCTATGTGTAGGACGGAACTGCAGATGCTGGCTGACATGAAAGATAGACACAAAATACTGGAGTAACTCAGCGAGTCAGGCAACATCTTTGGAGAAAAGGAGTAAATAAATGAGTCTGAAGAAGGGTACCAACCCGAAACATCACCTACTCTTTTTCTCCAGAGATGCTGCCTGCACCAATCAATGTTCTATGAAACTGGAATCACAATACTCCAGCCTTTGCAGCAATATTCAGCAAACCTTGAAAGTCAGACAGAAGTCTGCTGGGGCTCTCTATTTAATTGCAAATTGAGCTTCAGCTCTGTTGATTAGTTTTAACACAGGCATTCATAAAAGCACACATTAGAATGCACAGGGAGCAATCTAATGATTACAATGCTGTTAGATTTCCTCAGTGCCTTCATTACACAGCTCAGCTGAAGGATGCTTTATTTGGAAACAATGTTGATCACATCCGATGGAATTATCGGGTCTATTTTAGCCATCTAGGGGAAATACAAATCATTCGCAAGCTGCTTATGGAGTTGAAACAAAGAACTGCAGATGCTCAATTATACCAAAGATGGATACAAAGTGCTGGAATAAACTCAGTGTCAGGAAGCATCTCTGGAGAAATACGATGGGTGATATTTCAGGTCAGCACCTTTCTTCAGACTGATTCGGAAGGATTCCGACCCAAAATATCAACTATCTATGGTCTCCAACGATGCTGCCTGACCCGCTGACTTACTCCAGCACTTTAGTTCTATCTCTGCTTATGGACTAGTCTGGGATTCAGGCAATGAATAGCTTTGTGGGCAATCAGAAGGAGAAATTATGTAATTAAGGTGAAGGGTAGAATGCAGTGTACATTACTCACAGCCACAGTAGAAATTGTACGGGCTTTAAATAAAACCGTTGAGTACATATTATTGGTACAGATTCAATGTTTGCATATTTCAGAAGGTAAATGCCTTTGTGTGCTTCAAAACCAAACCACGTAACCCCATCAAATGATTCTACCCCTTTCACACACACAATGCAAACATGGTCCCTCGATCTCAGCAGACTTCAGTCAAGAGAGAGAAAAGCCATTGTTATATTGCATCAGTGGTATCCAGGACCATGTTCAACCAAGGACAAGCAGAAACAATTGAAATCATGCTGTTTTTAGCAGAGTTTCATATCAATTGTTAACTGGGAGCACTGTCAACATTTGCCTTATATGAAAGATTGGCAAGAACAAAGAACCTAATTCCTTCACATCAGAGTTCAGAGATGCTATCATAGTATTGAACAAACTTTGGTTTCTCAAAGCAAATATCATTAGAATCCTGGCCATCAGTTTATCCAAATCCACTGCCATAGGGCAGCAGAGTAGCTCAGCGGTAGAGTTGCTGCTTTACAGTGCCAGATCCGGGTTCAATCCTGACTACAGGTACTGTCTAGAGACACAAAAAGCTGGAGTAATGCCCCTGTCCCACTTAGGAAACCTGAACGGAAACCTCTGGAGACTTTGCGCCCCACCCAAGGTTTCCGTGCGGTTTCCAGAGGTTTTTGTCAGTCTCCCTACCTGCTTCCACTACCTGCAACCTCCGGGAACCGCATGGAAACCTTGGGTGCGGCGCAAAGTCTCCAGAGGTTTCCGTTCAGGTTTCCTAAGTGGGACAGGGGCATAACTCAGCTGGACAGGCAGCATCTCTGGAAAGAAGGAATGGGTGACGTTTCGGGTCGAGACCCTTCTGAATGGAGTTTGTACGTTCTCCATGTGACCATGTGGGTTAATTCTGTGACCACTTAATTCTGCATTCTTTCGACATAAGAAGCAGCTTTTCAGCGGCACAGTGGCACAGCGGTAGAGTTGCTGCCTTACCGCCAGAGATCCTGACTGTTTGTGATGTCTGTACGGAATTTGTACATTCTCCCTGCGATCGCGTGAGCTTTCTCCGGGTGCTCCGGTTTCTATCCACACTCCAAAGACCAGCAGGTTTGCAGGTTAATTGGCTTCTGTAAGTTGTAAATTGTCCCTAGTGTATAAGATAGTGCTAATGTCGGAGGTGATCGCTGGTCGGCGCAGACTTGGTGAGCAGAAGTCCCTGTTTCCACACTGCATCTTGAAAGTCAAAAGTGATATCCTGGAGTGGTACAACCAAGGAGACGCAAAACCAATGGAAATCCTGCTGTTTTTAACACACTTATTCATTGTTAACGAGTAGCACTGTCAACATTTGTCTTATCTGAAGGAATAGCAAGAACATAGAACCTAAATGTTCATCGTCCCCCTCCCTTTTCATCGTCCCCTTCCCTTTTCATCTGTGCTTGATTTGCCTCATATTGTGTTTTGAATTGAATTCTGTCTTTAATTTGTGTACTAGTCATGTCTCTACTATTTATTTCATTCCGCTTACATGTTTTTCTTCTACTCGCTAAATTTTTGTAAGGTGTCCTTGAGACTCTTGAAAGGCGCCCATAAATAAAGTTTATTATTATTATTATTATACCTCCTCCCTCGACTCTGTCCAGGGACCCCAACAGTCCTTTCAGATTAGACAGAGGTTCTCTTGCATCTCCTTCACCCTCATCCGCTGTTCCAGGTGTGGACTCTGATACATCGGTGAGACCAAACGCATACTGGGCGAGCGTATCGCTGAACACCTTCGCTCAGTTCGCCTGGGCTGATGTGATCTCCCGGTTGTCAAACATTTTAACTCCCCTCCCATTCCCACACTGACCTTTCTGTCCTGAGCCTTCTCCTTTATCAGAGTGAGGAGTGAGGCCAAACGCAAATTGGAGGAACACCACCTCATATTTCGCTTGGGCAGTTTACAACCCAGCGGTATGAACATTGATTTCTCTATCTTCAAGTAACCCTTGCTTTCCCTCTCTCTTCATCCCTCCACCATCCCAGTTCTCCGACCAGTTTCACTGTCTTCCTGATTAATATTACTGTTTGTAATGCCTCGTAGTCATCTTCCCCTCAGCTAACAATGATCCATTCTACATCCTCTGGACCCTCTCCAATGCCAGCACATGCTTGCTCAGATGTGGGGCCTGGGGCTCATGTTGTCGACCTCCTCAGTCAGGCCAACGACAACAAACAGAGACAGCAGCAGCGCCGCAGCTTGGCGCCAACCCGAAGAATGCGCCCTTTTTAGGGCGGGCACCTACGGATGTCGAACTGGATGGCATCACCCTGCTGCGGACTTCTGCTGCCTCAAACGCAAGAAGAAGATGTGGGGCCCAGAGCTGCTCAAAATACTCCAAATGTGGTTGTGATAACATTTGAAGTGATAATCTGAATACTCTGCTGATTGAATAAAGCCAAACATATTTGTTTTCTTATTAGATTGTGAAATCAATTGAGAAGTTCAAAAGTAGTTAACATTTATCAACATTTGGAAATGATGTGCACAATTCAAATTTCATTGCCAATAGCCCTGAGTGTAATATGATTCATCATGGTATGATGGCCTTACAGCACACAAAATAACAAGATAGCAAACAAAATCAAGTGGAAATGTACAGGTTAGCCTGAAAGATTATCATTACAAATAGCATTATTAAAATTCACAAATGAAATTTGCATAACATTATTCACAAATCTCAAGATAATAAGTGGAATATGCGAACTGGAAGTGGTAGCATTATTTATATCATGACCCATTTCCACTGGGACCTTCTTTGCACATAAGGTTTAGTATTATTTAGAGATACAGCACAGATACAGGCTCTTCGGCCCACAGAGTCTGCGCCGTCCGGCGATCCCCGCACACTTACACTATCCTACACACACTCGTGCCAATTTACAATTATGTCGAAGTCTACAAACCTGCACGTCTTTTGAGTGTTGGAGGAAACTGGAGCACCCGGGAAAAGTGCAAACTGTACAAAAAGCAACTGTAGTCAGGATCAAACCCGGGTCTTTGGCGCTGTGAAGCAGCAACTCTACTGCTGCGCAACCGTATTGACTTTTGCGCCACCGTGCTGCCCTTAAATTAATAGCCTAAAATTAAGAAGGCTAAGAATCACTAAGAATTAATAGCCTCAAGAATTCTCGCTACTCTCCATGGCGGCTTCAGTCTGGTCTCCGCTAATTTTTCAACATGTTGAAAAATTCACGGCGACCATAATGAGGCCACGACTAGTTCCCAGAATGCGGGAACTCCTCACGACCATGAAGACGACTCCATTGTCGGCAACCACCCGCAAACATGTGGCGACCATGTGGCGACTGCATACTCTCCTGCAGTTGCCTAAAAAGTCACCTAAAGTGGGACAGACCCATTAAACTTATGGGAAGATCCAATTGAGTCAGCCGACATTTCTCCAGGTCAATATTGGCAACTTTCCATTTCCATGCGGGAGTCCAACATGGATTCATGTTGCTTCAATATTAGTTTTTGTCTTCCACAATCATAGTGTCATCATCTAACATGAATATAACTATTAACCAAGGTTTTTCAACAATATTTCATTGTGAAGCTGAAGGACACAATATATAGACAGTCAGAACCTTTTCCAACCTCCCGGATGGAAACATCTAATACTAGATGGCACAGCTTTAAGGTGAGAGAGCCAAAGTTTAAAGGAGATGTACAGGACAATTTGCTTTTACACAGAGCGTGATGAGCACCTGGAATGCATTACCAGAGCTGGTGGTGGAGGCAGATATGAGAGTGGCATTTAGGAGACGTTCGGATAGGCACATGGATACACATGGAATGGAGGGATATGGATTATGTGCAGGTAGATGGTCTAGATAATAACTAGAGGGAGGGGGGCAGGGGACACATGTCCCTCCCATGTGTTGACAGGTGGGGGACAACACCCCACCCCCCCCCCCCCCCCATGTTTTGTAATCTGGATTTTGAAATTTGGTGGAAAAAAACTATTAAGTGGGGGTGTCACTGTTAAGCGCTTGTTAAATGTCTCCATTAACATCGTATTAACACGAAGTGTCACCAATTGTGTTTTGACCAAGTATTACTGAAGGTATTCACGGAGAATTTCTTAAAGCTGTCTGATGCGGGTACAATTGCCATTTGAACTAATTAGATGCATTGGTGGATGGGAAATATTTAAATGGGTATCGGATTTAAACAGGTCAGGTCATTAAGGGCTCTGGTCGAACAGGTTTCCTGGCTGGCTTGCAGGTAAGTCCCTCATTCACGTTATGTAGTATTTTTTCCCATCTTTCTCTCTCTCTCCCCCCTCCAAGGTTGGTTCTTCTGTTTGCCTTTATTTGCTTCAGTTTTATTTGTTTAAGTGTTATTTATCACAGTAGCTTTTGAACGATTCAAGCGGATATCAGATGCTTTCTAAGGGCTGAATCGGCCCACTCGGGGGGCGTTTCATCGCCCGGTGCGGCTTAAAATCAAACTTCTGTGTCGAGGCGATCGAGGCTCCCGATGTTGAAGCCCCCATCGGCCGATTTTAAGGCACGCGGGGCGATGAAGGGCCCCGCGAACGGGCCGATTCAAGCCCCACGATTCGGGGCAGACGAAGCTGCTGTTGCTGGAGTTCGGAGACGGTCACCAACCAAGTCAGCTCCCGATGTTACCGTCCACAGGGCTCATGGCTGAAGCCACGGAAGCCTCGCGTGTGTGTGTATGTGTGTGCATGCGTGCGGCCACCAAGAAATTATGTCCCCCCATGTTTTGATAGCGATTTCCGCCCTGGTCATGTTCGACACAGACATTGTGGGCCAAAGGACCTGTCCTTGAGTTGTACTGTTTTATGAGACAGAAAAGGACAGAGACAGTTTTTACCAAAATGCTGCCTGGATGAGAGCGAATTAGCTGTAAGAAGCGAATGGACAAACTTTAATTGTGTTCTCTGTGTCGGAGACAGAGGGGGATCTTTATAAAATTACGAGAGGCATAGATAGGGCAGAACCTTTCTCCCAGAGTGTAAATTAAATTGAGTTTGGTTTAGAGATAGTGTGGAAACCAGCCCTTCGGCCCATCGAGTCGCGACAACCAGTGATCCCCTACACAAGCACTATCCGACTCACTTTTACAATTTTTACAGAAGCCAATTAACTTACAAACCTGCACGTCTTTGGAGTGTGGGAAGAAACCGGAGCATCCGGGTAAAACACATGTGGTCACGGGTAATAATAATAATAATACATTTTATTTGTGGGTGCCTTTCAAAAGTCTCAAGGACACCTTACAGAATTTAACAAGAGTAAAAAACATATAATCGGAGTAAAATAAATAATAAAGACATCACCAATACACAAATTAAAGACAGAATTCGATCCAAAGACAAAAAAATCAAAAACACAATGTGAAGAGAGAGCAGCGGCAGCTAAACCGCGCCAGCGTACACTCTCCCTTCCGACAGGGTAGAACATGACACGGGTAAACACCATACAGACCGCACCCGTAGTCAGGATCGAACCCGGATCTCTGGTGCTGTTAGGCAGCAACTCTACTGCTGCGTCATCGTGGCACCCCAAATATCAATGATGCGAGGCTTTTGCATATGCAGGGCATGGATATCTTGGCATCATGTGGGCATCACAGACATTGTGGGCCAAATGGCCTCGGCATCGCAGACATTGTCGACCAAATGGCCTTTTCCCATGTGTAGTAGTCTATGTATATTCTATGTTTCATCAGCCATGTTCTTGCCCATTCATTCAGTTTGCCAATATCCCCTCTAATGCCTTGTTATATCCTCCTCTGCACTCTCAAAAGTTTTCGATTTGCTACCAAATGAAATTCTATCCCCCCGAGTCAAATCATCGACATAGAGATTGAATCCCAGCCACTGATCACCGCGTAACCCTGCTGGTCAAAGCCTGACAACCTGAGAAGAATCCATTTATTTGCTTTCTGTCGAATGAACAATTCACAGTCCATGTGTGTTTATTCCTTTCCTCATCTAAAGCCCATCTTTATGACGTTTAAGAAGGAACTGCAGATGCCAGAAAATCGAAGGTAGACAAAAATGCTAGAGAAACTCAGCGGGTGTGGCAGCATCTATGGAGCGAAGGAAATAGGCAAAGTTTCGGGTCTAGACCTTTCTTCAGACAAGACTCTTCTTCGGGTCTGAAGAAGGGTGTCGACCCGAAACGTTGCCTATTTCTTTCGCTCCATAGATTCTGCCTCACCCGCTGAGTTTCTCTAGCATTTTTGTCTACCCATCTTTATGACTTCCACTTTAGACTTTACTTTATACTTTAGAGATACAGCGTGGAAACAGGCCCTTCGGCCCACCGCATCCATGCTGACCAGCAATCACACCATTCACGAGCACTATCCCACACACTAGGGACAATTTTACAAATTACGAAAGCCAATTAACCTACAAACCTGCACGTCTTTGGATTGTGGGAGGAAACCGGAGCACCCCGAGAAAACCCACGCTGTTATGGAGAGAATGTGCAAACTCCGTACAGAAAGCCCCCGTAGTCAGGATCGAAGCCAGGTCTCTGGCGCTGTGAGGCAGCAACTCTACCGCTGCACCACTGTTAAACCTCCCTTTTAAGGCAAGCTGCAAAACAACATCTATTGCTGATCCTCTCCGCTCGCATTAAACTATTTTAACTGGAGATAAAAATAGCGAGTCCAATCATTGAAAAGAATTAAAAACCTGACATTTAAATTACACTCATGTTAAGAATGAAAACATGATCAATAGAAAAGCAGTGGAAGCAGAGATTAAATATTTTTTAAATGAAATATTGCTGTGCAGCTTAATTGGATTGTGAAACCTTGGTCCATTGTTCTGTTTCCACCTCCTAGTCAAACACACTTTAATTGAATTCTGTTTCAAAGTTCACTCAAGAGTAATGACAATGTAGTCAATTAATACATGATCCAGTGCCCCTCTGGAAGATTTAAACTCTGGAGTGTGTGGGTAAATGTGGCTTCTAAATATCTGCATTAAACTCCGTATGGAGTTTGTACGTTCTCCCCGCGACCTAAGTGGGTTTTCGCCGAGATCTTCGTTTCCTCTCACACTCCAAAGACATAC
This sequence comes from Amblyraja radiata, assembly GCF_010909765.2. NCBI lineage: Eukaryota > Metazoa > Chordata > Chondrichthyes > Rajiformes > Rajidae > Amblyraja > Amblyraja radiata. Next base: position 19,046,276 of record NC_045960.1, on the reverse strand, counting down.
AGGTTTGTAGGTTAATTGGCTTGATATAAATGTAAATTGTCTTTATTGTGTGTGGGATAGTGCTAGTGTACGAGGATCGCTGGCCGGTGTGGACTCGATGGGCCGAAGGGCCTGTTTCCATGCTGTATCTCTAAACTAAACTAAATCAGTTTTATCAACTCAAGAATAATTTGAGTGGTTCCAGTGTTCAAATAACGAAAAGAATATCTAAATAAAAATCATAGTTTTCGAATAAATTTAACAATAAAATCATCAAGAAAGGGAAAAAATTGTTTGAATACGTGCAAGGAAACAAAGTGCTAGAAGATAAACACAAAATTCTGGAGTAACTCAACGGGTCAGACAGCATCTCTGGAGAAAAGCAATAGGTGACGTTTCAGGTCGAGACTTTTCTTCAGTAACTCAGGTAGCATCTGTGGAGGGAAATGGACAGGCACCATCTCAGGTCGGGACCCTACTTCAGTCTGGTGGAGTGGAGAGGAGGTAGCTGGCAGAAGAGATTGAGGGCAAGAGGTGGAGTGTGAGGTGTTAGTCATAGAGTCACAGATTCATACAACATGCCAACAGGCCCTTCAGGCCAACTTGTCCATGCCATCCTGCCCATAGTTGATCCATATCCCTCTAAACCTTTCCTCACTCTGTGCCTGTCCAAATGTATTTTAAATGTTGTTATGGTACCTGGCTCAAATACTTCCTCTGGCATCTCATTCCTAATATACACCATGCAAAAAGGTTGCCCCTCAGGTTCCTATTAAATCTTTCTCCTCTCACCTTAAATCTATGTCCTCCAGTACTTGATTCCCCAACTCTGGGTAAAATACTCTGTGCATTCTCGTTATCTATTCCCCTCATGATTTTGTGCACCTCTATAAGATCACCCCTCATCCTCCTGTGCTCCAAGGAATAAAGTCCTAGCTTACTCAACTTCTCCCTATAGCTTGGACCCTCGAGCCCAGGGAGCATCCTCACAAATCTTCTCTGCACTCTTTCCAGCTTAATGACATCCTTCCTACAGCAGGGTGACCAAAAGTGAACACAATACACCAAATGCAGCCTCACCAATGTGGCAGTGATGGCTGGGTCCGGGATGGGTGGGCCTGATTGGCAGGTGAGGCAGGTGGGATGGAAAGAAAGGTGAAGTGGATAGGTTGATGGTTTTGTAAAGTAATACTTCAAACCGGATATGTGCCAACAATTAAACTATACCACCTATTTACTTGTAATGACATTTTGAAAAGAATATGGAAGCTCAATTAGTAATTAAGTTGGTAACATTTATGGATTTCTAGATTTAGAGATGTAGAGTGAAAACAGGACCTACGCCGCACCAAATCTGTGCCGACCAGCGATCAACCTGGAGTATTGTGTGTAATTTTGGTCTCCTAATTTGAGGAAGGACATTATTGCTATTGAGGGAGTGTAGCGTAGGTTCACCAGGTTAATTCCTGGGATGGCGAGACTGACAGGATGAAAGGTTGGGTCGACTGGGCTTGGAATTGAGAAGGATGAGAGGGGATCTTATAGAAACATATAAAAATGTTAAAGGATTGGACAGGCTAGATGCAGGAAAAATGTTCCCGATGTTGGGGGTGTCCAGAACCAGGGGTCACAGTTTAAGAATAATGGGTAGGCCATTTAGGACTTAGATGGCGAAAAACCTCTTCATCCAGAGAGTAGTGAATCTGTGGAATTCTCTTCCACTGAAGGCAGTGGAGGCCGATTCACTGGATGTTTTCAAGAGAGAGTTAAATTTAGCTCTTAGGACTAAAGGAATCAAAGGATATGGGGAAAAAAGCAGGAACAGGGTACTGATTTTAGATGTGTTCAAAAAGGAACTGCAGATGCTGGAATATCGAAGGTACACAAAATTGCTGGAGAAACTCAGCGGGTGCAGCAGCATCTATGGAGCGAAGGAAATAGGCGACGTTTTGGGCCGAAACCCTTCTTCAGACCTTCTTCAGACCAGTCTGAAGAAGGGTTTTGGCCCGAAACGTCGCCTATTTCCTTCGCTCCATAGATGCTGCTGCACCCGCTGAGTTTCTCCATCAATGTTGTGTACCTACTGATTTTAGATGATCATCCATGATCATATTGAATGGCGGTGCTGGCTCAAAGGACTAAATGGCCTACTTCTGCACCTATTTTTCTATGTTTCAAATGATAAGGGAAATAGTCTACCTCTGGTCTTCACCAAAAGTATTTCAAGAAACTGTTAAAACACATTAATTTATCTTGTCAAAATTCAGAGTATTTTGAAAGATAGGGAAATAAATGGTATAATCAGCAGACTTAAATACCCATACACTGAATCGTGGGATTCAGTCTGTTATTTACTCTATGTACACTCTTGGCTGAACATCATTAAACTAAGCCTACTCATTCTTTTGGCACATTTATAAGAAAGAACTCTGGTCAGCAAAATCATCATCATGAAGCTATTACAGTGAAAATCAATAATGATTTATCACAGAACATTCTTGACACTGTGTCGCATATTAGTATTTAGTTGTTCTTGCAAGCATGAGATTGAACTTTGCCAAGCCCTGTATCTCACATCATGATATTAACTGGAGATGGTGTTTTTAAATGATCAAATCAATTGGATTTTAAGTTTCATCTTGCAGCCAATATTCGGGCTGTCAAGATTGTTTTCTGGAAGAACTGCTACACGTTTAACTCATCTTTGTAAACAGTTGTTGACACGTGATGATTCCTGCTGGTAAGTGAAAATTGGGGCTATGATGCCTTTCTACGTTGGATCAGAAGGTGCCACAGAAGGTTTCAGCGGGGTCAGTCAACGGTTAAAGAAATGAAGTTGGTCGTTTAGTAGCTAATGTCCAAGATGCACTTTCTTTGATGGACTGTTCAGGACAATGAAGGGCATATGAACTCCACACAATCACCCATCTCCCCAGGGAGACCAGCAAAAGTTCGGCTTTTGTTGAGCGCAATAGATTGGAAATTGGTCTGTTCCCAAACACGGTTGTCCCATTAAATTACATTCCATGATTTGGCGAGCAAGTACTGAAGAAAAACATGCTGTCAAGTTCCCCACCTGGACTCTCACCTGTTTCTTCCTTACCCTCCTCCTCCTCGATTAATTCCTCCATCCATTCATTGTTTCTCCCCTTCCCCTCCTCCTACGTTTGTTCCCACATTCATTCCTTATTTCTCCTCCCCTTACTCTGGCTTCACAATTTGTGACACTTTATTCCACCTTCCGCTTTAATCTCAGGCTTTGATCCAGCCATCAAAAAATCTCCCCCGCCTGCGTCCACCTATGCCATGCTTTGTCCTGTCTCTCTCCAGCTTTCTTCTCCGCCCACTCCCCCACAAACAGCCTGAAAAAGGCTCCTGACTCGAAACGTATCCATGTTCTCCAGAGATGCTGCCTGATCCGTTGAGTTACTGCAGCATTTTGTGTCCTCAATGGTTCAATGTTTTTTTTTATCATCACATGTGCAGAGGTACAGTCAATTTATTTCTTTGCATGCAATTCAATAAATTAATACCATATTGTAAACCAGCATCTGCAGTTCCTTCTTTCTCCATCCTGTCAAGTGTAGAAGCTTGAGACAAAAAGCTGGAGTAACTTAGTGGGTCAGACAGCATCTCTGGAGAAAAAGAATAGATGACGTTTCAGGTATGAACCCTTTTTCAGTCTGAAGAAGGCTTTTAACCCGAAACGTCACCCAACCCGAATCATCACCTATTCCTTTTCTCCATTGATGCTGCCTGACCTACTGAGTTGCTCCAGCATTTTGTGTCTTGGGTTTAAACCAGCATCTGCAGATCCTTCCTACACAAGTGGAGCAGCTTGCTCTTCCAACCAGTTCTCAATGCCCGAGATACTTTGAGTTCTGCAAGTCTGCTACAGTGAAAGTACATCACCCTGACCCTGACCGTTTGAACACAAATTCTCCAGACTCTTATAATTGTCCATTCACTCCTTTAAGGTCTTCTCTTCTTGCGAATGAAACATAAACCAAAGGAATAGTTAGATCTCAAGCCGGGTGTTGAGCAGCCAGTTGTTGTCCCTGCATCAATGTCTGCCAGGCACTGAGCTCCATTTGGTGGGTGGTAGAGCGGGCACTCAGAGATGGCATGGTTGGCTGTCTGTTGTTCTGCTCCGCATTCACAGGCTGGGCTCTGGTGGAGTCTCCATCTCCACATGCTGGCATTGAAATGCCCAACTACAGTACCAAGTCTGTTGAGCTTCACCCATGCTCCTCTGGGAAGGTCAGACCCTGGACAGCTTCTATTAGGTGAAGAGATGTAGCTGTGTAATGGAGATGAGGTTGCCTTCCACTCCTGTGACCACTTGGTGGCTATCCAGTGTGCTTTTGTCTCAGTTGGCTGGATGGATGCTAGGAGTTGTTTTCCATGTGGAGCAAAGGGCTGACGGGACTTCAGTCGGGGTGGCCTCTGCTCTCTGCTGATAGCCTGAGGGAGGAGATGATCTGGGTCCATGGCATGATGAGATAGTGCCAGAGTTGCTGCTTGCCTTCGGATCCCTGCAGGCGGAATGCCTGCAAGTATAGGGAGCTGCTCGACTGGAGTAGGTTGAAGGCACCCAGTGATGGTTCGCAAGGTGCTGTTCAAGATCGTGTCTACCAGGCTAGTATGTCTGCTTCTACTCCATGGGGTGAGCAGTACTCAGCTGGGGCATACACAAGAGCTAAGGCAGAGGTGCGAAGAGTTGATGGACTGGCTCCCCATCTTGTTCCTGCCAGGCATCGGATGAGGCCGCTACGTGCCATGACCTTGTCGTGGAGACCAGCCAGGTGTTGATGAAATGTAAGCGACCTGTCCAGCTTTACGCCGAGGTAAGTGGGTGTTTGTTGGAAGTCCAAGCTCCTGTTGTTAACGAAGACAGCTAGCTCTCGCTTAGCTTCCTTGTTGTTTAGATGGAATGCTGTTGACACTGTTTTGTCTTAACTCAGCTTTAGATGCCACTGTCGTGGGTATACGGCCAGAGTCCCCATGTCTTGATTCAATGAGCTTTGGATTGTCTTCCACTCTTTGTGTCTCATCAGGATGGCTAGATCGTCAGCATACCCATATTTTCCAGCGATGGTCTCCAGCGTTGAAAAGCAGCGGAGCCAAGACGGATCGCTGTGGGACGCCATTCTTCAGTCTACGTAGACTAATCTGCTGTCCATCACTGGTCTTAAGCACAAAGCTGCGGTTTGATATCAGCTCCATGATGTAGTGTACCATGCGCCTGTCTGGCAGCACCCGAAGTAGCTATGCTGTTAGTCCCCGGTGCCACACGGTGTCATAGGCAGCTGTCAGATCTATAAGAACTGCTCCTGCCTTCTCATTTGCATCAAAGCAGTCCTCAATGTCTTGGGTGAGGAGGGTTACCTGGTCCGCAGTAGATCGACCTTGGCGGAAACCAGGCTGCTCGTGGGGTCGTTGAGGGTCTATGATGGGGTTGATACGCCCGTGGATCAGCCTCTCAAGGAGTTAGTGTGTGATGCAGAGGAGTGAGATGGGCCGGTAGCTTTTAGGATTATCCTTGCGCTTGTTTGGCTTCGGGAGAGCGATCACTGTTGCACGACGCCAGATCTTTGGGATTGTACACTTCTCCACGGAGGTCGACAGGTACTGTCGGATCCAGTTGACAGCAGCGTCTCCAGAATGTAGAGGAAACTCAGAGTGTATGCTGTCAGATCCGGGGGCCTTTCCTGCTTTCAACATCTTGAGTGCTGTGGCCATTTCCTCGGGGGTGAAAGCCATTGTTAGGTCAGTATCCACTCTGTCAGTTTTCCATGACTCGGCCACCTCACTTTGCGCTAGAAATCACGGTCAGAGTTTGTGAATCGACCATTCTCGACTAGTTGAGATGCGATTGCGTAGGCGGTCAATCGGCATTTGCCGGGTTTGGATGTAGCTCTGCCGGTCAGGCGGTTGACTATGTGCCATGCTTTACGGCTCGAGTGGGTGAAGTCGATCGATTCAACCGTCTCAATCCAGCATTCTTGTTGTTTCTCCTCCCAGTGTGTAAGCAATGTAGTGGCAGTGGTTTGAGAATCCTCTTTGGTGCCAGCAGCAGTATGGTCTTCGTATAGCTGTTGACACTCATCGTCCCAACATGGAATGTAATCCCTCTGGTAGCCACGGGGGATGGTTTTCTTGCCTGCACTGATAAGCATGTTGCAGTACACTTGGTTGGAAGAGTCCAGGTTGGTAGTGTCTGGCGGAGGAAGGCCCGAGGCAGCTGCGTTAGTTAGTTGTTGGAACCTGGCCCAGTCGGCCTTGCGGAAGTTCCACCGCTTCACAGGTTTGCTCGATGTTGGTGCAACCAGTGGTGTTGTGATGATGAGCGATGATCGGTGTTGAGGCCGTGGGAACGTCTCCAGAACCCGGCGCGTTGCTGGCTGATGGTTCTTTGTGTTACTACTAAAGGCTAGGTCTGGGTTTGTACCAGTGTTCCAGCGGGCTGAATGGAAGCTGTTTAGCTCCTTTGGATCATACAGAAGCGTGAGTTCATTGGCAGATGCCCAATCTATGAGGCCGTTTCCATCACTATTACATCTTGAGCAGCCCTATTCGGTGTGGTGGCAGTTGAAAGCACCTGAGTATACACAGGGAGGGGTGAACACTGGTATGGGTGTTGTAGCCAGACGCACTGGGGGAGGCTTGTACACATTGATGATGGTGACGTCCTGGACCTTCACTGCAAGCCATTCCAGATCTGAGTCTTCTGCAGACTGCCCTTCTATAGCCCAATCTGTGTCATCTCTGATGAAAGTGGCCAGACCACATTTACTACTTGGTGTGAAAGTAGCTAGTGTGAATTCAGAAATTGCAAGTTTCTCCACTGTTTCGCAGTGTGTCTCCTGCAGGAGAACGACAGTTGCTTTGTCGCCGTATGCTAGCTGCTCAATGATGGATATCCATCACCAGCTTACACTAGTTCTATGTTATCCCACTTTTGCATCCACATCCCGACACACCAGGGTAATTGTTATGGAGGCCAATTAATCTACAAACCCACACGTCTTTGGAATGTGGGAGGAAACCAGAGCACCTGGAGGAATCTGACGGGGTCACAGGGAGAAAACCACACAGACAGCATCTGACGTCAGGCTCAAACCGGGGTCTCTGGTGGTGTGAGGCAGCAGCTCTACCAGCTGTGCCACTGCACCAGATTGTGTGTGTTGATTTATATAGAAGGATATGTGATTAGACATCAAATGGTTTTATCATTAAAAATCAAAGCTTTCTAGCTGACTAATCTGAGGAGACACTTGATACTGATGTGCCAATCTAATATTATTGGTTGTGGACCAATCATTCCCAGTTCTTCCTCTGTTGAATCATTAAATGCTTAAATCAATAATAACTGTGTTCTCTTATTTTGCGTTATTAATTGAATTACTTTAGATCAGCACGGTGGCGCAGTGGTGGCACCAGAGACCCGGGTTCGATCCTGACCACGGGTGTTGCCTGTACAGAGTTTGTACGTGCTTCCTGTGACCGCGTGGGTTTCCTCCCACATTCCAAAGGCTAAGAGTCTGAAAAAGGGTTTCGGCCCGAAACGTTGCCTATTTCCTTCGCACCATAGATGCTGCTGCACCCGCTGAGTTTCTCCAGCACTTTTGTCTAACTTGCAGGCATACATGTCTACAGGCTAATTGGCTTCGGTAAGATTGTAAATTGCCCGCAGTGTGTGTAGGATGGTGCTAGTGTACGGGATCACTGGTCGGCGCGGACTCGATGGGCCGAAGGGCCTGGTTCAGTACTATATCTCTAAACTAATCAAATTAAATAATAGTAAATGATAAGAGTTCTCACTCAGATCTAGTACATGCTGTCTAGTCCAGTTTATTCCAGTTTAGTTCTGTTTAGTTTATTGTCATGGTACAAGGAAAAGTTATATTCAATCTATGTCAGCAATGTATGCCTGTGTCTGCAAGCATTTAAAATTCATCCTACGCTAATGAAACTACATGACCTCTAAAACATCTCAACTTTTCTCACAGGCTGGAAATAATCATTACTTTGATGTAAAATAGCGTAGTGCAATTTAATACTGTGATAAGAACAGTGTTATAAATTCAAGTGCACTTACCAGAAAGGTATAATATGTCTCTTTGGATCTTGCTTTGAGCAAGAAATATCCTGCTCTTATTCATTATAGGTTTATAAAGGGGTTACATATTAAAAACTAAACTATTAACATAACTTCTTATTGCACTGAATCCATGATCACTTAACAATGAACAGTGTGAATTGAATGCGGCCCTGTTTTCAAGTGTTGAAGCAATCACAAAATAAAAAGTAAAAAGCAGACATGGGCGAAGTCAAACAATAAAAATGTAAAAGCACTTAAACTAAACACGTATCTGAAGTGAAGATATCTGGATGAGAAATTAATTTACATCTCTGCAACAAACTATCCTGTGCGGCTGAAAACCAGGTTAACTTGCAGAAACAAATAAAAGACACAGAGTGCAGGAGTAAATTATGTGCGGCACTGTGGCGCAGCGGTAGAGTTGCTGCCTCACAGCGGCAGAGACCCGGGTCCGAGATCCTGACTACGGGTGCTGTTTTGGGTACAGCGTATGCATGGTCGCCCCGTTTCCGTGTGGGTTTTCTCCGGGTGCTCCGGTTTCCTCCCACACTCCAAAAACCTACGAGTTTGTAGGTTAATTGGCTTTGGTAAAAATTGTAAATTGTCCTTAGTGTGTACGAAAGTGCTCGTGTACGGAGATCGCTGGCCGCCATGGACTCAGTGGGCCGAAGGGCCTGTTTCCACGCCGTATCTCTAAACTAAACTAAACTCAGTGGGTCAGGTAGTACATCCCTGGAGAACATGGATAAGTGATATTTCAGTCTGATGAAGGGTCCAGTGCCGAAATGTCAACTATGCACATTCTTCAGAAATGCTGCCGGACACGCTGAGTTATTTCAGCATTTTGTGTCAATATCTGACTTCAATTACAACCTCACTTGTATGACGGGGCTGCTCTGCTTTTATGCCATTCAAGTCTTGTAATACTTTACTTTAGAGATACAGCGTGGTAACAGGCCCTTCGGCACATCGAGTCCGCACCGACTAGCGATCACTCCTACACACTAGGGACTATTTACAATTTTACCGAAGCCAATTAATCTACAAATTCGCACTTCTTTCGATTGTGGGAGGGAACAGGAGCACCTGGAGAAAACACACGCAGTCATGGGGAGAACATAGTCACGGGGACTCCTTAAAGACAGCACCTGTAGTCAGATTTGAACCCGGGTATCCAGCGCGGTGAGGCAGCAACTCTACTGCTGAGTCACTGTACCACCATGGAGAAATGGAGCACAGAAACAGACCCTTCTGCCCACCCAGTCCATCATTCACTTGCACTATTCCAACATGCGTCCAATATATTTTACTCTCTCTACATTCCTGTCAACTCTTCTCAGATCCCGCCAGTCACAGCAGTCAATTAATCTGCCAACCTGCACCCTTTTGAGACGTAGGAGGGAACTGGAACACCTGGATGACATCCACGCAGTTCACAGGTTCACAAGTAATAGGAGCAGATTTAGACCATTCGGCCCAATGAGTCTTGTCTGATATATCTTTCCCTCTCAACCCGATTCCCCTGTCTTCTCTTCATGACCATTGACACCCCTCCCTCCCCCCGCCCCCTCTCGCCCCCTCACCCCTCCCCCTACTTTTGGTCTGATGTCTGAAGAAGGGTTCCGACCCAAAACGTCATCTATTCTTTTTCTCCAACGATGCTCTCTGGCCCATTTTTGTGTCTATCTTCAAGAATTTGTCAATCCCTGCTTTGAAAATACCCAATAACTTGGCCACCACAGCCGTCAGTGGCAATACATTCTACAGATTCACCATCCTCTGACTACGGTTGCTATCTGTACAGAGTTTGCATGTTCTCCCTGTGACCGCGTGGATTTTCTCCAGGTGCTCTGGTTTCCTCCGACATTCCAAAGATGTGCAGGTTTGGAGGTTAATTGGCTTCTGTAAATTGTCCCTAGTGTGCAGGATAGAACTGGTATAGGGGTGATCATTGGTCGGCGCAGACTCAGTGTGCCAAAGAGCCGGTTGCCACACTTTATCTCTGAACTAAATTAAATTGGTGGGTTCAACAATATTCTTGGGGTGCTTGAGAAATGCACAGATTAAATGACAATCATGGCAGTTATTCATTTGGAATTTGTTATGCCGTTTAACTCAGTACGACAAAGAGCCCAGTTCCATGCTGTATCTCTAAAGCTTAGAAACACTTCCAATACATCAACAAGGAACCATGCACTAAAATGTCAGTTTCTGTGCAACATGACAGGGAAACCTGAACACACTGTTCTGTTGTTTATCTTTATATGACAACTACAAATGTCATTAGTTTGACAGCCAATGTTGCTTCAAAACAAAGAGCATGAATGTATTGAGCTGAACAGGAAACAAATAGCGCTCAGCGATGCACTGATGTTAATGTTACAATTATTTTAATGATCAAACCGTTGTAAAGGATGTGCCTTCACCTGTTGAGGACCTCAGCTCTGGATTACCCCAGTCTCAGCCTCGCCAGTATATATTTTTTAAACAATACAATAATCTGCAAAAAGTGGGTAAACTTTATTCTTGGAGATAGACACAAAATGCTGGAGTAACTCAACGGGACAGGCAGCGTCTCTGGAGAGAAGGAATAGGTGATGTTTTGGGTCTAATGTCAGGGGAGTTGGAGGTAGCTCGATAAGGATGTGTAAGGTGTGAAAACAGGACAAAGGGAATAGAGATCAAGGAAAATGTAGAATAGATCATTGTCAGTTGGGTGAAGGTAACAACAAAGTAAACAGAATAAAATGTAGTCGGAGACAGTCAGACTGGTCGGAGAACTGGGAAGGGGGAGGGATGGAGAGAGAGGGAAAGCAAGGGCTACTTGAAGTTAGAGAAGTCAATGTTCATATCGCTGGGATGTAAGCTGCCCACGCGAAATATGAGGTGCAATTTGCGTAGGGCCTCACTCTGACAATGGAGGAGGCCCAGGACAGAAAGGACAGTGTGGGAATGGGAGGGGGATTTTAAGCATTTAGCCACCGGGAGATCAGGTAGGTTTATGCAGAAACGATCGCAGAGCCTGCATTTGGTCTCAACAATACAATGGAGTCCACATCTGGAACAGCAGATACAGTAGATGAGGTTGGAGGAGGTGCATGTCAATGGGGGAGTCAAGGGGGGAGGTATAGGGACAGGTGTTGCATCTCCTGCGGTCTCAGGGGAAAGTACCTGGGGAGGGGGTGGGAAGGGTGGGAAGGAACGAGTTAACCAGGGTGTTGCGTAGCGAATGGTCTCTGAGGAAAGCGGAAAGGGGTGGAGATGGGAAGATGTGGCCAGTGGTGGGATCCCGTTGGAGGTGGCGAAAATGTTCGAGGATTATGTGCTGTATGTGACGGTTGATGGGTTGGAAGATAAGGACAGGGGGTTGACGGTGAGTGTGTGTGTGTCTCTATTGATAGACAGACAGACGCATACACACATGTCGCCTAACCTATAAATATGTACAGTACATTCAGAAAGTATTCAGACCCCTTCACTTTTTCCACATTTTGTTACGTTACAGCCTTATTCTAAAATGGTTTAAATGCATTTTTTTTAAATCATCAATCTACACACAATACCCCAGAATAAAAAAGTGAAAACAGGTGTTTAGAATTTTTTTTTAAGTAATTCAAAAAGAAATAACTGAAATATCACATTTACATAAGTTTTCAGACCCATCACTCAGTACTTTGTTGAGGCACCTTTGGCAGTGATTACAGCCTCAAGTCTTCTTGGGTATGATGCTACAAGCTTGGCACACCTGTATTTAGGTCATTTCTCCCATTCTTCTCTGCAGATCCTCTCAAGCTCTGTCAGGTTGGGTGGGGAGGGTCGATGCACAGCTATTCTCATGTCCTTCCAGAGATGTTCGATCGGGTTCAAGTCCGGGCTCTGACTGGGCCACTCAAGGACATTCACAGACTTGTCACAAAGCCACTCCTGCGTTGTCTTGGCTGTGTGCTTAGGGTCATTGTCCTGTTGAAATGTGAACCTCCGACCCGGTCTGAGGTCCAGAACACTCTGGAGCAGGTTTTCATCATGGATCTCTCTGTACTTTGCTCCGTTCATCTTTCCCTCAATCCTGACTAGTCTCCCAGTTCCTGCCGCTGAAAAACATTCCCACTGAATGATGCTGCCACCACCATGCTTCACCGTAGGTATGATATTGACCAGGTGATGGTTTCATGGTTTCATCAGACCAGAGAATCTTGTTTCTCATGGTCTGAGAGCTCTTTTGGAAAACTCCAAGCGGGCTGTCATGTGCAATTTACTGAGGAGTGGCTTCCGTCTGGCCACTCTACCATAAAGGCCTGATTGGTGGAGTGCTGCAGATATAGTTGTCCTTCTGGAAGGTTCTCCCATCTCCACAGAGGAACTTTGGAGCTCTGTCAAAGTGACCATCGGGTTCTTGGTCACCTCCCTGACCAAGACCCTTCTCCCGATTGCTCAGTTTGGCCAGGCGGCCAGCTCTATGGAGCGTCCTGGTGGTTCCAAAGTTCTTCCAGAGGGAGGCCACTGTGCTCTTCGGGACCTGCAATGCTACGGAAATTGTTTTATACTCTTCCCCAGTTCTTTGTCTCGACACAATCCTGTCTCGGAGGTTCACGGACAATTCCTTCGTCTTCATGGTTTGGTTTTTGCTCTGACATGCACTGTCAACTGTGGGACCTTATATAGACAGGTGTGTGCCTTTCCAAATCATGTCAAATCAATTTAATTTATGACTGGTGGACTCCAATCAAGTTGTAGAAACATCTCAAGGATAATCAATGGAAACAGGATGAACCTAAGCTCAATTTTGAGTGTCATAGCAAAGGGTCTGAATACTTATGTAAATGTGATATTTCAGTTATTTATTTTTAATTACTTTGCCAAACATTTCTAAACACCAGTTTTTGCTTCTTCATTATGTGTAGATTGCTGATTAGAAAAATGAATTAAATCCATTTTAAAATAAGGCTTTAACGTAACAAAATGTGGCAAAATGTGGGGTCTGAAGACTTTTGTGTGTGTGTGTGGTGTGTGTGTGTGTGTGTGTGTAAATATATGTCTACAGGTCGTTAGACACACACACGCACACGCACGCACGCACACACACGCACACACGGACACACGCACGCACGCACACGCTGCCTAAGACGGACAGATGGAAGCATTACACAGGTGCTGCCGAAGCCGTTCAGTTTCAATCTAATCCTGCAGCACTCCGCAACTAGCCTATTAAGCCGGAATATTTGAATAGGCAAGGAAATTGAGCAAGGAATGAAAAAAGACAGGATTTATGGTATTGTTGGTGGGGGCAATAAAAAAATTTAAAGAGGGCTTCTGTCACTGGTTAATAAAGTGTGCGTTCCCACACATATATGCGCTGGCACACTGCAGGTTTACTGCTATTACCAGTAGCAAGCTTGCAAACATAAACTTGTGAACTTGTCAACACCTCATAAACCGAATGCTATAAATCTAACAAGGTCTTATTTTAATGTCTCAATACCACTGTAAAATGAGAAGCCTGTTTCAAAACTGTCACGTAAAAAAGCTACAGTGATTCACAGACACACCTTCATTTAGAGATACAGCATGGAAACAGGCCCTTTGGCCCACCGAGTCCACACTGACCTCTGATCATCCATGCACTAGTTTCATCCTACACACTAGGGACAATTTACACTTTTACAGCATCAGAGACCCGGGTTCAATCTTTGTACAAAGTTTGTATGTTCTCCCCGTGACCGTGTGGGTTTCCTCCTAAACTCCAAAGACACGCAGGTTTGTAGCTTAATTGGCTTCTGTAAATTGTAAATTTTATTTGCTGGGTGGCTCATTAAAGAATCACATATCTTGCTCCTATGAGCAGAAGGTACCTTAGTTCATAATGAACCACAGATACCAATACATTTCTTGCATATTCAGGTTCATAATATATTCATGATGTTCCCGCTGCATTTTCAATGAGAAATGTTTCTTTGCTCTGCCTGGTTTTTTATTAACAGATTTCATAAGTTCATAAGTCAAAGGTGCAGAATTATGCCATTTGGCTGATCAAATCTAATCTGCCATTTAATCATGGCTGATCTAGCTTTCCCTCTCAACCCCATTCTCTTGCCTTCTCCCCATAGCCCCTGACACCAATACTAATCAAGAATCTGTCAATCTCTGCATTAAAAATACCCAATGACTCGACCTCCACGGCCATCTGCGGCCATGAATTCCACAGATTCACCACCCTCTGACCTAAGAAATTCCTCCTCATCGCCTTTCTAAAGATACAACCTTTTATTCTGAGGCTGTATCCACTGGTCCTAGACTCTCCCACAAGTTGAAACATCCTCTCCTTGTTCACTCTATCCAGACCTTTCACTATTCGGTAAGTTTCAATGAGGTCTGCTTCATCCTTCTAAATATTGTAAGTGATTTAATACCCAAAAGCATGATTTATTTGCGAAACAAACGACAGGTGTTTGGAAGGTAATAACTGTCATATCCAGCATTAAATTATGGCAGAATTTATCAGCATCAAGCTTACATGCAAAAAGACATAAAAAGCTGGAGTAACTCAGCAGGTCAGGCAGCAGCATCTCAGGAGAAAAGGAATAGGTGACGATTGGGTCAAGGCCCTTCATCAGACTCTGGACTCAGTCTGATCAAGGGTCTCGACCCAAAATGTCGCATATTCCTTTTCTCCAGAGATGCTGCCTGGCCCGTTGAGATACTCCAGTATTGTGTGACCATCTTTTGCAGTTCCTTCTTACACATGCAAACAGACATACCTTGATATATAGCCTTGAATCCAAGGGATCCAATCGTTTCATCAGATTGTAAGTGGAGCCACATTTGATTACTCATACTAACAATCAGGTCAGGGACACTGGAGCCTGTAAGTCTGAAATGCAAAAAAATTGAGACAATTAGCAACTAGAAATGTTCCTTCCAACTTGTTTGAAACCATGAATGGTACTTATCATTTGCTAAATACTAGATTTCAAAAAGTGTAAAAACTCATAATTACATGTGTCTTCCTTATTTGTAACAATCAGCATCCTGAAAACCAATATTATCCGCGTCCTATACGTGGTGACTCTTTGCATACTTTGTGTATGGTACGCAAAATAAATAATTTTACTGTGACACGTCACATGTGATAATATAGTATCAATCAATCAATTAACATTTGTTTAAATAGAAAGAAAAAACATGTGTTTACTGACTGGGACATTTCATGTCCATTTTATTGTATAATTGCTAGATTCAGGCAATTCATTGTAAACAATGCTTTCATTTCTAAATTTGGGATAGAAATGTCACCATTACATCTGCATTCACCATCACTTCCTAAGAAGGTTTTGGAAGTTTGGCATGTCCCCAACAACCCTCACCAACTTCTACAGATGCGCCATAGGAAGCATTATATTGGGATGCATCATAGTATGGTTTGGAAACAGCTTCATCCAAGACCGCAAGGAATTGCAAAGAGTTGTGATGTAGCACAGACCATCACACAAACCAACCTCTCTTCCATTGACTCCATTTATACTGCACGCTGCCTCGGCAAGGCCAGCAGCATAATCAAGGACCAGTCTCACCCTGGTCACTCCCACTTCTCCCCTCTCCCATCAGGCAAGAGCTACAGACGTTTTGAGATCCATACATCCATATTCAAGGACAGTTTCTGCCCAGCTGTTGACAGGTAACTGAACCATCCTCTCACCAACTAGAGAGCGGTCCTGAGCTACCAACTACTTTATTGGAGACCTTTGGACTATCTTTAATCGGACATTACTGGACATTATCTTGCACTAAATGCTCTCCCCTTTATCCTGTATCTGTACACTGTGGACGGATTGATTATAACTCTTTGCTGACTGGAAAGCAAACACCAAAACCTTTTCACTGCACCTGACAATAATAAACTAATCTAAAATTGATATTTATCTCATTCAATTTGATGCCTTTGTGCCTTTAAAAAAAATTTAAAATCCTGAATCAATTTCAAGAGATTTTTTATTTTGAACCTGGTGTAAAAACGTCATTTGTTTTGTTACGTTACTTTCTAAAAAGATTATTTTTATCTCCAACTCTTCAACAACAAATATACAGCTGTCGATGGAAATAGCATTGAGTTTGAGATTAAAGTTAACTGCTTTTAGTGATTGGGTAGCACAGTGAGGCAGCGTTAGAGCCGTTGCATCACAGCGCCAGAGACCCAGGTTCAATCCTGAGCACGGGTGATGTTTGTATGGAGCGTGTGTGTTCTCCCTGTGACCGCGTGGGTTTGCTCCGGTTTCAAAAGATGTGCAGGTTTGCAGGTTGATTGGCTTCGGTATATTGCTCCAAGTGTGTAACCTAGGATAACATTGAACTAATGTATGGAGTGATCGCTGGTCGGCATGGACTCGGTGAGCCGAAGGGCCTGTTTCCATGCTGTATCTCTAAACTCTAAGCTAAACTATCTTTGCAGCTTGTTACAGCTCAGAGCAAAACTAAACTGAACAGGGAACTGAAGGTACTTGAATTGGAAAGGTTGATCAGATGGGATCATTGTCATCTCAGGTGAAGACATTACTCTCACAGTTTTACCAGTCAGTATTGTAGTTTCAATACAAGCTATTAAAAACTGCGTTCCAAATAAGCTCAGAACTACATAGACGCCTGTCTATCTTAATCTATATCTTTACATCGATAGATCTATCATATATATATATATATCTTTGTGTGTATGGGGCAAGATACTCTGTAAATAATATAAGTTTAGTTTATGTACAGAAAAATATGTATACATGCATACGCACACATATGTATATATCAATCTATATATGCAGATCTATAGACTACACATCTATATAAAGTTTTATATACATTTTATATCCATATACTGAACTCTTTTTTGTTTATGATAATTGTTTACAGAGTACGATGTTTACATCAAAGGTAGACACAAAATGCTGGAGTAACTCAGTCTGAAGAAGGGTCTCGACCCAAAACGTCACCCATTCCTTCTCTCCAGAGATGCTGCCGGTCCCGCTGAGTTACTCCGGCATTTTGTGTCTTTCTTTGATTTAAACCAGCATCTGTAGTTCCTTCCTACACACCATGTTTACATATTCTGTTGTGCTGCTGCAAGAAAGAATGTCATCGTGCTGTTAGGGACACATGACAACAAAACACTCTTGACTCTTGAATTTTGATTTGATAATCTTAAACTGTTACATTGTACCGGTGGATCCAAATTTCTGAGTGGCATGATTGAGGGTCCTTCTTTCAGTTCAATAAATGTTGACAGCACACCAGGTGGTGATAGAATGTTTAAAATTCAACAGGAAAATGTACAGCCTCAATGCCTGTCACATTGTCAATAGATTTATAATTCACAGCTCGTGTGTGAAGTTTGTTGAGGAAGTCTTTATTCATGGCCTGCACTCATGCATTTTTGTTATTGCCAAAGTTGCTCTTTCACGCAACCGTTCAAATCATGTGGAATGACATTTGGGAAAACAGCTTGCATCAAATCAGGAAAAGATGCAACACATTGGTCCAAGTTTATCTTTGACAATATTATTATTTTAGACTTTACAGATACAGCGTTGATATATGCCCTTTGGCTCACCATCCACACTGGCCAGCAATCTCCCCCCCCCCCCCCCCCCCTCCCCTCCCCTATACTAGCACCATCCTACACACTAATGCCCCTGTCCCACTTAGGAAACCTGAATGGAAACCTCTGGAGACTTTGCGCCGCACCCAAGGTTTCCGTGCGGTTCCCGGAGGTTGCAGGTGGTTGCCGGAGGTTGCAGGTAGTGGAAGCAGGTAGGGAGACTGACAAAAACCTCCGGGAACCGCACGGAAACCTTGGGTGGGGCACAGTCTCCAGAGGTTTCCGTTCAGGTTTCCTAAGTGGGACAGGGGCATAAGGACAATTTACAATTTTATCAAATCCAATTAACCTACAAACTGGTACGTCTTTGGAATGTGGGAGGAAACCGGAGTATCTGGAGAAAACCCACGCAGTCACGGGGAGAACGTACAAACTCTGCACGGACAGCACACATAGTCAGCATTGAACCATTGGTATCAGCTGGGGCCAATTAGCTAATAAGGATTGGCCCTCTGAACCTCATCAGCCTCTTCCTGATAAAACCCAGGCATTCTAGCTGCAGGGGAGAGGGAAAAGAGGGGGAAAGGGAAGGAGAGAGAATAGAGAAGAGAGTGAACGAGAGAAAGAAAGAGAGAGAAATAAGAAAGAGAGAGGAAGAGAAAAAAGAGAAGGAAGAAGTGAAAGAGTGAAAGAGAGGAAGAAGAAGAGAGAGCGAGGAAAATGGGGCGCCTCCCTGTTAACTGTGTTCCAGTCGCAGGTTCGAGGAAGACTGAGCCAGTGGTACAAAGCCAGGACCACCAGTGCCACTGTGCAGTCCAGACTGAGCTGCCGGGAAGAAGCCCTAGACGGCCAGTGCCTCTACTGAGGCTGAGACTGAGTGGCTGGGAAAGCCTGAGACACCAGTGCCTGTTCCGGTCCATGGACAACAAGGACACGCACATGCGCAAAGACGAATCCACCAGGTGATCCAGAGACCATCAGCACAGCCTCTTCAAGCACAAAGTTGAGCTGGCAGAATAAACCTGAGACTGCTAGTGCTTCCTCTCGAGGCAAGGGTGAACTGCAGGGAGAACCTGAGATCGTCACGCCTCCTCCTTCATGACCAGGACTGAGCTGCCGGGACAAGCTCGACGGTGAGGGACAGCGCCCCCATGTGGTCCTGGACTTTCTGACCACCGGAACTAAAACATATTACGTGAGTTCACCCAACTGCGAGTGTCAGTGTAGTGACTGCCGAACCCGGCGTCATCCCCAACACCACACTTACTATAAAATCGCTACTTTCTCTTGGATATCTTTGTTTCATTTGTTGCAGAAACTTGGAGCACAAATATTCAGTTTCTCTTTGTGGTTCAAGTCATAGAGGCATTGATAGAGTGGAACCAGGCCCTTCGGCCCAACCTGCCCACACCAACCAACACACAGGCTGCAGGCGTTGCCAGTTTGCAAGGCTGATTAACGTGCCCATTAATTCCTTTCAAACCGACGTAAATGTGATTGATCGGGGGTTGGCTGGAGGGAATGAGTGGTAAATGCTGCCTCTGACCCATTACAAATTATGTGCTGCGACTTTAGATGGGAACACATGGATGCCAAGGAGAGAATACAAATTATCAAAGACTTAAAAAAAAAGATTATGGCTTCATAAGCACTTCAGAGACTTGAGTGCAAAAATATAAGCATATAGTTTAGTTTATTGTCATGTATACCAAGGTACAGTGGAGCGCTTTTTTGTTGCATGCTATCCAGTCAGCAGAAAGACAAGCTGCCCATAGTGATGACTGTATCTAATATGTACATAGATGCAGGATAAAAGGGTGTAACGTTTAGAGCAAGGTAAAGCAGTTTAAAGATATTCTGAAGGTCTCCAATGACGTAGATGATAGGTCAGGGCCGCACTCTAGCTGGTGAGAGAAAGGCTCAATAGCCTGACAACACCTGCGAAGAAACTGTCCCTGAATCTAGATCTATGCATTTTCACACTTCTGTACCTCTTGCCTGATGGGAGCGGGGACAACAGGCAGTGGCGGACTGGGTCAAAAAATATTGGTTGGGGGGCCTACCCACAACTACAATGCTATCATTAAACAGGGGCCCACTTACCATCACTTGCTATCACTTCATCAGGGGCCCCACATGCCATCGGGCAAGCTGACACCCTGGCCAGTCCGCCACTGACAACAGGGATTGTCGGGGGGAGACTGGTCATTGTTTATACTGGTGGCCTTGCTGAGAGCAGCGTGACATGTACTTGGAGTCAATGGAAGGGAGTTTGGTTTGTGTGATAGTCTGGGCTGAGACCACATCTCTCCACAATTTCTCACGGGCTTCGCTGGAGCTGCTCCCAAACCATTCTGTGATGCATCCCGATAAAATGCTTCGGCACAGTACTAATGCTGTGTTGCATTGTTGGATGAAATATCTTTTAGTTTGGTATAGTTTAGTGATACAGCGCTGAAACAGGCACTTCAGCCCACCATCCCTGCCGACCAGCGATCACCCTGTATAATAACATTATCATATACACCAGGGACAATTTACAATTATACCACAAGCCAATTAAACCAAAAAATCCGCACGTCTTTGGAGTGTGCGAGGAAACTGGGGCACCCGGAGAAAACCCACGCGGTCACAGGAAGAAGGTAAAACTCCGTACAGACAGCACCCATAGTCAGGATCAAACCCGGGTCTCTGGCGCTGTAGGGCAGCAACTCTAACGCTGCATCACCGTACTGCCCTAATTTGAATTAAGCTTTTGACCAAGGACCCCCGTCTACTAACTCAGATCAATGTGTAAGATGCAATGCCATTATATTTTACATATGAAAAAGGCCAACTGTTTTCATCAGTGTCTGGACATATGTATTCCTTACTCTATGACTCCTGAAAGAAATGATCAGTTTACTAATAGAAAAGGGATGTCCACTGTTCATGAAAAGTAGTTAATTGGGAAATGCAAGTGATTATATCAATGCATACCTTCACAGAATAGAGAAGAAAATCAAAACCGGATTTTTGTAAATTGCACATATATCTGGGCCTCACACATTTGAGAGGAAGTAAGGTCCTTATCGTGGATATCTGAGGTCAGCACAGTGATGCAGCGGTACAGTTACTGCCTTACAGCACCAGAGACCAGTGTTGGATCCTGACTCCAGGTGCTGTCTGTATGGAGTTTGTACGTTCTCCCCGTGACCACGTGGATTTTCTCTGGGTGCTCCAGTTTCCTCCCATGCTCCAAAGACGTGCGGGTTTGTAGGTTAATTGGCTTCTGTAAATTATCCCTAGTGTGCAGGATAGTGTTTGTGTACGGGATGATCACTAGTCGGCGTGGTTTCAGTGGTCTGAAGTGCCTGTTTCCACACTGTATCTCTAAAGTCTAAAGGACAGAAAGACTATTTACTATTGTCCTCACAAAGATGAGGGAGCTCAATTATAGGGATGCTTTTAGTTTTAGAGATACGGCAAGGAAACAGGCCGCGCCGATCAGCGATCACCCTGTTCAATAACACCATCCTACACACTAGGGACTATTTACAATTTTACCGAAGCCAATTAGCCTACAAAGCTGTACGTCTTTGGAGTGTGGGAGGAAACTGGAACTCCCGGAGAAAACCCATGTAGGTCACGGGGAGAACGTGCAAACTCCATACAGACAGCACCGGTTGTCAGAATCGAACCTGGGTCTCTGGCGCTGGGAGGCAGCAGCAGTACTGCTGCGCCACCGTGCTGCCTTGTAGTTACAAGGGTTTTTCTCTTCAGAGCATATAAGCTTAAGGTGCATTGTAATAGATTATTTTTTCTTCTGAATTGTGAAGGTTTTTGAGCGAGAGAATAAGAAGTTGTCTCCTGTGGCAGAAGGGAGGATGTGGAATTCATTAATTGACAGGGGAATAAGGGTGCTAGAAAACAGAACATTTTTATATAAAGATTATATTTTATAACGTGGAATATGCTACCCCAAAGGAAGATGGAAGCAGATTGAAAAACCTTCAAAAGGAGTTGGAATAAAAACTTGAAAGTGAATAGGATGCAGGGGAAGCAGACAGGGACTAACTGGTTCGCTGGGACAATTACGGAGCCCACACATGGAGAGTGGTCAGACTCCAGCTGTGCTCGGAACTCCTATGATTCTATTGTATATCCATCGTACTACATCATTGTGACCAGGTTGTTTTGAACCTCCAATTTAAATTCCATTTGGAATATTTTGGAGGACCAAGAAACCAAGAACCAAGAAGGGAAATATTTTTTTGGTCCAGTTTAGAGATACGGCGTGGAAACGGGTCCTGCAGCCCACCGAGTCTGCGCCAACCAGCGATCACCCTGTACACTAATTCTACCCTTACACACTATGGACAATTTACAATTTACCGAAGCCAAATAAATTACAAACTTGCACCTTAGTTTCGTGTAGAGATACAGCATTGACACAGGCGCTTCGGCTCACCGAGTCCGCACCAACCAGCGATCACCCGTAAACTAGTTCTATCGTACACGCAAGGGATAATTTACCTACAAACCAGTGTGGGAGGAAAGCGGAGCAGGTGGAGAACGGGGAGAACGTACAAACTCCATACGGACAGCACCCGTAGTCAGGATCGAACCCGGGTCTCTGGCGCTGTAAGGCAGCAACTCTGCTGCTGTGCCGACTCAATAAGGAAGAAAGGTAGCATCTCTAGAGGCGTGATTGAGAATTGTGTCGTTCATGCTGCCTACCTGGGGACTAGGGAGGAGAAATTTGAAAACACTGGAGAGGAATTTAAGAGAGAATGGACATATAATGTTAAGGGTCCATGGCAGATTCAATGACACTTGCAGGAACAAGCAGAGACTCGTGCAAAGTGAATCGCAGGGGTAAGCTAATGCGTCGACATAAAAGATAAATAAGGATCTGGCAAAAGCATTAATCCTGCAAGATGGGAAGGAGTTCTACAAGAAAGAGGTCTAAATATAAATGAGGCTGCAGCTTTCGGCAAATTAAACCCCGAGAGAAACCAAAACAGTCAGGGAATAAAAAAGAATAAGTAATTATAGAACAGGAGCATAAAAAACAATGGTTAAAAATAAAGCTTTTATTGTAAATGTGTTTATCTCTCTTAACAACAGAGATTCACGGACTCAGAATGAAACACTGCAAGACATACAATACTTATTTATAAAGGCACAAAGGGAAATGACGGTCACTGTAGAGTTTCTATAATTAAGCTGGCTATATTTGCAGCAACAGATGAGAAACTGAAATAATTAGAGATATTTATATTCAAGTTCATGTTCATAAGTCCTAGGAGCAGAATTAGGACATTCTTCCCATCGAGTCTACTCCGCCATTCAATCATGGCTGATCTATCTTTCTCTCTCAACCCCATTCTCCTGCCCTCTCTCAGTAACCTTTGACACCCGTACTAATCAAGAATCTGTCAATCTCCACTTTAAAAATATCCATTGACTCGGCCCAAATCTGTGGCAAAGAATTCCACAGATTCACCACCCTCTGAAGAAATTCCTGCTAATTTCCTTTATAAATGTATGTCCTTTTATTCTGATGCTATTCTCCCACTAGTGAAAACTCTCTCCACATCCACTCTATCCAGGCCATTCACTATTCGGAAAGTTTCAGTGAGGTCCCCCCTCAGAATTCATTCATTTTTTGATCGTAATCTCTATACCTATAAAAGTCTCATCTTGTATGTATGTGTGTGTGCCCGTGTATGCATGTGTGTGTATGTGTCTTTCTACCTTCCTCAAAACGCCATGTGCAAGCGAAGACATTTTCACAGATTATTAATCACATTAAGCCCCTCGACAAAATAAACTGCTTCACTTCACATTTCATGCTATATTAACCCCTTCCCTCTCTGCCTATCTCCCTCTCTCTATCTCCCTCCCCCTCCCTCTCCACTGCCCTCCCCTCCCTCTCCATCTCTACTACCTCCCCCTCCCTCTCTACCCCCTCCCCTCCCTGTCTACCCCGCTCGCTCCCCCTCTCAACCCCCCTCCTTCTCTACTCCCCTCCCTCTCCATATCTACTCCCTCCCTCTGCCTCTCTACCCCCTCCCCACCCCCTTTCCCCCCATCCCTCTCTACACCCCTCCCTCTCTACCCCCCCCTCCCCCCCACACCCTCTCTAGGGATTGAAGAGGGAGGAGGAGGGAGGAGGAGGGAGGAGGGAGGAGGAGGGAGGAGGAGGGGAAGGAGGAGGAGGGAGAGGGAGAGGGAGGAGGAGGAGGAGGAGGGAGTGGTGGGGGATGTGGTGAAATGAGCCTCACCTGTGCAGTTGGAGGCTATGCGTGAGTGGTGCAATATTGCGTTGGGGGAAAGGGTTGCCTTGGGGGAACGGGTGAGTGGTGGAACATTGTGTTAGGGGACCAACGGGTCTGCACTTGGTCTAGTAATTCTTAAAATTCTGGTAGTGTGCTTATGTATAGTAATAATTTAATGAACAGTATCCAAAAAAAATTTCACTGTATCTCGGTACATGTGATAATAAAGAACCATTGACCACTGATTGGTGTATTTGCTAGGTACCTCTCTCTCCATAGATACTGTCTGACCCAATGAGTATTCCCAGCTTCTTATGCTTTCACTTCAGATATCCAGAATCTGCTATATTCTGCTGTATATTACACTCGTGTCTGAATAGGGCGATCTTTTGCCGTACAGTACGTCATGGCTCAGTTGGATCGGGCCGAGCGTGTGGGCCAGACGTGGCCTGCAGCGTCACAGAGCAGTGGAGCACTGGTGGAGAACGGATGAGAGACTGAATCTGTTTGACATCTGTCATTTCTCTTTTCCCTTTCTCATGACTCTCTGAAGAAGGGTCTCGACCCAAAACGTCACCTATTCCTTTTCTTCAGGAATGCTCCTTGACCCGCCGAGTCACGCCAACTTTTTGTTTGTATGACATTTCATCGTATTTATATATGGAAGCATCATCGGAATGGACCTTTAACTAACTATCAATTTACCTTCTGTTTGGTTAACTGCAGGTCATATGTTTGTTTGACTGCCTGAAGGCAAAGGATGGATGATTTGGTCCAATAAGAAATTTGATCCCACTCAGTACCCAAAGGCTATAACTACATCCCAGAAAGACATCTGGATGTGACATTAAATTCATTTGGAAAAATCTTTCAAACTTCTTTTTTTCTCATATGACATTCAGCTACTCAATCTGATAATGTACAATTCTATTTGAATTAGTCATAGTATTAGAGCATTGTACAGATTGGACAAAAGCTGTTCAGCCCAACATGTCCCTGCCAACCAATGGTCAACCTTCTGTATCAACCCCATCACCCAGCACTTGGTCTCATGCCCAGGTGATTCAAGTGCTCAATCAGACATCTTAAATGGGCATTTAAGCCAGCGTCACCCACAAACAAAGAGTGCATTTGCTCAAGGAGTTATAGAGAGTACTCACGCATATAAGACTGTCCTGGTGTCTCCCACTTTTCCTCCATCTCCCACCGTCAAGGTGTCATAACCTCTTTCCAGGTCAAACTCTTCGAACTTAAGTTTAATAATCTGTGGGTAAACAAAACAAAATTGTGAGCTCCCTCTGAAAATTGATCCAATTTGCACAACCCCGTCAAACATTGTAAGGTTTTTGTTTTCCATCCTTTGTTCGAAATGTATAAAAGAGTGCTTGATATACTTTTTCTACAAACAAAAAATCAAACATTGCAACTAGTGCAAAAGAATATCAAATAATTTGTATATTAATAGCCATCAATAAATCTCTGCCTGAATGCTACCTGGCCGAGTGAATGTTTGCAGATTATTATTGCTTACTGTTTTCACCGAAAGCACCGAAGTTTAACCGAAATTATTTTGGACAATAATATTTCCACTTGGATATACCCCAATTCCAACACTGAAGATGGACCATTTACAATTTACCAAAATTAATTAACCTACACGTCTTTGGAGTGTGGGAGGAAACCGGAACAGCCAAAGAAATCCCACTCGGTCACAGGGAGAACATACAAACTCCATACAGACAGCACCCTTAGTCAGGACGAATCCTAGTCTCTGGTGCTGTGAGGCAGCAACTCTACTGTTGCACCACTGTGCCTGCACCACACAGCCAAAAGGTTCTGAAAAGGAATGTACTTGGGTAGGAAGGAACAGCAGATGCTTGCTTACACTGAAGATAGACAAAAGTGCTGCAGTAACTCAGCGGGACAGGCAGCATCTCTGGAGAGAAGGAATGGGTGGTACTTGGGTCTGACAGGTTGACAGCATCAACTGTTGTTGGCCTTCTTTTACAGGGATGAATGTCTTATTTCTTCAAGGTAGGAGAACAGAAATAAACAGTCATTCAACATTGCGGTCTGGGGAACACACTTTGATGTAGCACGTCATAGAACCCAAGCCTTTGACAGAGAAACTTTATTTGTCTGGCATGCACATTGAGGTTGGCTCATTAAAACCAAATAGTGTTACAGCTCCTCGATTGTTAAGGTGCAACAAAGAGCACTCCCTTCAAACTCTTCACCATTGACACGGACTTCATTGTTGAAGTGTCACATGAAAATGTATGCCCGACCTGAATATTTTACCAAGTTGTTCGTTACCGGCAGTCCTCTTGAACAGAAAGCAGATCTGCTCTCACAGCAAGTTCCTGGCATCATCCATGACAGGTTGCTCCAAACTTAGATAAAAACATCTTGCAGGTTTGAGTCACAAATCAGGGATAGGGTATGTTCCATGCCGACAAGTGTAAAGTAACACAAAGCAGTCTGACCTGATAGAAATAATCCCCTGAATGGAATTGAATCTGTGACCGGAACATCAATTCATTGCAAAACGCTAGCTTGACATTTTCTCAGAAAACAATTTTACAGCTCTCTTTGGGAAATTGCATGAGAAAACACTTTCGTGGCCCAACATGCTCTGCTTGCTGATGAATTTAGTCTTCTGCCTCTTGACTCGGGGAGGCTCAAGTGGCTCAGCTGGTAGAGTTGATGCCTCACAGGCCCAGCAATCCAGAGAAATCTATCCTGACCTCAGGTGCTGCCTGTGTGGAGTTTGTAGGGACTGGATGCGAAAGTGGAATAACATAGAACAAGTGATTGATGGTCAGCATGGACTTGGCGGGCTGCATCTTCAAAACTAAAAACAAGTGAATGGGCATTTACAGAGACAGGTTGGAGTCTGGTCACACATGTAACAATGCAGACAGTCTAAACAAGCTGAAAAGTCCAAAAGCAAAACGATACAGTTGAACAAAGGTAATCTTCCACTTGTACAAAGGAAGGTTAGACAAAGTTGGAGACAGAGAGTTCAACTCTAACTATGTCAGTGCTGACATCACTGACAAGTCCAGCGATCACCCTGGAGACGTTCTACCCTACACACTAGGGACAATTTACAATTTCACCAAAGCCAATTAATCTACAAACCTGCACATCTTTGTGGAATTGTTGCCAGTGGAAATATACACTCCATATTCACCCTTCAGGCCTCTGACAAGAAGCTAAATAATATAACTGATGGCAAACACTGAATCACTAGGGTGGCATGGTGGCGCATCGGTAGAGTTGCTGCCTTACAGCGCCGTGGTTCAGGTTCGAACTTGACTACAAGTGCTGTCTGTACAGTTTGTACGTTCTCCCTGTGACTGCGTGGGAGCTCGAGTTTGCTCCCACATTCCAAAGACGAGCAGGTTTGTAGGTTAATTGCCTCTGTAAAGCGTCCCTAATGTGTAGGATAGTGCTAGTACATGGGGAGAATGATGGTCAGCACGGACTCGGTGGGCCGAAGGGCCTGTTTCCCTGCTGTATCTCAAAAACTAAAACTGAATGTAGCCCCAGTTGTAAAAAAAAGCATATCCCTGTCCATGAGGAACTATCCAAGTACATTCTCCAACAGGTCCCTGCAGGAACATGGGGCGCGCATGTTTCCTGATCACAGACAGAGATGGTATCAATCATGAGGCTCCTCAGTGCCACATAGCTGGCTGAATTCTATTGTCAGGGCTTATCATAACCTGTGGCCATTTGGCAGAAGTATGTGATGGTATCCATGGAAACAAAGCACACCGTGAAATGAGGTGAGCTTGGGGGAAAAGATCAAGGTTTAATTACAAGCCTGATAACGGGGCTAATTTTCAATAACTAATCTCAGTGCGTGAAGTGTGAGTTTTGCATTCATATCAATTCTATTTTCAGTTTCATGTGTAAAGCTATAAAAGACTACTATCTCAAGTTCCTGTGATAAGAATGAATGAAAATTTTGCATTGCAATGAATGTTCCTGTCCGGTGTGTATACACTGATAACAGTGCACGGAGTTTGCACATTCTCCTTGCGACTGTGTGGCTTTTCCCTGGGTGCTACGGTTTCCTGGCCCACCGGTAGTCCTCACAGACCAGCGATCACCCGTACACTAGTTCCATTCTCTACACACTCGGGACAATTTACAGAAGTCGATTAACCTACAGCAACTACAAGCTGTGCCACTGTGCATATCTGAGAGTTTATGGTTGCACAAATTGGGGAAATGTTCCAATTTGACTGCACAATATTTTATATTTATTAAATGAGCTTAAAAATAAACTAGATCAGTCTGTAAAAGCTGCACTTCAGCCGGAGCTGAATAATATAATATTTCTCAGCCCGTCAGAGAGAATTAGGATTCAACTCTTTCATCCCGTAATTAATCAAGTTTGAAACGTTCACCTGAGGCTGCATTCTCTGTGGTAAGGCCCTGTCCCACTTACGCGGCACGCAAATTACACGACCTTGTGGTCACGTTGAGGCGCACGGGCATCGTATGGCCGCACGGGGCCGGTCCCACTGATAAGAGCAGAGGGGTATGTAGATGTGCGCGATATCGCGCGGCGCTCCGAAATTTTGTAGCGAACTAAATCTTTGCGCGCCAACGGCCTGTCGCGGAACTGACGGCCAAAGTGGGACAGGCCCAAGACCCTGGCGCGACGCAACGTCTCACCTCCAAAAGCAGCAGAAACAGGCAAACGATTGCCGAGCTCAGCCTGGGGCTCACGGCCGTTACGGTCCGGATCCGACCCCACTTCTACTCCCAGAGCGGGGCCAAGAGGTCTCTCTACAAGGGAGTCCTCCCCCTTTACATCGGGGACCTGGGGTAGAGAGTGTTGCACAAAGCCGTGGCCTGTAATAGGTACTTGAGCCGGTTCATGGACTCTTCCCCTGCTTGTCATTTCTGCGGTGAGGAAGAGACCGTGTTCCACGTGTACATAGAGTGTGAGAGGTTGCAGCCCCTGTTCGAGTATCTGAAGGGGCTGCTCCCCAAATTTTGGCTACATTTTAGTCCAACGCTATTAATTTATGGGCACCCAGTACAGAGGGAGGAGGGTCCGGAGGGAGGAGGGGGTCTCCCTGTCGGTCTGTTCCTGGGCCTGGCCAAGATGGCCATTCACGGGTCCAGGCAGCGGGCAGTCGATGGCCGCATGGCGGTCGGCTGCCTGCCCCTTTTCCGGGGTTACGTCCGTGCCCGCGTGTCCCTAGAGAAGGAACACGCGGTGTCCACGGGGACTGTGGAGGCCTTCTGTGAACGCGGGTCACCACAGGAGATTGAATATATCTATCTATCTATCTATCTATCTATCTATCTATCTATTATTATATAAAACTGTGTGCCTGCCGGTGTCCGGCGTCCGTCCGTCTGGCTGCGGCCGCCTTTCTTCCTTTGATTCATTGCTACGCCGAAACCAGACGCAGAATCGCCGAGATATTTTCCATTTCGGTAGAGATTTCACTTTTCTTTCAAAGTATCCACTCCTGATTACATTTTGTCGTGTTTATGTACACATTTTTAATCAAATCCTTCTCCCTCTCCCCCCTCCCAATATTTCAAAAAAAACTGGCTTCTTACCCATAGAAGCAGCCCCAGCCCCAGCCCCTGGTGAACGTTCCATCGTGTGATGTCACAATGCCCAATGCTCACAGATGTCCAATCGGAATGGATCCATTTACATATGCCTTTGCAGGAGCCCCAGCCCCTGGCGAACGTTCCATCGTGTGATGTCACAATGCCCAATGCTCAAATACATTGTTGCCATAGAGGGAGTACAGAGAAGGTTCACCAGACTGATTCCTGGGATGTCAGGACTTTCATATGAAGAAAGACTGGATAGACTCGGCTTGTACACGCTAGAATTTAGAAGATTGAGGGCGGATCTTATAGAAACTCACAAAATTCTTAAGGGGTTGGACATGCTAGATGCAGGAAGATTGTTCCAGATGTTGGGGAAGTCCAGAACAAGGGGTCACAGTTTAAAGATAAGGGGGAAATCCTTAAGGACAGAGATGAGAAAAACATTTTTCACACAGAGAGTGGTGAATCTCTGGAATTCACTGCCACAGAAGGTAGTTGAGGCCTGTTCATTGGCTATATTTAAGAGGGAGTTAGATGTGGCCCTTGTGGCTAAAGGGATCAGGGGGTGTGGAGAGAAGGCAGGTACAGGATACTGAGTTGGATGATCAGCCATGATCATATTGAATGGTGGTGCAGGCTCGAAGGGCCGAATGGCCTACTCCTGCACCTAATTTCTATGTTTCTAAGTTTCCCTCTTCTCACCCCTCCCCCTCTCCCACCCATCCCTCTCTACCCCACCCCCCTTCACTCTCTAACCTATCCCCTTCCCTCTCTCCCCCCGCCCCCTTCCCCCTACCCCTCTGTCCCTCTTCCACCACTCCCCCTACCCCTCCCTCCCCACTTCCACTTATCTCCCTCACCCCACCCCTTTCCCTCCGCCTCCCTTCCCCCTCCCTCCCCCCACCCCTTCCCCCTACCCCTCTGACCCTCCCCACTCTTCCACCTCTCCCCCCCTCCCACTATCCCTCCCCACTCTTTCCCCCCTCTCCCCCCACCCCTCTCCCCCTCCCTCCACACTCTTACCCCTCCACACTCTTACCCCTCCCTCCTCCTCTCCGACCCATCCCTCCACCCCACATCTCTCTCCCCTCCCCATCCCTCTCTCCTCCCTCTCTTCCACTTCACTTCTCTCCCCCCTTCCCCCTCCACTCTCCCTCCCCATCCCCCCCCCCCCCCCACCTGTGTGTTTGGGGGGTGGTTAATGTGAGTGTGATGCCTCAGCCCCCCCCCCCCCCCCCCCGCAAACGCCGTTGGGGAAACAGACCCAACGGGTCTGCACTTGGTCTAGTTATAGGTAAAAATGTTGATATTTTAATTTGATAATTTTGCTTAGGTGTTTTTTTTTAATTGTTTGAGCTTTCTGCCTTCCCTTGTAAATTGTACATTTGTTTAAAAATCTAATAAAAAAACATTTAGGGGAAAAAAAAGAAAAAAAAGAGCGGGGCCAAGAAAATTGAAGATGGACACAAAATGCAGGAGTAACTTAGCGGGACTGGCAGCATCTCTGGAGAGAAGGAATGGATGGCATTTCGGGTCAAAACCCTTCTTTCAGACTGAAAAAGGGTCTTGACCCGAAACATCACCCATTGCTTCTCTCTAGAGATGCTGCCGGTCCCGCTGAGTTACTCCAGCATTTTGTGTCCATCTTCAAATGACGTCATGCGCTCCAGACGGATGTGCGGGTGCATGAAATCGCGCGTGACCTTCGCAGGACCGTCGCGCCTCAACGCAACCACGAGGTCGCATAATTAGCGTGCCAAGGACACGTAAGTGGGACAGGGGCTGTACTGAAGGAACATTTCACAGCATTGTACGAGAGAATGCAAATGCCCTATTACCAATGCAGAAATATACAGGATGAACAGCCCTCTGAAGAAATGACCAAATGTAAGGGTATCGCAGCGGTAGAGTTGCTGCCTGACAGTGCCAGAGTTCAATCCTGACAATGGGTGCTGTCTGTACAGAGATTGTACGTTCTCCTCGAGACCTGTGTGGGTTTTCTCCGGGTGCTCTGGTTTCCTCCCACATCCCAAAGACTTTCACATTTGTAAGTTAATTGACTGCAGTAAATTGTAAATTGTCCCAAGTGTGTAGGATAGTGCTAGTGTACGGGGAGTCCGCTGGTCAGCAGGGACTCAGTGGGCCGAAGGGTCTTTTTCCATGCGCTCTAAAGTCTAAAGTAAATAGTGCTCTATAATATTAGCAAGGCAAAAATACAAATAATGAGGCTTAAATTTGGTACAATGTCTTAGGGTTTAAATTTGGTACAATGTGACTATGGATTATTCACTCTAATGGTGATCTAAATTGACTTGGATTTTTGAACATGATTCAGTAAACCTCAGCAAAGTATGCAACCAAGAATCTGTCTTTTACCAGTCATGACCAATTAAGATTAGTGTTAACGAATGAAGTGCCTCGACCCAAAACGTCATCCATTCCTTTTCTCCAGAGATGCTGCCTGACCCACAGAGTTACACCAGCTTTTTGTGTCTATCTTTGGTGTAAACCAGCATCTGCAGTTCCTTCCAACACATGGATAGGAAAGTAACTGGATGGGAAAGGGAACTGAATAGAAAAGAGAATTGAATAGGAAAGGGAACTGGATTGGAAAGGGTGCAGGAAGGAACTGCAGATGCCGGTTAACACCGAAGATAAGACACAAAATGCTGGAGTAACTCAGCGGGTCAGATAGCATCACTGGAGAAAAGGAATAGGTGACTTTTTGGGTCGAGTCCCTTCTTCGGACTGGGATTCAGAGGAGAGGGTAACTGGAGGAATGAACCTTTACACACAAGGTATGTACACAGTAGAGGCATTTTGGAGAGGCCAATTAACCTACAACCTGAAGACGGGTCTCGACCAAAATGTCACCTATTCCTTTTCTCCAGAGATGCTGCCTGACCCGCTGATTTACTCCAGCATTTTATGTCTATCTAACCTACAAATCCAATGGGATGTGGGAGGAAACCGGGGCGCCTGGAAGAAACCCACGCAATTACAGGGAGAATGTGCAAACTCCACACAGGTCAGGATCAAACCTGGGTCTCAGTGACCAGCAGCTCTACCAACTGACCCACTGTGTTCTTTTGGATTGTCTCTAAAAATGCCGCTGATGTTACCAAGTGCTCAAAAACATTTTGCTGATCTATTGATGTGCTGCTGTGGGAGGCACAGTACTTATTCAGATGCTGAACTCATCCAATCCATGAAGGCCATCTGTTGACAACATTTACAAGCATCTTTCAATGTGGTCCATCTGCCGTGACAGATTCCAGTGTAAGCATGCTTTAAAACAAAACAACTTTTATCAAACCAGAAGCTCAGACCATCTCATTATCTCAGAATGTGAAGTGTGGTCACAATCATAATGTAAGACATCATGCTCAGCAATTAATTTCAGATAAAGAAAAATCGCCTGAGTTTTGGACTCAAGTTTAGTTTCTATTTAGTTCAGAGATACAGCGTGGAAACAGGCCTTTTCGCCTACTGACTCCGCGCCGACATTATGATCACCCGCACACCAGTTCTTTCCTACACACCAGGCACAATTTACAGAAGCCAATTAACCTACAAACCTGTACGTCTTTGTAATGTGGGAGAAAATCGGAGCACCCGGAGAACACCCACGATCACAGGAAGAATGTACAAACTCCATACAGACAGCAACCATAGTCAGGATCAAACCCGGGTCTCTGGCACTGTGAGGCAGTAACTCTACCACTGCACCATCATGCCACCCTTTTGAGGACAGTGTCTGATTCTCCTCAAAATATTACACTGGAACATCCAGGTGGGACATAACTGCAGATGCTGATTGAGACCGAAGATGGACACAAAATGCTGGAGTAACTCAGCAGGTCAGGCTGCTGGTGAAAAGGAATAGGTGATGTTTTAGGTCTGAAGCCTTCTTCAGACCCTTCTTCAGTGGAATGTCCCATGTCCACCTGTCGTGTTATAAAATGCCATAGGATCTCTTGTCCCCATCCGTGTGGATTGAAAAGATATTGTAGGAAGGAACTGCAGATGCTAGTTTAAACCGACAATGTTGGAGTAACTCGGCGGAACAGGCAGCATCTCTGGAGAAAAGGATTGGCTGACGTTTCGGGCCCAGACCCTTCTTCCTTTTACTGAAACACCTCATCTTTGGCTTAGGGGATAAAGCAGGGTAGGATGAAGTGTAGTCTAGATAGCTGTGGGAGTCAGTGGTTTTATAACAGATGACAGTCTATAGTCTGTCTCCTGTGATGGAGATTGTGAGATCAAGAAACAGTTAGGATATGTCAGAAATGGTTCAAGTTAATTTGAGTGTAGGATGGAAATTAGTAGTGAAGTTAATGAAGTCAGTGAGTTCTGCATGGGTGCAAGAGGTTGCACCAATGCAGTCGTCAATGTCAGGATTGAAAACATCTTGGTTTAACATCACAGTTTGGGAGCTGGGCCATCTGACAGTGTGGAGTCATCTCATGACTGATTGATAAAATACATCTATTGATGCTCCTGAACATATCATCAATGAAGTAACCTGGGGTCCTTGGGTGTTTCGGGTCTTTCAACATCAGACACTCTCACCCAGGCGACCCAACCGTGGTTGATCAGACCACGAATTGTGTTCAGGTGGCATTCGCTCCTCCCCATGGACCTCCTCTCCTGATGCAGTCATCTCAAGGCTTTCTCCGTTGCCTCTGTGGTCTTCTTGATGGCTTTTTGTAGAGCGATTGCCCTGCAAAACCTCTGAAGTCAGCCTCGATGGACATACACCTTGCCTTCCGGCAGTCTATGACCAGCTCTTCGTACTTGGTCTTCTTCCTCTCGTGGCCCTCCTCCAGACGGTCCTCCCACGGCACTTGCCAGTTCCAACAAGACGATGTTTTTGGTCGCCTCTGAGACCAGGAGGATGTCTGGCCTCAGGGTAGTTGTGGCAATGTGCTGTGGGAACTTCAGCTGTTTCACCAGGTCTACGGAAAGCTGCCAGTCCTGCGCAGTCGCCAGGATTCCTGACTGATTCCCGGCTGCTGTGGTTCCTGGCAGCTGCACTCCGGCCTTCACGAAGGTGATCATCTGGGTGGTGGGCCGAGCTCGTCTGCAGTTGCTGATCCCCATGCTGATGGCTTCTGCAATGGGTTTAAGAACCTGGTCGTGAAGCCAGATGTACCGGCACTGCCCAAGAGCCTTTGGGCAGCAGCTCAGGGTGTGTTCCAATGTCCCCTTGCCTGAGCATTGCGGGCAATCGGGAGATTCCGCTTTGCCCCAGATGAAGAGGTTCGATAGGCTGGGCAGAACACCGTACACTGCCTGGACCAGGAACTTGATGCGCTGTGGTTCAGCCTGCCAGAGCTCAGTCCATACGACTTTTCGGTCCCTGACCTTGTCCAGGCTCCCTGCTGCCTCAAGCCAACCGCTCTGGTAGACCTCTCCTCCTCTACTACTGTCCTACCTTCCTCCTGGACCAGCCTGCGCCTCTCCTTCCTCTTGGCCTTGTCAAACTGGGGAGTTGGGTAGATTCCCAGACCAGCTCTTCCCCGAGTCACTGCTCCCACCAGGACTCTGTGGCGTATCCGAGACTCCACCCCTGCCTGAGCCACCTCGGGATCGCTGGATTCCCTGTACAGCATCACCTCTCTGGCCCGAGTCTCCTTAAACTCCTCCTCCAGGGACTTCAGGGGCAGCTGGAGCTTGGTGTTATTTCCGTAAAGGGCGATGCTGCTAAGGCTCCTGGGCAGTCCCAGCCACCTTCTGAGAAAGCTGCTGACCTTCCTCTCCAATCTCTCTACGATGGATATTGGGACTTTGTAGACAAGCAGTGGCCAGAGTATCCTTAGCAGGATACCATGCTAGTAAATCCATGCCTTGAACTTGCTGGGAAGTCCCGACCGGTCCACCGCTGTCATCCAGCTCTCCAGCTCCTGACAGGTTGCCTGGACTGATGCTGTATCCTACAGGCTGCTGTTAAACACCTTGCCAAGACTCTTCACTGGCCTTTCGGAGACAGTTGGGATTGGTGTCTCTTCGATGCTGAAGTGGAACCTGTCCATGACTTTGCCCTTCTTCAGCACCAGTGACCTTGATTTTCCTGGATTAAACCTCATCCTTGCCCATCCAATCAGTTTCTCATTAGATTTGATGATCATGTTCATCGCCAAGGCAAAAAGGATCACAGAGATGGTACAGCCTGTGATGATCCCAACCTCCAGTCTGTGCCACTCTGATGTTACTGACCTTGATGAGATTCTCATGCTGAACTGGTTGCAATAGTCCAGGATGAGATCTGCCACTTGGCCCGGCACATGATGCTTGGCCATGACTGTCTGGATCAGCTTGTGCGGGATGGAGCCGTAGGCGTTGGCCAGGTCAAGCCAGAGCACTGTCAGGTCACCCTTGTTCTCCCTGGCTTCTCTGATGAGCTGGGTCACCACTCCCGTGTGCTCTGGACACCCCGGCACTCCAGATAAGCCTCCCTTTTGCACTGAGCTGTCGATGTAGCCATTGCTGGGGAGGAAGTTGGTTAGTCGCCATGCTTCTAGGCTGACAAAGTTCTTGCCTTCAACGCTTAGCAAGGAGATGATCCTGAACTGATCGATTTTCTTGGAATCTTCTTCCTTTGGGATCCAACTCCTTCAGCGAATCGCCACTGCTGCTCCACTGGCCCAGCTCCTGCTGCCTGATGGGGTTCACTGTAAGTCGTCTGGATGTGCTGCTCGATCTCCTCCTTAGAGCAAACAAAACACCCACTGCGCTTCTGCCCTAACAGTTGTTTGGAGAAGCTGAATCAAACGGGGTGCAACCAGGGGGATGGAGGAGATGATACCGGTGGTGTACGCTGGGCAAAGAGAGGAACCGAGGGTATCTTACCTTCTGATTTTCTCGAGATCGGCTGCAGGAGGAACCTCCCCCCCCCCCCCGGGGTCAGGCATGGAGAGGGATGACGGTTCCTCTTACGCACACACGCATGCACACATGACCAGAATGGAGGCAATGGCTGCAACGGGCCTTTGTGGCCAACTGCAGCTCGCACTGTAAAATGGTGCCAAAATGGCGACACTTGCATATGGACTCAGTGGGTTGTTCTGCAATACTGACTGGGGGGATTGTACTTATGTATGGGGATAGCTTTGCTGAGCTGAATGCAGGAAAGGTATTTCACTGTACCTTGGCACACACATGTGACAATAAAGAAACCATTGAAGACGGCAGTCCAGATTGTGTCCTCATGTCTGCAGATCTCTGTGTAAACTGCTCTTTAGACACCACAACATGACTGATGTGGGTTGTCAGCAGCAGTGCAAGACCATTACA
The DNA here is from genome assembly GCF_010909765.2 of Amblyraja radiata. Lineage (NCBI taxonomy): Eukaryota > Metazoa > Chordata > Chondrichthyes > Rajiformes > Rajidae > Amblyraja > Amblyraja radiata. The sequence goes on along the minus strand of NC_045960.1, from coordinate 19,009,459 downwards.
ACATAAATGCAGAAACCCAGCGTGCTAACCAGCCTTGAAATTTATCAGACTACAAAAGGTATATATTCTCTAAAAGCTCAAGTAGACATGATACTAAAATGCTGTCAGCGGGAAGCAAACTGGCATTTGGCACTTTCTGTGAAGAAAGCAGAGGCAGAAAGAGTGTGTATTCTGTGATTTTACTTCGGAGTCACGTGAGTGACTACGTGAAGAACCCCGCCAGGACACATGCATGTCATATCGCTACACGCATTGCAACGAGTCACAGCAGGGGGAACGACGTTCCCCTTAGCGGCAGAATTTGAAAGCCGGGAACAGCAGGTAAGGAGACTCTGCGTTCCTTCCACTTACCTTACAGGTGGAGACATGGACCAGATCCACGAAGGCTGTGAAAAAGCTGGCGGGGGAGAACCGCGGAGTTGCGGGCAGCCAGCAGCAGCAGCAGCACGCCAATCTCCCGTAATGGGAACAGCTGTGCCCGACTTCGCTCCCGCACCGGCCAAGCAAAAAAACTAACAGAGTCGTTGACTCCGATGAGTCCGACTCTGAATAGCCACGAGCATTGGGGCCGGTTGGAGCGGCTTCAGGGGCAGCCGGGAGCGGCCAGTGCCCGAGAGCATTGGAGCCGGTTGGAGCGGCTGCAGGAACTGGAGCAGCCGCGAGCAGCCAGTGCCCGTGAGCATTGGGGCCGGTTGGAGCGGCTTCAGGAGCAGCCGCGAGCGGCCAGTGCCCGAGAGCATTGGAGCCGGTTGGAGCAGCTTGAGGACAGGAGCAGCCGCGAGTGGCCAGTGCCCGAGAGCATTGGAGCCATTTGGAGCGGCTGTTGGAGCAAATACTCCAAAGCGACAGGCTCCGGGAGATGGAGACTAGTCACAGTGGGCAGCTAGTAAGTCCTACAGCAGTACCTCTTGTAGGGCTGCACAGTCTTTCTCCCTCATCAGAGGGGAGTACAGGGGGTCAATTCTGGGCTGACCCTGAAGAGGGGTGTGCAGAACATACCCTAGTGCACATGGGGTGCAAGAAAACCTATTGGATATGGTGTCCCAGTTTATTCAACCCGACCAAACTGGCCAAAACCTGGAACCTAAGAAAAGTATCGACTACTTGTCATTCAACTAGCTATAAGGACAGGCATTATTGGACACCACAGCAAGACACTTACCACCAGGGAACTGCAAAACACTGAATGTTCCCAGTGTCAACCAGTGTATTTGAAAACATGTCGGAGCCTCAATCAGAGCCAGGGACTTGAAACTACAGAAAGTTCTGAAAGTCCTAACAGCTGGAATTACGGTTTTCGCCCGCACAATAAACGAAATAGGCATGACACAAGATCACCAGGATGCACTGGCTTTATTTTGCAACTACCAATACGAGTAAACAGCATTAGGAAGTGCCATCCAACCGGCTTTAGACCCTAATTTTCAGGCCTATGCAAACCTGGAACCTCCAAACCACCAATATTACTATTTGGAGGCAAATTATCAAAACAGGTAAAAGAACTTGACGAAGAGGGTAAAACCCTGGGGCTCATTAAAGCAACGTCTAAAAACTACTTCGGCCAGAAACAGCACCCCTACGCACCACCAGTCGGCCAAGACAAACTGGTGAAAGCTCAAAGGCCAGGAACACTCAACATCGGTCTTTTTTAGGCCATGATCCAGACCGGCCTTCCTGGGGAATGCGCTAACCCTCAACACCGACCCAACTACAGATCCAGACACCGACACCTCAACGTCCACGGAGGATGCCGAAAAAGTAACAAACCTACCAATAGTAACCATGGAGGTAGGTGGGTCTGGTTCCTTATGAGGTTGGTGGGAGATTACAATTCTATCTGGATGCATGGAATAAATTAACTACCGACACTTATATTTTCAGAAGTATAGGGTTATACCATAGAATTTATACAAAAACATAATCCTCCAGTTCAGCATGTACCGAACCGAATGTTCGTGCTTACAGGCAAAGAAAAATCAAAAGCGCATGCTGAACTACAGTGGCCATATAAAAAAGGAGTAATGGAGGAACCCAACACGAATCACAGGAATTCGTGTCCAAAATCATAAACAAGATGGTGGTTGCCGCATCATCATAGATTTGACTAATTTGAATACTTTCGTACTATATATTCATTACTAGATGGAAACCTTTGTTACTGCTAAGCAATTGATTTCCTAAGGTTACTACATGGCAAGCATCGATTTAAAAGATGCTTACTATACAGTACCCATTAGAGGTGACCACAGATGTTATTTAACATAATGGATCATCTGGGGTTCACCCTTAACTCAGTTCACATGTCAGTGACTTTGCCGAAAGAAAAGGTTACAGCCTTAATGGAGGCTTGCAGCAAAATCATTGACATCACAAAACCATCCATCAGACTGGTAGCAAGAATAATTGGCATAATAGTGGCTGCGTTTCCAGCCACACAAATCGGACCTTTACATTATCAAAAATTACAGAGGGCTAAAATACGAGCACTCAAAAATTATGGTGGTCATTTTGACAGTCCAATGAAGCTACCAACAGAGGCCATAATGGAACTAAAATGGTGGAAAGATAACATTAGGCATTGTTCCAATCCAAACATTATCAGCTACCCGTCTATGGTACTACAAACTGATGCCAGTGCACTTGAATGGGGTGCTACCAATTCCATCTCCAGCTGTGGGGGAGATGGAATGCACAGGAGGCATCATTATTACAAACACTGGGCATAAACTACCTGGGAATGTTGAGTGCATTCCATGGCCTTAAGTCATATTGTTCTGGGTTATATCACCAGCATGTTAGACTACAAATTGACAACACCACCGTGGTAGCATATATCAACCATATGGGTGGAAACAAATCGACATCATGTGACAATCTGGCCAACACAATTTGGCAATAGTGTATCCAGAGAGATATTTGGATATCAGCTACCTACTTACCAGGTAAACTAAATTTAGTGGCAGACACCAGGTCACGCAAATTCAATGAAAACACTGAATGGATGTTGGATAAAAATGTATTTGCTGAAATTACAGCACGGTATGGAACACCAGATATCGACCTATTCGCATCCATGCTCACACCAGTTATCGAATTATGTTCATGGGAACCAGAACCTGGGGCAGCGGCAACAGATGCATTTTCGCTGCATTGGGGGATATTGTTTATTTATGCATTCCCTCCTTTCTGCCTCATCAGTCGGGTATTAAGGAATATACAGCAAGACTCCGCGTCTGGTATTTTGATAGTACCCGATTGGCCTACTCAACCATGGGTCCCGGTGATACTCGACATGGTATTAGAACCATGCATCACCATCCATCATAGACCTAATTTACTGGTTCATCCCGCAACAAGGGGAAGTTACCCATGTCATAATTATATAAACCTATTAATTTGTAGAGTTTGAAAGCACCTCTACTACACCTGGGACTGACGGACCGAACAGTGGATATTATTTCAGCGGCTCACAGACAGTCCACCAAAAAACAGTACTTGGTGTCATCAAGAAATGGGAAGTACTGTCACACCAATAACATCACCCACAGATCTATGAACATCCCGTCTGTTCTGGAATTCCTGGCAAGCCTCTATTACGATGAGAGGCTCAGTCATAGTGCCATCAACTGCGCCAGAAGTGCTCTGTCAACATACCTGTGGCAAGGAACAAAGCGGCATTCTGTTGGGACACACCCTGATAACCAAACTCATGAGGGGCATTTTTAATGTTAATCCCCCAAGAACCAGATACTCCCAAATATGGGATGTGAGCATTGTACTGACCATGTTAAGAAACTGGTCTCCAGCTACAGCTCTGTCCCTACAGAAACTGACTATGAAAACAGTCATGCTGATGGCCTTGGTCACGGCACAAAGGGTCCAGTCGCTACAGAAACTAAGGCTGGACAACATGACTATTTCATCTGGAAATTTAACTTTTCACATCAATGAAATAGTCAAACAGAACAGACAGGGGTCAGCAGGCCTAAAAACAGAATTCAGGGCCTACCCGACAGATGATCGTCTCTGTATTGTAACACACTTACTATTATATATGGAGTATACTAAGATCATCAGAGGGAAAGAAATGTCACTTTTAATTAGCTACAAACAGCCACTCAAAAAAGTGACAGTCCAGACCATCTCTAGATGGCTAAAACAGGTCCTAATAAAGGCTGGAGTAGACACTAGCATTTTAAAATCTCACTCCACTAGGGCTGCAGCTACATCGGCAGCTATGAAGTTGGATGTTCCTATGGACCAAATCCTCAAGACAGCAGGATGGTCAACGGAGAAAACTTTCCAACGATTTTAGAACAAACCAGTCATTGAACCTGGAACATTTGCAGAAACAATTTTAAGTTCTGTAATATAATTTTACCCCATAAATAGGGGCTATAATTTGCTGTTAATATATTTATCGTTGGGTTTTCAATATCGTATTGATGTCTAATGATGTTAACACTATTCTCCCCATAATCAAGGCAGATGTGATGCATGGACTCGTTTCCACGGCATGAAATCACAGAGCTTTAAAATCTTCACGTAGTCACTCACGTGACTCCGAAGTAAAATAGTAAGATTAAACGAGAATTTACCAGATTGAAGTTTGATCGTTATTTTATGAGGAGTAACGTTGAGGGATTACGTGCCCTCCGCTCCCACCCTTGATCATATACTCAACTGGTATCTCTTCTCTATTTAGTCATTACAGTTATCTGTGATTTCACACCGCTGCTTTGAAGAATGACACGCATGCGTCCTGGCGGGGTTCTTCACGTAATCCCTCAACGTTACTCCTCATAAAATAACGATCAAACTTCAAACTGGTAAGTTCTCGTTTAATCTTACTATCATACATGAACAAATACGGACTGTACTCATTGAGAATACCACCACGGGATAAATACAGATCCTTTCTCAACTATGTAGCAATGGCCGTCCTTTCTGCTCATTTTATCGATGTAACAACAATACCAAATGGCTAAACAAATGTTGCTGAAACATTAAACATAATTACTGAAAAAAAACTTTAAATTGTCCCCCAGCCTCCTTACTTGAAAGAACTTAAATCTTGAAAAACCATTAATCCCAAAGATGGCGACTCAAGCAAGAGAGTTAGTTTAGTTTAGAGATACAGCATGGAAGCCGGCCCGATGGCCCACCGAGACCACACTGACCAGTGATCCCAGCACACTAACACACACTAGGGTTAATTTTACATTTTATACCAAGCCAAATAACCTACAGATCTGTGCGTCTTTGGAGTGGGGGAGTAAACCGAAGATCTCGGAGAAAAACCCATGCAGGTCACGGGGAGAATGTACAAACTCTGTACAGACAGCACCCGATGTCAGGATCGAACCCGTGTCTCTGGCGCTGTAAGGCAGCAACTCTACCGCTGCGTCACTGTGCCACCTGTGATCGATTCTGAATGTCTTCTTTTAACCGAGTACGATTTTTGCAAATGTTTAGAAATGTATCTCATTTTGTTTGGCGAGTCATTTTATTTTTTTCAAAAATAATCCATTCCTTCCACTTTCTAAATGAAGATGAGAGAGAAAAACAACTTATAGAAACATAGAAATTAGGTGCAGGAGTAGGCAATTCGGCCCTTCGAGCCTGCACCGCCATTCAATATGATCATGGCTGATCATCCAACTCAGTATCCCGTACCTGCCTTCTCTCCATACCCTCTGATCCCCTTAGCCACAAGGGCCACATCTAACTCCCTCTTAAATATAGCCAATGAACTGGCCTCGACTACCCTCTGTGGCAGAGCATTCCAGAGATTCACCACTCTCTGTGTGAAAAAAGTTCTTCTCATCTCGGTTTTAAAGGATTTCCCCCTTAAGCTGTGACCCCTTGTCCTGGACTCCCCCAACATCGGGAGCAATCTTCCTGCATCTAGCCTGTCCAACCCCTTAAGAATTTTGTAAGTTTCTATAAGATCCCCTCTCAATCTCCTAAATTCTAGAGAGTATAAACCAAGTCTATCCAGTCTTTCTTCATAAGACAGTCCTGACATCCCAGGAATCAGTCTGATGAACCTTCTCTGCACTCCCTCTATGGCAATAATGTCCTGTGAACAATGGGCTGTGGAAGTTTTCGGACTTTAGCGTTACAAAATTAAGAGGGTTAGGCGGCCCAGTGGCGCAGCGGTGGAGTTTCTGCCTTACAGCGCCAGAGACCCGGGTACGATCATGACTACGGGTGCTGTCTGTATGGAGTTTGTACGTTCTCCCTGTGACCATGTGGGTTTTCCCCGCGTGCTCCGGCTTCCTCCCACATTCCAAAGACGTGCAGGTTTGTAGATTAATTGGCTTCGATAAGTTGTCAAAAAATAAATTGCCCCTAGTGTGTAGGTTGGTGTTAGTGTATGGGGTGATCGCTGGTCAGCATGGACTCAGTGGGCTCGTTTACATACTGTATCACTAATGTAAAATTAAATAATTTCCTCTGCGTGCATGTGATACATTTGCCTCAATTCCCTGCATGTTTACTTTACTTTGGAGATACAGTGCCGAAACAGACCCTTCGGCCCACCAAGTCTGTGCCGACCAGCTAACACCCAGTACACAAACACTATCCTACACACCAGGGACAATTTTACTGAAACATATTAACCTACAAACCTGCACATCTTTGCAGTGGGTGAGGAAACCGGAGCAACCAGAGAAAACCCACATGGTCACAGGGAGAATGGACAGACTCTGTACAGACAGCACCCATAGTCAGTATCAAACTGGGGTCTCTGGTACAGTAAGGCAGCAACTCTACCACTGCTCCAACATGCCACCCTCAGCCGATTAACGTACGCGAGTTAAGATAGATCATCACAGAGCTAGTGGTCTTATCACTATTTACTTAATTTAGTTTAGAGACACAGCAAGGAAATAGGCCCTTCGGCCCACCAAGTCCATGCCAACCAGCGATCACCCATCCACTAGCTCTGTCCTACACACTAGGGACAGTTTACTGAAACCAATTAACCTACAAACCAGCACGTCTTTGGATTGTGGAAGGAAACCGGAGTACCCGGAGAAAACCCAGGGGGAACATACAAACTCAGTACAGACAGCACCCGTAGTCAGGATCGAACCTGGGTTCCTGGCGCTGTGATGTGTCAAATCTGCCGCTGCGCCCCCGTGCCGCCCTAATGGTTAGATAAGAGTAACTACACTCTGTAGGTTTTCCTTTGCTTGAACCTATGTGTATTTGGTTTGGCTTGATTGCATCAATGCATGTATCGCATAATCTCATTTGGTTGGATTGTATACAAAACTAAGTTTCTCACTACACCTCTGTCGTGGTGTAGTGAGAAGTGGGACAATAATAAACCTAAATCACACGTATGCACATGCACACACATGTATGCACGCACGCAACACACAAACACACATACACACACACAGACATAGACACTCTCTCTCTCTCTCGCCTTGTATCAAATTCTCTGTAAATAGCTGACAGATGGCAGCTTTGAATTCTAGATCCCGTAGTTGATTTAACATGCTAATCAAACCAGGAAGACTACGTTTATAAATGTTTAAATGTGGCCTCGTCTGCACTAAATTCACTTTAATGGGGCAAACACTGCCATGGAAACAAATTTGTAATCGAGATGTTGTAAAGGCAGATTAGATTTGTATTTATACCTCCGTGTGGATTTACTGCGTTTCCTGAGCAAATCAAAGAGTAATAGGATAGATATTGAGCAGGCTTTGAGACAGTGCCATTTGAGGCAACGTGGTACAACATGAACAGGTCCTGATAGCGCGCAGAGCTTATCCTAATCGCGTGCTTCAACTTCAAGGAGAGCTGGGCGGGAGGCCAGGAGAACGGCAAAGTAATGATGCTACGAGCATCCAAATTTAATATTTCGCCAATGTTCTCTCAATCTGTCATGAACGGCGGGATAATGGATGGAACTAACCACATAATTCAGTCAGTCAAAAGTAAATCTGCGGCTTGTGTAAGGCATTGTTCTACCAAGGCAGATACGAGAAAACCTCAATTATATGGATCTATATCTATCTGTCTACCTAACTATTTATGTCTATTTGTCTCTCAGTATCTATCTGTCTGACTATCTATCAAACTATCTAAATCTATCTAACTCCATCTAACTAACAATATCATTTCATCTATTAATCCACACTACCTACCTACAGTATCTATCCAACTCTATCTGTCTAAAGCCCCTGTCCCACTTAGGAAACCTGAACGGAAACTTCTGGTGACCTTGTGCCCCACCCAAGGTTTCCATCGAGTCGCCAGAGGTTTTGGTCACTCGCCTGGAAAGCCTCGACCGAAGCACGAGCTGCATCTACTGACCAAAGATCCTACAGGATACATACAAGAACGAACACACACACATCGTGAAGGTGGGGGCCAGGGACAGCAGAGGAACACTGTCTGCGCGATGATGAGGAAGGGTGCCACAGAGCATGGTAAGTCCTTTAGAGAGCGCAGGAGGGAGGGAGAGAAGGACAGAGAGAAGGACAGAGAGAAGGACAGAGAGAAGGACAGAGAGAAGGGGAGAGAGAAGGACGGAGAGAAGGGGGGAGAGAAGGGGAGAGAGAAGGGGAGAGAGAAGGGGAGAGAGAAGGAGGGGGGGGGGTGGGGGAGAAGGACTGAAGACAGTTTTAAGAAGTTTAATAAAGTTATCGGGCATTTTACCTTCCGGCGGATCTTCTAGGTCCTGAAACCAAAGATCTTTGCTGAAAACTCCAATGAGCCAATCAAAATGGGCGGTCAGTGAGGGAGATTGCCTTGGACTGCCTGTACGTAAATAGCAACCCCACTCCACTGGCTTCAACCAAACGGCAACCTATTTTTAGTCGAGGCCGGTTTTGATTTTGTTGAAATAGTCGCAGGAACATGGAAGAAGCCTCGACTATGTGAAAACCATCCATTAGGGAGAGTGACCAACACCTCTGGGAACCTCACGGAAACCTTGGGTGGGGAGCAAGATCACTAGAGGTTTCCGTTCAGGTCACCTCATGAGTCGTGTTATGCGATTTCACTTACTTAGTTACCTTCAGCCCACTATATCTGTGCTGAACAATATTTGATGCCAATTTGAACCAAACTCCTCTGCCTGCACATGATCCACTTCCATCCTCTTAAATGAGATTATCGTATCTTCCTCCACCATCACCAATATTCAGCTCCAGCCTTTGTCATTTACTTTACTCATCTGCCAATGAAACCTCCTCCCTCCCCGCCCTCACCTGTAACCGTATTATAGGATCACCTGTATCCCTCACCTTGCAACCCAGCGTGATGAATATTGATTTCTCTCACGTCAATTAGCAACCCTTGCATCCTCTCTCTCTCTCTCTCTCTCTCTCTCTCTCCCCATCTCTCCCCCACCCAAATTGCTGGACTCATTTGCTCCGCCTATCACTTTTCAGATTTTATCCTGCCTCTGAAGGGTCCCGTCCTAAAATGTTGCTTGCCTGTTCTCTCCCAACTGAATTACTCCAGCGCTTTGTCTTCTACTCTTGGGGATGGGCTTGGAACTGTCGGTCAGGCAAATACACAAAGGTATGGCAACGCTTATTCACACCAGGAATCATCTAGTGTTTTATGATGCTTTGAAACTGTCTTGCACACAAGCAACAAACTTCAATTTCACAATTTGTGGAGGAAGGGTTTTGAATTATGGGACTTCAATATTATCAGACTAATATCAGGCATGTCCCCAACACCTTTCTCCACCTTTTATGGATGTGCCATACAAAGCATTTTATCGGGATGTAACACAGTTTGGGAACAGCTCCATCCAAGACCACAAGATATTGCGGAGAATTGTGGACGCATCCCAGACGATCACACAAACCAACCTCCCTTCCATTGACTTCATCTACACTTTCCCCTGCCTCGGCAAGGCCAGCAGCTTTATCAAGGTTGAGTGCCACCCCGGTCACTCCCTCTTCTCCCCTCTCCCATCAGGCAAGAGGTACAGAAGTGTGAAAACACACACCTCCAGATTCAGGGACAGTTTCTCCCCAGCTGTTATCTGGCAACTGAACCATCCTATCACCAACAAGAGAGCAGTCTGAAGCTACTACCTCCCTCATTGGAGACCCTTGGACTATCTTTGATTGGACTTTACTGGACTTTATCTTGCACCAAAACATTATTCATGTTATTTCCTTTGTCATGTATCTATGCACTGTGGATGGCTTGATTGTAATCATGTATTTATTGCCTTTCTGCCGACTAGTTAGCACGCAACAAAAGCTTTTCATTGTACCTCGGTAATGTGTGACAATAAACTAAACTAACCATCCTGAAAGGCGAATCCTGAAAGGATTGGAGTCATAATGGAAATGGGAATTGGAAACACAGAACATTGAGTTTCTCAAAGAGCTTGCAGTTTATGTAACATCAGAGGACTACTTTTTTTTTTTTTTTTTTTAAGATAGAAATAAAGGAAGTAAGGAAAGTGAGAAAGAGTCGTGCTAGTGCGAGAAAGTGTTGAAAAAAGAAGCTCATTAGAAAAAGAGTTAGAGAAGAAAGTTAAGAAACAGACCCTAGAAAAGAAAGAAAGAGAAACAATTGCTCAATTATAAAAAAAACGCAAAAAGGGATATACCAACTTCATTTTTTTTAATCCCCCGTTACCAGATCCTGGCACCATTTATTTTTTAAGTTACTGTTGCACCTTATACTTGTAGTAAGTCAATAAATGCAGACCACGTCTTTTGGAAGTGGTCTGCTTTGCCTGCTAGGAGGAGTCTCATCTCTTCCAGGTGTAATGTTTCGAACATATTTGAAATCCACATATTTATTGTTGGTGAAGGAGCGTTTTCCCAGAATTTGAGTATAAGCTAAGGACTAGATCAAGTTGGACTTATAACCATATAACAATTACAGCACGGAAACAGGCCATCTCGGCCCTACAAGTCTGTGCCGAACAACTTTTTTTCCCTTAGTCCCACCTGCCTGCACTCATACCATAACCCTCCATTCCCTTCTCATCCATATGCCTATCCAATTTATTTTTAAATGATACCAACGAACCTGCCGCCACCACTTCCAATGGAAGCTCATTCCACACCGCTACCACTCTCTGAGTAAAGAAGTTCCCCCTCATGTTACCCCTAAACTTCTGTCCCTTAATTCTGAAGTCATGTCCTCTTGTATGATATATGATAGGCTGAGAAGCATAGATAGGGTAGACAGTCGGATATTTCCTCAGGGTGGAAATATCCAACGCCAGAGGACATAGCTATAGGTGAGAGAGGGAGGCAAGTATTTTATTTTAACACAATGTGGTGGGGGCCTGGAATGTACTGTCATGGGTAGTGGTGGAGACAGTCAAAATAACGGTGATTAAAAGGCTTTTAGATAAGCACATGGAAGTACAAAGAATAGAGACATGGTTCATGTGCAGGCAAATTAGATCAGTTTAACTTGGCATCATGTTTGGCATAAAGTGCCCAAAGGGCCCGTTCCTGTGCTGTAGTTCGATGTTTTAAGGTCTTTTGAGGAGGGGGACTGCTTCACAAGAATGAAGCTTGGAAGAGCAGGAAGGAATATAGGGAGAATGAGTTAGGGAGACACAAAGTGCTGGAGGTCAGGTAGCATCAGGTAGGGAGACACCAACTCAGTAGGTCAGGTAGCATCTCTGGAGAAAAGGAATAGATGACGTTTTGGGTCTGAACCCTTCAGATTGAGGCTGCACACTCAGTCTGAAGAATGGGTTTCGACCCGAAACGTCTCCTGTCCGTGTTCTTCAGAGATGCTGCCTGACCCGCTGAGTTACTTCAGCATTTTGTCTCTTTAACCAGTGGGAAACGCAGCCTGGTGAAACTATAATTGAGGCTACACGGACATAGAGATGAACACTCATTGCCAGATGTCCTGAAACTGTGCACACATACAACCTGCAGAAAGATGGCTTAGTTGGGTTTAGTTAATTGTCACGTGCACTGCGGTCCAGGGAAAAGCTTTTTGTTGCGCGCTATCCAGGCAGTGAACAGACTAGACATGATTACAATGAAGCTGTCCACCGTGTTCAGATACAGGATAAAGGGTAGAACATTGTGGGTAGTCCAGCAAAGTCCAATTAAAGCATTTAATGGAAACTGGGCTTCTACTCACTGGAGTTTAGAGGGGGGGACCTCATTGAAACTTACTGAATAGTGAAAGGCCTGGATAAAGTGGATGTGGGGAGGATGTTTCCACTAGTGGGAGAGTCTAGAACCAGAGGGAACAGCCTCAGAATAAAAGGACAAACCTTCAGAAAGGTGAGGAGGAATTTGTTTAAGAAAGAACTGCAGATGCTGGAAAAATAGAAGGTAGACAAAAATGCTGGAGAAACTCAGCGGGTGAGGCAGCGTCTATGGAGCGAAGGAATAGACGGCGTTTCGGGTTGAGACCCTTTCTCAGACTGAGAATTTGTTCAGTCAGTGGTTGGTGAATCTGTGTGGTTCATTGTCACAGACGGCTGTGGAGAGCAAGTCAATGGGAAGACAATTTTTAAAATAGAGATTGACAAGTTCTTGGTTAGTACGGGTGTCAAAGGTTAGGGGTGAGGGTAGGGGAATGGGGTTGAGAGGGAAATATAGATCAGCCATGACATGATGGGCCAGAGGACATAATTCTGCTCCTATGACATGAACATAGATCGAGGGTCTCCAATGAGGTAGATGATTGATCAGGACTGCTCTCTCATTGGTGAAAGGATGGTACAGTTGCCTAATAACAGCTGGGTAAAAACTGTCCCTAAATCTGGAGGTGTGCGTTTTTACATTTTTGTACCTCTTGCCTGATGGGAGAGGGAAGAAGAGGTAGTGAAACTGGTCCCTGATTATGTTGCTGGTCATGAATATCAGAAGTGGGTTGCAGGAGTTGAGGCTGAAGAGTGTTAATGAGATCTGTGAACTCCTCAATTACCACCTCAATGTCAGTTCAATGGCCACATCCTGCAGTCTGTGGAAAGACAGCCAGAGCTACATAAGGGGACACTTGCTGAGTCTGTTTCGCAAGAAATTGACATAATTGGTAGCCCGGGTCATTAATCATTCAGCCATTCTCTTGTCTCTGCCTCAAGAGTACGACATTTGCTGGCAACACAATTTCTGCTGCTGGGCAAAAAGAAAAGCAATGTTTTCAACTGCTTAGAAATGCACAACACTTGAAAATGATCCCGAGGCGAAATTAATTGGAACCAGTGGCTATTATAGTCCAGAAGGCAACATCAATAAATTTACTTTCAGATATTTACTTAATAGATTTCTATTGAATAGTTCTGAATAATTCTGAAATACTTCTTACTTTGCACGACTCTTGCTGCAAGATTCTAGTTAGGCTTTTGGTACATTAACCTTCATCAGTCAGGGTATTCAGTATAAAAGATAGACACAAAATGCTGGAGTAACTCAGTGGGACAGGCAACATCTCTGGATAGAAGGAATGGGTGACGTTTGGGGTCGAGACCCTTCTTCAGACTGAGAGTCAGGGAGACACCGAGATATGAAAACCAGACATCAAAGGGGATAAAGTCAAAGAAAAAGGTTGAATAGATCATTGTTAGCTAGAGGAAGGTGACAACAAAGCATACAAAGTAAATTTAAATTAGGAAGACCAGCGTAAACCAGCATCTGCAGTTCCTTCCAACATATATTGAGTATCGAGTTGGAAGAATGATCCTGACCCAAAACGTCACCCATTCTTTTTCTCCAGAGATGCTGCCTGACTGGCTGAGTTACTCCAGCACTTTGTGTCTATCTATGGTATAAACCAGTATCTGTAATTTTTAGTTTCTACATAGAAGTTGGGACATTAGTTGCAGTTTTACAAAATATTAAAGAGGCCACATTTGGAATATTTTGTTCAGTTTTGGTCACCCTGCTGTAGAGAGGATGTTATTAAACTGGAAAGGGTGCAACGAAGATTCATGATGATGTTGCCAGGACTCGAGTGTCTGAACAATTGGGAGAGGGAGGGTTGACTAGGATTTTATTCCTTTGGAGCACAGAAGGTTAAGTTATGACCTTAAGAGGTGTATAAAAACCAGGAACGCAATAGATAGGATGAATGCACAGAGCCTTTTACCCCGGGCAGGGGAATCAAAAACCAGAGGACATTGGTGAAGGTAACATGGTCAAAATTTAATAGGAACCTGAGGAGCAACTTTTTCACTCAGAGGGTGGTGGGCGTATGGAATGAATCAAGTTGAGGCAGATATGATAACACAATTTCAAAGACACTTGGACAGGTACAATGATCAGAGAAGTTTAGAGATAAATGGGCCAAACATGGGCAGGTGGGACTAGCTTAGATGGGGAATCTTGATTGGCATGTACAAATGGGACAAATGACCATTTCTGTGCGACATGTCACACAGTTCCACTGTTCACATCCTTGTATCCCTCTTGTTATCACACCTACCCCAGCCAACAATGGGCCATTATGGACTTCACCCTTCCTGAGGTCATCTGTTGCCGGCCCCAATTTGTTCTGGCCTTTTCTCCCCTCCAGTTTCCCCCCTTGCCCACCTCTATCTTTCAATCTGAAGAAGGGTTCCGGTCCGAATCGTCACCTATTCCTTTTCTCCAGAGATGCTGCCTGACCCGCCGAGTTACTCCAGCATTTTGTGTCTATCCATAACAACAAGGGTAGATTGTACATTGAAATAGAACATGGAGACCAATCATAGAATCTGCTTCCTTTAGAAACTCTATGTAAACAACAATCCAACAATACAGATTGAAAATCGTCAGACCTCAACATGGAACCAGGGAAACTTTGACCCACTATTTTTGATTTTATCCTAATTCGGCCCTGGATGTTTGCCTCCTAGAGAATGTGTATCTTTTATCACATTCGGAGAAAAGAGTGCTCCAAAGAGTAGACAAACATCTCTGATCACACCCGTGGAAACAGAACCATTAATCCTCATCTGTCACATTGGATATTAATTCAATTATTTATCATCAATTATTTTCACTGATCCTCGATCCACTGTTCTGTGAAAAGGAGGTCCTCTTATGGGCCTGTCCCACTTGTAGGCGATTTTTCAGGCGATGGCCGACGACTGTCAAGTTGCCGGCAGTCGCCTGAAAAACCGGCAACTAGAACGGCGACTGTCAGAGTGGAACACACACACATCACTTCCTTCACCAGCCAGTTATGCAGGCGGGGGACAGGGCAAGCGGGGGGGAGGTTTGTCCGAGTGAAATTCACACGGTGCAAAACCAACGTGTTACTGCGATGAACAGGAAGGTTGGCAATGTAATTGAGACTAAACCACAGTGTACGCTAAGTCCTTTAAAAGGGGGGGTTGAGGGGGGGGGGGAGAAGGGGGGGGAGGAAGGAGTGGGGACAACTTTGAAGAAGCCAGAGATACACGGCTGTGAAGCTCGGCGGACATTAACATCACCAGTCAGTTATCCTTGTTTCTGAAAACTACTGCTTATATATTGTTTCCCCAATGAGCCAATGAAATTCACCAGTCAGCACCGGCTACAACCTATGGGAACCTTTGACCTCCTGGCAACCTACTAGGACCTCCTGGCGACCCACCTACGGCACGAGCATTCTCGCTACTCTCCATGGCGGCTTCATTATAGTCGCCGCTAATTTTTCAACATGTTGAAAAATATGCGGCGACCATAATGAGGCTGCGACTAGTCCCCAGAATGTGGGAACTCCTCACGACCATGAAGGCGACTCCCCGGCAACCACCCATGGACATGTGGCGACTGCCTAATCTCCTGCAGTCGCCTAAGTGGGACAGGCCCGTACGTTTTTTTTTGTAGCCCAGCATCTGCAGTTCCTTGTTTCTACAGCTTCTATCTTACAATTAATCATACCCGAGGACACCAAATTGTAATGCATTTTTCTCCAGCTCCATTGAAAGGTGCTTTTTATCTTCGCCGTGGACGGCAAATGAAACATATTGGAAGTGCAGGCAGTATCTTGCTGATGGAAATGTGGAGGGAAATTTATGTCCCGCCGACTCTGACACAAAATAAATTGATAATCTGTTTTAGTGATGTTGGTGGAGAGATAAATACTGGTTACGCCATTGGGATTGATAGCTCTGTTTCTTAAATGGGAGTTGATCACCTGATTCAAAGGTGAAAATGCAACACAGTGATTCACGGCTGACTTTCTGTTCATATTTCACACTCAGGAAGGTACTGTTAATTATTTATCTTCCAGGTCTTTTTTTTTCCCCCCCTTGAATTACTGCGAATAATTTTGGCTGCTTCACTTCCGAATCCCGCATGCATTTTTGTTGCCCGTCTCTTCACTTTCACCAATGCCTTCGGAATGAAAAAGCTTCAAGGCAACAGGGTAAATTACAACATGCTATCACCGACAATCTATCCAGGTTCTAATGGATTATATTGATACTTAATCAAATACTCTTGAGATGCATCATTGGATAAGTTGGTTTGTACAACAAACTTTCCACAAATGATTACTAATCACGGGCAAATATGTTTTTCCTTATGGCACTGATTTATCATTAAACATATCAAGATTTTTAAAAAGCATATTTATTAAAACAATCTCAGCCTCCAGTCTCATTAGTCACCTCCATGAGTATCAAACTACCAACAACTAGAGAGCAGTCCTCAGCTACGATCTACTTCATTAGAGACCCTCAGACTATCTATGATTAGACTTTACTGGCTTTATCTTGCACAAAATATTATTCATGTTATTCCCTTTGTCATGTATCTGCGCATTGTGGATGGGTCGATTGTAATCATGTATTGCATGTTCACTGTCTGGTTAGCATGCAACAAAAGCTTTTCACTGTACCTCAATTCATGTGACAATAAACTAAACTCAAACACTCTGGAGAACTAACTTGGAGTCTGCACGTTTAATTATCAATCAACTCATCCTGTTCTACATTTAAAACGAATCAAATCTCTCTCACAATGAGGAACAGCATCAAAGAAACTGGTTTATTTTACATAAAATACATGCATAACTAGAATAGAAATTCTATAGCCAATTATTTCTTACATTATCTGCTGGTATTACATTTTGAGGATGCCAGATTCTTTTTTTCCCCCCGGTGACCAAACCGTTCCAAGACATTAAAACATTGTCAGTCATTAGTGTTGGTCATCATTATAGACAATAGACAATAGGTTCAGGAGTAGGCCATTCGACCCTTCGAGCCAGCACCACCATTCAATGTGATCATGGCTCAGCATCCACGATCAATACCCCATTCCTGCCTTCTCTCCATATCTCTTGACTCCGCTATCTTTAAAAGCCCGATCTAGCTCTCTCTTGAAAGTATCCAGATAACCAATCTCCACCACCTTCTGAGGCAGACAATTCCACAGACTCACAACTCTCTGTGTGAAAAGGTTTTTCCTCATCTCCGTTCTAAATGGCTTACCCCGTATACTTAAACTGTGACCCCTGGTTCTGGACTCCCCCAGCACACACTGGCATTATCATATTTGTTTCCACCATCCCAGGCAATGACCAACCACTCTCAGTGTAAAAATCCTCTGCACATCGCCGTCACCCTCTGCCCTTAAAGCTATACCCGCTAGGTTTTGACGTTTCCCAATCAGGTTAAAAGTTTGACTGTCTCCTTTATCTATTTTATATACTTCTCCCAGATCTCCCCTCAATCTCTGGCATTCCAGAGAAAGCAATCTTGCCTGTATTGGGGTGAACAGTACTGCGTGTAATACTCCAAATGTGGCCTAACCAAAGTCTCATATTGCTGCATCATGACTTCCTGACTCATATCCAATTTTAGTTTAGTTTAGTTTAGAGATACAGCACTGAAATGGGCCCTTTGGCCCACCGAGTCCACATCAACCAGCAATCCCCATACACTGGCACCATCTGACACACATGGGACAATTTACAATTTTTACCAAAGCCAATTAACCTGCACGTCTTTGGAATGTGGGAAGAAACCGGAGCACCCAGAGAAAACCCATGCGGTCAGAGGAAGAAGGTGCAAACTCCGTACCGACAGCACCTGCAGTCAGGATTGAATCCAGGTCTCTGGCGCTGTAAGGCAGCAACTCTACAGCTGTGCCACCGTGCTGCCTTATGCCCACATCAACGAAGGCAAGCAACACATATGGCTTCTTCACCACTCCATCTACAGATGTTGCCTCTTTTAGCGAGCAATTGACCTGGACCCAAAGAATTCTCCGTACATCAATGTTGTTAAACATCCTGGCATCAACCATATTCCTTCCTCTGACATTTCACACTTGTCACACCTGGCTGTCTACCCAAGCTATGTCTCTCATAGTTTAATATACTTCTATCAAGTCTCCCGTCAACTGTAGTTGAGGGAGCTACTATCACACCATTTAAGACACATTTGGACAGTTACATGGGTAGGATAGGTTTAGAGGGGAGCACGATGTGCAGGGGTAGAGTTGTTGCGTCACAGCGCTTACAGAACCGGAGACCCGATCTCGACTAAGGGTGCTGTCTGTACAGAGTTTGCCCCTTCTCCCTGTGACAGCGTGGGTTTTCTCCGAGATCTTCAGTTTCTTCCCACACTCCAAAGACGTCCAGGTTTCTAGGTTAATTGGCTTGGCACATGTATAAATTTACCCGTGTGTGTCGGATAGTGCTAATGTGCAAGGATCGCCATCGGTGCGGACTCGGTGGGCCGAGGGGCCTGTTTCCGCGCTGTAACTTGAAACTAGAATAAACTAAAATGGGCCAAGTGCAGGACTAGTGTAGATGGGGCATATAGGTCAGTGTGGCAAGTTGGGCAGAAGCTCTTATTTCCTTGCTGTATGACTACATGACTCCATAAAATTACAGCAGCAAAAGTTAAATGGACAGGTACATGGATAGGATAGGTTTAGAGGCATATGGACCAAATGCAGGCAGGTGGGACTAGGGTAGATGGGGCATGTTGGACTGCGTGGGCAAGTTGCGTAGATGGGCCTGTTTCCACATTGTATGACTACAAGTTTTAATTTTTCCTTAAAAGCATAAATAAAATGACTATTCTGTGCTCTCTCGTGCTAAATTTCTGTGAAACTCCAGTAAGTTAATCCATCACACAGTTCATTTTTGGGTTTGGTGAACGCCACAGAGTTTGCAAATAGATGCAACAGTCCATAATAGAGAAGTACCTGGTTGATTTGTGACTTCCGTGTGCAAGGCCTCTGCCAGATGCTCCTCATTATGTGAGCAAGCTGAAAAATCACGACTTTACATTCGAGTGCAGGGAAAAAAACCACTGAACCCAATTTTGCATCTGATCTCCTGGTATCCAAAGAGAAATACAATTTACAGCTAAACCAATTAACTGACTGCCAACACGATGGCATGGTGGCGCAACAGTAGAGTTGTTGCCTTTCAGCGCCAGAGACCTGGGTTCGATGCTGACCACGGGTACTGTCTGTACGGAGTTTGTACGTTCTCCCTGCTGCTGCATGGATTTTCTCCGGACACTCCAGTTTCCTCCCACATTCCAAAGACATATTGGATTGTAGGTTAACTGGCCTCAAAATTGTCCCTCATGTGAGGGATAGAGCTAGTCTACAGGTGATCACTGGCACTCAGTGGGCTGAAGGGCCTGTTTCCACACTTTATCTCTAAAGTAATGTCCAAAGCTAAAAAAGGACAAACAAATGTCAATTCAGCTCAATTTATTTCATTACTTTCCTTTCAATAGATGGACTGAGCTTAGGGGGGGGGGGGGAGGGGGGAAGAAGGCACAGACAATTCAACCCTATTTCTCACTGGAACTTGTGCTTGACAATGCTAATTATACATTTATTTATTTACAGTGCAATATTTATTCAACTTGCAAAAGGGTTTAATCATTTTCTATTATTGACTTTATGAGTAAAACTGAATCAAACATCATTGAACATGCATCAATGTTAAGAGATCCCTGATTAATTCAATGACTATGCAATATGATTTCAGGGGACAAAGAGGAAAGGGAAATAGAATCTTGTTTTGGGCTTCAAAGGACAAGGACTAACAAACTCAAGAATAGCAAATGAGCTGCTATATGGAAAACAAAAGGAAACAAATTTGTTAAACTTACTGTTAATTTGTTAAACTTAAACTTGCCATAGAGCCTTACAGCGTGGAAACAGGCCCAACTAGCCCACATCAGCCAACATGTCCCTAGTCACTACACCACACTAGTCCCACCAGCCTGTGCTTGGTCCATATCCCTCTTAACCTGTCATTTCCATGTACCTGTCTAAATGTTTCTTAAACGTTGCGATAGTACCTGCCTCAATCATCTTCTCTGGCAGTTCGTTCCATACACCCACCACCCTATGTGTGAAAACGTTACCCCTCAGGTTCCTATTAAATCTTTCCCCTTCCCCCTTCAACTTTAACCATATCCTCTGGTTCTAGATTCTCTTGCTCTCGGCAAAAATACTCTGTGCATTTACCCGATCTCTTCCTCTCATGACTTTGTACACCTCCATAAGGTCACCCCTCATCCTCCTCTGCTCCAAGGAATAAAGCTCTAGCCTGCTCAAACTTGCAGTGACCATCTGAAGATTAAAGGAGAATAGTTTGTGATAATATATTGGCATTATATTCCCAAATTTATGACTTGAAGATGACTGCCAAGAAACTAATTTAAAACATTTGAGACAATATTCATTATGAATCAGCTGATCAGCCAATTATGGTGCATAAATTGTGGTACACAGGAGTGCAGATTTTAGCATCAGAATGCGTCTGTGTTCCCACATATAATTGACAATACTTTGTTAATTTAGTTTTGTGATACAGCATGGAAACAGGTCCAACTAGTCCACGCCAACCACCGATCAACCTGTACACGAGCCAATCAACCTACAAACCTGCACATCTTTGGAATGTGGGAGGAAAGCAGAGCACCAGGAGAAAACCCACGGTGTCACGAGGGGAACGTACAAACTCCGTACAGACAGCACCCGTCCATAGTCAGGATCGATCCCAGGTCTCTGGTGTTGTAAGGCAACAAATCTACCGCTGAGTCACTGCTACACATTTATACACTGACCAGGATTTCCCTAGGCTTTGCCAGTTGCTCTGCACCAATGTCCACATAATTGCTACATAAATGCCAAATACAACTGTACCACGGTACACGTGACAATAAACTAAACTAACTAACAAACATTCCTTACTCTAGACAAAACGTCACCTCTCCACATTCTCCAAAGAAACTGCCTGATCCACGGAGTTGCTCCAACACTTTGGGTAACCCAACACCTGCAGTTCTTTGTTTCTATGTTTTGACTTAATAGTATGCTCATCTTGGGATTCTGATGTTGTATGAGAACCTCTGTTACGTGGAATGCAGTACAATTCATACCCAGAATGAGACATAGTTACCCAAGGCTTTGGGCAGCACAGTGGCGCTGGGGTAGAGTTGCTGCCTCACAGCGCCAGACACCTGGGTTTAATCCTGACTATTGAAAGTTTGTACTTTCCTCCCGTAACCTGTGAGGGTTTTCTACGGGTAGACAAAAGTACTGGAGAAACTCAGCGGCTGCAGCAGCATCTATGGAGCAAAGGAAATAGGCAATGTTTCGTGCCGAAACCCTTCTTCAGACTATGTAGGGTGGGGG
The DNA here is from genome assembly GCF_010909765.2 of Amblyraja radiata. NCBI lineage: Eukaryota > Metazoa > Chordata > Chondrichthyes > Rajiformes > Rajidae > Amblyraja > Amblyraja radiata. The sequence goes on along the minus strand of NC_045960.1, from coordinate 18,987,884 downwards.
GGGGGGCAGGGAGAAGAAAGGAAAATGGAAGAGGAGGAGCCCAAGGGCTGAGGGAGAGCTGAGAAGGGGATGAGACAGCAAGGGCTACCGGAAATTGGAGAATTCGATTTTTATGCCGCTAGGGTGCAGACTGCCCATGCGGAATATGAGGGGCTGCTCCTCCAATTTCTGGTGGTGCTCACTCTGGCCATGGAGGAGGCCCAGGACAGAAAGGTCGGATTCGGAATGGGAGGGGGAGTTGAAGTGCTGAGCCACTGGGAGGTCAGGTTGGTTAATGCGGACCGTGGAGGTGTTCGGCGAAACGATCGGCAAGCCTACGCTTGGTCTCACCGATGTAGATCAGCTGACATCTAGAGCAGCGAATGCAATAGATGAAGGTGAACGAGGAGATGAAGGTGAACCTCTGTTGCACCTGCAACGACTGCTTGGGTCCTTGAATGGAGTTGAGGGGGCAGGTAAAGCGACAAGTGAAGCATCTCTTGTGGTTGCAAGGGAAAGTGCCTGGGGAGGGGGTGGTGCGGGAGGGAAGGGAAGAATTGACAAGGGAGTTACGGAGGGAGCGGTCTTTGCAGAAGGCAGACGGTGGGGAGATGGGAAGATGTGGCGAGTGGTGGAGTCACGTTGGAGGTGGCGAAACTGACGGAGGATTATTTGTTGTATGTGATGGCTGGTGGGGTGAGAGGTGAGGACTAGGCGGACTCTGCCCTTGTTACGAGTGGGAGGATGGGGAGAGAGAGCAGTGTTGTGGGGTATGGAAGAGACCCTGGTGCGAGCCTCATCTATAGTAGGGGAGGGGAACATCCCTGAAGAATGAGGACATTTCCGATGCCCTGATGTGGAACGCCTCATCCTGGGAGCAGATGCGGCGTAGACAGAGGAATTGGGAGTAGGGGATGGAGTCCTTGCAGGAAGCAGGGTGGGAAGAAGTGTAGTCTAGATAGCCAGGGGAGTCAGTGGGTTTATAGTGGATGTCGGTCAGAAGTCTATCACCTGCGATGGAGATAGTGAGGTCAAGAAATGGTAGGGAAGTGTCGGAAATGGTCCAGGTGTATTTGAGTGCCGGATGGAAGTTGGTGGTGAAGTGGATGAAGTCAGTCAGTTGTGTGTGGGTGCAGAAGGTAGCACCAAAGCAGTCGTTGATGTAGCAGAGGTAGAGGTCGGGGATGGGGCCCTGGTACGCCTCGAACAAGGATTGTTCGACGTACCCGACAAAGAGGCAGGCATAGCTGGGGACCATGCACGTGCCCATAGCTACGCCTGGTATTTGGAGAAAATGGGAGGAGTAAAATGAGATATTATTGAGGGTTTTCTACGGGTGCTCTGGTTTCCTCCCACACTACAAAGATTTGCAGGTTTGTAGGTTTAATTGGATTTGGTAAAATTGTAAATTGTCCCTAGCGTGTGGGATACGGGCTAGTGTACGGGGTGATCGCTGGTCGGTGCGGACTCGGTGGGCCGGACCGCCTGTTTCCATGCTGTGTCTCTAAACTAAACTAAACCAAAAATACGCGGTGCATCGCATCCAGTTTTTGAATGAGAGAGGAATAAACAAACAGACCATTACACCTGGGAGGGTCCTCAAAGCAATTATTGAAAGTAATTGAGGCAACAGATGGGCGAACTAGTCCATTATGTATTCCCTGCCTCCGGCCTTTGAATTTGAATGCATAAAGTGTACGTCACGGATCAGTGAATATACAGAACTATCAAGAAATCTAATGAAGAGAAACGAGAGACTTATTAAAAGGTCAATGGGAAAGGCAAAACCATGTTCACTGGAGAACTGCAACTGAGGGGAATGAAACAACAACAAAAACAACTTAAGGTGAGTGCAAAGATAGTTCTAGTTACTTGATAATAGATGGGAAAATTGAGGGGTACCACTGTCCTCATCAGTAGTGTCGAGATATCGTCATCAGGTATAAAAAGAACATTTCACAATGAAGAATAATAAGGAAAAAAAAATGAGGGAAAATTTAGGGGTACATATATTTATAATCATTCATTATACTCAGTGAATGACTTATGTTGAGAGGGGGATGATTTAATAGGAGTCTGAGGGGCAACCCTGAGGGTGGATGTATGGAACAGGCTGCCGGAATATGATATTTTCAACAGAGGTAGTTGAGGCGGCTACTATCATAACATTTAAAAGACATCTATACAGGTACATGGATAGGATAGGTTTAGAGGGACATACGCCAAACATAGATAAGGGGGACTAGCGAAGATGGAGCATGTTGGTTGCTGTGGAAACGTTGCACTGAAGAGTCTGTTTCCAAGCTGTATGACTGAATGAGGATATGAGATAAAGTTAGTGACCTTGGAGAGAGCTGCAACCTAAGCTAACTTGCTGCCACTCCATGTGGGGAAAAAAAGGGCTTCACATACTCCCAACTAACCATGCAATTTATAAATTTACAATTTTAGCAGAATATCAATGACACAGGTCATGTGTAAGAAAGAACTGCAGATGCTAGTTTAAATCGAAGGTTGACACAAAATGCTGGAGTAACTCAGCGGGTGAGGCAGCATATCTGGAGAGAAGGAAAGGGCGACGTTTTGGGTCGAGACCCTTCTTCAGACATGTCAGGGGAGGGGGCGGGGCAAAGATAGAATATAGTCGTGGACAGTAAGACTGATGGGAGAACTGGGAAGGGGAGGGGATGGAGAGAGAGGGAAAGCAAGGGCTACCTGAAGTTAGAGAAGTCAATGTTCATACCGCTGGGGTGTAAACTACCCAAGCGAAATATGGGGTGCTGTTCCTCCAATTTGCGCTGGGCCTCACTCTGACAATGGAGGAGGCCCAGGACAGAAAGGTCAGATTGGGAATGGGAGGAGGAGTTAAAGTGCTGAGCAACCGGGAGATCAGGTAGGTTAAGGCGGACTGAGCGGAGGTGTTCAGTGAAGCGATCGCTGAGCCTACGCTTGGCCTCGCCAATGTAGAGAAGTTGACACCTGGAACAGCGGATACAGTAGATGAGGTTGGAGGAGATACAAGTGAACCTCTGCCTCACCTGGAAAGGCTGTGTGGGTCCTTAGATGGAGTCGAGGGGGGAGGTAAAGGGACAGGTGTTGCATCTCCTGCGGTTGCTGAAAGTACCTGGGTGGTTTGGGTGGGAAGGGACGAGTTGACCAGGGAGTTTTGGAGGGAATGATCTCTGTGGAAAGCAGAAAGGGGTGGAGATGGGAAGATGTAGCCAGTAGTGGGATCCCGTTGGAGGTGGCGAAAGTGTTGGGAGGATTATATGCTGTATGCGACGGCTGATGGGGTGGAAGGCGAGGACAAGGGAGACTGTCGTTATGAATGGGGATAGGGGGAGTGAGAGAGGAGCTGCGGGATATCGAGAAGACCCGAGTGAGAGCCTCATCTATAATGGAAGAGCTGAACCTCCGTTTCCTGAAGAATGAGGACATCTCCGATGCCCTGGTATGGAACACCTCATCCTGGGCATAGATGTGGCATAGACAGAGGAATTGGGAGTAGGGGATAGAGTTTTTACAGGAGGCAGGGTGGGAAGAAATGTAGTCAAGATAGCTATGGGAGTCAGTAGGTTTGTAGTAGATGTCGGTCAATAGCCGGTTACCTGTGATGGAGACGGTGAGATCTAGAAACGGTAGGGAGATGTCGGAGATGGTTCAAGTGAATTTGAGTACAGGATGGAAATTAGTGGTGAAGTTGATGAAGTCAGTGAGTTCTGCATGGGTGCAGGAGGTAGCACCAATTTAGCGGAGGTAGAGTTCGGGGATAGGGCCAGTGTACCTCTGGAACAGGGATTGTTCGACGTACCCTACAAAGAGGCAGGCGTAGCTAGGGCCCATGCAAGTGCCCATTTCTACGCTTTGGATTTGGACGTACCCTTCAAAGAACTACATAGGTCATGTGGATGGCATAGATAAGGTCACAATATCCTTGATGTTTAACTCCATTTAAACCCATGGAATTGTGCGATTCTATGTTAAAGCACTATAATTTGCAGAACATTATTTTCAGTCGACCGTTACAACCTTCTGAGACAAGTGCATTTGTTTCTGACAGGTTGCTTGGTGAAAATAGACACAAAGTGCTGGAGTAAGTTACTCTGAGTAGTAGATAACTGAAACTCGCTGCCGAAAGAGGAAGAGGAATCAGATACAAACACTATGTTTTAGAGTCATTTAAGCAGATATTTAAACAGGCAAGTCATTGAATGAAAAAGGACACTGAGTGTTGGAGTAACTTAGTGGAATAGACAGCATGTGCAGGAAAGAACTGCAGATGCTGGATTAAATCGAAGGTGGACACAAAATGCGGGAGTAACTCAGCGGGGCAGGCAGCATCTCTGTAGAGAGGGAAGAGAGAGGGCTCTCACTAGGGTCTCCTCAACAGCATCTCAGGAGAACATGGACAGGTGACATTTCAGGTTGGAACCCTTCTTCGGAATGAAAGAATGAGGTGGGTTTAGGGGGGGGGGGGCAATAAACTGGAGGTGAGAAAAGGCCAGAACAAATCAGGGCCAGAAACTGGTGACATTAGGAAGGGTGGAGTCCATAATGGCCCATTGTTGGCAGGGGAAGAGGTGATAATGAGAGGGGTCCAAGGATACGAACAGTAAAGCTGGTAGGACAACTAGGGTGGGAGAGCAGGAGGGGGGGGGGGGGGGGGGGGGGGGGCGGGGGATTGTGGAAAGTGGTAGACATTGCTCAATCCACACGAGAACCATGTGCCTCAGGAAGGCAGTTCATGTCACCCAAGACCCACACCACCTTGGCTATACTCTCATCGCACCACCATCATTGGGAATTAGCAAAAGGAAAACTGGATACTATCACCACCAGGCTCAAGAACAGCATCGTCCCGTCAACCATGGGTGGCACAGAGACCAGGGTTCAATCCTCACTATGGGTGTTGTCTATATGGAGAATGTACGTTCTCCCTGTGACTGTGTGGGTTTTCTCCAGGTGCTCCAGTCTTCTTCCACATTCCAAAGACATGCAGGTTTGTTGGTTAATTGGGTTCTGTAAATTACCCAAGTGTGTAGGAAAGGACAGATCTAGTGTACGGGGTGATCGCTGGTCGGTGCGGACTCAGTGGGCCGAAGGGCCTGTTTCCACGCTGTTTCTCTAAACTAAACTATCAGGCTCGAACCACACTTCACACCCCAAATCACAAAACTATAGCATAACCAAACTACTGCAGACTTTGGATAAGGGTTTCATCACATACATTAGCTTACACTATTATGGACTGGATGGATTTTATTGTATTATTGTTAATTCGTTTAGTTTAAAGACACATCTTGGAAAGTGTCCCTCCGGCCCACGGAATCTGCACTGACCAGCGATTACTGCACGCTAACATTATCCTACACACACTAGGGACAACTTACATTTATACCAAGCCAATTAAGCTGCAAACCTGTACTTCTTTGAAGTGGGGGAGGAAATCGAAAATCTCGGAGAAAACCCACGCAGGTCACGGGGAGAACGTACAAACTGTACAGACAAGCACCCTAAGTCAGGATTGAACCCGGGTCTCTGGCGCTCTAAGGCAGCAACTCTACCGCTGCGCTGCCGTGCCACCGTTTGAACACTTATTTGTTGGGTTAATGTGCCTGCAAAGCTTCAGTAAGTAAGGATTTCATTGTTCTATTCCTGGTGCACAAGACAATTAAATCCTCTTGACTTTTGACTTGACTTTGAGTTGAAAATTGAAAGTTTGCTTCCAGTGCGTGTTATAATTAATCAGGAGAATAATGACAGCAAAGAATTGGAAGGCTTTAATAAACTTACAGATTTCATTTCAGAAATCAACTCCAAAGTACATGGATGTTATGATATAATTGTGGCAGGAAGAAATAGATCATATTTTAATATAGGTCTGATTGAATTTATTGATGAGGCAATTTGATGAAATGGCCACAGTTGATGATGTCCATTTCAATTATTCACAAAGAGTCTGGTTAATAAAACTGAGAGCCATAGAATAAAATGATCAGTGACAGTGAGGGTCAAACAAAAATATACCTCAAGCTGAAAGGGTTTTGCATGTTGGAGGTCGATAGATATTTCCCAGGGATCTATGTAGCTACCCAGGGATGTGTGGGTGGCACAGCGGCGCAGTGGTAGAGTTGCTGCCTTACAGCATCAGAGACTCAGGTTCGAGCCTGATTACGGGTGCTATCTGTCCTTCCTACACCCCAAAGGCTTACAGGCATGTAGGTTAATTGGCTTCTGTAATATGGTAAATTGTCCCTACTGTCGGATAATGCAAGTACACAGGGATCACAGGTCGGTGTGGAGCAGGTGGGCCGAAGTGCCCGCTTCCACTCTATCTCGAAAGCCTACTGTAGCTTGCTGCATGACTACGGACTTTGATTTGGGTTGTCAGCTGGTAAATGATGCATCATTTGGAGGAGTTTGGAGGTTAATAGTTACAAGAGGGCAGAGGTGAGAAGGAAAATATCAGAGAAGTGTGAGCAGGCAGAGAGAACATGGGACAACCAAGACTAAATGGCACTGTTCCAAAGTCTGTGGAGGAACAAACGTTTTGGGTGCAAATGTGCACGAATCCTGGGAGGACATGTTGAGAGAGTCGTTAATAACGCATGTGGGATTGAGGGCTTCACAAAGAGAAAAACAAATACAGTAAAATTATGGACACAAAATGCTGGCTGAGCTCAGCGGGTCAGGCAGCATCTCTGGAGAGGAGGAATAGGTGAAATGTCACCCATTCCTTCTCAACAGAGATTCTGACTGTCCCACTGAGTTACTCCAGCATTTTGTGCCTATCATCGGTGTAAACCAGCATCTGCAATACCCTCTGACAGTGACATTATTTTGATTATTTAAAAGACACTTTTCAACAAAGACTTTACCGAGGATGTGAAGATTTTCATGTACATGGTTAAGAGGAGTACGACAAAGGCTCTAGAGATAAGGGATTTCAGCAACAAGATAAGAATCAAGATGCTGGGGTTGTTTTCAATGAACCAAACAATGTTAAGGAGATTCCTGCACTGAAGTCTTTAGACTCGAGATACAGTGTGGAAACAGGCCCTTCGGCCCAACGAGTATGCACCAACCAGCAATCACCCGTGCACTCTGACACATTAGGGGCAATTTAGAATTTACTGAGGTCAATTAACCTGCAAACCTGTAGGTTTACAGAGTGGGAGGAAACTGGAGCATGTGGTCACGGGGTGAATGTACAAACTCCATACAGACACAACCCATTGTCAGTATCAAACCTGGGTCTCTGGCACAGTGAGGCAAGTGCATGTGTTTCTGACTGTGCCGCCATTAGATGACTAAATCTAATTTGCATTGAACAATCCGAGTTGATGATCATTCATTAATCCTTTTTTTCCTCAATAGGCATATGTTTCCATGGTTACCGACCCAAGACCTGCCTCACTCCTGATATTTGGATGTCTGACCTTTAAAGTGTTGGCTTTATCCCTCTCGTCTTTTTTCTAACTCAATTGCTAACTGTTCTCATATCTTAGAGCAGTTGCAAGAATGTAAAAACAAAGATCTGCAGATGCTGGTTAATACACAAACGGACACAAATTGCTGGAGTAACTCAGAAGGTCAGAACATGTTCTCCGCAGATGCTGCCTGCCCGGCTGAGTCGCTCCAGCATTTTGTGTTCAATTGCAAGAATGATGGCCAGAGCACCCACTACTCTGTGTAGGAAGGAACTACGGACACTGGTTTACACTGAAGACAGACACAAAATGCCAGAGTAGCTCAGCAGGACAGGCTGCATCTCTGCAGAATGGGTGACATTTCAGGTTGAGAGCCATATTCAGATTGAAGAGGTCTGAAGTGTATATCCTCCACTACTTTAACAGGCTGGCGCAGACGCGCAGTAGTGCAGTTGCTGCTTTACAGCGCCAGAGTCACGGGTTCGATCCTGACTACAGGAGTTGTCTGTGCGTAGTTTGCACATTCCCCCCTGTGACACCGTGGGTCTTCTCCGGGTGTTCTGCTTTACTCCCACACTCCAAAAATGTGCAGGTTTGTAGGTTCATTGATTTCTGTAAAATGGTTGCTATGGTGATGTGTAGGATAGAATTAGTGAACAGGTGATCGTGGGTCAGTGCTGACTCAGTGGGCCGAAGGGCCTGTTTCCACGCTGTATCTTTGAACTAAACTTCCAACTATATTATGTCTATTGATGATATGGGTTTCGGCACAGTGGATAAAATTTCAAATTTACAATCCAGCTTTTCTCGTTTAAGAAAGGGTGCTGAATCTTAAACTGAAGAGGGATGAAATAATTAACTTCTTTTCAATTATTTACCAAAGAAAGCTGCAATGTGCATAAGTTCACTTTGCTTTTTTTAAATCACCTGCATTAATCATCGTGATTGTTAGCTTGTTGCAAATAGGTTTTACCTAACAGGCCTATTCCCTTTGGTTTGTTTAATAATAAGGCTCCAAATACAACACCAAGCATTGATGGTGCATTTTGGCATATTCATTTATCACATTCGCAACTACAGATCCTCTGAATAATGAAATCGTTTTTGCAAGGAGGCAAGACATGCCCTAATTATGACATATCGACAGTCAATATGGTTACCTGAAATTGCTCAGCTTGTTTGGGATCCACCCATCCAAAGCACCACCCCTGGACTATGATTCAACACAACATTCTTTTGGCTATACGGTCGATATAATTGGAAATTTAACACGTAGACACGTAAGAAGTAATGGTTCAGTTCCTTTGCAAAAACAACTGCATATAAAATCATGAGAGGAAGTCTATAAAATCATGAGAGGAATAGATTGGGTAGATGCACAGAGTCTCCTGACCAGAGAAGGTGAATCGAGGACCAAAGGACATAGGCTTAAGGTGAAGGGGAAAAGATTTAATAGGTACCTGAGAGGTAACTTTTTCACACAAAGAGTGGTGGGTGTATGGAACGAGCTGCCAGAGGAAGTAGTTGAGGCAGGGACTATCCCAACATTTAAGAAAAAGTTAAGACAGGTACATGGATAGAACAGGTTTGGAGGGATATGGGCCAAACACGGTCAGGTGGGACTAGTGTAGATGGGGCATGTTGGCCAGTGGGGGCAAGTTGGGCCAAAGGGCTTGTTTCCACGCTGTATAACTCTATAAAAATGGGGAATCGTTAGTTGTGGCACATTTGCATCCTGCAAATTCTACCTTCAGCTCTTGGAAGTTTCTGCGCATTAAATGTTTCCAAGAGACGGCGGGCCATATCCAGCTTACGCTCACTCTGGCTCGCAGGATGTGTCAGGCGTGGCAAGGAATCAAAGGAAGAAATGCAGCCGGCAGCCGTACATGTAAATGGATCCATTCCGATTGGACATCTGCGAGCATCGGCCATTCCGATTGGACATCTGCGAGTATTGGGCATTGAGACATCACACGATGGAACGAATCGAAAGGCAGAAAGGCAGCCGGACGGCAGGCGGCAGCCACAGAGTTTTATATAAAGATAGATAGACAGACAGACAGACAGACAGACAGACAGACAGACAGACAGACAGACAGACAGACAGACAGACAGACGGCAAAATGCAGGCAAATGGAACTAGTTTAGATGGGCCATTTTGGGTTCGCGTCAGGATGAGGACTGGTGGGTTTCTTTAGTATTTACTTTTGGAGAAACTGCGTGGAAACGGGCCCTTCAGCCCACCGAGTTCACGCCGGCCTTTGATCCCCGCACACTAACACTATCCAACAGTGTGCGGGGATCAACACCGGGGACAATTTACAATATTTACCAAAGCCAATTAACCTACAAGCCTGGATGTCTTTGGAGTGTGGGAGGAAATCGGAGCACCCGGAGAAAACCCACATGGTCACAGGGAGAATATACAAACTCTGTATAGACAGCACCAAACCCGGGTCTCCGGCGCTGTACTGTGCCACCGTGTCATTTCTGTACTGTGCTGTATGACTATAATTGGATACATGTCATATCTGGCCCCTTCTTTACACCAGTCATGTTTACACACATCCCCATTCATTCACAAAAAAACAATCTGCTGGAGGAACTTAACAGGTTCAACAGCATCTGTGAGGGGAAAGGAATTGCAGACTTTTTGGGTTGACCCTGCATCTGGATCCAGATTCTAGTCTCTGGTGATCCCACCCATTTGAATGAAACTACTTTGTTTAAAAAGATGAGTGCTTTTTCTGACATTATCTTTGCATTATCTGACATTATTATTTGCATCATCGTACATATTTAGTGTGGATTAACTGCCTTCTAACAGAATCTATTAGTCTGCAGGATGCAGGGTATGAGGATGTGTAGTCCAGACACATCCAGGAAATGGGTAGGTTTATAGTAGATGTTGGTCGATAGTCTGTCCCCTGGGATTGGGACAGAGAGATCTCTTTGTTCTGGTTCATGTGGAGTCTGGGAAGTTTAACAGATCCATATCTCCCCTTTTTAAGATGGTAATAAATCAATTTATTGCAAATCAATGTTTTTATTCTGGTTCTTTTACTCACTAAAGTAGAAGGTCAGTGAATCTACACAGACCATTTCCTCTTATTCTGGACTTCTGCATGGGTGGCATCCTTAATTATGTTAATGTCTGCACTATATCTTAAACCAGCCTGCAGTAATGAAATTCATTTTCACTAGCATGACCACCTCATTATATTTCTCTGCCAACATTTTACGGTGAGGGGGGAAAGATTTAATGGAATCACAATTTACTTTGTTCTGTTTAGTTTAGTTTCAAGATATGACATGGAAACAGGCCCTTTGGCTCACGAGTTCACCCCGCACATTAGCACGACCCAACACACTAGGGCCAATTTTACAATTTTTTTTACAGAAGCCAATTAGCCTCCAAACCTGCATGTCTTTGGAGTGTGGGAGGAAACTGGAGCACCTGGAGGAAGGGAGACTGAACAAACTCCACATGGACAACACCTGTGGTCAGGATCAAACCCCGGTCTCTGACGCTGTGAGGCAGCAACTCTGCCGCTGTGCCACCGTGCTGCCCGCATTGCGGTCTGAAACATTCCAATTCGGAAAGCAAGAAGTTTTAAATGATACTGGTTCACTATCAACATCTTTTGCCCCAGCTGGGATTGTTTGGATCATCTCATTTCCATCCGACCTCTCTGAGATCTGGTGTTGACTGAGCTAACTGAATGACGGGATGGCATGAATGTGATGAAGACATTAAAGAGGGAATTAAGTTTCACTCCCGGACCATCTGGGTTAACTGCAGAACTCTGCATATCTTTCATTACTGTCTGACAGGCTTGTATAAACAATGAAGATTAATTTGCTCCCATCCCAGAACATATTTAAAAAAATTATTTGTACATAGATAGTTAAACAGTCTGTCGTCCTTTTCCTTAAATTGTCACTTACAGGGGCCTCAGGAGAAATTAAAACCTATTTCTCACTAATCTTTTTTGGCAATGTGCAGACTGCAGTACCAAGAACTGATCACACACTCCAGTGTTCTTCCGCCCTCTAAATTAAATACACACTAAACCAGTTTCAGACACTCTCTACTTTTTCCACTCCATTCACCTTACGGAGTTTGTACATTCTCCCCGTGACCTGCGTGGGCTTTCTCCGGGATCTCTGGTCTCCTACCACACTTCAAAGATGTACAGGTTTGTAGGTGAATTGGCTACTGTAAAATGTAAATTGTCCCTAGTGTGTGTAGGATAGTGTTAGTATGCGGGGATCTCTGGTCGGTGCAGACTCGATGGGCCTATTTCCACACTATATCTTGAAACAAAACCCAGCTGATAACAGACCTGTGGGTGTCCCATTTGATTGCATTTACTGTCTGCCTTTTTCTTCTCCTCCATGACCATAAAGGTTGATATGGGCAGAGCTGTAGATGTTGTAGAAATGGACTTCAGTAAGGCATTTGACAAGGCTCTGGATAGTAGGTTGCTGTGGAAAGTTCGATTGCATGGAATTCAGGGAGGGATAGCTGGATGGATAGAAAATTAGTTTCATGGAAAGAAGCCAAGATTGTTTGTGTTTTTTTTCCCAGACTGAAGACTGATGTGGGGCGTGCCTCTGTGTTTGGTGCTGGGCCCATTGCTGTTTGTTATCTGTATCAATGATTTGGATTACAATATACAAGGCATGATTGGTAAGTTTGCGGATAACACTAAAGTGTGTGCTATTGTAGAGAGTGGAGAAAGTTGTCTTCACTTGTATATCAACATTTCTGTAAATGGTTAAGAAGGTGCTTTGCATGCTATGGTTATCAGTTCATCAGTTAGGGTATTTAATACAGGAGTTGGGGAATAACTTTACAGCTTTACAAGAGAGACATTAGGAACTGCAGATGATGGTTTACAGAAAAAAAACAAAGTGCAGGATTAACTCAGTGGGTCACGTGCTATCTCAGGAGACCATGGATGAGTGATATTTCAGGCTAGGTCCTTCAGCTGTACAGGTCATTGGTAAGTCTGCATTTGGAGTATTATGTATATTTCTGGATGCCCTGCTAAAGGAAGGATGCAATTAAATTGGAAAGGGTACACAAGAGATTTACGAGGATGCTGACTGCGAATGGAGGGTTTGAGTTATTGGCCGGGAGTTTTACACCCCCAGAGCACAGGAGGGTGATGGGGGGGGGGGGGTCTCATTGAGGTATTCCAAATTATGAGTAAAGGTAAGGTGAATATTATTGTAATAAAAAGGAACTAGAGATACTGGTTTATACCAAAGACAGACACAAAGTGCTGGAGTAACTCAGTAGGAGTTGCTCTGGAGAAAATGGGTGACAATTTCGGGTCGAGACTGTCTGAAGACGAATTCCTACATGAGACATTGTTATGTGTTCGGAGATACAGTGAAACACTTTTGAGACCATACATGAGTATAATCAAACTATACATATGGTCAAGCCATGGTTCAAATAAACAGAATAATACACAGTGCAGAACACAGCATTAAAACTTTACAGTTTCAGAGAAACAAATCCAAGGAAGTGGCACAGTGGTGCAGCGGTAGAGCTGCTGCCTCACAGCGCCAGAGATCCGTGTTTGATCCTGACTACGCATGCTGTTTGTACATTCTCCCTGTGAGCACGTGGGTTTTCTCCGTGTGCTCGGATTTACTCCCATATTCTAAAGACGTACGGGTTTGTTGATTAATTGGCTATGGTAAAATTGTAAATTGTCCCTAGTGTGCAGTAGGATAGTGCTAGGGTACAGGAATGATCACTGGTTGGCGCGGACTCAGTGTGGCAATGTTACAAAACCTACCTTCAGCGGCGCTGCAGATCTGCCACTGGCCGTGTGCGCAACTTTGGTGCCTTTGAGGGGAGGGGATTAAAATGAAGATTTGTATCGCTTGTCGGAGAGGGATTTCCTTGGGCTGCTAGTCGATGAAGAAAAATCGATCGGACTTCCCTTCTCGTTTTTTTTTAATTAAAAAAAATAAAAAATAAAAATAAAAAATCGCTGGACAATTTAATAGTTGGATTAAAGTAAAATGCGACTTCGAACACCCTCAATGCCTTCAACGTGATGAATCATAATATCAAGACAAAACAAAGGATAAGCTGTTTATTTCACATATAATCTTGCTTCTTAGGGTGGCTTTAATCAAATTTTACAAAGCGAAAATGTTATTTGGGCCCCATACGAACCGGCAGTGTCTTTCCGGCCGTTATGGGGTTAAAAATCACGGCAACGGCAACATTCCAATCGATCGCATTCCAGAAATACCCACTCGCAAGATGATTTAAATCCTCTTTTTATTTGGACAATCATGTCATGAGAATCTAAATCATCTATATTTTGTGTTATTGTCTATCCATAATCAATATTTTTATACTAAATATCCACAACAGTTTTAGCCACATGTATTGTGCAAAAAATAATAATTTTTATTATATTGAGAGTGGATGTTTCTAGATAAATTTATAGGAATTAAATATTAATTCCTTCCATCTGGCATATAAATTCATGACACAATATTGACACATAATCAATATTTTGGTTAAGAAGCTGCTTTGCATGCTATGGTTATCAGTTCATCAGTTAGGGTATTTAATACAGGAGTTGGGGATTGTGTGAGTGGGATTAGTTTGGTATTTGGATACTTAGGCTATTAAATAAAAATATCCTTTTCTTAAGAAATGGATAGATGTTTAGATCTAGTAATTGAATTTAGATGAATTTAATTGATTTGATGAAACTGATGAATATGAATTTTTTGTTGGGTATTTACTATTTGTTTTAGCGTTTAACTTTATCATGTCTACCTTTTTTCTAAAACTGCAAATAATAACTTGTTTCTGTTAATGCTGCTCAGTGTTTTTTTTCCTTTACATTTTAAACAGATGTCTCCAAAGAAGAAATGCAAAATTGTCAATCCAAATGCCCAGCAAAAGAGACTGATTTAGACAGCATTCGCAGAGATTATCTGAATTTGGACTACTCCAAATGTGATGATCTACAGGACATTCTTAATGGGAAAGTAGTGGGCAGAAAGGCATGTCATGCGTGGTTTGAAGAGCAAAAACTTGTAGTTTACAATGCCAAAATTGAAAATTTAAAGAAAAACAAGGTGTACAGAGTTGCTTATTGGTTACAATCTGAGGAGTATGATGATGCTACTGATTATGATATGCCAATGTACCAACTAGCAACTGATCTTCTCCATAAAGACTTGGTCTGTTGCTAGAAATTGTAATTTATTTACCTATCTGTTACGGACTTACAGCATATAGATAGATAGATAGATAGATAGATAGATAGCCTTTTATTGTCATTCAGACCGAAGTCTGAACGAAATTGCAGCAGTCATACATACAATAAAAAACGACAATAAACACATATTAACATCCACCACAGTGAGTCCACCCAACACCTCCTCACTGTGATGGAGGCAAAGGTCTTAGGTCTGCAGTCTCTTCCCTCCTCTTCTCCCTCTGCGCTGAGGCGATACCCCCCGTGCGATGTTACAACAGTCCCGCGGCTCAAACACCGCGGCCCGGGGTATTTGAAGCTGCCGCCCACCAGTCCTGCAGACGCAGCCGCTGGCCCGCGGCCGAACCCCGGACTCAGGCCACCAGCGCCAGAACACCGTCCCAGCCACCCTCACGTGAGTATCGTGCCGACTTCAGCCTCGGGCCGGGCCGCCCCGATATGGGCACCGAACCTCTCCCCCGGGCCGGGCCGCCCCGACTTGGGCGTTACTTCTTCCCCGGGCCGGGCCGCCCCGACTTGAGCGTTGCTTCTTCCCCGGGCCGGGCCGCCCCGACTCGGGCGTTGCTTCTTCCCTGGGCCGGGCCGGGCCGCCCCGACATGGGCGTCATTTCTTCCCCGGGCCGGGCGGCCCCGACTCGGGCGCCGAACCTCCCTCGGGCTGCGAACGCCGCACCTCCCCGAGCTCGGCTGCTCAGACGGCAGCCTCGTTCACACCTGGCCGCACGTCTCCTGAGCCGGACCACCCTCACGGGAGCGAGCTCAGGGCGAGTCCTGACGGGCTCTGCCTCCGGAGCCTGGAGGTCGCCAGCTCCATTAGGCCTCAGCGCCGACGGAGGCAGAGAAGGGGAATACGATTTTAAAAATCGCATTCCCCCGCAGGGAGAGACTGCACACCCCGTTTCAACCCCCACCCCCCCCCCCAAAACACCACTAAAAACCAAAAACTAGACTAACCAAACAAAATAAACAACACAAAAAACACAAAACAAACGGGACTGCCGATGAGCCGCTGCAGCCAGAGCCGCGCCGCCACAAGAACGTGCACAAACTTTTATCCGAAATTCCAAATAACGGAAAGCTCCGAATAGCGGACATTTTTTCGGTCCTTGAAGAAAGGTCCTTGAAGACGTTCACCGAGGGCGGCCCGCAGAGGTGACAGCGGAACCTCCGGTCGGTCCTCGAAGAAAGGGCAACTAAATCCCCATTCATAAAAGAGAAGGTGAGGGTATATTGCGCAGGAGGGTTAATAATTGACAATCTGCTGCTGCCTGCCCGCCGAGTTAAAAAGTTCCCACGGTAGACTCACAATACACAGTGTATCGTGAGTCTTGTGTGGGAACTTTTTAACTCAGCGGGCAGGCAGCAGCAGATTGTCGCTCCCTTCAGTTTCACCCCACCTACACCCCTCTGCTTCCCAGCCATGTGTGTGACCCCTTCCCTCCCCTCTCCAGCTCCCTGCTCATTGCACCGGCGCGGGGGCTTTGCACTGTCTTCACGTCGGCGATGCCAGAAGGTCAGTGCCAGTCACCGGAGACGTCAGGACCAACGGGACACCGACCCCCAGGCCCACTGCAAGCACAGAGATCCCAGAGTCCCACAGCCAGCAGCAGCCCAGCCCCGTTCCAACTCCAGAGGAACACGCTCCCCGTAGGGACAGAAGCTGATGGTGTGCAAGGTACGTCTTGTTCTTGGGGTTGCGGATGAGGGGGCGCAGCTCGGGCTGTGACGTCTCCGGCCACCCCCCTGTACAAGAGCTGAGACTGGGAACTGTACCGCCCTTGCAGGTGAGCAGGAGAGTGGGGTTGTTTGCAGTTGCAGAGGGAGGGGGCAAGGGCGGTACAGTTCCCAGTCTCAGCTCCTGTCCAGGGGGTGGCCGGAGACGTCAGGACCAACGGGACACCGACTGCAAGCACGGAGATCCCAGAGACTCACAGCCAGCAGCAACTCTAGCCCAGCCCCGTTCCAACTCCAGAGGAACCCGGGTTGCGGATGAGGGGGCGCAGCTCGGGCTGTGGGCGAACTGCCACTTGTCGCTGTAGCGGCCCATCGGGGAGCGGGTTCCTGTTGGTCCTGACGTCTCCGACCACCCCCCTGTACAGGAGCTGAGACTGGGAACTTTACTGCCCTTGCCCCCTCCCTCTGCAACTGCAAACAACCCCACTCTCCTGCTCACCAGCAAGGGCGGTACAGTTCCCAGTCTCAGCTCCTGTACAGGGGGGTGGCCGGAGAAGTCAGGACCACCAGAAGCCGCTCCCCGATGGGCCGCTACGGCGACAAGTGGCAGTTCGCCCACAGCCCGAGCTGCGCCCCCTCATCGGGACACCGACCCCCAGGCCCACTGCAAGCACGGAGATCCCAGATCAGCAACTCCAGCCCAGCCCCGCTCCAACTCCAGAGGAACACGCTCCCCGTAGGGGCAGAAGCTGATGGTGTGCAAGGTACGTCTTGTTCTTGGGGTGGCGCAGCTCGGGCTGTGGGCGAACTGCCACGTCGCCGTAGCGGCCCATCGGGGAGCGGATTCCTCTGGAGTTGGAGGGGGAGGGGGGTATTGTGCTGTTTGATCGCCCCCTGCTATCCCAAGGACAGGGAGACACAGCGGCTTTTGAGAATGGTGGGCAATCACTTCCAAAGTTCTGCCCACACAGTCAGTACACCTCTCCTACA
This sequence comes from Amblyraja radiata, assembly GCF_010909765.2. Taxonomy (NCBI): domain Eukaryota; kingdom Metazoa; phylum Chordata; class Chondrichthyes; order Rajiformes; family Rajidae; genus Amblyraja; species Amblyraja radiata. Next base: position 18,970,543 of record NC_045960.1, on the reverse strand, counting down.
CTTGTCTCCCGCACTAAGATCATCTCGCAGAGAATGATCCCAGCCTAACCCTCCCTATTCTCTCCTATTCTGCAAGAAAAAACTACATTGAAGACTCAAACTCGCGATCGAGTAACTGCCGGGATCGAGGCGCAAACTCGCAACCTTGCGGATATGAGCCGAGCACTCTACCACTGAGCCAGCCGTTAAAATCTACGCTAAAAATCTTCCATTACGAAAGCCGAAAAATTCCGAATTACGAAAAGTGTCTGGTCCCAAGGCTTTCGGATAAAAGGTTGTGCACCTGTAATACAATAATATTAAAGTTCTGATCTTGAGAATATCACATTTTTGAATTTTCAAGGCAGTCTGGGTGTTTATTACTGTTTCCGTCACAACGATCAATTTTGTAATTAGCTACAATTAGGTAACTAACTAATTATAAGCTGTAATTTCAGGTCATCCAAGTTGTTTTATATTTGTTTCAGAATGCTTCAATCTATAATAACTGAAAATTTCATTCAGTTCTCTTAATTTTTAAGGAAGTTATGGGCTTTTGACTGTCCTCGATCACAGTTTTTGTGTTAAGTCAATGGAAAAGCAATAGGGAACAAGATGCTAATTTCAGAGTATGAAAATGGCCATAACATTTTTAATACTGAAGATATAAAAGTGAATTAGGTGTCAAATTAAACTTCTTTTTATGCTTTATCTGATTGGATAAATTGCAGACTTGATTTTTAATATCTCAAAATGTTGTAACATTGCTACTCAGTGGGGCCAAGGACCTGTTTCCGTGCTGTATCTCCAATGATTAACGTCAAAGACACAACATTGGGACTACACTGTCGTCTCTGATATCAGAGTGCTATCAATACAGAGTTCTGGAGTCATAGGAGTTCTCGCTAGGGCCATATGGGATTTCTCCGGGTGCTCTGCTTTCCTCCCACATTTGAAATGCATACAGGTTTGTAAATTAATTGGCTTCTGTAAATTGTTGCAAGTCTGTCTGATAGAACTAGTGTACGGAGTGATTGCTGGTCGGCGCGGACTCGGTGGGCTGAAGTGCTTCTTCCCACACTGTATCTCTCAACGGGAGGTGGCGACCTAATCCGCGAGTTCTGGCGAGTTTGCCCTCGACTCATACTCGCAGCATGGTCGACACGAGGTCCTAGGAGGTCTTTGTAACTCTCCTTCAGGCGCAAGAGTAGTCCCCGCGTACACGAGGCCTCAGCTAGTTCTCGGTGTATTTTTCAACATGTTGAAAAATGCCCGCGAGTAAAAAAAGGTCGCCATGGAAAAAAATCTATACTTTTTTTACTTGTAGGCTTAGTTGAAGTAGGTCGTAGTAGGTCGGCATGTTATTCGTAGGTAATCGAGGGTGGTCGAAGGTAGTCGAAGGTGTGCGAAGGTTGTCGTAGATAGTCTTCAACATAGTCGAAGGGAGATCGAAGGAGGTCGTCTTCACTCTCCACTATTCAGTGTACAATTTTCCCAAAGCTAGTCTTCAACATAGTTGAAGGAGACCGAAGGAGGTCTTCTACATAGTTAAAGGAGGTCTTCGACATTACATTTTTGCAAACTCTCCTAAACTCTTCTAAACTCTCCAATTAGGTCGCCGCAGTGGGACAGCCCCTTAAAATGAGCTAAACTAAATCCAAGCAAGAACTTCGAAAAAGCAAAACAACAATAAATGGATATAGCGTTTGATTTCAGGGTTATTTTGTACAATCGTGTGATAATATTTCATTCTAATGAGTATTTCATAGCACCATAAATATATGTGTATATTGAATTTGCTAACATTGGCTTATTGGTATTTCTGCAGGTTACAGAAATTGAACATGAAATAATGTGTGACTTTGGTTGAACTATTTTGCATCATCTGTTTTCTTATAAGGAGATGTGTATTTTTTATTAAAATTCCAAAAACATGATTACATTGCAAAGAAAACGATGTCATCCTTCTCTCGAATCACGATCACCAAATCACATTAGAATCATAACATCATGATCACTTGCACAACTTTGCCACTGCAAATCATCACCGTGTTGATATAATTATCTGTGCTGTTTTACAAGAGTGCCACAGTAAATCTGCTACAATAGATGAAAATAGTTTGCACTGGACTACAATTTCCTTTCCTCTGAGATTTGCATGCATTTCATCCTTATTATCTATGTGGACAAGACTTATTCATTTCTAGTAGCTACAACCAAACGTTGAGATAAATGTAGGTCTTTCTGTGTTCAATAAGTAAGCTGATCGCACCAAAGAGAATGAGAAGTCTTCTCGTGCATGGACATGTTTTGAATGTTCAGATGATAAACTGAGAATGTTCTGAATATCCAAATAATTCTGATCTATAATAGCCCTGTCCCACGGTACGAATTCATTCCAAGAGCTCTCCCGAGTTTAAAAAAAATCAAACTCATGGTAAGCACGGAGAATGAACGTAGCGGGTATGTCGGAGCTCGGGGACATCTCTTAGCGCTAACAGCAGGTACTCAGGAAGACTCGCTAATGGCAGGTAAGCACGGGAAGACTCGTCAAGATTTTTCAACATGATGAAAAATGTCCACGAGAGCCCCGAGTACCAACGAGTGGCCATTACCGTAATTCTCCAAGTTTGAATCAGGGCAAACTCGGGAGAACTCATGGAATGAACTTGTACCATGGGACAGGGGTTTAAGTGTGCAACTTTCAAGTCAACACTGTCTTAAAGAGACGTCTTCGCGAAGGTGATACGATACAATATGATAGAACTTTATTTATCCCAGGAAGGAGATTGGTCCACCAACAGTCATAAAAACACAACAAGATACACAAACATAAAATTAAGGTGACGAGTGGAAAGTCCAAGATTGGGGATGTGCAAAGATTGGGATTGGGGAGAGGGAGGGGGGCGGTGGGGGCACCTCCTCACTGTGATGGAAGGCAAAAGTCTTAAAGGCCTTGTTTCTTCCCTGCTCTTATCCCTCTGCGTTGAGGCGATCCAGCTTTCGATGTAGGGACCCCGCCGGGTGATGGTAAGTCCAGCGGCCGCATCCGAGCTCCGCAAACGGGCTGGTTTAAACTCCGCGGCCCGGGGCGGTCGAAGCTGCCGAAGCTGCTACCCTCCAGTCCAGCGGTAGAAGCTGTCGTTGCGGGAGCTCCAGAAAACCGGTCACCAACCTGTGACCTGCAAGCTCCCGACGTTGTCGTCCACTGGGCCCGCGGCCGAGCCTCCGAGGTCTCCAAAGTCGGGTCGCCGCCGCCGCCACGCCACCACAGCCCCGAAGTCGGCCAGCCCCGCGTTGGAAAGTCCTGGCTCCGATTTATCTCGGAGCCTCGAGGTCGGTCCCATTTGGAGGCCGCCAGCTCCGCGATAGGCCTCAGCACAGACGGAGACGGAGACGGGAGATACGACAAGAAAAGGTCGCATCCCCCCGAAGGAAGAGACTAAAAGGAGTTTCTCTCACACATACACAAATAAAATAAACGAAATAAACTAAACAACAGGACAAAAGAAAACAAAAAAGAAGAAAAATCAGACGGACTGCAGGTGAGCCGCAGCTGCTTGGGCAGCGCCACCACTTCCGGAGGATGAAGGGTCATGAGCTGAGAAGGGAAGTCAGCGCATTGTCCCATTTTGTTTAGTTGGGTTTGGAGATACAGTGTGGAAACAGACCCTGCAGCCCACCAAGTCTGCACCGACCAGCGAACGACTAGTTCTACCCTGCACACTGGGGCCAATTTCCAGAAGCCAATTACCCTACAAACCAGCACATCTTTGGAATATGGGAGGAAACCTGAGCACCCGAGGAAAACCCACGCGGTCACAGGGAGAACGTGCAAACTCCATTCAGACAGCACCCATAGTCAGGATCGAACCCAGTCCTCTGGCGCTGTGAGGGAACAGCTCTACCGTTGCGCCGTGCGGCCACTTGCTGGCATTATATTCAGAATCCACCATGAAGGTGACACACTGCATAGTTGGGACGGTGACGCATTCAAAACCAGTTATGAAGAGAAACAAAACAGCTGCTTACAAAATTATAAAACTGGTACATCAACCAAGATGTAAGATATACATCAGATTCAACACAAGCAACCATCTTTTATCATTGCTGAGAGTTAAAACTGATCTGACTCGAGTCCAGGGTGAGCCAAGAGTGTTTAAATGTCATGTGTACTGACAACGGAACGATGATACTTTTACTTGCAGCAGCACAATAGGCCTGTGAACATAACATACACACATCATATAAGCAACAACAAAATGCAACAAAATTAATAACCACAATACTAGGGCAAATACCCTTAGTGCAACCAAATAATAGGGCAAAGCCCTTAGTGCAACCAAAACTCAAAAGTGAATCCACTCTCTCTTCTGACACAGTGTCAGATTGACCAATAGATATTTTACCAATGCCTTAGCACCATTCCCAGTCCCATCAAAAGGCAGCACAGTGGCGCAGCGGTAGACTTGCTGTCTGACAGCACCAGATACTCAGATTCGAGCCTGACTATGGGTCCTGTCTGTAGGGAGTTTGTACGCTCTCCCTGTGACCGAAGATAGACACAAAATACTGGAGTAACTCAGCAGGACAGGCAGCATCTCTGGATGGAAGGAATGGGTGACGTTTCGGGTCGAGACCATTCTTCAGACCCTTCTTCTATCCGGTGATGCTACCTGTCCCGCTGAGTCACTCCAGCATTTTGTGTCTATCTTCGGTGTAAACCAGCATTTGCAGTTCCTTAATACATATTTTGTCTGCTCCCTGAGACCACATCGGTTTTCTCCGGGTTCCACCCCATTCCAAAGATGTGCAGATTTGTCAGTTAATTGGCTTCTGTTAAATTGTAAATTGTCCCTGGTGTGTAGGATAATGCTAGTGTATGGTACGGGGTGATCACTGGCCAGCACTGACTTGGTGGGTGGAAGGGTCTGTTCCCACACCGTATCTCGAAAGTCTAAAATACCAACTAAGCCAATCTCTGTAACATCACAGAATTAACATGGAAGGTTCCCACAAAGAACACGGCTCATTATAAGGAAGACAAGTAGTTTGTAATCTGTTAACCCAAGAGCATAGATACTGGGGAAAGCTGATGGGAAAAGAGGCCAACATAGAGAAGGGGACTTATGTTAGTGAGGTCATAAATAGATTTATCATGGTATTTAGCCTCCACAGCATAGCTATTTTATTTGAAATAAACATTGGGGGTTGGGAACCAAGCTGAGGGCAATAAAACTAATCAAGGAGTTTTATTGCGCTCATTTGTTAGACAAATAGGAAAGTGATTTTCTAAATAGCAGGGAACAAGAGGTCAAAGATAACTCAGAGGAAAGGCAAAGATAAAAGTTTACCGAGTCATTGATCAATGATGAATTATTTAAACAATGTAGAATCCACAAGTAACCACTTTGTTGTGAGATAATAAAAATGCTGTCGGTGCTGTGAATCTTTGAAACACTTTGGGTTCTCTTAGATTGTTTCCCAGTGCGCACGGTTATGGCTTTGAATAAACCAACTTGTTAGCGAAACTCACCACTGATCTATGAGATGTTTTGTTTTGTGACTCAGGGTACCGGTTAAACACAAAATCCCCTCCTACAGACCATGCCATATTGAAACTTAGCCATACTTCTGTTAAGCTCTGGACAAATCAAAGCATGCCTGGGTGGTCTCCTATTTACAGTAAAATGAAGCTCATCCATAAATAAGGTAAAGAGCAGGAGTAGGCCATTTCACCCCTCAAGCCTGCCCCATCTTTCAACATATGTAGGAAGAAACTACAGATGCTCGTTTATACCGAAGAGGGACACAGACGCCACACGTAAATTGGAGGGACAGCACCTCATATTTTGTTTGGGCAGCTAACAATCCCAAGATATGAACGTTGATTAGTATAATTTCAAGTAACTCTTGCATTCATTCCCTTCCCCTTCCCTCTCTCCCACCAGTTCCACTGTTCACATCCTTGTATCCCTCTTGATAGCACATATTCCCCAGCCAACAATGGGCCACTGTGGGGTCACCCTTCCTAAGATCATCTGTTGCCGGCCCTGATTTGTTCATGTCTTTATTCTCCTCCTGTTGTCCCCCACCACCACCAACTCCCAGTTCTTTCAGTCTAAAGAAGGGTTCTGACCCGAAACATCACCCATCCAAGTTCTCCAGAGATGCTGTCTGACCTGCTGAGTTACTCCCCAGCACTCTGTGTCTATCTTCAATGGAAAGACTATACATGATATTTTATAAATGTGAAAACTATTTTGAACGTTTTTTTTGTTGCGTCCTATCCAGTCAGTGCAAAAACTATACATGATTTTGATACATGACAGTGTACAGATACAGGATAAAGGGACTAACATTTAACGCAAGATAAAGCCCAGTGAAGTCCAAATAATGATAGTCTGAGGATCTCCAGTGAAATAGATATATATGTTTGGTGGTCTCCTATTTATGATAAAAATGAAGCTCATCCAAAGCTTTGTTGCTCCAAATCTTAGAAAATAAGGTAAGGAACAGCAGTAGACTATTTGGCCCATCAAGCCTGCCCCATCTTTCAACATCATGGCTGATATGCCTCAGGCCTCATCTCCCCTCTGCATCTAATCTGCTCCTGGGCAACTCATGACCACTTTAAAATTCTATTTCTCAGATCTGCATTTAGGATGTCATGGTGGCGCAGCTGTAGAGCTACTGCCTTACAGCGCCAAAGAACCGGATTTGATGCTGTCTACGGGTGCTGCCTGTACGGAGTCTGTATATTCTCCCCATGACCTGCGTGGGTTTTCTCAGGGATCTTCGGTTTTCTCCCACAATCCAAAGATGTACTGGTGTGTAGGTTATTTGGCTAGGTATGTGTAAAATTGATCCTAGTGTGTGTAGGATAACATTAGTGGGGATCACTGGTCGGTGTGGACTCGGTGGGCCGAAGAGCCTGCTTCCACGCTGTATCACTAAACTAAAAAAAATATCCATTCATGACTTCCTCTTTGAGTGTGCCTCCAGCAGCAAGCAGTCCCAAAATCCTTTGATAACTTTGATATCCTTTTGCATAGATAGCCAAGTTTTAGAGGAAAATATGGGCCAAATGCAGGCAAATGGGAATAGCATAGATGGGTCAGCAAGAACGAGTTGAGCCAAAGGGCCTGTTTCCATGCTGTACCACTCCATGACTGATGTCCTCCTGTACGTCCATCAACCAATTCCGTTTATTCACCACTGACTGTTCTTGGCCATGAACTTTGCAATTCTCCATCTCTCTCTCTCTCCAACTTCTCTTCTAAAGCCACTGTAAAACTCAACTATTTGATTGAGGATCTGGTCGGTTTAACTTTCTGATGAGGAGTGAGGGATAAACCAGTGAGAGTCCTTCCAGCCAGATCAAAGTTTAATGCCAAACAAATTGCTTGAAGCAGTTTCTGGAAGAAAAATAATGTCAGCAAACCGTTGCTGTTGTTTAAACTCCTCAATTTCATTTGCTAGTCATTCAATTACACGCCTTCCTATGTTAGTATTGCTTTTTTTTTAAATGACATCAGTGTCTATAAAACTTAGAATGTCTTATAAAGTCAGCAACTTTAAATTGCGATCAAAGTTGCCTAACTCAGTAGAAGTGTTGCAGTATAAATGAATGGCACAGTAGTTCAACTGGTAGACCCACTGCCTCACAGCACCAGAGAAACTATGTTTATTTATGTTGACTTCCAAATGATCCTCCTGATTATCTGCTCCTGGGATATTTTTATGTAATTTATAGTTTAGTTTAGTTTATTAGGACTGTGCTGTACAGCTGGCGGAGGTATTCACGAGAATCTTCAATCTATCTCTATCTCTGGCAACGGTCCCCAAGTGCCTGAAAACAGCCACCATAGTGCCGGTGCCGAAAAAGTCCAAAGTCACCAACCTGAATGACTACCGCCCGGTTGCCCTAACTCCAATCCCAATGAAGTGCTTCGAAAGGCTGGTCCTCTCCCATATCAAATCCAGCATCCCTGCCTCACTGGACTCTCATCAATTTGCATACAGGGCAAATAGATCAACAGAGGATGCCATCTCTCTGGCTCTTCACACTGTCCTGACTCACCTGGACAGACAGGGCACGTACGTGAGGATGCTCTTCCTTGACTATAGCTCTGCATTCAATACGGTCATCCCCACCAAGCTCACCACCAAACTCCACCAGCTAGGCCTCAGCTCGCCGATATGCGATTGGATCCTGAACTTTCTGACGGAGCGACCGCAGGCAGTGAGACTGGGCCCGCACCTGTCCTCCACTATCACCCTGAGCACCGGCACACCACAGGGCTGTGTACTAAGCCCCATGCTCTACTCCCTCTTCACTCACGACTGTGTTCCTGCATTCGACACCAACACCATCGTGAAGTTTGCAGACGACACAACAGTGATTGGGCTGATCACCAACGGTGATGAAACAAAATACAGAGCGGAGGTGCAGAACCTGGCGGACTGGTGCGCACGTAACAACTTGTCACTAAACACCTCCAAGACCAAGGAGCTGATTATTGACTTCAGGAGGTCCCATAATGGAGAATACGCCCCAATCTCCATTTACGGGGAAAGTGTGGAGAGAGTGTCCAGCTTTAAGTTTCTGGGCACTCACATTTCAGAGGACCTCACATGGTCCACCAACACCGCTGCGCTGGTCAAGAAGGCACAGCAACGACTGTTCTTCCTGAGGACATTAAAAAAGACTGGTCTGCCCCAACAGCTGCTGACAACGTTCTACCGCTGCACCACAGAGAGCATATTAACGTATGGCATCTCTGTGTGGTATCTCAGCTGCACGGAGGCGGAGAGGAGAGCTCTTCAGCGCGTCGTCCACAGAGCGCAGAGGATCATTGGGACAGAGCTACCAGCCTTGGAGGGCATCTACCACACACGGTGCCTCAGGAAGGCCGTCAGCATCCATAAAGACTCCTCACACCCCTGTAACGGTCTGTTCGAACTACTTCCCTCCGGCAGACGTTACAAGGCCTTCTACGCCCGAACCTCCAGACTCAGAAACAGCTTTATTCCCAGAGCTATAGCGGCTCTGAACCGGCCCTGCTGAGTGCCCCCCACCCCCCATGGACTGTCTCCCTCGGATGGTCACGTCACACAGCTTATTTATTTATTTTACTTTTCTTTTTCATCGGTTGGAGCTGCATACTAAATCTCGTTGCACTGACGTGCAATGACAATAAAATATATTATTATTATTATTATTATTATCACATGTGAAAAGGTACAGTGAGATGTTTTGTTTGTGTGCTATCCAGCCAGGGAAACGACTATTATAGTACATGAATATGTCAGCAGTGGCACAGCTTAATGCCTTACAGTGCCAGAGACCCATGTTCAATCCTTACTACGGGTGTTGTCTGTACGGAGTTTGTATGTTCTACCTGTGACCGCGTGGGTCGTGGGCAACACAAAGACGTGCAGGTTGGTAGGTTAAATGGTTCCAGGAAACTGTTCCAAGAGAAAAGATTAATGGGGGAATCTGGGAAGAGATATTGGGAACGTAGTGAAAGTTGAAAAAAAAAGGGTTTTGTGGGATTATGAAGGCAGGTTGGACTAGTGTAGATGGGGCACGTTGGTTGGAGTAGGCAAATAGGGCTGAAGGACCTGTTTCCATGCTGTATGACTCTATAATTGCAGTGTAATTGGCACCAATGTACTGGACTAAAGGGCCCATTTCTGTATTGTGTCTCTTTGTGGCTTTCCTCCAATAATAACAAAGGATCATTGCCAAGCCAGTATTAGTAAAGTATTTCATTGAACCATATAAAATGTGAAAGGGAGAAACAGAATATTTGGACAAACTGATGTTTTTGCACTAGACAAATATTCTTCGACTCCACCAAATGACTTAATCGTGTCACGTTAATAGTAGCTAGTGAATTCTTAATGGCGAGTCTAACTAACTGGAAAACAACTTTGTTTTATATACAGTTACAGTAGACCCTTGTTGTAACGAACCATAAGTTGGCGGAAGGGTGGGGGGTGGGGAAGAATGGTATCCATTATTGCCGATTGTCTGATACTGAGTAAAGGGGTGAACATTTGATGGTGCTGGGCCTGTACTCACTGAAGTTTAGAAGGATGAATGGGAAACTTACTAAAACTTACCCAATGGGGAAAAGGCCTGAATAGAGTAGACGTGGAGAGGATGTTTCCACTAGTGGGAGAGTCTTGGACCCGAGGACACAGCCTCAGAATCAAAGAAAATGAGGAGGAATTTCTTTATCCAGCAGGAGGTGAATATGTGGAATTATTTGCCACTAGCGGCAGTGGAGGCCAAGTCATGGGTATTTTTAAGGCAGAGATTGACAGGTTCTTGATGTTTAAGGGTCAAAGGCTATGGGGAGATGGCAGGGGAATGGGGTTGAGAGGGAAATATAGATCAGCCTGAATGAATGGTGGAGTGGACATGATGGGTTGAATGGCTTAATTCTGCTCCTCTGACATGAACATATGATATACTTCAAGTACATGTTACAATTTTCCCCAAGGTCCAGCTAAAGGTTTTGCAGTTGAAAAAAAGTGTTGGTTAAGCCACACTTGCAGAGTTGTGTTCAGTTCCAGTCAACCTGCTATTGAAAGATGCCATTAAGATGTAGAGATTGCAGAGAACATTTAATTATGTTCCACTTAACACTTAAATATATCCACTGACTAGGTTTCCACAGCCATCCGTGACAATGAATACCACAGATTCACCACCCTCTGGCTGAAGAAATTCCTCCTCATCTTCTTTCCAAAGGCAAGTCCTATTATCTGAGGCTGTGACCTCTGGTCCTAGACTTTCCCACTAGTGGAAACATGCTTCACATCCAATCTATCCAAGCCTTTCCCTATTCAGTAAGTTTCAATGAGGTCCCCTTCATCCTCCTAAACTCTAGTGAATACAGTCCCAAAACCGTTAAACGCTCACCTCTTTACTCAGTTTTTAGTTTAGTTTAGTTTAGAGATACAGTGCGGAAACAGGCCTTTCGGCCCACTGAGAATGCACCGGCCTTCGATGTATGCACATCGACACATTATCCTACTCGAGGGACAGCTTTTTCACATTCATACCAAGCAATTAACCTTCAAACCTGAACTTCTTTGGACTTATATCTTTCACCAATATAGCGTTAAAACTGACAATCGGCAATAACGGACAACATTCCCCCACCGTACTCCCCCCATCTTATGGTCAGTTAAAACAAAGGTTTACCGTATTATGAAACTAAATGTAAGTCACTCTTTGAAGGCCAAAGCAAAGTAATTTTCCAGTTAGTGAGAAAGAATCCAACTGCATATACAACGTTGCTTGTGCTTCAATCTAACTTTACCAACTGTAGTAAATATTTAAAGTTCAAAATCAAAGTGTCAAGAATTACATCAAAATTATCCAAGTATCCAGGCACATAAAGGCTCTTCTCAATTGTCAGGAACCAGAAGGTCAAGTCCATTATTTCAGATTCATGTGTGACCAACAGTGACTGACTGACTTCTGCAGCTTTTGATCCCATCCTTCCTCAAAATGCTAATGCAGGCAAAAATGCCAGTCTTACTACAGATATAGCTGAAATGCTGCCAGTCAATACCAAACAAAAGCTTTGTTAAAGCAGAAAAGGGATATCAGGAGATGAGAAAAAGCTTTAAACTTGTAAGAAGAGAGTACAAGTCTCACCCCGGTCACTCCCTTCTTCCCTCTCCCCAGTCACTCTTTTCTCCCTTCAGGCAAGAGGTACAGAAGTGTGAAAACGCACACCACCAGATTCAGATAGTTTCTACCCAGCTGTTATCAGGCAACTAAACCATCCTCTCACCAAGTGAGAGCAATCCTGACTTGCCACCTACCTCATTATTTTGCAATAATCCTTACACGCTTTATCTTATCTGTACTCTGTCGACGGCTCGATTGTAATCATGTATAGTTAGGGACAAAAAGATGGAGTAATTCAACGGGACCCACATTTCCATCATGAAAATGAACCCACTGAGTTACTCCAGCTTTGTGTCTATCTTCGGTTTAAACCAGCATCTGCAGTTCCTTCCCACACATGTATAGTTAGGGTTTGATCCTGACTGCTGGTGCTGTCTGTACGGAGTTTGGATGTTCTCCGTGAGCACGTGGGTTTTCTTCAGGTGCTCCGGCTTCCTCTCACAGACCAAAGACGTGCCTGGTTAACTGGTTTCTGCAAATTGGCCCGAGTGTGTAGGATGGTGCTAGTGTACGGGGTGATCACTGGTCAGCGCAGACTCGGTGAGCCGAAGGATCGACCAAAATGCAGCACAGAATGCCACAGAAGATCCTTCTTCCCAGTGGCTATTAAACTGTACAACTCCTCACCCTTCTGTTGTGGGGTAGATTGAGACTGACTCTCCTCCTCCCCCACTCCAAGAATCTTTGCACAAACCCAATTCTTTCTACTCATCACTTTAATTCAATGTTTCATGTATCTTGTGTTTTTATGACTGGTGGCAGATCAATTTCCCTCCTGGGATAAATAAAGTTCTATCGTAACTTCAATACCCTTAAGGTCGGCTTTGGAGGCTTCACCGGGACACTAAGGCTGAAAGGTGGCCGGGCGAGGAGAGGGACGACAGTTCGCTGGACGATACGGACATAGGCAACAGTTGCAAAAGGCCTTAATGGCCTGCTACTTTGGAAATAGCGCCCAAACCTGGTGACTTTTGCAAATGGACTCAGCGGACTGTTTCGATACATCCTATACTTAATCTGGAGTTGTACTTATGTATGGCAATAATCTTACTGAACTATATGCAAAAAAAAAGAATTTCACTGCATCTTAGTACAGCTGCTCCTCAACCTACGGTGGGGTTACGTCGTAAATCGAAAATATCGTAAGTCGAAAACGCAATGTGATCACGTGACCGGAGGTGCCGTGCGGCTTGCTGCCGTTGCCCAGCGTTTGCAACATGGTAAAGTCGAGATATCGTAAGTCGAAGCATCGTAAATCAGGGAGCATCTGTACACACATTGATAATAAAAAAACATTGAAAGGAAACAAATCCGTAACATAACTAATCAATTGGTGATATCATTCAGCAGAGAACAGCAATCAAAACTGATCAAAGTTGCTCCATTTGGAAACAAGGAGCATCATTACACTTGGAAATGTAAAAAGGTGAGAGGATTTTTGGGAGGTGATACGTGGAGACAACAAAAGCAGAGTCTGAAAAGATCTTACCCCATTTGGAAAGCTGAACAGATGCAGTAATGTATTAAAATATGAATCAACCCAATTCCCTCGAGATGGCATTCAGCTTGACTAAACACTGAAATCATTTTATCTATGCCTTTAATTAATTTCAACCAGATTATGCACACAGTGTAAACAAAAAAAGCACAGGGGCGGCACAGTGGCGCAATGGTAGAGTTGCTGCCTAACAGAGATTACAGCACTAGACATCCCGCTTCGATCATGGGTGCTTCTCTGCACGGAGTTTGTACGTTCTTTCTGGGACTTGCGTGGGGTTTCTCAGAGAACTTTGGCTTTCACCCACACTCCAGAGATGTACAGGTTTGCCGTGGTATAAATGCAAACGTTGTCCTCAGTGTGTGTAGGATATTGTTAATTATGCGGGGATCACTGGTTGGTGCGGACTCGGTTGGGCCAAAGGGCCTGTTTCCGTGCTATATCTCTCAACTACACTCAACTAAATTTATTCCAGCAACATTATTTTACTCAGCTCAAAATGAACTTCGAAGTTGAATATTTAGACTGGGCAATCCTGCAGGAGGAATGATTAAACTTCACATGAATTGTAGTTCAAGAATGCCCTCTAGTCTTTAAACTGTTGATCCTGGGGAAAAAGCTCCTGAATATCTACCCTATCTCTGCCTCTCATCATTTGACATACTTCTATCAAGCCTCCCTTCCTCAACTTCCAGTTCTCTCGGGAAAACAATCCAAGATTGTCCAACCTCCCCAAGGTAGCTAACACATTCTAATTCGAGCACCATTCTGGTAAACTTCTTCACCCTCTCCAAAATGTCCACACCCTTCTCTCAATTGGGCGACCAGAAATGCAACCTAAATTCCAAATGGGGCCACAAATTCCAAAGGGGCAGCACGGTGGGGCAATAGTAGAGTTGCTACCTTACAGCGGCAGAGACCCGGGTTCAATCCTGACTACGGATGCTATCTACAGGGAGTGTGTACATTCTCCCCATGACCGCGTGGGTTTACCCCGGGAGCTCCGGTTTCATCCAACATTTCATAGATATGCATGTTTATTTGCTAATTGGCTTGGAAAATTTATAAATTGTACCGTTTGTGAAGGCTAGTATTAGCGTGCGAGAATCACTGGTCGGCACAGACTCAGTGGGCCGAAGGGCCTGTATCCTCGCTGTATCTCTGAACTAAACTAAACATTCAATTAATTATTTGTCACAGTGACTATTCAATATTCGTGTGTGAACGATGCAGGTCTCAGTAGACATTATTCATTCTGATTGCTACAGAGACTCTCCATTTCATGCCAAGTCTATGTAGGCCCTCAGTGTCCTCAAGAGGTCTCTGTGTTCCTTCTGCAGCACAAAAGCTGCACATTTTCATGCAAAAACACACACAGAAAATCGCTGAGAAAGTATGTGCAATGGACCGTGAGGTCGACTTGGCTTTGCTCACTGCTAAATCTGGGCCAATGTCTTGAGATTGCCAAGAATACGTACTGGCAAATTGAAACTTCCAGTGGAGGCAGTCAGACTAATGACAAAATACTGAAGGAGAACCCATAAATAATTAAGTGACCATTTAGGATGTGTATTTCAGAATATTTGTGCTGCCTTGTGCACTGGAAATTCTGCAAATCTATTACAAAATAGCATGGGATGGAAGAGTATTAAACTGACTCTCAAAAGGCATCAGTGACCCGAGTTTGTACGTCCTCCCTGTGACTGCTTGGGTTTTCTCCGGGTGCTCCGGTTTCCTCCCACAGGTCAAAAGACATACGCGCAAATGACACCCAAGTGGGACAGGCCATTCGGCCCATCGAGTCTCCTCCATCATTCAATCAGGGCTGAACTATTTTTCCCCTCTCAACCCCATTCTCCTGCCTTCTCCTCATAACCTTTGACACCCGTACTCGTCAAGAACCTTCAATCTCCGCTTTAAAAATACCCACTGACCTGGCATGCACAGCCATATGTGACAATGAATGCCACTGATGCACCACCCTCTGGCTAAAGACATTCCACCTCATCTCTTTTCTAAAGATACATCCTTTTATTCCGAGATCCGAGTTCACAATCTACCTTGTTACATCCCTTGCACTTTTATTATCTGCACTTTCGCCATAAGTATACACTTTATTCAGCACTATATATTATATAGTATACAGCTAATTTATAGTTATATATTCTTCCTGGGCCGCATGGGTTTCCTCCAGATGCATTACAAAGATGTGCAGGTTTGTATCGGAAGAAACTGCAGATAGAAACATAGAAATTAGGTGCAGGAGTAGGCCATTCGGCACTTCGAACCATTCAATATGATCATGGCTGATCATCCAACTCAGTATCCTGTACCTGCCTTCTCTCCATACCCCCTGATCCCTTTAGCCACAAGGGCCACATCTAACTCCCTCTTAAATATAGCCAATGAACTGGCCTCAACTACCTTCTGTGGCAGAGAATTCCAGAGATTCACCACTCTCTGTGTGAAAAATGCTGTTCTCATCTCGGTAATAAAAGATTTCCCCCTTATCCTTAAACTGTGACTTAAACTGTAAAAGATGCTGGTTTACACCGAAGATAGACACAAAATCCTAGAGTAACTCAGTTGCACAGGCAGCATCTCTGGAGAGAAGGAATGGGTGATGTTTGTAGGATAATTCTGCAAATTGCTCCTGGTGTGTAGGATGCAAAAGTGAGATAACATAGCACCAGTGTACGGGTAATCGTTGGTCGGCCTGGACCCATTGGGGCAAGGGGCCTGTTTCCATACTGTATCTCCAAACTAAACTAAACAATGAGGGGGCTGGATTTCATCGTCCGTGGGAACATAATTAGAGTTAATTCTCGGTTCAGAAAAGGTGCTTTTAACCTCCTTTCATCTTGACAGCGGTCTTTAGTTATTTAAATCTGGTCACAACGCAATATATATTCCGAAGCCGACCGCAACTTATTTATTGTCCATCAGAATCGGACGCAAGAAAATTACTCAAAGTCCTGACTGCATAATTTCTACTGCAGAGCTAGCTACATAATGTGGGCTATGTTCCACTTACTTATTCATGTATATGTCTGCAGTTCAATACTACATTTTTCTGGGGGTGGACTCAATCTTAAGGGTAGCTAATGTTCTCATACTTTCCTGTTACTTTTAGATGCGAGAACAAGCTGGTGGGGAATAATTCCACTCATTGCATTAATTAACTGAAAGTCTTTTTTTAATCTTAAAAGATTCCTGAAAAGCTCAAGACATGCAGAGAAGGTTAGGTTGCAAAGATCTGAATGGAGGAACGAACGGGTAAATAAATGTGCTCGGAACTGCAGAATTTGCAATTGAAGTGGTTGAACACTTGGAGTTACAAATTAATAGAGTTTTACAGCATGGAAACAGGCCCTTCAGCCCAACTTGCCCACACTGGCCAACATGCCCCAGCTACACTCATCCCACCTGCCCACATTTGGCCTATATCCCTCCAACCTGCCCTATCCATGTACCTGTCTAACTGTTTCTTGAACGCTGTGATAATCCCTGCCCCAACCCCCTCCTCCGGCAGCTCGTTCCATACACCCGCCACACTTTGTTTGAAAAAGTTACCCCTCGGATTCTCCTTAAATCTTTTCCTCCTTCACCTTAAACCTATGTTCTCTGATCCTCGATATTTGGTACAAATAGTTCAGCAAAGGAAGAGTGAAAGATGAAAGGGTGAAATAAAGTTTTCACGGAACTGCAGTTACTGACAGAACTGGAAGGGCGAGCGGTTTGAAAGGCAGATTAATGGTATGAACATTGAATTTTCCAATTTTCAGTAATGCCCTCTCTCTCCCTCTCTCCCTCTACGCTGGGGTGCACTCATTTCACCCCCCATCTTCTACCACACTTATCACTGCTCCTGTCTTCCTCCCAGCCCATAACGTGCTCACCTCCAGTCCCCAAATTCCTCTCAGTTTCCTCTCATTCACCTCCACCTTTCCTCGTCTCTGTGCTAAATGGTTTACTCCTTATTCTTAAACTGTGGCCCCTGGTTCTGGACTCCCCCCAACATCGGGAACACGTTTCCTGCCTCTAGCGTGTCCAACCCCTTAATAATCTTAGATGTTTCAATAAGATATCCTCTCATCCTTCTAAACTCCAGAGTATACATGCCCAGCCACTCCATTCTCTCAGCATATGACAGTCCTGCCATCCTGGGAATTAACCTTGTAAACCTACGCTGCACTATTTCAATAGCAAGAATGTCCTTCCTCAAATTAGGGGACCAAAACTGCACACAATACTCCAGGTGTGGTCTCACTAGGGCCCTATACAACTGCAGAAGGACCTCTGCTCCTATACGCAACTCCTTTTGTTATAAAGGCCAACATGCCATTCGCTTTCTTCACTGCCTACTGTCCAAAGATGTGCAGGTTTGTAGGTTAATTAGCTTCTGCAAATTGTTCTGTAAGTGTGTAGGATAGAACCAGTGTACGGGTGATTGCTGGTTGGTGTGGACTCGGAAGGCTGTGTCTCTAATCTAAACTAGTATGCATCAAAAAGATTTTCATTGTACTGCAGTGAACGTGACAATAATAAACGGAACTAATCCCGGTTCAAGTGTTTTCTGGAGGAGAATGGATCATTTGTGAGAGACATTGATAAGGTAGACAGTCAGAATCCTTTTTCCACCAGGATGGAACAAGTAAAATACAAGAGGGAATAGGTTTAAGATGACAGAGGCAAAGTTTAAAGCAGATGTGCAGGGCAAGTATTTTTTTCCCATTGAGGGTGCTGCCGGGGATAATGGCAGATACAATAAGTCAGATACAATAAGTCACAATTAAGAGACTTTTGCATAGGCACAAGGATATGCAGGGAATGGATGGATATGGGTTCAGTGCAGGTAGATAAGTGTCAGTCTTGACATCATGTTCAGCTCAAACATTGGTCAAAGGGCCAGCCCCTGTATTGAACTCATCTATGTGCCCATTTTCTCTTTCTAGGGTTTTATTAAAAGAAAAAAGAAAACATTGTTGTTTGTAGACATTTGGAGATTTATTTGGATAGGAAAGGTTTAGAGGGAAATGGGCCAAAATGCAGAGAGGCGGGACTAACATAAATGGAGCATCTTGCTCGGCAAAGGCAAGTTGGGCCGAAGGGCTTGTTTCTGCTCTGTATGACATGGACACAGCCCTCATTGCCTTGAGCAGAGAATCTTTCTTTAGTTTATTTTTTTTACGAGATGTAATGTGCAAGGACATTACCATTAATTCTATAATGGGAATTATTCTGATCATCTGTGGGTGAGGTAAGGAAATAAATCCTAATACAGCACTGATACCTTGAAGCCAATCAGTAAATTCACAGTCAAATATCTCAATGGTAATGCTTGAAACAAATTTCCAACACTTTGCATTTGATTGAATTTCTGCATTTAAGCAGAGTGCAAATGCTCAGTTTATAAAAACTAGAAATCAGGAACAGGAGTAGTCCACTCAGCCTGCCCTGCACAACAATGTGTTCATGGCTAATCTGCCTCAAGTATCAACTCTTACGTACAAGTTCCCCCACAGCCCTCCATTCCCTGATTAGTTTAGTTCCCTTTAGAGACACAGCGTGGAAACAAGTTCTTCGGCCCACCAAGTCCTCGCTGACCAGCGGTCACACGTCCATTAGTTCTATCCTGCACACTAGGGACAATTTACAGAAGCCAATTTACACAAACCTGTATGTCTTTGGTATGTGGGACGAACCAGAGCACCCCGAGGAAACCCACGCAGGTCACAGGGAGAACATACAAATTCCGTACAGACAGTACTCAAGGTCAGGATCGAACCCGGGTCTCTAGCGCTGTAAGGCAGTGGACCTTTTACCAAAAAGGGCGGTGTAGGGCAGTAACTCCACCACTGTGCCGATCTTCTGCCTACGTATCTACCCTTTCTTTAACTAACTCAATGATCCACTGTCCACAGAGAACCAGAAATTCGCCATCCTTTGTGAGACGCAGTCACTGTATGCGAGTTTCAAATGATCGCCCCCTGAACCTTATGTCCCTTCGTTCATCTTCTTTATCCTTGTGCTCCCTTTGGGATCTGATACGTTTCAATAAGGTCACCCCACAATCCTGTGACTCTCCAAAACAAATGCAGCAGAACATTTCTCCAGGGCAACATCTCAACCTGCAAAACAATTCAATCTTCATAATGGTTCTCAATGCATGTTTGATGTCCCGCTGTGCTTCTTTTCTGCTTCCCTCTGATCTTTTAAAGAAATAATGCTGTTCATTTGTTTTGGCCCGAGCAAAATATTTGCGGATAGCTGAAATCTCACATATTCCCTGGTCCCTTTATGTATCACAAAATGGGCGGTTGATAGTTTGTGGTGGTTCAAGGGGCATGGTGTGCAGCAGTAGAGTTGCTGCCTTACAACGCCAGAGACCTACGTTCGATACTGAATACAGGTGCTGTCTGTACGGAGTTTGCACGTTCTCCCTGTGACTGCGTGGGTTTTCTCCCGGAGCTGCAGTTTCTTCCCACACTCCAAGAGACAAGACAAGAGACATTTATTGTCACTTGCACCAATTGGTACAGTGAAATTTGGGGTCACCATACAGCCATACAAATAAAAAAAGATCAGAACACGATAGTCTTCAACATAAACATCCCCCACATAGCAGAATCAAAGTTTCCCACTGCGAGGGAAGGCCCAAAGTTCAGGCATCCTCCTCTTTATTGTTCTTTGATGTTCACCCATGGTCGGGGCCTCCCGAGCCCCCCCGCAGTTGCCGCTAAGGGCGGCCCAATGTTCAGGCCCTCTCGCCGGGATGATGGAACTCCAACGTCGGAATGGGAGAACATCCTCAGCGGCTTGGACATCCGAATCGGCCACTTCCTACCGGAATCCGCGGCTCCTGAAGTCCACAGGCCACGCTGGGCGGAGATTCGCGCTGGGCGGAGATTCACGCTGGCGGCCCTTGGCAAAGAGATCCCGGGACTCCGCGATATTGAAATCAGTGCCGCCCGCGATGGAAGCTCTGCACCACAGCTCCACGATGTTGAAGCTGCAGGCCCAGGTAAGGCATCGCCCGCTCCGCGGTGAATCCAGTGCTGTGCCACCGCTGAAGCTTTGGCCGGTCCCCGGCAGGAAAGGCCACGCCAATCCAGTTGGTAGACTGCTGGGGGGGGGGGGGCGGGGGGGTGATGAGACGGTTCGGAGAATAATCGCATCCTCGCCAGGAAGTGACTGGGAAACGGTTTTCCCCTTACCCTACCCACCTCCCTCACATAGAAATACTAAAGAAACCTCCACAACATACTTTTTCAGCAGACTAAAATTTAAAAAAAGATGGAAAAACAGACGGACTGTAGGCAGAGGCTGCCACCATGCGAGCCCCTAGCGCCCCAAAGACATGTACGGGGTGATTGTTGTTTGGAATTGACTCAGTGGACGAAGGTCCTGTCTCCAGGATGTATCCCTAATGTGTTCAATGTACAGAAGCCAATTAACCCACAAACCTGTACGTCTTTGGAGTGTGGGAGGAAACCGCAGCTCCTGGAGAAAACCCACGTGGTCTCAGGGAGATCGTACAAACTCCGTATAGGCAACACCCATAGTCAGGATTGAACCCGGACCTCTGGCGCTGTAAGGCAGCAACTATAGCACTGGACCACTGTGCCACCCAAGTCCGTTTCCAAGGTTGTCCAGTAATCCGGTGTAAAAGAAACATCTGATGCAACCTTGCAATAAGTTTGGATTAAGTGAAATTCAATAAACTGCAGACGCTGGGAACCTGAAACAAACTTGTTGTAAGTACTCAAAAGATTGGGCAAGAGAGACACAGAGAAGACAATTCATCAGATTAACAAAATAATTGTTCCTCGTGTATGTAGGATAGTGTTAATGTGCGGAGATCGCTTGTCAGTGCGCACTTGGTGGGCCGAAGGACCCGTTTCCGTGAAGTATCTAAACAAAACTAAAGATCATCAGTGGAACAATAGGGGCAGCACAGTGGTGCAGCTGGTAGAGTCACTGCCTTACAACACCATATACACCCAGGCTCGATCCTGACTTCAGTGTGTGTGGACTTCGTCTGTGTGGAGTTTGCATATTCTCCCTGTGACCACGTGGCTTTCCTCCGGGTGCTCTGGTTTTCTCCCACACTCCCAGCCGTGCGGGTATGCAGGTTAATTGCCCTCTGTAAATTACCCGCAGTGAGCAGGGAGTGGATAAGAAAGAGGGATTACATAGAATGAGTGTGAACGGGTGATCGATGGTCGGTGTTGTCTCGGTGGGCCAAAGGACCTATTTCCATGCTGTATCTGGAAAGTAAATTAATCTGTGTCCCACAATTTTCTGTCTATCTGTTGCTGACAGATACCCCTTATATTCCTCTCGCCTGCGATAAATTGGGTTATTCCTCAGAATGATGCATCTTTATTCACACTGCCTCTCTGGTGCCACATGACTGCCACCGCAAGTTGCAATTCTTGACATGCAACAGGAGCAAAGCAAGAGTACTTGCAAAGCTCTGCAATGCTTCAAAGAAGGTCTCAGGTTTGCTTCCTGCATCAATTCGTCTCCTGAGGAATGCCAGGTTTAATTGCAATCTGATTACAGAGAATCAATACCAATGCCCAAGGTAAGTGATTGCTATTTTTGCAGATCCTTGGCGTCACAAGGTTTATTAATGCAAATGCTGTCAAGAGGGATTCACTTTTGTATTTGGTTTGTCAGAATGAACTGAGAGAAGCAAGCCAGTTGTGGCATACAAACCTATTTAGAATTTAGAGATACAGCGTGGAAACAGGCCCTTCGGCCCACCGAATCCGCGGTGACCCTGGACACTAGCACTATCCTACACACTAGGATCAATTTACAATTATAGAGAGGGCAATTAATCTACAAACCTGTACATCTTTGGAGTGTTGGAGGAAATCGGAGCACCTGGAGAATACCTACGCGATCACAAGGAGAACGTACTAACTCTGTTTGATAGCACCTTTAGTCAGGATCTATATGGGGTTTGTACGTTCTTCCTGTGACCATGTGGGTTTTCTCCGAGTATTCCGGTGTCCACCAACACTCCAAAAACGTGCAGGTTTAGAGGTTAATTGGCTTCAGTAAATTGCACCTGGTGTGTGGGATAGAACTAGTGTACACTGGCTCAGTGGACCAACGGGTCTGTTTCCACGCTGTATCTCTAAAAGTAAAGGAAACACATTGTCTGGCAGCTCCAAGGTAGACACAAAAAGTTGTAGTAACTCAGCGGGACAGGCAGTATCTCTGGAAAGAAGAAATGGGTGACGTTTCGGGTCAAGACCCTTCCTCAGCTCGTCCGGCAGCTGGTTTAATATAGCCACTGAAAAGGGTGCACCTCAGGCTCCTATTATATCTTTAAATCGCCCCTTATCATTTTTAATATTGAAATTTATGTGTGGACATATTTATTTTTTTGGGAGAAAATTAAGTCTATTTAAATCATTTTCAACAGCCTGACTATTCGAGATGTTTAAAAGCCTTTCAAAGGTCTTTGGCAACAAAAAGCACATGGAACACACACTCAGTCTGAAGAAGGGTCTCAACCCGAAACGTCACCCATTCCTTCTCTCCAAAGATGCTTCAGACCCGTTGAGTTGCTCCAGCATTTTGTGTCTATCTCCGTTGAAAAAAAAAAACAGCATCAGCAGGACCCCGACAGTCCTTTCAGGTTAGGCAGAGGTACACTTGCACCTCCTCTGCAGAGCAACCTTTGGCAGAGCAGATCTACCTACTCCAACCTCATCTACTGACCCGTTGAGTTACTCCAGCACTTTGTATCCATCTTTGGTATAAACCAGCTTCTGCAATTCCTTCCTATGCATTCAGAACCCCATCTGTTTTCTAATTCATTGGTCAAATTTGCAGAAGGTCTTACCACAGAAGGTCCTGGTGAGCCGTGACGGTACCCCGACAGCAGGTCAGGCATGCCAGCTGTGGAACTGGCAGAGCTAAGCCGCTGAGCCTGACTGACTCCTGCTCGCTCTCGATTAATTTCCACGGCCTCAAGGTCGGCTAAGGGAACCGCCACCGGGGCACAAAGGCGGGCGGGCGAGGAGAGGGAAGACGGTTTACTGGACGACCCGGACGGAGGAGATGGCTGTAATGGGCCTTTATGGCCAGCTAGGACTGTAAAATGGTATCAAAATGTAGTGATTCTTGCATTGGGACTCAGTAGGCAGGTCCATGCATTATGTACTTAACCAAGGATTGTACTAATGTCTGGTAATAATCTCACTGATCTGTATGCAAAAAAAAAAACACTGCACCTTGGTACACGTGGTAATAAAGGAACCATCGGACCACATGTCTGATAAAACTATTCCGAACTGTTGTAACATAATAACCGCTTATTCTGAGCACAATTCTTATAAACTTACTCTGCCATGTCAGGATATCCGAATCGACAAACTGTGCTTTCTCAGACCATACCGGATAGAATTATTGTGAACAGGCACCGGGAAATAAAGCCTTAGTTTCTTGGCATGTCGATCTAGGATTCTTTCCCTGAAAAACTGCCAGCCTCAATGGAGATTTCACCGCACTTTAAGCAGAAGCTCCCGGCAGGCCGCGGCCATACCTCAACAGCAGGCTTGGCTCGCCCACTGTGAACCGGGAACCCACCTGAAATCATCCGAGGTTCGGCTGCTGCTTGACTCCGAAGACCCGGAACTGGGGAGAAGGATGGAGGAAGGCTGTTGGCGATGGTGACGGGCGCTGGACAAAAGGCCCTTTTCAAGATGGTGGCGGACGGAGGACAGGATTGGTGCCGCCATGACAACGGGCCTTTCAGGCCAAGATAAGCCTGCACTCTGAACGCCAGAAACATGATGCCTCTGTGTACTGTCTCGGTGAAAACTATTATTACAGTACAATCATTGCGAGTGGTGAATCTGTGGAATTCTCTACCACAGAAGATAGTTGAGGCCAGTTCATTGGCTATATTTAAATGTGACCCTTGTGGCTAAAGGTATCAGGGGGTATGGAGAGATGGCAGGTACAGGATACTGAGTTGGATGATCAGGCATGATCATATTGCATGACGGTGCAGGCTCGAAGGGCCGAATGGCCTACTCCCGAACCTATTTTCTATTTTCTAAGTTTGTACTAATCTATTATTGTGCCTATAGCATGATTTGCTGGAATGTACACAAAACAATGAATTTCACTGTACCTATGTACATATGACAACAAAGCATAATCATCGTCATCTGTTAGATTATTCTGAAGAGTAATCATACAGCAATTCACATTGGATGAATACCTGGGGACACAGATGCTGAAGCCTTGAGCAAAAAATAAACTGCTGGAGGAATCCTACGAGCCAGGCAGCACTTGTGGTAAATGGCATTTCAGGTCAGGACAGTCAATCTGAAGGGTTTCAACGTGATACATTATCTATCCAGTTCCCTCAACAGATGCTGCCTGATCTGCTGAGTCATTCCGTTAGCTTGATTTAGTTTATTGTCATATAGTCATAGTCATTAGTTTATTGTCACGTGAACCGAGGTGCATCAAAAACCTTTTGTTGCGTGCTAACCAGTCAGCGGAAAGACAATACAAGATTACAATAGAGCCATCCACAGTGTACAGACACATGATAAATGGAATAACGTTTAGTGCAAGGTAAAGTCCGATTAAAAATAGTCTGAGGGTCTCCAGTGAGGTAGACGATAGATCAGGACCGCTCTCTAGTTGCTCCAACTGCATCAAGAACGAGTAGTTCCAGTACAGGTGCACAACCTTTTATCCGAAAGCCTTGGGACCAGACACTTTTCGTAATTCAGAATTTTTCGCCTTTCGGAATGGAAGATTTTTAGCGTAGATTTTAACGGCTGGCTCAGTGGTAGAGTGCTCGGCTCATATCCGCAAGGTCGCGAGTTTGCGCCTCGATCCCGGCAGTTACTCGATCGCGAGTTTGTCTTCAATGTAGTTTTTCCTTGCAGAATAGGAGAGAATAGGGAGGGTTAGGCTGGGATCATTCTCTGCGAGATGATCTTAGTGTGGGAGACAAGTGTAGGAGAGGTGTACTGACTGTGTGGGCAGAACTTTGGAAGTGATTGCCCACCATTCTCAAAAGCCGCTGTGTCTCCCTGTCCCTGGGATAGCAGAGGGCGATCAAACAGCACAATACCCCCCTCCCCCTCCAACTCCAGAGGAATCCGCTCCCAGGCGGGCAGGCAGCAGCAGATTGTCAATTATTAACCCTCCCGCGCAATATACCCTCACCTTCTCTTTTATGACTGGGGATTTAGTTCGCCTTTCTTCGAGGACCGACCGGAGGTTCCGCTGTCACCTCTGCGGGCCGCCCTCGGTGAACGTCTTCAAGGACCTTTCTTCAAGGACCGAAAAAATGTCCGCTATTCGGAGCTTTTCGTTATTTGGAATTTCGGATAAAAGGTTGTGCACCTGTAGTAATTTCAACAGTCCGTTTCTTGATTAAACAAATACATGCAGCTCGCGGTTTACTATGTTTGATTTATGCATTTTTGAAATAACGTGCTTGTGTAATTAACATTAAAACCAAATTTACTCAGTTTTTTAAATAACACACACAAATTTTCTACCTGTTTAAATGTATACATTTAACTTACAAGCTTTTGAACTACGAGCTGCTTCACAAAAACATAACTCACTCGTAAAATGCAAGGTTCCTGTACCTGTTGTTTGGGATGTTAAAAATTGCTGCTTTTTTGGAGAGGATCACCTTAAATATTGATTCCATGACATGTGCTGGACAGAGTGACACGAGATAAAATGGAACAAGTGAGCTATGGGCTGAAGTAAATCCAATGCTGATACTTCGGAGGGATGATGTTGAGTACTGATTGTATCTGGTAGCTGTAATAATCAGTGAGGCCAGCCTTTCACTTGGCATCATTCAGTAGAAGACCAGCAAACATTTTATGTGTAATGTGTAGGAGAGAACTGCAGATGCTGGCTTAAACCGAAGATAAGACACAAAAACCTGGAGTAACTCAGCGGGACAGGCTGCATCTCTGGAGAGAAGGAATAGGTGATGTTTCGGGTCGAGACTTCTTCACGGTCACGACCCGAAACGTCACCCATTCCTTCTCCCCAGAGATGCTGCCTGTCCCGCTGAGTTAGTCCAGCTTTGTGTGTCTATTATATGTGTAAGAAGGAACTGCAGATGCTGGTTTAAACTGTACTTGCAACCAATTATTGTAACAATAAATACAATTAATAGTAATGCGTGGGAAGGAACTGCATATGCTGGATTACACCGAAGATAGACACAAAATACTGTAGCCAGGATTGAGCCCGGGTCTTTGGCACTGCAAGGCAACAACTCTACTGCTGCACCATTGTGTGTGACAATCAGCTCATTGTACCTGTCCCTGCAGCAATCGATACCCAGAAGACTAATGTACAAAGATAAGCAATGAAAATTCAGGCCACTTGTTCTTCTGCTCGATAGCACCCTTGGTACAATACTTATTAAAGACACAGAGCTGGGATTTAAAGTCGGAATGGTGAGTAGGAAGAATTAACCATTGATCACATCAGCTCACTACCCAGAGATCACCATTACCCTAATTGCTGCCATCCTAATTTTACTTTAACTCCCATCAGGCAAAAGGTACAGACATGTGAAAACACATACTTCCTAATTCAGGGAAAGTTTCTTCCCAGTTGTTGTCAGGCAACTGAATCATCCTACCACAACCAGAGAGGAGTCCTGAACTATTATCTACCTCTTTCTTGACCCTTGGACCATCCTTGATCGGACTTTGCTGACTTTACCTTGCATTAAATGTTATTCCCTTATCATATACAGTGTACACAGCTCGATTGTAATCAGGTGTTGTCTTTCTGCTGACTGGATAGCACACAACAAAGTTTTTCACTGTACCTCGGTACACGTGACAATAAACTAAACTGAACTAAAGTGAACTCAGGTTCACTCTTCAAGGAGACAGAAACTGAGCTAATATTCAATCACAGCGAGGTGACCTTGTTGCAGTGCTAATGCAACTAATAGCCAAAGAGAGAACCGTACTGGGTGGCAGAGCGATAGAGATACCGCCTCACGGAACCAGACGCACAGGCTCCATCAACCACTTCCAAAACAAAATGCTCGCAAAAACTCCCCCCTCCTGCAGAGTAGTTTCTTATCATCTACCTCTGGAGAGTTACATTTGAGTACCATTTAGACGGATGCTTAAACAGGCAGGACTTTGACGGATGGCGTCCTTAATCAGGCAAATGGGCAACAAAATAGGTCAGCATTGCCTTGGTGGGCTGAAGGGCCAATTCCAGTCCGTCTCTGTGCTGCACAGCTCCAGGACCTCTAGTAACCAACTTCACTATCAACGAATACAGGACAAGATCTTCCATCCAGATGACAACAATTCTACCAAAGTTTGCCCACATCTAGACACAGAGTAACTCAATAGGGCAGGCAGCAACTCTAGATTAAAAGGAATAGGTGATGTTTCGGATCGGGACCATGCTGGCGGCACAGTGGCGCAGCAGTAGAGTTGCTGCCTTACAGCGCCAGAGATCTGGGTTCAATCCTGACTGCGGGTGCTGTCTCTATGGAGTTTGTATATTCTCCCCCGTGACTGTGTGACTTTTCTTCGGGTGCTCTGGTCCCCTCCCACACTCCAAAGACAGTTTGAAGGCTAATTTGGCTTCAGTAAAAATGATTAATCTGTCCCTAGTGCTAGATTGCTGGTCGGCACGGACTCGATGGGCCGAAGGGACTGTGTCTGGCTGTATCACTCAACTAAAGTAGATAGTTTACTTTAGTAAATGGGTACTGATCATGTGCAGGCAGGTGAGATTAGTTTATCTTAGCATCATGTTTGGCACAGACATTGTGGGTTAAAGTGCTCTGCAACCAAGGAAGCTGGAAAATTGGTGGTGGACCTGTATTTGTCCCATGCTTACACCTTACTCATTCAGAATTTTATTTCCACAATGCAATGAATATTAATCATCCTTAAACGCCTGCCCTGTTAAAAGATAAATTGCTGGCTTACAGATTGAGACATTTCTCTGCTTCTGAACCCAAAATGAGCTACACCATGATGAACAAGCAAATCAAACGGAGCACTGTCATTTGGAATGTCTTGGAGTTAATTACATTTCATTGTTTATGCATCTTGATAATCCCTTCCTTCCATTGACAGCCATTCATGTCAACCCATTTGACCAAGAGACAGAAAGACAATGACAACCAAGTGAAAGTTGGGATTGTCCTTGAGTTCATTACACCTCATTGTTTTTACATGTTGGTAATCCCTTCCTTCCATTGACAGCCATCCTCGCCAACCCATTTAACTGAGAAAGAGACGCAGTGAGAATGTGCTCACCTTCTCGGGATCCATGGTGCTGACAACCCAGATGCAGTGGGCATTGTTCTCATATTGGACGGGGTAGTTGGGCGATGTGATGACACCACTCGGACCACGAAGATTGGAGCCACATGTCCTTGCTGCATCAAAATTGAAAGTTAAAAACATATGTTATAATAACTGCTGAAAAACAGCAAAGTCCTTCAGAGTCAGTCTCTCTCTCTACATGCATACAATAACACAGGCAGTCATAAACCTCCTTCAGAAGCACTACAGATGAGGGCTGGTCCAAATGAAGGCAAAAATCATGTTGGATGATTAATGGGTTTTCGTCTGAAGTTCCTCTTAAGGAATAGCATTTAGACACATCAAAACGTTGATAGTTTGAAAGCATTTAAGAGAGTTCAAGAATTCAAGAGACATTTATTATCACATGCACCAATTGGTACAGTGAAATTTGAATTACCATACAGCCATACGAATAAAAATAACACAATATACCAAAGCTATAACTTGACTGATTCAATGTTGGCCTGGATGCTAAACAAGTACGCTCTTCGTTCATTGGTCTCCAGTGAAGAACATTCATGCATGACACTAGACTCAGGGGAAGATGTCTGTCGCAATGCCTGTCAAGATCAAAGAGCTTCTTCCTTAGTTTAGTTTAGAGATGCTGTGTGGAAATAGGCGCTTTAGCCCACCGAGTCCACGGCAACCAACAATCACCCCGTACACTAGCACTATCCTACACACTAGGGGAAAATTTACAGAAGACAAGTACCCGACACATCTAGGACAATGGGGCACCCACGAAGAAAGCCCATGCAGTAACATGGACATTGTACAGGCAGCACCCATAGTCAGGATTGAACTTTGGTCTACGGAGCTGTAAAGCAGCAACTCTACCGCTGCGCTACTGTGCAGCATGGAAACATGTACAAGGCCACTCCATTGAGACACACAATCGGATAGGCCAGAGACTATGGATGGGAAAGAATAAACACAGTATGATGTTTTGGATCTTCTACTGCCTGTCCTTTCTTTGAAAGCTCAAACACCCAGCATAATTTCCCACTTTCTCCTTGTTACCTTGTGATTTAGGATGGCACAGAAGTACTACGGGTGCTGTCTGTACGGAGTTTGCACCTTCTCCCTGTTTTCTCCGGATGCTCCCGTTTCCTCCCACACTACAAAAATGTGCAGGTTTATTGGGTTTTTGGCTTCTGTGAAATGTTCCCAATGTGCAGGATTATGCTGGTGTATGGGGTGATCGCAGGTCAAGGTCGACTCAGTGGGCCGAAGGGCCTGTTTCCACGCAGCATCTCTGACGTCTAAAAGTCTAAAGATTTAGTCAGTTGCAACTATGATGAGAATTATCAACACTCCTCCAGGAAAAAAGACCTGCCTAACATTTTAGCCTGCAAATGAATAGCAGTGGATAAAGCATCTAAACTATATATTTCCCTTGCCATATTATAGTTGTACAGTGCTGCGCTGTGCATGAAAAAACAATAAAAAGGCATTTTGCAAGTCGGAAATCAATTAAATGCCCACAGCATGCTTGACTGAGGTGCAGTAATCCTCATAAAATATTCAGTTCCCCACTAGGTCAATTGATAGTTTTATTCCATATCTTTCAATGTAATGTGGGCTTTGCAAAGATACCATTTATTTCCCATCCATTTTCCCTGTGTGAAAGCAGAAACAAGACAGAACACAGCCTGTCTGATGAAATCGTTTCTGCTTGTTAGTGAGTTACCCAACATTGGAGAATTCTCTTAGAGGCTCTTAGGTGTGAAATTTTAGGATTTAACTCAAGAGACAATGAAACAAAGGTGATATACATTGTCGGAATGAGGCCACACACAAATTGGAGGAGCAACACATCATATTTCGCTTGAGCAGCTTACAGCCCAGTAGTATCAGTATTGATTTCTCTAATTTCGTAGCCCTTGCATTCCTTCCCTCTCCATCCCTCCCTCTCCCCCCCCACACTCCACCCAGAGTCAGGATCAATCCTGTGTCTCTGGTGCTGTAAATCAGTGCCACTGTGTCGCCCTTGTCTCCCTTTTTTACTTTGATCAGATGGAGTGGGGTAGAATGCTCATCATTATCATCGTTGAATAACATCAACGGGCACGGTGTCTTACAATGCTGTGTACGACAGTGATCGCAACTTCTACTGAAGTGTGGATGGCCGTTGGCTCACTAGGAGCTCATCCACCCTTTGACAGGTCTTGTTTATGGTCCTGCTTGGGGTCCACAGCCCCCTCCTCACCTGTCAAACCAGGCGGGGGAGACAGTTCAGTTGCCGATTATCCGACCATGGAGCAGGTAGCACGAGATTACATGGTACCCGTGGTGAGGGGAACTCCCCCCGACCTGAGCGATTTAGGCCTGCAGAATGCTGGCTTTGGCTTTTATTCATTTAACTCTACAAATCGCCCTATTGTGGTCATGTGACATGATATTCCTTTACAGGACACTTGGTCAAATTTGATTTGATAAGGCTCCATCAGTCTTTCAGGAGATGACACCAAGTATTTAAATGTACTGCAGTTGTTGTTGGTTTCATAGATTTAGCAGTGCTACATTTACTTTCACGGTCTCCATTGACCAAGTCCTTTTCTATCTCCATTGGCTGCTACAATCCTCCAAGATCTTTGCAACCCAGGCCCCTGAACCATAGATTTGTATGGCCCCATTATTGCCACACGCACATGCCTACAGTTGGCAAGGCCTTGAGTTCTGGAACTTCCTCTCTGAGTCTCTCTACATCTCCACATCAACTTTGCGTCCTTCAACAATCTCCTTGGCACCTCACCATTGGACATACCTTTAGGTCAACTGGTGCGACTCGCTGCTAAAATCAACTTGATGTCACTCTCGTAAAGCATTTTGTGGAAGGCACGATATAAATGCATGCGTTAATTTTCCATGAGAACATATCTATTAATAACACACATCTTTCCATCTAATTAAAGCCAAGCTGCTCTCATATCTAGAATATTTAGTTTATAGAAGTTTATAAGTAATCAGAGCAGAATTAGGCCATTTGGCCCAATGAGTCTAATCCACCATTCAATCATGGCCGATTTATCTTTCCCTCTCAACCCCATTCTCCTGCCTTCTCCCCATAACTCTCAACACCAGCACTAATCAATAATCTGTCAATCTCCGCACTAAAAATAGCCAATGACTTGGCCTCCACAGCCATCTGTGGCAATGAATTTCAGATTCACCACCCACTGAGTAAAGAAATTCCTCCTCATCTCTTTTATTCTGAAACTGTGCCCTTTCGTCCGAGACTCTTCCACTAGTGGAAACCTCTCCACATCCACTAGTGGAAATCTCTCCACATCCACTCTATCCAGGTCTTTCACTACTCGGTAAGTTCCAATGTGACATCGGTGGTGGGGAAGGTGTTGGAGCCAATTATAAAAGATGTAATAGTGGCATATTTGGATAGCAGCAGCAGGATCGGTTCGAATCAGCATGGATTTATGAAAGGGAAATCATGCTTGATTAATCTTCTGGAATTTTTTGAGAATGTAACTAGGAAAATGGACAAGGGAGAGCCAGTGGATGTAGTGTACCTGGTCTTTCAGAAGGCCTTTGATAAGGTCCCACATAGGAGATTAGTGGGCAAAATTAGGGCACATGGTATTGGGGGTAGAGTGCTGACATGGATAGAAAATTGGTTGGCAAACAGGAAACAAAGAGTAGGGATTAACAGGTCCCTTTCAGAATGGCAGGCAGTGACTAGTGGGGTACCGCAAGGCTCGATGCTGGGACTGCAGTTATTTACAATATACATTAATGATTTAGATGAAGGGATTAAAAATAACATTAGCAAATTTGCAGATGACAAAGCTGAGTGGCAGTGTGAACTGTGAGGAGGATGCTATGAGAATACAGGGTGACTTGGGCAGGTTGGGTGAGTGAGCAAATGCATCGCAGATGCAGTTTAATGTGGATAAATGTGAGGTTATCCACTTTGTTGGCAAGAACAGGAAGGCAGATTATTTTCTGAATGCTGTCAAGTTAGGAAAATGGGAAGTAGAACAAGGTCTGGGTGTCCTTGTTCATCAGTCACTGAAAGTAAGCATGCGGGTACAGCAGGCAGTGAAGAAAGCTAATGACATGTTGGCCTCCAAAACAAGAAGTTGAGTATAGGAGCAAAGAGGTCCTTCTGTAGTTGTACGGGGTCCTAGTGAGAGTACAGCTGGAGTATTGTGTGCAGATTTGGTTTCCAAATTTGAGGAAGGCGCAGCATAGGTTCATGAGGTTAATTGCCGGGATGGCGGGACTGTCATATGTTGAAAGAATGGAGCGGCTGGGCTTGTATTCTCTGGAATTTAGAAGGATGAGAGGCGGATCTTATTGAAACATGTAAAATTATTAAGCAATTGGACACGCTAGAGGCAGGAAACATATTCCCGATGTTGGGGGAGTCCAGAACCAGGGGCCACAGTTTAAGAATAGCCATTTAGAACGGAAAAACGTCTTCACCCAGAGAGTTGTGAATCTGTGGAATTCTCTGCCTCGGAAGGCAGTGGAGGATAATTCACTGGATGCTTTCAAGAGAGAATTAGATAGAGCTCTTAAAGATAGCAGAGTCAAGGGATATGGAGAGAAGTCAGGAACGGGGTACTGAATGTGGATGATCAGCTATCACAGTGAACTGCGGTGCTGGCTAGAAGGGCCAAATGGCCTACTCCTGCACCTACTGTCTATCCCTCCCTCATCCTTCTGAACTCCAGTGTGTACAGGCCAAGAGCCATCAAACACTCCAAATTAATCCGTGGTAAATTCAGTGATGCAGCCACAACTATGTTGAAAGTGAACATGGCTTTCCTCAAAATTTAATATTCAATATGAACTCCTGATCAAAAATCATCTGGGTAAATTAAAAAAAAAGTTAATCAGATGTTGCCATTGTTCAAGGGAGCACAGAATTAGTGTTTACATTTACTGCAGGAAGAGGAGTCTGGGTGGAATAAAGAGAGAAAGGCCATGCAGTTTACGTGTGGAACTAGAACCAATGAGGAATTTTGAAAAAAAAGGTTAGAAGCTGATTGAATTGGTACATCTGGGACTTTCTCAATCAGCAATCCCTCTGCTGTTTCTCAAAGCTAGATATCTGTTGGAAGACAGTGCTCTTCGATAAATGAATAACAATTCACTCGAGGTCAAACGTAAGGAGCAAATTTATTGGATTTTATTTCCTTGCGATTTTCTCGGATGAACACTTGCATCAATCTGCGAGGAGGAATTCGGTAGCCAAGCTTTTATCATGAGAGTAGTAAGGAAGTGTGAAGTATATTTTTAAAACTAGTTCTTTCTTGAAGATTAAAAAAAATACAGCAACGGCTCGTTTTAACAGACTTTGGTTATAGAGAATGGACTGATGCCATCCCGACGTGTCCCGGCCCCGGTTTGTAAGATGCACCAGCGAGCTCTTCTTCACCCACCGCTCGTTCCGGTTGATGCGGCATTTGTTGCGGCTCACCTTGTAGCCCCTGGGGACAGAGTTTTCTTCAGGCTGCCACCACTGACAGGACGCACTTGCCCCACTCGGCCTCTCCTTCTCTCTCCTCCTTCTTCCATCGCTCTTTCCACTTGGACTCTCCCCTACTCCATTGCTCTGTCAAATTGGTCTCTCCCCACTCCCACTCCCACCACCACCTCCTCCTTCCACCACCACCTCCTCCTCCTCCTGAGTCGCCAGCATAGACCACCTTGGAAGCAGGGAGTGGACAAATTGATGGCTGACTGGATGGAGGGGCAGCTGGTGAGAGGGGAGGGAGCCCCATGGTGATTGATCACATCCTGTTGTTGGCATCAGCCTGAAGAAAGCGCCGTCCCGAGGTGCTGGAACATGAGCTGCAACAACACACTCATCACCGGACCGTGCAGTGGGTGAAGAAGGTCTCGCTGGTGCAGACCGGCGACAAGTTTTAACGTGAAACGACACAAAGTGCTGGAGTAACTTTGTCAACTGAATCAGTTTGAGGAAGGGTCCTGATGATATCTATCAATGTTCTCCAGAGATGCTGCCCGACCACTGACTTACTCCAAAATTTAGTGTCCTTTTGTCTATTACCCATCACCTGCAATTCTTCGTTTCAACGAGCTACAATAATAATACCTTACTCAGTTTCAGCAGATTATCGACATTAATGGATACTATTTAACCCCCCCCCCCCCAAATGGTCCATTATAAAATAGTTTACTGAATTGTTAAGTTCCTTTTGAGCATTAGAGTGTGCGACCATTTTATTGTTCTAACTGTGATTATTTTCTATTCCTTGTGGATAAAGAACCCGTACATCTTTTAAGATGCGTAGTTGATAATCCAGCGGATGACATGACACTAACCCAGAAGGTAATCCACTAGGCTGCACAATGGCACAGCTGGTAGAGACATTGCCTCACAGCACCAGAGACCCAGATTCGATCCTGACTATGGGTGCTGTCTGTGTGGAGTTTTTAATGTTCTCCCTGTGACCACGTGGAGTTTTCTCCGGGTGCTCCGGTTTCCTCCCACACTCCAAAGGCGTGCAGGTTTGTGGGTTAATGGGTCTCTACAAAGATAAATGCCCCTAGTGTATAGGACGTTGAATATAGAACTAGTGTGAACGGGCGATTGATGGTCCGCGTGGACTCGGTGTGCTGAGGGGCCAGTTTTCAAGTGGATTCTCTGAAGTACATCATTCCACAGCACAGAAGAAAGATAGGTGGCCGTGTTTATGGGCTTCGGGTGAAACAATTCGATCTGGAATTAATTATTTGATCGCTTACCCCGGCAGACAGGTCTGTGGTCATTCCAGGCAGTCAACGTGTCGGTCACCTTCTGACAAGTGATGCTTTTCGACCCCTGAAGCACGTAGCCATCATCACAGGAGTACTGCAAACTGGCTGCCAATCTGATGCAAACACAAAACAGGATCACAAAAAGTTACTCCTGTCCATAACTCTCCTTTCCTTCAATTAAATCTATTAAAGCACAAAGCTACATGAGAAACAATCCTCACTTGAAGCATCCACTG
This sequence comes from Amblyraja radiata, assembly GCF_010909765.2. NCBI lineage: Eukaryota > Metazoa > Chordata > Chondrichthyes > Rajiformes > Rajidae > Amblyraja > Amblyraja radiata. Next base: position 18,934,990 of record NC_045960.1, on the reverse strand, counting down.
GCAATTCCGCTACTTAGAAGAAGGGAATCCATTTCTACAAGCTGCTTAGTCAAAAAGGCTTTCATCAGTCAGAGAATTGAGTATAGAAGTTGGGACGTATGCAGTTATATGAGACGTTGGTGAGGCCGCATTTACAGTATTGTGTTCGGTTCTGGGTGCCATGTTATAGGAAAGATGTTGTTAAATTGGAATGGCTGCAGTGAAGATTTACAAAGATGTTGCCAGGACTTGAGGGTCTGAACTATAGGAAGAGGTAGAGCAGGCTAGGACTTTAGTCCTTGGAGCGCAGGAGGATGAGGGGTGATCTTATAGAGGTGTATAAAATCATGAGCAGAATATATCAGGTGGACACACAAAGTTTGCCCAGAGTAGGGGAATCAAGAACCAGAGGACATAGGTTTAAGATGGAGGAGGAAAGATTTTAAAGGAATCTGAGGGGTAACTTTTTCCACACAAAGAGTAGTGGGTGTATGGAACAAGCTGCTGGAGGAGGAAATTGAGGCAGGGGCCATCACAATGTTTAAAGAAACAATGAGACGGGTAAATGGATAGGGCAGGTTCAGAGGAATATGGGCCAAACACAGGTAAGTGGGACTAGTGTAGATGGAACATGCTGGCTTGTGTGGGCAAGTTGGACCAAAGTTTCCATACTGTATGAATCTATGACTTTATGACACTGTGACATCAGAAATGACGGCAGATCAATGGCGAATACCTGTACAGCACCCAAAACAAAGTCTCACTTAATACATGTGACAATAATATACCATTACCAATACCAGTAAGGAACTAAACATAACTGTAAAGAACTAAACCTGAGATAATTGAGGGAAACCATGAGCTGAGATTTGAACACATTGTGGCATCAGTCATGACAGCAGATCAGTAATGAACACACTGACACACAGTACAGTGGACTCACCACATGGGCTTTATTTCTGGAGACAGACAACAGTTTCCTCTCTCCATTCCCCCTCTGGACTCCAGGGTTCATAAGGAGCAGGATTAGGTTAATTGGTCTAATGGACTTAATTGGACTTGGCTGCGGCTCGTTTACCTGAGGCTGGGTGAGGAGCAGATCTTAAAGGGGACCTTTCATCACAGCACATGGAAGGACAAGCAAGAGAGGGATATGAGTCATTTCCAGGCAGATGAGATCAGTTTAACTTGGCACAGTCATTGTGGGCCATAGGGTCAGGTTCTGTGCTGTACTGTTCTATGTAAATGGAATCTTAGAAACAATGCTCCATACTTTGTTCCAACTATATTCTAACTCGGAGGGAAACACAGAAGGAAAGCAGAACAGTTATGTTTGTTACATTATCAAAATTACTACACATTGTCATGGTTAGCCTGTGAGGAAACCTGAGCATCCAGAGAAAACCCACACGGTCACAGGGAGAACATACAAAGTCCATACAGACAGTGCCCATAGTCAGGATCGAACCCAGGTCTCTGTCGGTGTGCCACCCCTGTGTTTCCTGTTTCTCATTGGAAATACGAAGTAAGATAAGCAGGTTTTGACACTACTCTTAAAGATGAAGCTTGAAATCCATCACAGTGAAATAAATAAATAGACATGCTTCTTGAACTGCATTTTCGTAAATAATTAAGTGTGTACACAAAAATAATTAAATTTGACTAATACAGAGCGCATCACGTATCTTACATTATCTATAAATCTGTACACTTTGTCTGTTTCTGAAACTCATTAAATATTATTTATATATATGCATCATAGAAAGCATTTTATTGGGATGCATCACAGAATGGTTTGGGAACAGCTCCATCCGAGACCACAGGAAATTGCAGACCATTACACAAATCAACCAACCTCCTGTGGTGGGGACTTGCAGGATTCCAGCCCAAAACTAGTCGGACACAAGTTGTGTGCACTAGACGTGTTTATTCTTCTGCAATACAGCTCCCTACTCCTCACCTGACACTGGCGTTGCCCGGCCTTACAAAACAACTCAGATATCGACCCCATGACTCGCGCCTCCCCCACCAAGACGCCGCCCTCTAGAGCCGATGGTTCGTCGTGACCTTGCGTTGCTATCAGGTGCCGCCACACTCCCTTCCATTGACTCCATTTACACCTCACGCTGCCTCGGCAAGGCCACCAGCATAATCAAGGACGAGTCGCACCTTGGCCACTCCCTCTTCTCCCCTCTCCTATCAGGGAAAAGGTATAGAAAGGTGAAATACACCACCAGATTCAGCGGACTGTTTCTTCCCAGCTGTTATCAGGCAACTGAACCATCTGACACAACCAGAGAGCAGTCCTGCACTACTATCCACCTCATTGGTGAACCTTGGACTACCTTTGATCAGACTTTACTGTTTTATCCTTGCACTAAACGTCATTCCCTTATCATGTATCTATACACTCAATGGCTCGATTGGCTCAATGATACAATGGCTCGATTGTAATCATGTATTGTCTTTCCGCTGACGTATGAGCATGCAACAAAAGCTTTTCACTGTACCTCGGTACACATGACAATAGACTAAACTAAACTATTATTAAAATATGCGGAAAGTGGTTGTCACAAAAGTGCCGTCAGACGTTTATCATTTGGTGTAAATAGAATGTAAACAAACATAATGTCTGTAAATAAATAATCAAAAGGAGGTGAATTACAAACTATTATAGACTAAAATGTGTATTTGTATACATGATCAAATGGGAACATTGTTCACCATCTATGTCAGCATGTAAATCTGTAATACACTTGGATTTTTATATATTTCTGAAGAGATTGATGAGAGACATGATTACCTATGTTGGAATATTAGTGGAAGGTGTGGAGTGTGGTGAAGGATGAGTTTTTGATTGAGGTCAGATGTCAGTCAAAATCACCGCATCGTCATAAGCAGACACATGCATAAAATATACATTTTTATTCATGCTGATAAACATAAGTAGAAACAATTCTGGAAGAACACAAGATTTGTTATGTTTATGCATGGAACAATGCCTCTGGATAATTCGTATTTAGGATGTAAACTGGAACTGTACACTTTTCATCTATAAAAAGAAAATGACAGCAGTTTTGTTTTATTTCATTTAGAGCAGCGGTTCTTAACCTTTTTGGCCCCACGAACCCATCAGACATTCTTGGTCAGTACTGTGACCCCCAAAACAAAAATTGAAAAAAAAAAACAGCCCGATTTATTAAAACATGTCTGCCAATGCTCAATCAATGGGATGGCCGAAATTGCTTTGCAGCCATCAGGCAATCAAAACGAGGACGAATGCACGAGAGGCAGCACCTCATGTCAGCATCGATCACTGAGTTGTTTTCAGAGTTACCATGGTTGAGAATCCAGCCTCACAGCGATAGGTTGAGGGGGACTGGACCAATAGGGTCAGGGCCCTCTTTGAAAGAACAGGACAGTCCTTCACTTTCAGCCAAAACATGCCGGGCAGTCACATCAGTATCGCCCTTGGCACCGTCTTCAACGGAAAAGGGTCGGATGATGCACTCATTACGAGAGCGGTCGTCCAGTCCGGGGTAGTAACTTTCGATGGCTTCACTAATTGCCAGAAGGTGGGTTGAGATCTCCTCGTGGAAGTGGCATTCAGCATCTGGCGTAGCATCCAGGAGAGTCGTCATCTCAGGGAAGATAGTCGTGTCATCACCTGGACTCTTCTCTGGTAAAGGTTCCTCCTGAACGCTGCCACTTTGTGACGAGCTGTGTGTAGCATTGGAAGGTTTCTTGAAGTGACAGGTTCAAGGAATTCACCTCGGCGAAGAAGTTAGCCAAGTAAGCAACCTTCATCATGAAAAGAAGGCAGATAGGCTTCGTATTTACTTTAAATAAAGAGTTCCAAGTCTCTTTTTGTGAACATTTTCGAATCACAGCATGAAAATTGATTGTTTTTGCAATGTTTGATTCAATACTTTTGATTCAATACGTTGACAATACTTTTGATTCAATACGTTGGGGCTGTGGTATCGCCAGCGATCACCAGAGAAGAGCTCCAACCGCCGGCCTGTGGCTTAGAACATCCTGAAGCCGCGGTCTGCAGAGCATCTAGCCCCGGGCGTGGCGTGGACTTACCATCTGGAGCCTGGGATCCGTCGCCAGGGATCGCCGGAGAAGAGCTCCGACTGCCAGTCTGCGGCCTATAACATCCTGAAGCCACGGTCTCCAGTAAAAAAGTGCCGAGTCGGCACCTCCAAGCTGCGGAGTGTGTTTGTCCGTCCGACGTCAGAGTTTGGATCATCCCGACGAGAGGGCCTGTACATCGGGCCGTTCGAAGCAGCGACTGCGGAGGGGTTATTGCCCCGACCATGGATGAACAAAGGAAGAGGACTGGCTGAACTTTGTTGCCTTCCACCACAGTGAAGAATGCTGTGGTGGATGTTTGTGTTCAATTTTATTGTGTATTGTGTGTTCTTTTTAAGTGTATCGCTGCTGGCAAATTCATTTCACTGCACCTTCGGGTGAATAAAATAGACTTTGGCTTTGACTTTGAATACTTAGCCTGGCCAAATCCACATGACATTCCTGAGACATTGTCGACCTTAAATAATCCTTAATCAGCTTGAGTTTGCTAAATAACCTCTCTGCAGAAGCTACTGTTGCAGGAATTGTTAATAGTATTCTAAAGCTATCACAAACATTTGGAAACAGGTCTATACTCTGTTAACAAGTTCAACAGATCTAATGGTTTTTACTGCATTTACAAAATTCACCCTCCCACTAACACACGCCCTCACACACACCCGAATACCCACTGACCCACCCACACCCACTGCCACACCCAGACCACTGAAACTGCCGCAGTTGCCGATCTCACCACCTCCCCGGGCAGGGCCACCGCAGCCACTGTCGCCGACCTTCACTGTCTTCAGAAAGCCACCGACGCTGCTGCCCATATACCTACTCCAGCTCCCCAAGGGCCTCCACCAGCGAATCTGCCGACCCTCGACTCTCCACCGGCGGGCCAGATCTCACCAGAATTCCAGATGCTGCACGAGGCCCACAACCTCCACCATGCAGACAGCACGTGGTCTGACTCTGATGGGTTCCAGTGCTCCTTCCATTACAGGGAAGACCCTCAGTAGTGATGACTCTGCTGGGTCCTAGTGCCCCCCCACTCCTCCTCCAGGGAAGACCCATCAGTAATGATGACTCTGCTGGGTCCTAGTGCCCCCCCTCCTCCTCTAGGGAAGACCCCTCAGTAGTGATGACTCTGCTGGGTCCTAGTGCCCCCCCCCCTCCTCCTCTAGGGAAGATCCATTAGTAGTGATGACTCTGTTGGGTCCTAGTGCTCTCCCCCCTCCTACAGGGAAGATTAATCAGTAATGATGGGTCTTCCCCTTCACCCTATTTTAATCAGGTTACCCCGACCACACACCCGCCAGGTAGAATTCACCGCTTTATTATGGATCACAATTTCTACGAATTACGATATATAAAACTATGTAGGCTCACACAAAATGTGAATGCTACTCTTCACAAAATATATATGCAAACATTTTCTGAGATTTCAGGAAATTCCCAGTCCCCCTCCTTCGGCTCCCAGGCCCCCTTTTGGACTCCGGGCCCGGGAACGATGTACCCCCTGCACCCCCCTCTCTTAGGCCCTGTGTATACGTACACGTATATATGTGAACAAAATACTGTGTGTGGTATGTACATTTGTTAGGTTCCTAAAAATGGGATCAACAAATTGATGTTATTTACAACCCCTTCATGGCCCCCGGAAAAACCCCAAATGACCCACAAGTTAAGAACCACTGATTTAGAGTAAATTTTTATTTCCGGCAGCACAGTGGAGCAGCGGTAGAGTTGCTATCTCACAATGCCAGAGACCCGGGTTCGATCCTGACTACGGGTACGGAGTTTGTACCTTGTGACCACGTGGGTTTCTTTGGGTGCACCGGTTTCCTCCCACATTCCAAAGACTTACACTATTGTAGATTAATTGGTTTTAGTAAATTTGGCAAATTTGGTAAATACCTGTAGTAACGTCCTTAGCGTGTAGGATAGTGCTAGTATACGAATGATAGCTGGTGGGCATGGGCTGAAGCTCCTGCGCTGTATCTCTAAAGTTTAAAGTTCAGAGTCCAAAGTTGAACACATGTATGTAGGATTTTGAGATTTTTTTTCATTGGTTTGCACAACTTTTCTTCCAAGATCCCGAACTCATTTGGACTTCTGTGCTTATCAGTGCATTAAATTTGCCCCCTGTAGCCAGGCTCTAGAACTCTAGCCTGGCCGGAGCCAGCAGATCCGTTCCCAGAGCCGACTTCCATAGCCATCTTTGCGGCAGGTTTCACAGTCCCCCAAGGCCGTGGCCTCTGTTGGTCCAGCAAAACGGAAAATCTAGCAAGGCTCTGGAACCTTGCCGGGATATCGGTGGTGGACCTGTAGCTGGATACAAAGTGCTGTTTATCTGTCCTATCCATGTACCTGTCTAACTGCTTCTTAAATGTTGGGATAGTCCCTGCCTCATCTACTTCCTCTGGCAGCTTGTTCCATCCACCCACCCACCCACCCTTTGAGTGAAAAAGTTACCCCTCGGATTCCTATAAAATCTTTTCGACTCTACCTTAAACCCATGTTCTCTAGTCCTTGATTCACCTACTCTGGGCAAAAGACTGTGCATCTACCAAATCTATTCCTCTCATGATCTTATACACCTCTAAAATATCACCCCTCATCCTCCTGCGCCCCAAGGAATTGAGTGCCAGCCTACTCAACCTCTCTCCACAGCTCAGACCCTCTGGTCCTGACAACATCCTCATAAATCTTCTCTGTACCCTTTCCAGCCTGACATCTTTCCTATAACACGATGCCCAGAACTGAACACAATGCTCTAAACACGGCCTCACCAATGTCTTATACAACTGCAACATGACCTCTTAACTTCTATACTCAATGCTCTAGCTGTTGAAGGCCAATGTGCCAAAAGCCTTTTTGACCACCTGATCTACCCACGACTCCACCTTCATGGAACTATGCACCTGCATTCCTAGATCCCTCTAGTCTACAACACTCCCCAGAGCACTACCATTCATTGTGTTGGTCCTGCCCATGTTAGACTTCCCAAAATCAAATACCTCACATTTCTCTGTATTAAATTCCATCAACCATTCCTCAGCCCACGTGGCCAATCGATCAAGATCCTGCTGCAATTTTTCACAACCATCTTCACTATCTGCCAAACCACCCACTTTTGTATCATCTGCAAACGTACTAATCATGCCGTGTAGTTTAAGAAAGAACTGCCGTGTATGTTCTCATTCAAATCATTGATATAGATGACAAACAGTAACGGGCCCAGCACCGAACCCGGAGGCACATCACTAGTCACAGGCCCCCAGTCCGAGAAGCAACCTTCCACCATCAACCTCTGCTTCCTTCCATGAAGCCAATTTTTTATCCATTCAGCTATCTCTCTTTGAGATCCCAGGCGACCTAACCTTCCAGAGCAGCCTACCATGTGGAACCTTGTTGAATGCTTTGCTGAAGTAAAGTCTGAAATGTAAAGTGTAAAATCTAAAGGGTAAAGTGTAAAATCTATAGTGTAAAATCTAAAGTGTAAAATCTAAAGTGTAAAATCTAAAGGGTAAAGTGTAAAATCTAAAGTGTAAAATCTAAAGGGTAAAGTGTAAAATCTAAAGTGTAAAATCTAAAGTCTAAATTATAAAATCTAAAGTGTAAAATCTAGTGTAAAATCTAAAGGGCAAAGTGTAAAATCTAAAGTATAAAATCTAAAGTGTAAAATCTAAAGTCTAAAGTGTAAAATCTAAAGTGTAAAATCTAAAGGGTAAAGTGTAAAATCTAAAGTGTAAAATCTAAAGTGTAAAATCTAAAGTCTAAAGTGTAAAATCTAAAGTGTAAAATCTAAAGTGTAAAATCTAAAGTGTAAAATCTAAAGTGTAAAATCTAAAATGTAAAGTGTAAAATCTAAAGTATAAAGTCTAAAATGCTGGAGTATCTCAGCTTCAATACCAGGGATTTAAAAAAAAACGAATTTCATCTAAATTGTGGACTTGGCTTCCGTTTTAATTTATAATACTTCTGAGTTGCATGACTTGCAGGAGCCTACTGTCAACTTCAATAACGTGCTTTCCCATCCTATGCCAAATATTATTCAAATATTCTCCGACATTGGTATCTGTGAGAGCAAGCCACTGCACATCGTGCGTTCCATCCAGATAAGGCAGCACACCTGAAAGCTTCCTTTCTTCTGCATCCAGCTTGCTGAAGTTGAGCTCAAATGCATACATTTTTTTTGTGAAGTTGCATTCAGGGGCAATTTCCTTTGAATTTTATTTACATCAACCTGTGCTGTCTAGCATGCCTCTCGTTCCAAATAATAAAAAGTTTAAATGTATCTGAGCAAAAAACATTTTCTCCCTGAGCCGAAATAAAAGATTCATTTTCCACTAGGTATTTTTCTGCAAAGCATCAATCAGAATGAGCGTCTGGTCTTACAGTCAAAATCAAGCCTTTGATTTTTCATTCCCTGCAGAGTTTCAGGTTTTTCTTCAAGATTTTACTTTATTTCTTCAGCGAAATTGTTAAATTGGTGGATCGATAACTGTACATGAATAGGCTCTCTTTTCCATTCAACAATGAGCGATAGTCCAGCCATACCTGGCTTTAAGTACGACTCTTTCACGTCCCTACTCTTCCCACTGCTTCTTGATACATGGGTCAATCTTCACTCCAGAAGTTGGCACAAGGAGTGAAGAGTTGCTCGGGTTTACAGTGGCGAGAAGAGCTGTTGTCTCATTGCTCCATCCACATTTTTGGTACTATATGTGTGAGGAGCTTAAATGTTTCTCTCTCACCACTGGGTCAAAGGGTTCTCCAGGTTCTTCCCATTTCTCAAAATGGGAGCAACTTTGGGCCCCATGTTTAGTTAAGGTTAAGTTAAATTAAATTTAGTTTAGCTTACAGATGCAGCGAAGAAACAGGGCCTTCGGCCCAACGATTCCCAGACAATAGCACTATCCTACACACTGGGGACAATTTACAATATTTAACAAAGTCAATTAACCTACAAACCTGCACATCTTTGGAGTAGGGGATGGAACTGAAGCATCCGGAGAAAACTTACGCGTTCACGAGGAGAAAGTACAAACTCTGAAAAGACAGCACCCCATAGTCAGGATCGAACCTGGGTCTTTGGCACTGTAAGGCAGCAACTCGCCACCGTGCCACCACTGAGGAAGGATGTGCTTGCGTTGGATCGGGTTCTGAGGAGGTTGCCCGGAGATGATTGGATTAATGCGTAAAGAGCATTTGACTGCACTGGGCCTGTACTCGCTGGAATTTAGAAGGATGAGGGGGTACCTCATTGAAACTTACCAAATAGTGAAAGGCCTGGATAGAGTGGATATGGAGAGGATGTTTCCACTAGTGGGAGAGTACACTATTGTGCTTTCTTGATCACCACATCAGGGAGAAAGGACCAGGTTAGTTTGTTCATGTCATGGATAATGTGTCTATAGACTGTCAACTGTTTCGACAAAGCTCCGTTGATGAAGACAGGGTTGGTGTTCACCTTGCGTCAACTACCAGCACTTTGTTCTTGCTGATCTTAAGAGTAAGATTGGTCTTATTCTGACACCATGACATAATATTCACAATCTCTTTCCTGCACCTCATTTCATCATTGTTCTGGCCAATTCAGGATGCATCACAGCCTGCTTTGGGAACAGCTCCATCCAAGACCACAAGAAATTACAAAGTTGTGGATCACACAAACCAACCAACTTTGTCAAGTCGGTTTGTCAAGGAGGACTCTCTCTAACTTCTACAGGTGCACAGTAGAGAGCATGCTGACCGGTTGCATCGTGGCTTGGTTCGGCAACCTGAGCGCCCTGGAGAGGAAAAGACTACAAAAAGTAGTAAACACTGCCCAGTCCATCATCGGCTCTGACCTCCCTTCCATCGAGGGGATCTATCGCAGTCGCTGACTCAAAAAGGCTGGCAATATCATCAAGGGCCCACACCATCCTGGCCATACACTCATCTCCCTGCTACCTTCAGGTAGAGGGTACAGGAGCCTGAAGACTGCAACAACCAGGTTCAGGAATAGCTACTTCCCCACAGCCATCAGGCTATTAAACTTGGCTCGGACAAAACTCTGAACATTAATAGCCCATTATCTGTTATTTGCACTTCATCAGTTTATTTATTCATGTGTGCATTTACGTATATCATGGTATATGGACACACTGATCTGTTTTGTAGTCAATGTCTACTATGTTCTGTTGTGCTGAAGCAAAGCAAGAATTTCATTGTCCTATCAGGGACACATGACTATAAACTCTCTTGACTCTCTTGACCTCCTTTCCATTGATTTCATCTACACTTCATACTGCCTTGGCAAGGCCACCAGCATAATCAAGAACCAGTCTCACCCCAATCACTCCCTCTGCTCCCGTCTCCCATCAGGCCAGAGATGCAGAAGTGTAAAAACGCACAGCTCCAGATTCAGGGACATTTTCTTCCCAACTGTTATCAGGCAACTGAACCAATCTCTCAACAACTACAGACCAGGTCTGGGTTCCCATCTACATCATTAGAGACCTTTGAACTACCCTCCATCTGACTTCACTGTGTGTGATTTTGCACTAAACGTTATTGTGGACGGCTTGATTGTAACCTGTTCGCTGACTGGATTGCACACAACAAAAAGCATTTCACTGAAGCTCAGTACATGTGAAAATAATAAACTAAACAAAATAACAATGCTGTCATCGGAAAACGTAAAGAACCAGCTCAGCTGCTGAATACTCAAATATACAAGGTCAATTAAATTCTCCACAGAGCCGCCAGAGGAAGCACCTCATAACCATGCGTTTTACTAGACATATGGATAGAAAGGGTTTAAAGTGCTATGGGACAAATGTGGGCAAATGGTACCAGCCCAGTATGCTGGGACGAGATCGTCTGAAGACACCTATTTCCACGCTGAACAGCTCTTGTGAAACAATGACTCAATAGAAGTGAAATGACTGACTGGTGCACATGGAATGGAGTCATCACTTCTTCAACTTTGATAAGTTTGCTCGGGTTTCCTCCCACACTCCAAAGGCAAGCAGATTTATTGGTCAATTGGTTTCTGAAAATTGTCCCTAGTGTGTCGGATAGAACTAGTGTATGGGGTGATCTCTGGCCGGCGTAGACTCGGTGGGAGAATGGGCCTATTTTCTTGCTGTGTCCCTAAACTAAACTAAACTTTAAGGAGGATGATATTAACATTACAGTGTATGTCTTTTAAAAATATCAAACAAGTTAAGAGCTGGTGTAAAAAGAGACACATTTGTTTTGAGGATAAAGAGATATTGCAATAACAATAGGGGAGCTCTATTGCCAGAAATGCTTTGTGCAGCACATCACCTATTTTCCATGTACAAACACACAGAAGTAGCAGTGTGGCACCAGTCTGAAAACCAACAAAGCATCACCCAAGTACTAATGGACACAAAATGTTGGAATAGCCCAGCGAGTCAGGCAGCATCATGGAGAACATGGATATGTGACCCGCTTCAGGTCTGAACGCTTTGAAACATCATCTGCCAATATTCACCAGTGATGCTGCCTAACCCGTTGAGTTACTCCAGCACCTTGTGTCCTTATGTGTATACTAGCATCTGCAGTTCCTTGTTTCTACCCAAATACTAAGGTGAAATTAAGTGCACTGGGTTGGGAACAAAATACGGAGATATCCATACATCCAAATGTCTGGTACAGTTTCCTTCAACATTCCAAAGACGTGCACGTTTATAGGCTAATTGGCTTCTGTTAATTGTCCTTATGCGTAGGATAGAGCTAGTGTATAGGGTGATCGCTGACCGGCACAGACTAGGAGGGTTGAAAGGTCTGTTTCCATGCTGCATTGCTAAACTAAACTAAACAAAGGGAGTCATACAGAAGGCCTGGTCCCTCAACGCAACCCGTTCCCCAACGCAATATTCCACCACTCACCCGTTCCCTCATATTCCAGCACTCACCCAACTGTGCAGGGGCATATCCACAGCACTGCTTCCCACTCCTCTTGCTTCGAGGACTTTAAAAAATAATGCAATTGCCCCCACCCTCTCCTGTTGAGCTAAAAACTTGCTGAAAGGACTCGATTGCAACTTTGTTGCAAGTTGGGCCAACATAGCAATTGCCCCCTCTGCCTCCTGTTCTGGTAAAAACTTGGTGGAAGGACTGAGTGTTCCTGGATTGCAACTTTGTATGCAACTTTGTTGCAAGATGGGGTAGCAAGGATTTAGCTGTTAAATTCTTCTTAAACTTGAGTTTTTAAACAGAAAAATTATGAATAACTTGTGATTATATAAGATCAATCTGAGAAAGGTGAGTAAGGCGGTGCAAAGATTTTAGTGCTACCGTGTACCGTTTTGGCATAGATACCATCTCAATCACACACACACAAACACACACACACAGGCAACGAGACTTTTAATAGTATACTAAACCAAGTGCAAGACCCTTCTTCAGACCCTTCTTCAGAAATGAAATCAGTCTGAAGAAGGGTCTCGACCCGAAATGTCACTCATTCCTTCTCTCCAGAGATGCTACCTGTCCCACTGAGTTACTCCAGCATTTTGTGTCTATCTTCGATTTAAACCAGCATCTGCAGTTCTTTCCTACACGTACTGAAGCATGTTTAGTTTCTGCAAATGACCTGCTGGCATTTCCACATCTTCTAAAGTTAAAGAAACAGTGAGGCTCAAGATTTCACTCTCAAAGAACCGTGCACATAATTGGATAACATTAGATAATGCTATTTGTGATAATAACGCTCATATTATAAGTATCAGCCTTCGTCAAAACAGGGATGATAACATACGTGACATCTATTACTGAGAGCAGCAAGACATGGAGCATTCCTCAACAATGGATCAATCAGCCATGAATGGATTTAATGCCATTCAGCATCAATATTTATTGGTGCAAATAATGTTATAGTTATTGCTTCAGGGATACTGTCGCGCCAAGGTCAGGAAATTGTGCATCTTTTTTTACATGTACTTTCTGACATCTGTGATTGGTAATTGATTCATTGTTTGTTTAGAACAAGGGTAGAATTAATATCCAACTTTCTACCGCTATTCTATTGAACAATTAAATAGGTTAAGAAATTCAGCTGTTCCCCTTGATGGTACATACAATGTGACCAATATGCATGTATGTACTTTTAGTTTAGTTTAGTTTAGTACAGCATGGAAACAGACCCTTCGGCCCACTGAGTCCATGCCGACCAACAGTCATCCATCGACTAGTTCTATCCTACACACCAGGGACAATTTACAGAAGCCAATTAACCTGCATACCTGCACATCTTTGGGGTATGGGAGGAAACCGGAGCACCTGGAGAAACCCATGTGGTCACAGGGAGAACATACAAACTGCGTACAGACAGCACCCGTAATCAGGATTAATGCCGGGTCTCTGGCGATGTGAGGCAGCAACTCTACCGTGCCACCCGTGCAAGACAGCTTGGGTGTATGCCTAACAATGGGCTTATAACATTCAGGTTTGCAAACACACATGTGAGACAGCAGTTGATTTAACAGCAAAGCCACCAAACTCCGAAGAAACACCTAACATCAAGCATGAAACACAGAAGCGCGTGTCCATACACAGGCACACACAGATGCATACACAAAGAGACACAGACATTGACACACGCACACACATTGACACAAACATACACACACACACACACACACATACAGTGGAGCAGCGGTACAGTTGCTGCCTTACAGCACCAGAGATCCGGGTTTGATCCTGACTATGGGTGCTGTCAGTACGGAGTTTGTACGTTCTCCCCGTGACCGTGTAGGTTTTCTCCGGGTGGTCCAGTTTCCTCCCACATGCCAAAGACGTAGAGGTTTGGAGGTTAATTGGGTTCTATTTTGTAGGATAGAACTAGTGATTGCTCCTGGATCGGAGCAGACTTACTGGACCTGTCCCACTTACGCGACCTTTACAGGCGACTGCCGGTACCCGCCATAGGTCGCTGAAATTTTCAACAAGTTGAAAATTCAGCGGCGACCAGAAAGGCGCTACGACTCTTTGGGGACCTCTCACGACCATGGGAGACCTCTCACGAACATACAGGCGACCCTTGGCGACATGTTGCGGGAGACCTCTCACGACCATCGGAGAACTCTCACGAACATAATAATAATAATAATGGATGAGATTTATATAGCGCCTTTCTAATACTCAAGGCGCTTTACATCGCATTATTCATTCACTCCTCAGTCACACTCAGTGGTGGTAAGCTACTTCTGTAGCCACAGCTGCCCTGGGGCAGACTGACGGAAGCGTGGCTGCCAATCTGCGCCTACGGCCCCTCCGACCACCACCAATCACTCACACACATTCACACACAGGCAAAGGTGGGTGAAGTGTCTTGCCCAAGGACACAACGACAGCATGCACTCCAAGCGGGATTCGAACCGGCTACCTTCCGGTTGCCAGCCGAACACTTAGCCCATTGTGCCATCTGTCGTCCCAACATACAGGCGACCCTTGGCGACATGTTGCGGGTGACCTCTCACGACCATCGGAGACCTCTCTCGACCATACAGCCGTGATAATCATTTTCACAGTAAAATTGATTCAATCACAACATAGGAAAAAGCCATGCAGCCCATTAGTTTTTGCCAGCTCTCGGCAAATCCCATCAATCCCATCCCTTCAATTATTCTCCCTCGGGTTTCCACCAAATCCCCTGCCACCTGCTGACAGGGAACAATTTACAGCAGCCAATTTGTCACTCTCCTGCCTCATCCCCATAACCCCTGACACTTGTACTCATCAAGAATCTGTCAATGTCCGCCTTGAAGAAATTCCTCTTCATCTCCTTCCTAAAGAAACATCCTAGATTCTCCCACTGGTGGAAACATCCTCTCCACATCCATTATATCAAGGCCATTCACTATTCAGTAAGTTTCAATGAGGTGCTCCTCATTCTTTTAAACTTCTGTGAGTACAGGCCCAGGTAGTTGAGGCAGGTACTGTCACAACGTTTAAAAAACATTTGGACAGGTACATGGATGTGGTTGGTTTAGAGGGATATGGGTAAAACTCAGGCCAGTGGGACGAGTGGTAGATTGGTCAGCCAGTGCAAGTTGGGCCGAAGGGCCTGTTTCCACACTGTATGACTCTGTGACTCTATAATAAGGTAGGATTAGTATAAATAGGATGGGTGAAGAGCATTGAGAAGCCTGTCTCCGTGCTGCACGACTCTAATATTCTGCTCCTTCATCTGGTTATGTAACACTACTGTGAATCCATTGACTCTTTAAGCTTCTATCCACTATTAATAGAGTAGTAAACCTATGTTGGGACACCTCCAACTCTCTTCACTTTTTCTAATCATCACTTTTATTTCCCCAGTTGCCCTTTGAAGGGATTTGTATGCTTCCGTTTCTCTAAGTAGCACTTTGACTGAATTTAAAGGTTTTGGGTTTATTTCCCAGTGCGGGGACTCAGACATATATAATGTTGAAAGGTCAATGCATACACTCACTGAGGCATTAAACCGAAGCCCTGTCTAACACCTCAGGTCAAGGTTATTTATCCTTTAGTCAGGTTGTATGGAAAAATTATTTGTGACGTCCTCATAAGCAGTTAATTTTTAATAAGCAACACAAGAACACGGGAGGCCTGGTCCCCCAACACAACCGATTCCCCAACGCAATATTCCACCACTCACCCGTTCCCCCAACGCAATCCGTTCCCCCAACGGAATGAGGGGGTGGGTTGTGGGGGGAGGGGGGTGGGTGGGTGAGGGGGAGTGAGCTCGGAGAAATGACGGGGGAAGAGCCATGGGGGAGGGGGTATCACGGAGGAGGGGGGGGGAGGAGCCAGCGAGGGGTACCAGAGCGGTAATGGCTGGAATTGGCAGTGCAATAGGGACTCACAGTGGGTGCTGGTCACGGGTCTTTCTCCTCCGCCGGGATCAGAGTCTCCGCTTTCCGTTAGGCGACAGCAGTGACATCAGCGCACGCGGCCACCAAGAAATTGTGCTCCCCCCACCCCATGTTTTGATAGCGATTTCCGCCCCTGCCCAAGATCATTCTCGTAATCTAGATCTTCTCTCGATCTTCTCCGATGCCAGCATATCCTTCATCAGATTTGGGGCTTCAACCTGCTCACAATACTCCAAATACTCAGTCTGAAGAAGGGTCTCTGTAGATTGGTTATTGCATGTGAACCAATCATAGTAGAGTAGCATCATTAACCCCACCTTACTGTATGCTTTATATTAACACCCACTTCCTACATTAAGTAGTCTTGGTAGTGGTAGTGATGAATTAACAACTAACAACCTGCTGTACCGCTATAATAATAATAATAATAATAATAATAATAATAATAATAATAATAATAATAATAATAATAATAATAATAATAATAATAATAATAATAATAATAATAATCTCTATTACGGACTCAAGGTCCAGACAAGGGGAAACATTACATTAAAAAATGCATTGCATATTAAAAAAATATCATAAAGTACATATAAATTTTTAGTATATCACATAAAAGCATCATAAATTATATTAAAAAAAAACACAATACATGAGTTAAAAATCCAGATTAAAAGAATGATCAATGTCCTACAACAAGACAACGACACCAGTGTCTCCACAGCTGGGATTCGTAGCGTGTAGTGCTAACCCTTATGTTTGACAAGGCCACAATAATTGAATTTTTGTTACAATTAAAGATGACTTTAAACTCCAGACCTATGTAACATAATCATTTACAGTCTCAATCCGAAACGTCACCCATTCCTTCTCTCCAGAGATGCTGCCTGTGCTGCTGAGTTACTCCAGCATTATGTGTCTATCTTCGATTTAAACCAGCAACTGCAGTTCTTTCATACACAATACTCCAAATGCAGTCTGACCAGCGTCTTATAAAGACTCAGCATTACATCGCTGTTTTTGTATTCTAGCCCTCTCAAAATAAAAATGCAATCTATGTTGATCATACCACTGGGGAAACAACTGGAAGTTAGCAAGGAGCCAAAAGTTGGGATGCAAAACGAGGAAGACAAGGTAACATCACTACATCTCTGATGAAGTGTTAAAAGAGTAGGTATGATGGTGCCTCCATATATCTGGTAAAAAACACACGTTGTTTCCCGCAAAATACTAAAGGTTGATGTGAGGTTTCAGACATCAGCAGGAATTTATGAATCACTTTGCAAATTCTGGAACTGCTATTTCTTTCAGTGTTGACCAAACAAAGATCAAGTTGAAATTCGTGATTACATAGAAACTTAGAAAATAGGTGCAGGAGTAAGCTATTCAGCCTTTCGAGCCAGCACCGCCATTCAATATGATCATGGTTGATTGTCTAAAATCAGTACTCTGTTCCTGTTTTTTTTCCCATATCCCTTGGTTCCCTTAGCCCTAAGAGCTAAATCTAACTCTCTCTTGAAAACATCCAGTGAATTGGCCTCCACTGCCTTCTGTAGCAGAAAATTCCACAGATTCACAACTCTCTGGGTTAAAAAGTTTGTTTTATCATCTAAGTCCTAAATGGCCTACCCCTTATTCTTAAATGGTGACCCCGGTTCTGGACACCCCCAGCATCGGGAACATTTTTCCTGCATCTAGCCTATCCAATCCCTTAAGAATTTTATATGTTTCTATAATCCTTTATGTGATTAGTTCCTGTCACAGGTCCACCGCCGATTTTCCGACTGGTGGACCGACCCCTCCTTTAATCTGGACAAAATCATTCACCACCGCCATGAAAGTCCCCCCGAAAGCATGGTGCCTAGGCCGGGTGAGGCGGCCGATCTCAACCTCATCGGAAGACCAAATGTACCCTGTAGCTGGGGCTCTGGAACTCCGTCCCGGCCGGAGCTGGCAGATCCGTTCCCATAGCCGACTTCCGAGGTCGAATTTGCGGGCCGTTATCTCGGCCCCTCGGCAGCCTGGGCAGATCGTTCCGGTACTGTTAGACTCCTCTCATAGGCCGTGACAACTATTGGCTCAGCATACCGGATAATCCTGAAAGGCTCTGGAACCAAGGGTGCCGGAAAAGCAGCTGTGGCCATTGACATACTATATCTGGTCAACCATCAACACGTTCATCATACAAATGACAAAATGGTGCTTACCTAAAGTCAGATCCGGTTCTTTTCCCATTGTCTGGAACTCCAGGATCAGGACACATGCCAGACTCCACGGCAACTCCCCCTTGACTCACTGCAGTATGGGGAAAAATAATAGCTGTTTATAGCAGGAGATGACATATGCATCACACGTATTTGAAACACTACCAGTGATTTATGATTTTATTAAAAGACATAAACTGCTGGAATAACTCAGCGGGTCAGGCAGCATATCTGGAGAACACGGATAGGTGATGTTTTGGGTCGGGACTCTTCTTCAGACTGATTGTAGTCGGGGGCTCTCCATCCTTCCAGCTTTCTAGCCCCATCAGTCTGAACAAGGGACCCCACCCAAAATCTGAACAAGGGTCCCAACCTATCCATTTTCTGCAGAGATGCTGTCTGACCCACTGACCTACTCCTGCACTGTATATTCTTTTTTTAAATAAACATGCACCTGCAGTTCTTTGTGTCTCAGTTATATTTGATATTGAATTTGTGAATTGAAATGCAGCAAAATTACACAATATGCCTGAAATCGCACTGCAGCACAAATATACTCCTTGCCATTTATTGCACATTCAAACCAAATCTGAAATTAATACTCTGAGCCCACAAGAGAGTTTGGTTTGTGATAAGCTCTGGATTCCACCCTTCCATGGGCTTCATCCTTTCTTGGTCATTGGTTGCCAGCCTTGCTTTGTTCTGGCCTTTTCTACCAGACTCCAGTTCCCTTCCCTCTACTCTCAGCCTGAAGAAGGGTCCCGGCCCGAAACGTTACTCGTCCTTTTTCCCCAATGATGCAGCCTGACCCACAGAGTTACACCAGCATTTTGTGTCCAAGTTCATGATAACTATTTCTGCAGATTTCTCATGGACTGATTTGTACATCACAGTAATCCAACCAGATGACACGCTTCATGATTAAATTGATCAGTTATCTCGCTAATGTTATCATTAACCTATGTAAGAAGGAACTTCAGATGCAGTTTAAACCAAAGATAGACACAAAAAGCTGAAGTAACAGGGTGGGCCAGCAGTATCTCTGGAGAAAAGGAATAGGTGATGTTTCGGGTCGAGACCCTTCTTCAGACTGTTTGATCTAGGTCACCATGACAAGCATGTGTTGCTCTGGGTTGTACTGACATGATGAAGCTAAAACTCTTGCTCCTTCTATTAAAGTTAGACAAAAATGCTGGAGAAACTCAGAGGGTGAGGCAGCATCTGTGGAGCAAAGGAATAGGTGACGTTTCGGGTCATGACCCAAAACATCACCTATTCCTTCGCTCGATAGATGGTGCATCACCTGCTGAATTTCTCCAGCATTTTTGTCTACCTTCGATTTTTCCAGCATCAGAATCAGAATCAGAATCAGATTTTATTCATCAAGTATGTTTTGCAACATATGAGGAATTTCACTACAGTTCTTTCTTAAATGCTCCTTGTATTAATATCAGCACCACTCGGTGGTTTATTGAAGGGAGCACATTCTGTACCAAATGCTGCTCACCTACTTTTCATCATAAGTTTAAGTTCATATGTGAACTTTGCGCTGTGCCGAACCAGGCCTGTCATGACAATAAAGTATCATTGAATCATTGAACCCAAATAACATGGGTCCAACTTCTGCAAAACGTTGCAGGTGCTGTTCAAGTAAGTCTGCAAATACTCAAAAATCAGTCAGCATCAATGGAGAGGGAAACGGTGTTGAAGTTTCAGGCCGATGACCCTGCAAATTCCCATTGGCCTGAGAGGAGAAAGATTTAAGGTGAGAGGCGAAAAATTTAATACAAGCACGAGGGACAACGTTTTCACACAGCGGGTGGGTCAAAGTGCCAGAACAAGCACTTGAGGCAAGTGTAATGATCACATTTGAACAGGTACATGGAACTGAAAGGTTTTGAGGGACATGGATCAAAATGGGACTAGTGTATATGGGCACCTAGGTCAGAATTGACAAGTTCAGCATAAAGGCATGTTTCTGAGCCTTATGAAATGTTAACTGTTTTTCTGTCCACAGATGCTGCCTGAGATGAACTATTTTCGTATTTCTATTTTATTATGATATCCATTCATCTCTCACCACTGAGTCCCAAGATTGATGGGCTACGGACAAGTGAGGGGAAATAGTTTATTGATACAGCATGGAGACAGGCTCTTTGGGTCCATGCCAGCCATCACTCACCAATTCACACAAGGTCTGTTTTATCCACTTTCTCATCCACTTCCAACAATTTAGTAGCAATTTTCTTTTTTGCAAAGACCCGTTGACATACAAACCCGTGGGTCTTTGGGATGCGGGAGGAAACCGGAGCACCCAGAGAAAACCCACACAGTCGCAAGGAGAAGGTGCAGATAGCACCCGAGGCCAAGATTGAACCCAGGTATCTGGCACTGTGAGGCAGCGGCTCTGCCCAGCTGCATCACTGTGTCACCAGGGAATGTGTATTACCTGCAGGGAATGTGTAGGGGATTAGGACAGCCGTGGGAAAGAATTGATGGGCACCTTCTACAGTATATCACAGAAGGGAAACAATATTGAAACTACTAGCCTCTTTTGCAGTAACATGCATTAACATCCCAAATATTAGAAGCCATTTTAAGATTGACAATCAATTATTGGTAATAAAGGGAGATTTTTGTTCCCCTCACAGGATCTGAAGTGTCTGCATTTTTACTGAAGACATTTTCAACCTTTAATAATGTTAAGTTGTTGGTAAAATTGATCATTTCTGAAATTTAAAAAAACCTAGCTGCTTTGATGACATAAAGTGGACCTTATAAAGAAAATAATGATGACAGTGAAATTGCACACTGCAGTTCAATATAACATAATCAACTGAAAGAAGACGTGTTCATTTTATTGTGCAATAACAGTCTGGAATGAATTGTGAGGAGATTTGGGGATTACACATAATGAAAGATAATACACTGCAACAGTTTAATGTCAGAGGGGATTTCGAGGAAAGTATTGCTCTGTAAAGAAGTGATAGGCAATGAAACGGGATAAAGTGTTGGATGGGAAATCAGGTTACAAATAAGCAATGTTCTTGCCAGAGATAAGCTCCATAAGTCCAAGGTGCATGTTGAAACTAGTTTGAGGTCATTGAATTCCGTCAAATGCTAAACCATTGGAGAGTAAGAAAAGAAAACACTTTCAAACTTTATCAGGTTGTTCCATTTTGGTTCAACATTCAAGCTGACATTGCAAAGTATTCTATAGAGGTGTCTGCATGCACAATGCAAAAATCATGAACCATTTTAAATGTTTGAAACAGTGCAAATGATGTATTAAGAAACTCAATTAACACTAGGCAGCACAGTGGCACAGCAGTAGAGTTGCTGCCTTAAAACGCCCGAGAACTGGGATTGATCCTGACTATACGGTGTTTGTACGTTCTCCCTGTAACTATGTGTGGTTTCTCTGGGTGCTCCAGATTTCTCCCACACTACAAAGACGTGCAGGTTTGTAGGTTAATTGGCTTTGGTAAATTGTCCCTAGTATGTAGAATAGAACCCGTGTACGATGATCGCTGGTTGGTGTGCAACCGGTTGGACATAGGGCCCGTCTCCAGGCTGTGTCTCTAAATTAAACTAAAAGATTTAAATCCTGGCAGTCGCTGTTGCATGCTACACCACACTCCTGAAAGACTGAATTTTAAAGAGAACACAATGACTGACGGTGACTACAATCAAAGAAAGCAACCAGGATTGGATGGAGCAAAATAAATATCTGAGGTCAAAGATAAAAATGTCTTTTGGAAGCTTGCGTTTCATATGCATGTTTTATTAAATAAGATTAATCTCTTGCAGAATCATGCATTTCTTCTGACTCCGTTGAAGTCGGTTCAGGTGGGCGACACGGTGGCGTAGTGGGCGAGTTGCCGCCTGACAACGCCAGAGACCCATGTTCAATCCTGACCACGGATGCTGTCTGTACAGAGTTTGTACGTTCTTCCCGTGACAGCCAGGGTTTTCTCCAGGTGCTCCATTTTCCGCCCACTTTCCAAAGACGTACAAGTTTGTAGGTTATTTGTAAATTGTCAAGTTGTCCCAGGCGTGTGTAGGATAGTGTTAGTGTACGGGCGATCGCGGGTTTATGCAGACTTGGTAGATCGATGGGCCTGTATATCTAAAAGTCTAAAAGCCCCCAAAAAATGAAATAGTAATGTGAATTATACAAGATCACAGTAAGAGGGGACAAAAGGAGGACTAAATATTCACAGTCGATCCACAAATGCAGTCGCAATAAAGCAGGAGACTTTCAAGTGCTCCTGATGCCATTTGCAATCAAGGGTGCTGAGTATTTCAACATTTGTAGGTAAAGCATTTATGGAAACAACCGCGTCAGTTCTCAACTATCTGCTCTTGCCTCCTATGTGCTAATTATTTCCATATTTGCTAACATGCTGCTAACGGCTTGCCAGAAACTGATGCAACATGGGAGGAGGAAATAGGTTTAATGGATCATAACTCTGAGTATTTGCAAAAAGACTAGTTCATGGTTCAACGTTGATTGTGCTTTATTTGTCACATGCAACTCTTGTCACAGTGAAACTCTTTTTGCATATATACACACGCGGGCGCCGACATGTTTTGGTGCTGTTTCAAAAGTCTTGTCCGCCGACACGCTCAATCTACTGGAGCAGTTCCCAATCCGGGTAAGCACCTGCAGGGCCTTTCTCCGTCACCTTTGACCGGATCGGCCCACGAACCGTCGTCCATCTCCTCGTCCGGCCATCTTTGTGTCCCGGGGGCGTGTTCTGCAGCCGACCTTGAAGATGCTGGAGGTCTTACCCTGGTTCACCTTCCTACCAGCCCTTGCTCCTCATGTCCGATGTCTTCACTGGCTCTCTCCAGCAAAGATTATAGAGCTCTGCTCTATGATCTTTGCTCTCCAGGTGCAGCGGTCCGCCGAACACTCGGGTGCTCCGGGCAGGTTCCTGGTACCACGGTCTGCCAAGCCTTCAGCCAGGATCTGTGGTTGACTGTGAACTGTGGTAACTCGTTCAGCTTTTTCCATTGTAAATTTAATTATTATCCTCTAAAATCTAGATCTAAGATATAAGTTGCAAGTTTGGTTCAGATACTGGCACTGTCACCTTCTGGGTCAAGCTGTGCAAATTCACCAAGTTCTTGGACTGAAGCACACACATGCCACTCAAAGGAAGGAGCATTAGGTGAATGGAAGTGCCATTTGGATAAGACAATAAGTATTATACAGTTACATTTGCACAGAGTAACAAGAGTAATGCAATCTTCCCAGAATGCGACTCTCCTTGGATCACCATTCAGTCTTCTGTAACCGATTAGATCCACGTAAGGATAAATTAATTGCTGTGTTGGGTAATTATCCAATTATGCCAGAGTCCACACAGTCATTGCACAGAAAGAGGTTTTTCAGCCCAACTTGTCCATCCCAATCAGTATGCCATTCCATGCTGGTTTTGTTGCACTTACTCAGTCCAATCACAAGGTTTAAAAACATTTGGACCGGTACATGGATAGGATGAGTTTGGAGAGATATGGGACAAATGCAGGTAGGTGGGACGAGTGTAGATGGGGCATGTTGGTTGGTGCAGGCAAAGGATCTGTTTCCACTCTTGATCCCTATCCCTCCAAAACATCCCTAACCGTTTACATGTTGAAATGTTTTTCAAATGTTATTATTGTACCAGTCTCAACTAGTTTACAGTATTTGGCACTTATCGCACATCTTTGAAAAGGTTTAGCTTACTATTTAGAAGCTGCCTTATTACACCTTTTAGTTCAGTTTCGTTCAGAGATACAGTGTGGAAACTGGCCCTTCAGCCCACCGAGTCTGTGCCGACCAATGATCTGTACACTAGTTGTATCCAACACAGTAGGGACAATTTACAGAAGCCAATTCACCTACAAACCTGTAGCTCTTTGGAATGTGGGTGGAAACCGAAGCATCCCGAGGAAAATTCACGCTGTCACAGGAAGAACGTACAAACTCCACACAGAGAACACTGTAGTAAGTATCAAACCCAGGTCTCTGGTGCTGTAATAGCCCTGTCCCACTGTACGAGTTCATTCAAGAGTTCTCCCGAGTTTGCCCTGATTCGAACTCAGAGATTTACGGTAATAGCCGTTCATATGTACTCGGGCTCTCGTGGACATTTTTCAACGAGGCTTCCCGTGCTAACCGTGTTTCCCGAGTACCTGCCATTAGCATTACGAGCCGCTAAGAGACGTCCCCGAGCTCTGACGTACCCGCTAGGTTCATTCTACGTACTTACCATGAGTTTGATTTTTTTTTAAACTCAGGGGAGCACTTGAGCACTTATATCACATAGGTCGGTGGGGGCGCTGCAAGCCGGCAGCCCTGCCAGCAGCGTGATTGTTTTTCAACGTAAAATATTTTTTTTTAGTGTGTTTTATTGTCTGTTTTTTATGTCTCTCAGTGTGTCTTGTGTGGGGGAAACCACTTTGGTCACCTCCTCCACGGAGAGGCGACTTTTTCCATGTCACCTCTCTCATGGCCTAACATCGAGGATCGGGCGGCCTTTCCTGGAGAGGCGCCCCGGGGCTTCAGCTGCGGGCGCAGCGCGGACTCTCGTCGCGGGGCGGGCGAGCCCTCACCGACGGTCGCCGGAGGGGAGCGCTCCGTTCGCTGGCTCTCGGCAGCCTGAAGCCGCGGACTGCGGAGCTCCAGCTGGCGCGGCGTCCTGGGCCTGGGATCCCTCGTTGGGGACCCGGGTGAAAAAGAAGCTCCGACCGCCAGCCCACGGCCTACTTCTACCGCGGGCGCGGCGTGGACTTACAATCAGGAACGAGGTCCCTCGCCGGGGACCCCAGGAGGGGAGCTCTCACCACCCGCCCTGCTGTCTGCGGAGCTTCTGGTTGCGGCGGGGACTTTAAATCTTCGACCGCCGGCCTGCGGCCTACACCAACCTGAAGCCGCGATCTCCGGTGGGGGAGCACTGATTCAGGACTTACCTGGATTTTGCCTTGTCTGAACTTCTGGATGCCTGCAGCAGCGGCTGCGGAGGGTTTATGTCCTGACCAAGGGGGAAAATGGAGGAGGACTGGCCAAATTTTGTGCCTTCCACCACGGTGACGAATGGTGTGATGGATGTTTGTGTTAAATTCTTATTGTGTTCTTTTTCATTGTACCGCTGCTGGCAAATTCATTTCACTTGCACTTTATGTGCACGTGACGAATAAAACTGATTTTGATATTGATATTGATATTGAATGAACTCGTACAGTGGGACAGGGCTTTAAGACAACACTGTGCCATCCAGAATGTCTATGATTGGTTTAATTCATTTTTTAACTACAGAATTAATTACTTTCCAGGGTCATGATGACTTTGTTTGAACCATATTTACTTAATAAGCCAGCAAAGCAAATGCCGATTTACAAATGACCATCATTGGT
This sequence comes from Amblyraja radiata, assembly GCF_010909765.2. Classification (NCBI taxonomy): domain Eukaryota; kingdom Metazoa; phylum Chordata; class Chondrichthyes; order Rajiformes; family Rajidae; genus Amblyraja; species Amblyraja radiata. The sequence goes on along the minus strand of NC_045960.1, from coordinate 18,909,444 downwards.
TTAAATTACACGCGTACAAGGATCCTATTGTGTATCATCAAGGCCACAGTGATAAATATAAGGTAGTCAATGATTTCAGACGACAAGTCAACCCATTTATACTTCTTTCAGCAATATGATTATGATTAGCCAACTGCTTGGCCTTCACATTATGTTTGTTGGTACCCCATCAATAATTTTAAAGATAAATAATTGAAATAGTTTACTTCAATATGTCTAAAAAGAATTTAAAGGATAGGGGAAAGAAGGATTCAGCAAACTATTGTGGCAGCACAATCATTAACATTCCTTCATGATTTACTTTCCATTTGTATAGCATCTGAATTTTCAATTCACTTGAAGTGAACCTGATTCATTTTTAAGTGAGTTTATTACCATATACACACCAGAGCACAATGATCAATTGTATTCGCATAAAGAGCACCCAGTGTGCAAATCAGTGACAGATACAACAATAAACACCACAACAAAAGTCAAACCACAGAGGGTGCAAAGATTGTACTGCAAACTGAAGTTGTGCAAAAAAATATTCCAGGGTGACACAGTGGCACAACGATAGAGTTGCTGCTTTACAGCACCTGAGATCCGAGTTTGATTCTGATTTTGGGTGCTATCTGTAAGGAGTTTGTACGTTCCCCCCATGACCTGTGTAGTTTTTCTCTGGGATCTCAGGTTTCCGCCCACACGCCAAAATGTACAGGTTTGCAGGCTAACTGGTCAGCACAGGCTCAGTGGGCAGAAGGGCCTGTTTCTGCGCTGTATCTCCAAACTAAAAATGACAGAATAACCAAATGAGGTAGAGTTAAGATTAACTGCCGTGGCAGCATCTCCTGGAAGGGGGATTGAAAGAGGCGAGTGGTTCAGGTCATAGAGTGATATAGTGTGGAAACAGGCCCTTTAGCCAAACTTGCCCACACCGACCAACATGTCCCAAGCACACTTGTCCCACCTGCCTGAGTTTGGTCCATATCCCTCTAAACCTATACCATCCATGTACCTGTCTCAATGCTTGTTAAACGTTGCGATAGTTACTGCCTCAACTACATCGTCTGGCATCTTGGTCCATACACCCTCCACCCTTTGTGTGAAAAAGTTACCCCTCAGATTCTTATTAAATCTCTCCCTGATAGCAATGTGGAAGAAGCTGTTCTTAAGTCTCGATGTCCATGCTTTTATGCTCCAGAATTTTCTCCCAGGAGGTTGATAAGAGCAAATGGAATAGCCGGGGGAGGGGGGCAGGCATCTGACAATACTTTATGGTATTCACAGTATTCGATTATATTTTATTGTCACATGCACCGAGGTCGAGTGAAATTCTTTGTTTTGCATACAACATCGTAAAATTATACTATAGATAAACGCAATCACAGATGAGTACAAAAGTGCAACGATTGGTGGTGTACAAATAGTGGACTTCACCAAGGTAGTACACAAAGAGTTGCCATATGGGTTTTGGTGGTGCAGCAAGAACAGCAAATAGAATTGAACATCGGGTCATCACCAGCACTTTTGACCCTATTATGTGGGGATAGAGACCGATGAAGCACCTGGAGCTCAGGATACGATTACAATGCCTTCAGCAGCAGAGAGCAGAAAATTGCAAGAGGAAAGCATTCTGCTACTTGTTTGAATCAGATAAGAGCTGAAGCTTCCAGTAAATATTATTGCTCACTAAAGTATTGAGCGACAGAACCTGGAAAATCTCAGATTACTCCAAGTCAAAATGCCATGTGGAGATGGAGAACTTTGCATTTTGGGGCAGATTGATGAGACGACAAACTAAAAAAGACTTGAGTACCATGACTACCAATAGTGACAAAAATCAATTGTGACATGTGTAAAGGTCAAATGCAGGAATTATACATATTTCATGTTAATGATAAATACATTTGTAACTTCACAAGGTAATCTATGCAATGCCTTATTCTCCAGAATCACATTTACTCAAGGAATAATGTCTCATCTCCAGCAAATTAAAGCATTTAATTTCCCATCAATTCCTGGGAAACCTGGAATGGATCAGGTGGACGCAGGAGGATGAGTGGTGATCTCATAGTGTGTACAAAATCGTGAGCGGAATAGGTCGGATAAACGCACAGAGTCTCTTGCCCAGAGTGGGGGAATCAAGATTTAGGGGACATAGGTTTAAGGTGAAGGGAGAAAGATTTCCGAGGAATCTGAGAGGCGACTTTTTCATGCAAAGGGTGGTGAGTGTATGGAACGAGCTGCCGGAAGAGGTAGTTGAGGCAGGGACAAGTGAGGTAAGAAACTATCAGAAAGGTACATGGATAGGACAGGTTTAGTGAGATATGGGTCAAATGCAGGTAAGTGGGACTAGTAGATGGAACATGTTGGTCTGTGGAAGCATGAGTATGACAAGGGTTAAGATAGCTGTACACCACAAGGACCTTTGGACATTCCTTGATGCGCACCGCAAGATTCTTGATAGACATCCCTTGATGTACACAGCACAAGGTTCATGATAGTCATCCTTTGACATACAGCTAGTTATAACCTAGACCACAAGCTTCTTCATAATCATCCTTACTAAAATTGAATACAAATAAAGGATTAAATAGCATGTAGTTTTACTTGTATTAGTGTTATTGTATTTGCATTAGTGTTTTGAGAATGCATCATGATCGATGATAAGAAATTAGAAAGTGTGCATGATTTCAAGGGTGAAATCTGTATAAAAGCTGACGGTTGTGAGCGGAATTTCAGAGTCGTTCGGTAACTGGGACTGTGCTGCTCACATTGTGCACCAGAAAATAAAGTGTGTCTGGAAAATGAATGCAAGTTGGCAGAGTCCAGTTGATCGGCGACGACAGGTCGGAGTGGACAAGTTGGGCCGAAGGGCCTGTTTCCACGCTGTATGACTATCAAGTATCATATCAAATCTTTAAAGTAGAAGATGACAATGTATATATTCAAGTCTAACTAGTTTGGATTTTCTTGGCAAATCACACTGGACAAGATGTCATGTACAGGTTCATGGATAGGAAACGTTTAGAGTGAAATGGGCCAAAGGGGCGGCAGGTGGGACTCGTGTGTGGGTGGGGCATCTTGGTCGTGTGAGCAAGTTGGGCCAAAGAGTACATAATAGGCCATGCTCATTCAGTTAATTCTGCACTTTACTTTAGACTTTAGAGATGCAGCGTGGAAATAGCCCCTTCGGCCCACCGAGTCTGTCCGGACCAGCGATCACCCCAAACACTGGCACTATCCTGCAGACAAGAGAGAATTTACAATTTCACTGAGGCTAATTAACCTACAAACCTATACGTCTTTGGCGTGCGGGAGGAAACCGGAGCACTCGGAGAAAACCCGTGGTCACAGGACAGAACGTACAAACTTCGTACAGACAACACCCATAGACAATAGACAATAGGTGCAGGAGTAGGCCATTCGGCCCTTCGAGCCAGCACTGCCATTCAATGTGATCATGGCTGATCGTCCCCGTTCCTACATTCTCACCATATCCCCTGACTCTGCTATCTTTAAGAGCTCTATCTAACTCTCTCTTGAAAGCATCCAGAGAATTGGCCTCCACTGCCTTCTGAGGCAGAGAATTCCACAGATTCACAACTCTCTGGGTAAAAATGTTTTTCCTCATCTTTGTTCTAAATGGCTTACCCCTTATTCTTAAACTGTGGCCCCTTCTTTTGGACTCCCTCAACATCGGGAACATTTTTCCTGCCTCTCGCATGTCCAATCCCTTAATAATCTTGCAATATGTTTCAATAAGATATCCTCTCATCCTTATAAATTCCAGAGTGTACAAGCCCAGCTGCTCCTTTTGATCAACATATGACAGTCCCTCCAACCCAGGAATTAACTTTGTGAACCTACGTTGCACTACCTCAATAGGAAGAATGTCCTTCCTCAAATTTGGAGAACAAAACTGCACACAATACTCCAGGTGTGGTCTCACTAGGGCCCTGCACAACTGCAGAAGGACCTCTTTGCTCCTATACTCAACTCCTCTTGTTATGAAGGCCAACATGCCATTAGCTTGTTGTGCCTTTCAGCTTTCTTCACTGCCTGCTGTACCTGCATGCTTACTTTCAGTGAGTGATGAGCAAGGACCCCCAGATCCCATTGTACTTCCCCTTTTCCCAACTTGACTTCATTCAGATAATAATCTGCCTTCATGTTTTTGCCACCAAAGTGGATAACCTCACATTTATCCACATTAAACTGCATCTGGCCATTCCCCCAACCTGTCCAAGTCACCTTGCATCCTCATTGCATTCCCCTCACAGTTCACTCTGCCACCCATCTGCAAATTTGCTAATGTTACTTTGAATCACTTCATCTAAATCATTGATGTATATTGTAAATAGCTGCGGTCCCAGCACCGAGCCTTGCGGTACCCCACTAGTCACTGCCTGCCATTCTGAAAGGGACCAGTTAATCCCTACTCTTTGTTTTCGTGTCTGCCAACCAATTTTCTATCCATGCCAATACCATGTGCTCTAATTTTGCCCACTAATCTCCTATGTGGGACCTTATCAAATGTTTTCTGAAAGTCCAGGTACACTACATCCACTGGCTCTTCCTTGTCCATTTTCCTAGTTACATCCTCAAACCCGTGTCGAACCTGGGTCTCTGGTGTTGCAAGGCAGCACGTCTACCCTTTCACAACTGTGCCGCCCCAGACATTGAGTGACAATTTAGGAAAATGGCACACATCAGCACATTGACCCCAAACTTCAGAAAATAAGTTGAGTTCAAGATTGCCAACTTTTCAGTTTTTGCTGGCCTCACAGATGAGGCTTTTGCATGAGTCACTGAGCACTTGGAAGCCTGCCTATGCCTTCAAATCAAAGGTCATGCGAATCATTTTCACTTAGAAATTAGAGATTTATCCGCAGTTTCCTTTCCGGTAGGAATACAGCCAAAACTTTCACAAAAAGTAATGATGGCAACGAAAGACAAAAAAAAGAAACTGATGACAGGTGGCTTTGATAATATCTCAGAATAACATGAACAGAAAACTATTTTTAATGTTCAAATTAACATTGAACGTTAAATGGACAATGAATTCGCTCATTTCAGCTTAGCTGGCTTTATCTTGCACTAAACATTATTCCATGTATCTTTCTACTGTAATTGGCTTGATTGTAATCAAGTAATGTCTTTCCGCTGACTGGATAGCACGTAACAAAAGCTTTTCACTGTACCTAAGGTGCAAGTGACAATAAACTAAACTGATTACTGATTAGGTAACTAACCTACTATGACCCTCCCATCCACTTCCCTTCCACGTGCCCCATTTCGATTTACACCCATTTTGTCCCTTCTCCTGTCCCCTCTCCCCTTTCACCTGGATTATTTCCTGTGCTGTACTGTTCGCAGCTCTTCTATCTTTATCTCACACATTTCCGTCTCTTCATCTCAGGCCTTTTTCCAACCATCTCTACCTCTTCTATTCTTCTCATTCCTCTCTTTCAGCTCCTTCAAGGACATACCTTCAAACCCATGTCCTCTGGTTTTCGATACCCTACTTTGGGCAAAAGACTGTGCATTTACCCAATCTATTCTTCTCATTCATCTCTTGCAGCTTTCCCCACCCATCACAATCAGTCTGAAGGGTCCCAACTTGAAATGTCACCTAACCATGTTTTCCTTTGTAGACCAGCATCTGCAGTTCTACAAAATATATACCACTGGAAAAAACGAATTTCCCATCTATCCTCGGTGATCAGCTGAAGCTAAAGGTAGACAAAGGTAGAACATGGACAAGGGAGAGCCAGTGGATGTAGTGTACCTGGACTTTGGAAAGCATTTGATAATGGAACCTAAATAATGTTTTCATTCAAATCCAAGTTTTCAAGTAGAAAATATGTGCCATCTATGCATTTACATGGAGCACATCATACTGCATCTCAAATTCTTAAATAACAAGATCTTTGTTCCATAATCCAAATTATAGATTAACCAAGCAAATCCATAGCTAATCCACATCTATAATATGGATTATTATTATAGGTAATCCATATTAACTGTCTTAATACTAGACGGACCAAGATCAACAGGCAGATCTGTAACTGTAAAACACGGGTGTTCCTGACATGGAAAAATACCATCTTGGAAAGTTTTTGGGGATGGAACTTTTCAGTAACTCAGTGACTGCTTCTACATAACCATCAGCTTTATCAACCGTTGTACTACCATCAGCTGCGCACTAAACATCCCAACTTTTACCATTATGTTGAATGAACCATTGAAAATCCAAACTGTGGTGTAGATATAAGGAACTGCAGATACTGGTTTACACATCAGGACACAAAGTGCTGGAGTAACTCAGGCAGCTCTGAAGAAGGGTCTCAACCCAAAATGTCATCCATTCCTTCTCTCCAGAGATACTGCCTGCCTGTCGCTCTGAGTTACTCCAGCATTTTGTGTCTATCTCTGGAGAACATGGGTAGGGAACATTTCAGGTTGGGACCCAACTTCAGAAGTGTGGTGGATAGAGTGGATGGTGTGCTTGACTCTTTCCCTCACCTTCTGTCACCTGTGGCTGTAAATTTCTTGTGTAGGAAGGAACTGCAGATGCTGGTGGCGCCGACCTGTAGGGGGTATGGCTGCCTAGCCTGCAGCTGTCTGTTTTTTCATATTTTTTCTTATTTTTAGTTAGTTTAGTGTTTTGTTTTTGAGGAGTTCTAGCTTTTTTATGTGTGGGGGAGGGGGGGGGGGAAGGGGGAAACTAATTTTCAGGGTCCCTACCTGGTCGGAGATGCAGCTTTTCTCCGGGCTGCACTTTCGACCCGTCCTCGCGGCCTACCAGCGGGCCTGGAGCGGCGTTTCCTGAGGGGATCGCCCGGGGCATCGGCGGCATCGGCGGCGGCTGCGGAGCTGCGGGTCCGAGGAGCGAGGGGACCGCCCGGAGCCTCGGCATCGGCGGCGGCGGCACCGGCATCGGTGGCGGCAGCACCGGCATCGGCGGCGGCAGAGCTGTGGGTGTGAGGACGGCGGTGCAGCGCTGGAGCGCCATTGCGGGGCGGGCGGTGCCTTGCCTGGGTGGCCGCGCTGGAACTCCGGTGAGCTGGGACCGGCGTTAAAAACATCGCGGAGCTGCGGGCGGCGGCGCTGAAACTTTACATCGGGAACCTGGGATCTCGCGACGAGATCGCCAGTTGAGCTCCATTCGGCGCGGCCTTGTCGGCTCCGGAAGCCACGGTCTCGAGTAGGGAGGCGGCCGTTCCAGGGTTCCCAGGCCGCTGAGATGACTCTCCCGACGCCAGAACACCATCACCCGGCGAGGGCGGCCTGGAACATCGGGCCTCCGTGAAGGCAACTGTAGAGGCCTCAATAGGCCCGACTATGGGTGGACATTGGGGATGGGACTGGACTTTGTCCCTTCCCCCATAATGGGAACCATTGTGAGGGGATGTTTTTATGTTTTTATGTTGAAGCTATTTATTATTGCTATGTTTGTATTATTTTTTATGTGCTGCATTGGCAAAAAGAATTTCACTACACCTAGGTGTATGTGACAATAAATTCAACCTTTGAACCTTCAACCTTTGAACCTTTGAACCTTTGGTTTAAACTGAGGATATACACAAAATGCTGGAGTAACTCAACAGGACAGGCAGCATCTCTGGAGAGAAGGAATGGGTGACGTTTTGGGTTCAGACCTTTCTTCAGACACTGAAGAATTTCGAAGTCTGAAGAGGTCAGAAGAAGGGTCACAACCTGAAACGTCACCCAGTCCTTCTCTTCAGAGACGCTGCCTGTCCCGCTGAGTTACTCCAGCATTTTGTGCCTATCTTCACTGTTAATTTTCTGCCGTAGCCTGACATTGGTGCCCTCTATTCCCTTGCTGGGCTCTACACAGGGTACAAAGCATAAGGCAATCGGCCTGAGTAGTGGACATCATGCTCTCCACAACTGGTGAGGTGGCACGGTGGCGCAGTGGTAGAGTTGCAGCCTTACAGCACCGGGTTCAATCCTGACTATGGGTGCTGTCTGTACGGAGTTTGTCCGTTCTCCCCGTGACCGCGTGGGCTTTCTCCAGGAGCTGCGGTTTCCTCCCACATCCCAAAGGCGTGCGAGTTTGTGGGTAAATTGGCTTTGGTAAAATCAGCCATTTCCAAAACAGATACAATCCTGTTTGATTATGAGTTTGAGGGTGTGATATTACAGAAATATTCTACTCTTCACAATAAGGAATTTATTGCACATTGAGTTTTCAGTTCTTTGACCTAAATGACAACATTATCGCATTCTAAATCTTTGTCAATGCTTTGTTCGTTTCAATGAAACACATGATACAAATAATCTGGATTTTAATCTCAGGAACTTTATAGAGAAACTTATTGGAAATTAAATTTCTGAAAATGATTTCAACTCACAGGATAATTATGGAAGATATTAAAAAGGAGCAATTAATCTTATTAATCACAATGATTTAATCAATAGCAGTAACCTGATTAGAACGCAAAGTATTCACAAAGCAAAATTTAATTTTAGTGCACTCATTTATCCAAGTAAAGATAAAAAAGCGAAACATTCTAGAAAGATAACACAAAATTAATTCCTGGGTGATGAGTAAGGTGTTTTTAAATTTAGACATACAATAAGGAAACAGGCCCTTCGGCCCACCGAGTCTGCGCCAACTAACGATCACCTGTACTCTAGTTCTATCCTTTTCACTCAGGACAATTTACAGAAGCCAATTAACCTACAAACCTGCACGTCTTTGGAATGTGGGAGGAAACTGGAGCACCCGGAGAAAATCCTTGCGGTCAAAGGAGGGGAACGTGCAACCTCCGTACTGACAGCACCTATAGTTAGGATAGAATCCGGGTCTCTGTTGTTGTAAGGCAGCAACTCTACCTCTGTGCCACTGTGCTGTCCATGAATTAAAATTCATTTAACTGTGATTGCCAGTAGGAGGTGGTGGTTCAGGTAGCAGGAACTATGTGGTACCTTGTGGTTCAGTCATGAAATATTAAGTTTAGTTGCAGGTGTACCCACCAGAAACAACAAAAACTGTATCTACTAACCTACTATACAATGTCAGAGTTTCTCGTTGCTCCTGCCATTTAGCAATTTGGAGGACTGATAGCTCAATGTTCATAGGACCATGTCAGAATTAGGCTATTCGGCCCATCAACTCTACTCCGCCATTCAATGATGGCTGATCTATCTCTCCTACTCATCCCCATTCTCCTGCCTTCTCTCCATAACCCCATGACACCTGCACTAATCAAGAATCTGTCAATCTCCACCTTAAAAATACTCATTAACGGCCTCCACAGCTGTCTGTGCAATGAATTACACAGATTCACCACCCTCTGACAAAACAAATTCCTCCTCATCTCCTTTCGAAAAGTCCATCCTTTTATTCAGAGGCTAAGCCTTTTCCATATTCACTATTCGGTAAGGTCCCTTCTCATCTTCCTAAACTCCAACGAGTACAGGCCCAATGGTGTCAAATGCTCATCATACGTTAACCCAATCATCCCCGGGATAATTCTTGTAAACATCCTCTAGACCCTCTCCAGTGCCAGCACATCTTTCCACCGATATGGGGCCCAAAATGGCTCACAATACTCCAAATGTGATTTGACCAGTGCCTTCTAAAGCGCCAGCATTATAAGCCTTCCATCTGATTGCAACCCATTGCTGGGTTCCACATGACACAATGAGCAAAGTTCGGAGCGAAGCAGGCATTTGAACTGGATATAGTTGTAGACCAGCCACTCATATTCAATGATCCCTTAGGGTGGAACAGGGCAGACCATGTGAATCGTCCATCAATCCATTGCCAATACCATGTTAGTCCGAACGTTCTTGATTGTTATGTAAAAATAAAAAGGAGCGAGAAGAATTTCCTTTCATGTTGCTCTGTTATATTAAAAGAAACAAGTAATAACTTTATTCACGGATCATTGATGGAAAATATTTTTTATATTGTTTCTGTTATCAGTGTATACGCAATGGAGAGGAACCTGGTCACATTCATTACAATGAGAAATGTTCATTCAATCTTATCACAGGAACTGGAGATAGTCTTTTATAGCTTTACACATGAAACAGAAAATAAAATTGATAAGAATGCAAAATCCACACTTCACGCACTGAGATTAGTAATTGAAAATTAGCCACACTATCAGGTTAGAAATTAAACCTTGATCTTTTCCCCCAAGCTCACCTCATTTCAAGGTTTGCTTTGTTTCCATGGAAACCACTACATACTTCTGCCAAGGCAGGGGGTATAGGGATTGGTGTTGCATCTCCTGTATTTGCTGGGGAACCTTCCCCTGTGGCCGCAGGAGATGCAACACCTCTCCCTATACCTCCCCCCTCGACTCTGTCCAGGGTTCCGACAGTCTTTTCAAGTTAGGCAGAAGCTCACTTGCATCTCCTCCAACCTCATCTACTTGTTCAAGGTGTGGACTCTTATACATCGGCGAGACCAAACGTAGACTGGGCTATCGTTTAGCTGAAGGCCTTCGCTCAGTCCGCCTGGACCTATCTGATCTCCCAGTTGCCAAACACTTTAATTCCCGTTCCCATTTCCACACTGATCTTTCTGTCCAGGGCCTCCTCCATTGTAAGAGTGAGACCAAACGCAAATTGGAGGAACAGCATCTCATATTTTGCTTAGGCAGCTTACAACCCAGCGGTATGAATCTTGATTTCTCTAACTTCAAGTAACCCTTGCATTCTCTCTCTCTCCATCCCTATCCCACCCAAGTCATTGTACTCGTTTCAAAGTCATCTTGTTGAGTCTCATTGTCTATAACTCGTTTTCACCTAGCCCAAAGCTAACAATGACCCGTTTCCTTTATCATTGTCACTTTTTTTGCATATCTTTCATTCATTTGTTTTATATCTCTCTCTATCACCGTTTATATTTCTCGTTTCCCTTTCTCCTGACTCACAGTCTGAAGAAGGGTCTCAACCCCAAACGTCACCTATTTCATTACTCCAGAGATGCCGCCTGGCCCGCTGAGTTACTCCAGCTTTTTGTGCCTATGTTCGGTTTAAACCAGTATTTGCATTTCCTTACTGCACATACAAACTGTGCAGATAGCAAGATGAAACCCGATTGCCAGGCGCTGCAAGGGAGCAACTCTACTGCTGTGCGACTGTGCCAAACTACACCATGACATTTTCATCTTTCAGTAATAGAAGACTGGTGAGTTGTGGGCAGCATGGTGGCACAGCGGTAGAGTTGCTGCCATACAGCGTTTGCAGTGCCAGAGGCCCGGGTTCAATCCCGACTACGGATGCTGCCTGCACGGAGTTTGTACGTTCTCCCTGTGACTGCGTTGGTTTTCTCCGAGATCTTCGGTTTCCTCTCACACTCCAAAGACATACAGATTTGTAGGTTAACTGGCTTGGTAAATGTAAAAATTGCCCCTAGTGTGTGAGTGTGGGATAGTGTTAATATGTGGGGATCGCTGGTCGTCACGGACCCGGTGGGCCGAAGGGCCTGCTTCTGCGTGGTATCTCTAAACTAAACTAAAACGAAAGAAACATCAGAAGTTTTCCAGCCATTGGGGTAATATTTTCTGAACATCAGACCAACTGCCAGATCAAAACTGTGGTTGTGTGTTCTTCATGCAGACTAATAGCACCCTCCAGCCCACTCACTCTCTTAATACATGATAGAGCATTGTTCACTCTACTCGCGGCACCCATAAAAGCAACATGCGGTGTGTATCACTGCCCGCGGGCCTGGATTTGCAGCCTTTATTGCACTATCAATGAGAAAGCCTGGCGTTATGTCCAGATCTAATGACGCTATCTCAAGCTGCAATATATACCTTGAAGGCTGGTATCCAATTTATTGGCACAAAAATCCCAATCTAGTTTCAACTACAAAGACAACAGCACAGTCATCCCCCGCAAACTTCTAAAGAAGAATTACATTCTCTTTTTCTGATGAGAATTTTATTACACTGCTTGGAACATAAGCAAAAGTTTTTCCACATTTATGCAAAGGTGATATGTAGGGATGTGTTTGTCCTCCTTATCAGCTAATGATTCTACTTATTGTGAGGCCAAACAAAATGGTCACCGTCCTTATGCAATGAAAGTAGTGAAAGCCAAAGGATGGTTAAAAACTGGAAGGTTAATCTCTGCAAGGAGAAGATCAGTCAGAAACCAAGGAACCATTTCACTGGTAATAAGACCCGCTTCGACAAGATAACTAAACTACTTCCATTGAGAACCATTTCATTCCTTGAACTGTGAATCCAATTTATTGAGTGCAAAAGTTTAGTTTAGTTTAGTTCAGTTTATTACCATGTGTAGCGAGGTAAAGTAAAAATCTTTTTGTTGCTTGCTAACCAGCCACTGGAATTATTTTATATACCTCTATATAGTCACCATTCAACATCCTGAACCCCAGTGAAAAACAAACCCAGCTCATCCCACCTCTCCTTATTAGTCAATCCGCCAGAACTTAGAAACATCCTCGTGAATCATTTTGCACCTTTTCTACTTTAATTACATCCTTCTTATAGCAGGCAACCAGAGCTGTAGACAGTACTCAAAATATGGCATTAACAATGTCTAGTATGGCTGTAACATGTTTCCCAACTCCTGTACTGAATATCCTGAGCAATGAAGGTAAGAGTAACAAATGTCCTCTTCGTCATTCTGTACACCCCATTGTACTAAATAAAAGTTGCTGGAAATTTAGCAATGCCTAACAATGGACAGCATGCAATCTAAAATGTGAAGCATATCTATGAGCAAACAACACAGACAAAGCATCATTTGCCAAACAGCCACAGGTATAGAAGTTTAGTTCAGCTTAGTTTATTATAATCATGTGTACCGAGGTACAGCATAAAGCTTTTGTGTTATGTGTTATCCAATCAGCAAAATATTACAGTTAGAAGAAGGGTCCTGACCAAAATGTCACCCATTCTTTTCCTCCAGAGATGCTGCCTGAACCGTTGAGTTACTCCCGAACTTTGTGTATATTTTCAATATAAACCAGCATCTGCAGTTTTTTACTATAGATGATTACAATCGAGCCATCCACAGTGTACAGATACAGTATAAAGCGAATAATGTGTGAAAACGCACATCACCAGATTCAGCGACAGTTTCTTCCCAGCTGTTATCAGGCAACTGAATAATCCTACCACAACCAGAGAGCAGTCTTGAACTACTGTCCACAGTGCCCTCCATAATGTTTGGGCCAAAGACCCATCATTTATTTATTTGCCTCTGTATTGAGATCTGTAATAGAAAAAAATCACATGTGATTAAAGTGCACATTGTCAGATTTTAATAAAGGGCATTTTTATACATTTTGGTTTCACCACTTAGAAATTAAAGCTGTGTTTATACATTGTCCCCCCATTTCAGGGCACCATAATATTTCAGACACAATGTCATGTAAATGAAAGTAGTCATGCTTAGTATTTTGTTGCATATCCTTTGCATGCAATGACTGCTTGAAGTCCGCAATTCATGGACATCACCAATTACTGGCTGTCTTCTCTGGTGATGCTCTGCCAGGCCTGTATTGCACCAATCTTTAGCTTATGCTTGCTTTGGGGGCTAGTCCCTTCAGTTTTCTCGTCAGCATATAAAAGGTATGCTCAATTGGGTTCAGATCGGGTGATTGACTTGGTCACTCAAGAATTTACCATTTTTTAGCTTTGAAAAACTCCTTTGTTGCTTTAGCAGTATGTTTGGGATCATTGTCTTGATGTGGAATGAACCGCCGGCCAATGTGTTTTGAGGCATTTGGTTGAACTTGAACAGATAGGATGTGTCTATACCCTTCAGAATTCATTATGCTTCTACCATCAGCAATTGTATCATCAATGAAGATAAGTGAGCCAGTACCTTCAGCAGCCATACATGCCCAGGCCATAACACCCCCACCACCGTGTTTCACGGATGAGGTGGTATGCTTTGGATCTTGGGCAGTTCCTTCTCTCCTCCATACGTTGCTCTTGCCATCACTCTGATATAAGTTAATCTTGGTCTCATCTGTCCACAAGGCCTTTTTCCAGAACTCTTTTAATTACTTCTTGGCAAACTGTATACTGGCCTCCCTGTTTTTGCGGCTAACCAGTGGTTTGCATCTTGCGGTGCAGCTACTGTATGTCTGTTCATGAAGTCTTCTGCGGACAGTGGTCATTAACAAATTCACACCCGACTCCTGAAGAGTGTTTCTGATCTGTTGGACAGGTGTTTGGGGATTTTTTCTTTATCATGGAGAGAATTCTTCTGTTATCATCTGTGGAGGTCTTCCTTGGCCTGCCAGTCCCTTTGTGATTAGTAAGCTCACCAGTCCTCTCTTTCTTCTTAATTATGTTCCAAACAGTTGATTTTGGTAAGCCTCAGGTTTGGCTGATGTCTCTAATAGTTTTATTCTTGTTTCTCAGTCTCATAATGGCTTCTTTGACTTTCATTGGCACAACTTTGGTCCTCATGTTGATAAACAGCAATACAAGTTTCCAAAGGTGATGGAAAGACTGAAGGAAAGACTAGGTGCCGAGAGCTCTCTTATACCTGCATTAAGGAGGCAATTAAACACACTTGAGCAATTACAAACACCTGTGAAGCCATGTGTCCCAAACATTATGGTGCCCTGAAATGGGGGGACTTTGTATAAACACATCTGTAATTTCTGCATGGTGAAGCCAAAATGTATAAAAATGGCCTTTAAGAAAATCTGACATTAATAAAATGTGTACTTTAACCACATGTAATTTTTTTCTATTACAAATCTCAAATTGTGGAGTACAGAGGCAAATATGTCCCAAACATTATGTAGGGCACTGTACCTCTTTGATGACACTCGGACTACATTTGATAGCAATTTGATGGCTTTACCTTGCACTAAATGTTATTCCCTTATCATGTATCTATACACTGTAAATGGTTCGATTGTATTGTCTTTCTCCTGACTGGATAATATGCAACAAAAGCTTTGCACTATACCTCTGTACACGTGACAATAAACTAAACTAAACTGAATGTTTAACGCAAGATAAAGTCCAATAAGGTGCAATTAAAGATAGTCCAAAGCCTCCAATTAGGTAGATAATAGGTCGGGACTGCTCTCTAGTTGGTGATAGGATGGTTCAGCTGCCTGATGACAGCTGGGAGGAAACTGTCCCTGAATCTGGAGGTTTGCGTTTTCACACTGTTCCAACAGAGTTCAAAATGTTGTCAATATAACTCATGATAGTAGTGAACTATAAGCCAAATAAATGGAATCACTTAACAAGACAGGAGTTGGCTAAGAGCTTCCAGCACACACTTGTAAAGGATGTGTTGTACCTATCCAAGTTAATGGAAACTTGGAGAAAATAATTCAACATCTTGATAATTGTATTCTGAGTCTATTGATTTCCAGTGTTATTTCCAGAGATGCTGTAAAAAAAAACGTGATAAAATTGTTACGCAGAATCAAAGAGATTGTGTCAGCTGAGAAATGGCCAGAATAGGAAACGATACAATTCTGCTTCTCCAAACAAGAACGGCACAGTAGCACAGCGGTCGAGTTGCTGCCTAACAGCGCCAGAGACACGGGTTTGATCCTGAATATGGGTGGTGTCTGTATGGAGTTTGGGCTTTCTCCCTGTGACAGCATGGGTTTGCTCCAGGTGCTCTAGATTCCTCCAAAACTCCAAAGACGTACAGGTTTGTAAGTTAGGCACAAAATGCTGGAGTAACTCAGGGGGGCAGGCAGCATCTATGGAGAGAAAGAATGGGTGATGTTTCGGGTCGAGACCTTTCTTCAGACTGAGAGACAGGGTATGTCTCCCTCTCTCCTGACTCTCAGTATAGAGAAGGGTCTTGACATGAAACGTCACCCATTCCTTCCATCCAGAGATGCTGCCTGCCTGCTGAGTTACTCCCACATTTTGTGTCTATCTTTGATGTGAACCAGCATATGCATCTCTTTCCTACACTTTTGTAAGTTCATTGGCTTGGTAAAAATCGTGAATTGTCTGTGTGTTGGATAGTATTTGTGTGTGGGGATTACTGATCAGCATGGACTCAGTGGACCTGTTTCCGCACTGCATCTCTAAACTAAACTAAAGGAAGATGCATTTACCAAGGGGCAACTTTGAATCTACCTCAATGATTGTGACTTGAAAATATAGGGTTCCGTATCAAAATTAGCAAACACTGCACACATAATGAAGAATATGGTTAGCTTTGAAATCATACTTCTAACAAGTACAGGGTACAAGCTGAGTAAAGTTTGCCACTCAGTAATTTGAATTTAGGAGGAAAAATGTGAGCAAATGTATGCATAATAGTAAAACTTCAACTTAATATATGGTTCTACTCCATTTGAAGTTTCAGGTCCACAATTTGTTAAAGTGCGAGTGTAAGCTGATAAACCTGTGTCATAATAAACCTAAACAGTGTACTTTCCTTGGAATTTCCTTGGTGCAGCATGGTGATGCAGCGGTACAGCTGTTGGCCGACAGCACCAGAGTCCCAGGTTAGATCCAGACTACGGGTGCTGTCCGTACGGAGTTTGCATGTTCTCCCTGTGACTAAATGGGTTTTGTCTGATTGCTCCAGTTTCCTCCCACACTCCAAAGATGTCCAGGTTTGCAGGTTAATTGGCTTCTGTAACTTGACCCTAGTATGTAGGGTAGAGCTAGTGTATGGGTGATGACTGGTTGACGTGGACTCGGTGGGCCAAAGGGCCTATTTCCACAGTAACTCCAAAAAAAAACTATAAATGAAGAAAATTAGTGGATCGTCCACTATTTACTAATGTCTGAATGTCTTTTTGCAGAAGGATTTAATTCCCCCAAGAGGCAAGAGGCAACAATGAATCTTTACAAATCATTGATCCGATAGATTAAATATCCAACCCAATTTCAAGCACTGCACTTGAGACTGTGGAAAATGGATACAAAGAGACAACCAACCGATAAATACATGCCTTAATCATAGTCACAACACATTATTTCATTCAATGTTTCACGGGATGTCAATTCCAACCCATTCCCGGCTTCCCTTGATAAAATACTTTTTTTTCCTGAAGCTACGCAGACCACAAAGTTGGCCACAGAACATTATAAGGCAAGGGATTCCAGGTTTAAGTCTGATGACAATTAAAAGGTGAAATTTGTCCCACATGTTCAGAATGACTCGAATGCGGCTTTGAGGTAAGATGTCCGCAAGCTGGAAAGGATGCAGCAGAGATTCACCTGTATGTTACCTGGGCTTGGACACTTCAGTTATAAGGAGAGGTCGGATAGGCTTGGACTCTTTTCTTTGTAGCTCAGGAGGCTGAGGGGTGACCTTAGTGAGGTGTGCAAGCTTGGATGAAGTGAACACTCACAGTCTTTATCCCCCAAGATAGAGGATTCTAAAAGTAGAGGGCATAGATTCTGTGCATTTACCTGATCTATTCCTCATGTACACCTCTATAAGGTCACCCCTCATCCTCCTGCACCCCAAGGAATAGCTTTCTAGCCTGCTCAACCTCTCCCAATAGCTCAGGCCCTCGAGTCCACATTAACCTCATGAATCCTTTCTGCAACCTTTCCATCTTTGCAACATCTTTCCTATATCATGATGACCAAAACTGAATACAATACTCTAAATGTGGCCTCACCAATGTCTTAAACAACTGAAACTTGACATCCCAACTTCTATGCTCAATACTCTGACCGATGAAGGCCAATGTGCCGAAAACCTTCTTGACCACCCTATCTACCTGTGATGCTACTTTCAAGGAACTATGTACCTGTATTGCTAGATCCCTCTGCCCTACAACATTCCCCAGAGTCCTGCCATTCATTGTATGAGTCATAGTCATACAGCATGGAAACAGGTCCTTCAGCCCAACTTGCCCACACCGACCAACATGTCACATCTAGTCCCACCTGCCTGCGTTTGACCCATATCCCTCTGAACCTGTCCTATCTATGTACCAATCTAAATGTTTCTTAAACATTACGATAATACCTGGTTCAAATATCCCCTTGCCAGTGTTGGATGTACATTTAGAAATCTGAGGTGATCCACCTATTTTAAAAGGTTTAGTGTGAGTAAACATTGGCTGGTCAACCAAGAATTGCTGGTGGTCACAGCATATCTGTGGGAAATAATTGGGAGAGACAGTATCGATCCCCAATAAAAAGAAAACCACCGGTTTATCATGGAGAGTCTTTGAGGTTTTGTTGAATGAAGGCTGCCTCCGACTAACTCAATCGAATTTTGTTGTCAAAAGTTTGGATAAAAACAAAGTCATTGGTTGGATGGCGATGTGCTGTGGGATGAGCAGCCAAAACAGCTCGAGAAACTTGCTATTATACTTGCAGGATTTAACACCGCGATGTGTGCCAAGAGCTTCTGGAAACCACCAAGTTCTCCAACCAAGAAGTGGTCAAAAGCACCTAGTTTCAGTCGAATTGCAGGAAGTCAGGAACCGATGGGTTAATGATTGTGTGATATATCATGAGGAGGGTGTGAATCAATCTTTGCCCAGGATTCACCTTCACAATCTAAAAACACCACTCATAGAATATGGAGGTAGACACAGCAAGATATTCTATGCCACCAGATATTAATGTGGATGATAACAAGTGTGGTTTCATTGGGCAAGTGGATATGTTTGCTGTCCATCTCAATTCACCACTAAAGTTGGTTTAGTTTAGAGATATAGCGCAGAAACAGGCCCTTTGGCCCACCTAGTCCATGCCGACTAGTGATCCCCGCACATTAACATTATCCTGCACACACCAGGGATAATTTACAATTTTACCAAAGCCAATTAACCTCCAGGGATAATTTACAATTTTACCAAAGCCAATTAACCTCCAAACCTGTACGTATTTGGAGTGTGGGAGGAAACTGGAGCACCCGGAGACATGTCAAATGATCACAGGAAGAACATACAAACTCCATACAGACAGTGGCCATCGTCAGGATAGAACCCAGGTATCCAACCGCATCTATTGCATCCACTGCTCTAGGTGTCAACTGCTCTACATCAGTGAAACCAAGCTCAGGCTTGGCGATCGCTTTGCCCAACACCTCCGCACAGTCCACATTAACCAACTCAATCTCCCGGTGGCTCAGCACTTCAACTCCCCCTCCCATTCCGTATCCGACCTTTCTGTCCTGGGCCCCCTCCGTGGCCAGAGTGAGTCCCACCGCAAATTGGAGGAGCAGCACCTCATATTTTGCTTGGGTAGTTTACACCCCAGCAGTATGAACATTGATTTCTCCAATTTCAGGTAGTCCTTGCTTTCTCCCTCCTTCCCCTCCCCTTCCCAGCTCTCCCACAGCCTAGTGTCTCTGCCTCTTCCTATCTTCTTCCCTCCCAACCCCCCACCCCCACATCAGTCTGAAGAAGGGTCTCGACCCGAAACGTCACCTATTCCTTCGCTTCATAAATGCTGCCTCACCCGCTGAGTTTCTCCAGCATTTTTGTCTACCTTTGATTTTTCCAGCATCTGCAGTTCTTTCTTAAACCCAGGTATCTGGTGCTGTAAGAGAGCAACTCTACCGCCACTCTATTGTCACCACCGAGCTGGCATTGATTTTTTTGTTTTAAATAATTGGACCGTAATACCCTTTTGTTATTTAAAACTTGCAGCTCTAGCAGTGGTGTACAGATATATATATATATACTTAGCATAGATCAGTACAGGAACAGCTGCTTTGTGGTGGCACAGCTAGTAGAGCTGGGTGTGAGGGCGATCTGGCTGCAACATCTGTCACCCCATTGATCGCTAGGGTTGATTCGGCTGATCTGGCTGGCTAGGCGGGTGTCCCCCTTCCCTCACAGCTCCACAGCGTCCCTCCCGAAGCCCAGCGCTCGGTCGCAGAGGATGGCCCCCTAGAAGAGGACCGCTCCGCCGGCCATGGGGAGAAGGGCAGGAGAATGGGGTTGAGAGGAAAAGATAGATCTGTCACGATTGAATGGTGGTGTAGACTTGATGGGCCGAATGGCCTAATTCTGCCTCAAGATCTTACGAACTTAGGTACAAACCAACATGTCTCTGGTTTGCCTCATTATTTTGCCGTTGGTTTAGGTGCTTTCAAATATTAAATGCTTTTCCCTCTTCTTTTTCGTGTATTACAGAAACCTATGAGAGGTGCTTCCTCACAGCAGCCGAGGCCCAAGTTCGATCCTTGGCTACACCCAATCTAGAAATTTAATTTTAGGCAGATCAACTGCTTTTAATCGTCTTTCCAGTTAAGTTAGTGAACCAGCAGTCTTAGATTTGTGCAAGTGAGTGCTTCATAGTTGGCGTGACCGGAAGTGGCGGTGCTGCCTTAGCAGCTGCGGCTCGCCAGCAGTCTGTCTGTTTTTTTCTTTTTTTTGTTGTTTTCTTTTGTCCTGTTTTAGTTCATTTTAGTTTATTAGGTTGTGTATGTGTGGGAGAAACACGTTTTTGGTCTCTTCCTTTGGGGGGATGCAACTTTTTCTTGTCGTGTTCCCCGTCTCCGTCTCCGCTGAGGCCTAATGACGGAGTTGGCGGCCTCGGGGTTGTGGCGGCGTTCCAGCGGCGGCCCGACTTCGGAGCTGTGGCAGTGGCCCGACTTCGGGGCTGTGGCGGCGTTCCGGCGGCGGCGACCCGACCGGAGGCTCGGCCGCAGGCCCAGTGGACTTGGCCGCTGGCCCAGTGGACGACATCGTCGGGAGCTCGCAGGTCACAGGCTGGTGACCTGTTTTTCCGGAGCTCCCGCAACAACAGCTTCGTCCGCTGGACTGGAGGGCGGCAGCTTCGGCAGCTTCGACCACCCGGGGCCGCGGAGTTTGAACCGGCCCGTTCGCGGAGCTCGGATTCAGCCACGGGACTGACTTACTTACCATCATCCGGTGGGGTCACAATATCGGAAGCCTGGATCGCCTCAGCGCAGAGGGAGAACAAGAAGGGATGAGACAAAGACTTTAAGACTTTTGCCTTCCATCACAGTGAGGAGGTGCCTGGTGAACTCACTGTGGTGGATGTTAAATTTGTGTTTATTGGGTGTTTTTGTTATTTTTATTATATGTATGACTGCAAGGCACAAAATTTCGTTCTGACCGAAAGGTCTGAATGACAATAAAGGATTCTTTGACTTTGACTTTTGACTTTGTGGAGTCAATTTATGCTGTGTGACTATGACTCAAAAGGGACATTTATGCCATTTATGCCATTTTGGTTGAACACTCCGTTCACCACAATCCTCATCATATCTCATTACTTTCTCTTACATCCAATTGTTGTTTAAAGCACTTGTCAGTGGTCCGTCCTGGTGAATGTATCAATGGGTTTTGACTGCTCGGAAGGAAATTAGATAACTGAGTACTTTATTGTGTTGGTGAAGCAACATAATCCCAGGGCACCAGGTCCAGAAGATATCAGCAATGAGGTGCTTGTGAACTTCTTAAGATAGCAAGAAAACGGTAGAAGACAATGCCAACCTCTGCTCCTTTAACCACAATAGTTGACGTAATTCTATGAAAATGAGATGGGAATACAGCTGACTCCTGCTACAAAGCCGATTACAAAAGGTAGCACTCATTACTCTAAGTAATGAAAAAGAACGTCAACCAGAACAGACAAAAACATCAAGGTCAAAAACAAGAACATTATCTGTCAAAGCAATACTATGCACTATGCCACTGTAATTTCTTAACTGGTCTTCTTACCAACAGGCTCAAGGGAAAGGTAAACTCGAACCATGGATATCTAAGATTCTGATATAATAACTACTGAATGTGAGGTGCGAAAGATCCTCTCTCTGTACAGAGATGTATATATATGTGTGTGTGTGTGTGTGTGTGTGTGTGTGTGTGTGTGTGTGTGTGTGTGTGTGTGTGTGTGTGTGTGTGTGTGTGTGTGTGTGTGTGTGTGTGTGTGTGTGTGTGTGTGTGTGTGTGTGAATATATTCACACACACACACACACACACATATATATATATATATATATTATATATAAAATATAAGCTCATGTGCATCAGTTATCGGAGCAGAATTAGGCCACTCGGCCCATCAAATCTACTCTGCCATTCAATCATGGTTGATCTATCTTTCCCTCTCAACCCCATTCTCCCCATAATCTCTGACACCCATACTAATCAAGAATCTGTCAATCTCCGTAGATGGGCCTAATTGGTCGTCATGGGCGTAGTTGGTCGAAGGGCACGTTTCTATGCTGGGCCCTCAATGTCCCTGTGAAACATAATGTCAGATTAAACTAATCTCCTCTCCCTGTACATGATGAATATCACCCTCATTCCATTTGTATCCGTGGCAGTTGAATATCGCCCTGACCAACGAACGGGGCGATATTATCCAGAATTAGTAAAATAAAACAAAAATTGGAGTACTGAATAATGGCACAGATTTGAGAGATGCAGGAAATTAATCCTTAAAGAGAGCGTAACTTGTTGGATAAATGAGATCGTCACTAGGCAGCATCTCCCCCCTCCCCCACCCCCTGGGAAACTGAAGGGAGCGACAATCAACTGCCAATGTATACAAATAATGTCATACACAAGAAAGGGCAGATGCTGGTTGACAAAAAGTGAACACACAGTGCTGGAGTAACACAAAGACGCAGCAGAATTTTGGAAATGTCATCCCGTCGCCCATTCCTTCTCTCCAGAGATGCTGCCTGTCCCGCTGAGTTAGAGTGCCCACGGTAGACTCACGAGTCACTACGGTAAACGCACGGGCTACTACGTTCTTACAACGAGTTTAAAAGTTTAAAATTTTTACTTCAAGAGTAACTTTGACTCGTGGAAATCTTTCATCAAGTTGAAAGATTTTCACGAGTTAACAAGTTTCCCGAGTACCTGCCGTTAGCGTTACGAGTTCCGACGTTCCCGCTACTTTAATTCTACGTGATTATCACGAGTTTGATTTGTTTTAAACTCGGGATCACTCGTGGGTGGACTCGCACCGTGAGACAGGGGTTTAAGTCAGACGGTGGTGTATCTGCAGAGTTCATTGCCACAGACGGTTGTGGAGGCCAAGTCACCGTGTATTTTTAAGGTGGAGTTTGACAGATTCTTGATTAGTACAGATTACAGGGAGAAGGCAGGAATGGGGTTGTGAGGGAAAGATAGATCATCCATGATTGAAAGGCCTAATTCTGCTCCTATGACATGAACCGATACAAATCACCATGTCTCTAGTTTGCCTCATTGATTTGGCGTTGGTTTCGGTGCTTTCAAATGTTAGATGCTTTTCCCTCATCTCTTTTGTGTATTTTGGAACTGTTGTGTTACATGTGGTGCAGATGTACATTCTGACAGAGAGGATCAATGTTGATTTTATCGAGCAGGAGAGCAGCAGGAATCACAGAGGGGGAGCAGTGAGAGAGAGAGTCTCGCAGAACTCCAGTCGGGGAGAGGAGGAGAACTTCTTCAAAGTAGGCATACCTTGAAGAGATTTCGCAGTGGAGCAGACGAAATGTAGAAACAAGGAAATGCAGATGCTGGTTAATACACGACTCAAAGTGCTGGAGTAACTCAGCAGGTCAGGCAGCATTTCTGGGGAACACGGATAGATACAAAGTGCTGGAGTACTTCAGCGGGTCAGGCAGCATCTCTGGAGAACATGGATAGGTGACGTTTCAGGTCGGGACCCTTCTTCAGACTGATTACCTATTCATTTTCTCCAGAGATGCTGCCTGACCCGCTGAGTAACTCCAGTACTTTGTGTCCCTCTAGTGATATACGTTGTCTTTATTCCACACTCCACAAATGTTGCCTGATCTGTAAACTCCAGTTGTGTAATTTTTTAAATCAATACTGTACCCTAAGAGAAATCCTGTTTGATAAAAAATAGGATTCCTTCAACATCTCAGTTAAGTTTAGTTTATTATTGTCACATGTATCGAGGTACTGTGAACAGCTTTTGTTTGCGTGCTATCCAGTCAAAGCAAGACTACACATGATTACAATTAAACCGGCCACAGTGTACAGATGCAGGATAAATGGTATAATGTTGACTGTAAGATAAAGTTCAATAAAGTTATTTTAAAGGTAGGTTGAGGGTCTCCAATTAGGTAGATGGGAGGTCAGGATCACTCTCTAGTCTGTGATAGGATGGTTCAGTTACATGATAACAGCTGGGAGGAAACTGCCCCTGAATCTGGAGGTGTGCGTTTTCACACTTCTGTACCTCTTGTTAGATGGGAGAGGGGAGAAGAGGGATTGACCGGGGTGAAACTAGGTCCTTAATTATGTTGTTGGCCTTGCCAAAGTGTAGATGGAGTCAATAGAAGGGAGGTCGGTTTGTTTGGCTACGCTCAAAACTCACTGCAATTTCTTACAACTTTGGATGAAGCTGTTCCCTTAGATGCATCCTGATAAAATGCTTTTTATGACGTATCTGTAGACATTGGGGAGGGTTTGTTTGAGACATGCAAAACTTCCTAAGCCTTCCATGGAGTAGAGGCATTGGTGTGCTTTCCTGGCCATTGCTCCAATGTAGCTGATCCAGGACAAAATTCTGCCGATATTTATTCCTGCAAACTTGAAGCTTAATGTCAATTTAATTCATTTGTTAATCTGTTAGCAATGAATACATTCTTACACTTTGTTACTTTACTCTTCTATTTTTGTGATTCACTTGAAATATTGGTGTCATCTTTGTATCTTCGAATAGATTGAGACCACTTTGCACCTGTGACCACAATTGTGATTGTGCCTCTATCCCATTCAGTTCCACAGTGACTCTGAAAAGTCGTTGTGTTTCCAAGCTTCCCAGTTGACCAGTAAACCATGCAATGTCAGTGGAGCCTGTATTTTATTTGATATGTATTTTTAATGCTCTATCAATCGAAGTCCCATTAAAAATTTAAGAGTTGCACAAAAACTACTTGCAAGTCACTGTAGTTGACAAAATGACTTGTTTGATGCCAAATATAAATATATTTTATCATTACAATGCTAATGTAGTTATTACATTTTGAAACATTACAGCACATCCAATGTTATTTGTAATAAAACCATAATTATATGTTATTAATGTAATGATTGTTGATATATTCTACAAGGTAATCAAATTTAAAGTCACACTGAGGATCAATTGAGATCTCGACCAGCTTGGAGTCTCCCATTAAAAGTGATATCAATTCAGAGCTCTTTAACTTCACCTAAATGATAAATAAGACAATGAAAGCTTCAACAGGCTTGTGGAGATGTCCCAAATCAAACAAAGATAATTCATATACCAATACCAAAGGCTATTGCTGAGATAACTGTTCATTGTTCAATCAAGACCACGGGGATCATGCCAGCCATCTGCGGCACAGTGGTGCAGCGGTAGACCTACTGCCTCACAGCACCAGAGACCCAGGTTCAATCCTGACTCCGGGTGCTGTCTGTACTAAGTTTGTACGTTTTCCCCGTGACCTACGTGAGTCTTTTCCGGGTGCTCTGGTTTCCTCCCACATTCCAAAGACGTGCAGGTTTGTTGGCTAATTGGCTTCAGCAAATTATAAATTTTCACTGATGTGTAGGGTAGTGCTTGAGTACGAGTGATCGCTGGTCGGTGCGGGCTTGGTGGGCCAAAGGGGCTGTTTCCGCCATGTGCCTCTCGAGTCTAATCAAAGTGGTCTTCAGGAACATGCACTAAATTCATCCGTGCGTTATCCCTGCAGGTTGTACTCTTGGAACTGAATGTGCAGTACGTAAATGTAGACACTAGCTGACATTCTCACGAAGTTAAAATGGCAAGCGACTGATGAAGAACTTGCTCCCACCGCCAAAGTCACTTCTGTCACGTAAACAATACGTGACCTCAACCAGTACTCACGTGACCGAAGGAAATACCAAAAAAGAGCAGAGAAGAGGAATAAATAGCTCACTGCAGAACAAACGCAGTAACAAAGCTATGCTATATATCACATTATCAACAAAACATTTTACTTATAGGAAACATGAGCAGAATTTTAATTCAAATAATCTTTGCGGGATAATCACCAGAAAAAGTTATTGGCTGACAATTCAATATTGGAAAAAGACTTACAGACGGTATTCTTGTGGTTGCTGTCCTTGCTGGGGAGCATCTTGACTCCTCGAGACTTCAGGTCAATCGCCTTTTTCACTTTTAGAAAAGGAGAACATAAATGTTAAGAAAAATAAGAAAAAACGCACAAAAATTAACACGTGACAGAATTTTAAAACTTCTTTAATACTGTTCAGTTTCCATGCTGGAACTAAGACATTAGAGATACAGCGTGGAAAGAGGCCATTCTGCCCAACAAGTCCATGCTGACCAGTGATCAGTGACCAGTGATCAATGACCAGTACATTAGTTCTATCCTACACACTAGGGACAATTTACAGAAGCCAATTAACCTGCAAACCTGCACATCTTTGGAGTGTGGGAGGACGCGGAGAAAACCCACGCGGTCACAGGGAGAAGAAACAGAATTCATACAAACAGCACCCGTAGCCAGGATCGGATCTGGGTCTGTGGCGATGTAAGACAGCCACTCCTATCGCTACGCCACTGTGCCGCACATACACTTTACGCTTTACCTCAGTACAAGAGGTTATTATTCATTAATGTGTGAACAAATGCTGAGATTTCTTAACATTTCCAGCTTGGATTGTTATGTATCTTGTGAAAATACTTCAGGTTTTTATCTTTTCACCCTTCATTTGCCCTCTAGAGATTATTTTCCTTCTTATATTTGGGTAATCTCAACGAATGCAGGGAAATGGGCTCACATACGGTTCAAAATAACTTTTTTTTTCTCTATTATTGGAGTTATTAATTTATTGATTTTTTAAATGTATTTTGTCATCTTTAAGTAGTGTACAGTATTTATAGTCCTGTTATGCTGCTGCCAGTAAAAAATTCATAGCTCAGTCTTTGGTACCTATGACAATTAAATACTCTTGACTCTTTGGAGAAATTATTTCCCTGTTCTGAGGAAGTGGGGATTAAATGTAAATCTTGCCCACTCCCTCTGGCTCCACACTTAAATTCCCTCCTTTTTCCTTGAGTGAACATACCCCTTCACGAGCTAACCTCTTGCTCCAAATATGTGTATAAAATGCCTAGGGGCTAGAGACATAGAGTGATACAGTGTGGCAACTTCGGCCCAACTTGCCCACATTGGCCAACATGTCACAGCTATACTAGTCCCACCTTCCTGCGCTTGGTTCATTTCCCTCCAAATTTGTCCTATCCATGTACCTGTCTAACTGTTTCTTAAATGTTGGGATAGTCCCAGCCTCAACTACCTCCTCTGGCACCTTGTTCCACACACCCACCACCCTTTATGGGGTATTTATCAATCTGATTTATCAATGACTCTATCATGGCTCTTTTTGTAGCCTTCCTATATCTTGTTTAAGCTCGTGTTTGCTTCTGTTACATTCCTCAAGAACCTTGTACAATCTGTGTTTTCTCAACTTCACATGTGCAATTAAATCAACACCGTTTTGTAATTGTGATAATTGCAAACCACATTTAATCATATGTTACTATTGCTGCTGGTTGAAAAAATGATGAACTAGTTGGCAACCATTTTGGAAAAATTACCATGAAAGAAGGGAGCGCAGAAAGATCAAATAAAATGGTATTTTTTAAATTATAAAATATAAATGAAAGTAATTAAATTGATAAAGGAAAGGAGAACTGCTTGGTGAAAACAAAATTAGCTCTCAATTTATAAAACGTTGACATCTTTATGATCATTCGATATTGCTAAAGAATTGTCCAGTGAAGTAACCTGACTAGGCACATTTAGTTTAGTTGAGTTTAGTTTAGTGATACAGCGTGGAAACAGGGCCTTCGGTCCACTGAGTCCACGCCAACCAACAATCACCTGTACACCAGTTCTATCCTACACACTCGGGACAATTTACAGAAGCCAATTAACCTACAAACTTGCACATCTTCGGAGTGTGGGAGGAAACCGGAGCTCCTGGAGAAAACCCACGTGGACACAGGGAGACCGTACCAAATCCACACGGACAAAGTCTGGTACTGTGAGATAACCCACATTGAAGTATCCAGATGAGCACTTGAATTGCCAAGACATTGAAGGCCATGGACCAAGCACTGATAAATAGGATTAACGTAGAGTGGACGTCATGGACTCAGAGTGGACGTTATGGGCCCAAGGGACTGCTTCTGCACTGTCTGACTCAGACTGATTGAGGTGCCAATCCCCTAAGCTAATTAAAGTTCCAATCACTGTCAGTCATAACTTCTCAGAGCAGAATTAGTCTAATCGGCCCATCAAGTCTACTCCGCCGTTCAGTCATGGCTGATCTATCTTTCCCTCTCAACCCCATGTTCATGCCTTTGCCCCCTAATCCCTGACACCTTTATGGGCCTGTCCCACTTAAGCGATTGTTCAGCGGACTGCCGGCGACTGTCAGAGTGGAACCCACACACACACACACTGCTTCCTTCACCGGCCCATGTGAATTTTTTAGACATTGCTCCCCTCGCTTACCCTGTCTAAAAATTTCACAGTGCAAAGCCAAGGTGACACAGACACACACCGCGATGAACAGGAAGGTTGGCCCGGTAAAAAGACAGCTAAAGCACAGTGTATGGTAAGTCCTTTAAAAGAGGGGGGGGGGGGGGGGGGGAGAGGGGGGAGAAGGAGTGGAGAAACGTTTAAGGCCAGAGATACACGGCTGTGAAGCTCGGTGGATATTTAACGTTATCCTTGGTTCTGAAAACTACTGCTTATGTTTTTTTTTCCCAATGAGCCAATGAAATTCACAGGTCAGCACCGGCTACAACCTACGAGAACCTCCAAGAACCTTTGACCTCCTGGCAACCCACTAGGACCTCCTGGCGACCCACCTACGGCACGAGAATTCTCGCTACTTCCCATGGAGGCTTCATTCTAGTCGCCGCTAATATTTCAACATAGAAAATTCAAGGCGACCATAATGAGGCCGCGACTAGTTCCCAGAATGCGGGAACTCCTCACGACCATGAAGGGGACTCCCTAGCAACCACCCGCGACCATGTGGCGAGCATGTGACCACTGCATAGTCTCCTGCAGTCACCTAAAAAGTCACCTTAGTGGGACAGGCCCATTACTAACTAATTTTAGCCTTAAAATTATCTATTCACAGCCTCCACAGTCATCTGTGGCAATGAATTTCACAGATTCACCACCGTCTGACCAATGAAATTGCTCCTCATCTCCTTCCTAAAGGTATGTCCTTTTTCTCTGAGACTGTGGCTTCTGGTCCCAGACTCCCCCACGAATGGAAACATATTCTCCACATCCACTCTATCTAGGCCTTTCACTATTCGGTAAGTTTCAATATGGTTCCCCCTCATCCTTCTAAAGTCCACAGGCGCAGTGTAGTCAAACGCTCATCAGACGTTAACCCAATCAGTCCAAAGGTTGAGGCCTAAGGAAAACAGTTGTTGCATTCACATTGCTAATGATTCTTTCTCAGTCCATAAAGCAGCCATTTAGGAGAGCATGCATCATGTGGGAAGTCTTACAACGCAGAACAGGTGGGCAGATGGGCTGCACTTCAGCACACTGCTACCTTTCCAAATGAAATCTCTAACGCCTCATGTCTGCCAGCTGTTGTGAATGGGAATGCAAGTTCACAAGGAGATGCTGGCACATTATCAATAATCACACATTTAACAAGTTTAAATGAATGCTGCAGTTTGCCTGATTGCAATGCCAGAGGACTGAACACCAATTATTTTATTTAAATGAATTGTGGTACATTGAATCTTCTTTTTTGCAGCATTTGATGCAGAAAACCAAAATAAATCAATGTATGTATTATGCAAAAAATATTTATGAAATATGAAAGCCAGATTCTTAGTTCAGAGATCCACCAACTTAGTTATAATGCTAAATCAATCAATTCATCTAGAGCTATCTTCTTCATAAGGTCATTTAGTGATAGGAGCAGAATTAGGCCATTCAGCCCATCAAGTCTACTCCACCATTCAATCATGGCTGATCTGTCTCTCCATCCTAACCACATTCTCCTGCCTTCTCCCCATCACATGTACTAATCAAGAATCCATCTGCCACTACTTTAAAAATATCCATTGCACCAAACATATGTATAAAATGCTTTTTTGTTTTGGAGTTTCTCCATCGTCAATGACATTTCATGGCCATTTGAGCCTCCCTAATTCTTGTTTAAGTTTATTTTGCATCCTTTACATTTCTCAAGGTCTCTTTCTCCTGCGACCCCACCACTCCATCCACCCCAATGCGCACGCATTTCCCCCCCTCTCTTTCTCCCACCACCTCAGTCACTTGACTGATCTCCCCTACTGTATTGCTCATCACCCGTTCCCAAGTCCCATATTTCCTTTCTGCCGGCTCTTTCATCTCCCCCTTGTCCCTCCCCCCCCCCTCACTTACACCCAGTGATCACTTCAGATGCAGAATGTTGGAGTAACTCAGCAGGTCAGGCAGCATATCTGGGGAGAAGGAGTAGGTGAAGTTTCATGTCAGAACCCTCCTTCAAATGTTCTGATGCAAAACGTCACCCACTTCTTTTCTCCATTGATGTTGCCTGACCTGCTGAGTTACTCCAACATTTTGTGTCTATCTTCAGTGTAAACCTGCATCTGCAGTTCCTTCCTCCACCTATCACTTGCCAGGCTTTAGACAATAGACAATAGATGCAGGAGTAGGACATTCGGCCCTTCGAGCCAGCACCGCCATTCAATGTGATCATGGCTGATCCTCCCCAATCAGTACCCCGTTCCTGCCTTCTCCCCATATCCCCTGACTCCGCTATCTTTAAGAGCCTATCTAGCTCTCTCTTGAAAGTATCCAGAGAACCTGCCTCCACTGCCCTCTGTCCTGCCCCCCACCTCCCTTTTCCAGGTTTCTGTCCCCCTACTCCAAAAGAAGGGTTCCCAACCCAAAAACATTTGTCCATTTCCCTCCATGGATACTGTGTGACCCACTGAGTTCCTCCAGCATTTTGTTCTTTTGCTCAAGAGTCAAGCATCTGCAGTTACTTGTGACTCCTTGGTAAAACCGTGCTTGTTTGTTTTCCAATCAAACAACGCTAACAGATGAAATAGCAGAACCACAGGTCCGTTCTAAACCAATGATAAAAGTCAAGATGTATCAAATCCTTCACTATCTTATCCATAATTGGTGACATCCAATTGCTTGGATAACTTAACATCAGACAAAATATCTGCGCTAGGTTGACACAGTTTTGTAAGGAGATGCTGCCTGACATAGAGTTACTCCAGCAATTTGTGTCTATCTTTGGTATAGACCAGCATTTGCAGTTCCTTGTTACTACTGTTGTATCTGCTTTCAACTTCACCCCTGACAGTGCATCCAGACACCCACCATTCCCTGGAGCTATTTACTGGCCCCGCACATCTCCTTTGAACTTTCCCCCTTTCACCCTCTTAAAACTATGCCCTCTAGCACGGGAAAGATATTCTGATTGATAACTCTATCTAAGCCTCTCATAAGTTTGTACACTTCCACCAGATCTCCCCTCTGTCACCGACTGAGCGGAGAGAACAATCCAACAATCCAGATTAACGTAGGCGACAACCTGCGTTAACCTGGCGACAACCTGCGTTAAGCAGGTGACAACTATGACTGCACCTACTTCAGGAGGTCCAGTTACGCGCATTGGCGTCAAATCCACTGTCGCCGACTGTCTCCGAAAAATTTTCAACACGTTAAAAATCCAGCGGCGACCAGAAAGATGCTACGACTCTTTAGGCGACTGAGGAGACTACTCACGACCATACAGGTGACACCTCGGCGACCATGTGGCAACAGCTGAGTCACCTGTAGTCTCCTAAAAAATAGGCTAAGTGGGACAGGTCCTTAAAGACTTTAGACATTCAATTGCAGCTGTACATTTTAAAAAGACCAAGCTTTCTTTGAAATGCCAGCCATTTTTATTGGGCATGGAAAGAAAAATATGATGGGCATAATTGATATGTGCTGAAGTTAAAATATAAAATATAAAATAAAATATAAAATATAATTAAGTTAAAATAAAATATAAAATATAAAAAAACATTTATCCCCTTATAGATCTTATTTAAGTTCATGAAAGACATATGCACTGAACTCCACATACTGTTTTTAAGTCATAAACATGACAATGCCTCATCAGTTTGCAAATGTCATGTCCCAAAAATAGTCTTGAAAGGTTGAAATCCATGAGAGAGATTGTGAAATGAACAAAAGGTGACACCGGGCTAGAGGAAATATGTTGTCATGCTGGAAAGGATGCAGAGGATATACAAAAATGTTGCCAGGACTCGAGGGCCTGAACTTTCGGGAGAGGTTGAACAGACTGGGACTAGATTCCTTGGAGCACAGGAGGACGAGGGATCTTATAGAGGTGTGTAAAATCATGAGAGGAATAGATTGGGTAGATGCACAGTCTCTTGCCCAGAATAGGGGAATCGAGAACCAGAGGACATAGGTTTAAGATGAGAGGGGAACTTTTAAACACAGTGTGGTGGGTGCATGGAACGGGCTGCTGGAGGAGGTAGTTGAGGCAGGTAATATAGGAACATTTAAGAAACATTTGGACAGGTACATGGATAGGATATGTTTAGATATGTGAGCCAAATGCAGGCAGGTGGGATTAATGTAGATCGGATATGTTGGTGGACATGGGCAAGTTGGACCGAAGGGCCTGTTTCCATGCTCAATGACTCTTTTGCAGACCCCTACAACCTTCTCAATGGTGAAGGGTTGAGCAATAAGGTTGTCTGCATCACCCAACAAAATGCAGGAACACTATCACCACTGCAGATGAAGCAAGCTGGGCCAATGATTTAACATTGGCTCCGGAACAATAGTGGCAAACTGCACAAGCATCAAGAACATAAACACCAGGCAGTATCACACTTCCCCTATTATCTGTTGATCCAAAGGAACTCTGGCTGCCAGCAAGAGTAAATTGAAACTGATACCAAGCGTTTTGTTTGGACTGCTTCAGTGAATAGTAAAGTTGTTGACAGGAGATGTACTAGTTGATAGGAAGCCAGGCCAGTCTCACCATTCTGCTTGCTTTTGTTCTGTGCCAAATAGTACCAAAAAATGTCTCTCTGATGGGCAATCTCTTCCAGGGAAAACTCTTTTCTGGATGGGTCTTGTGTGCTTTGGTAAAGGCTCCATCAATTACATCCCATATACAAAGTGGTACAGCAGTAGAGCTCTGCCTTATAGCGCCTGAGACCCGGGTTCGACCCTGACAACAGGTCCTGTACGTACGGAGTTTGTACGTTCTCTCTGTGTCCGCAAGAGTTTTTTCTCTGTGTGCTCAGGTTTCCTCCCACACTCCAAAGACATGTGGGTTTGTAGGTGAATTGGCTTCTATAAATGGTTCCTGGAGTGTAGGGTAGAACTGGTGTATGGGGTGATCGATGGTGGGATGGAGGGCCTGCTTCCATGCTGTATCTCTGGTCTAAATTCTATATACTTCCATGCCTTGACTATTTGTCCCCTGGCAGCATAGTGTCAACCAATGTGTTATAAAAAAAAAACAACCCTCAGATCCCCTTTAAAACACATTTCTCTCACCTTAAACCAATGCCCTGATTTTGATACTCATACCACAAGTGGAAAAATATTCAGACTCTCTACCCTATCTATGCCTCTCAAAATCTAACACTTCCATCAGGTCACCTTTGTTCTCAGGAAACTGAGGCCAGCCAATCCAAACTAAATTCTTCCAATCCTGCTGAATCTCCTCTGCTCTCTCTCGCAGAATCCCATCCTTCTTCCAGCATGGAGACCAGATCTACATGCAATAATCCAAGTACATCTGAACCTGTGTTCCAGAAAGTTCCATTTCAAATCCCAATACTTATATTCTCTGTCCAAATCAATGAAGGCAATCATTATAAGCTTGGAGTACACGTCATTCAAGATTGCAAGAAACTGCAGAGGTGTGGACGTAGCCCAGACATCATGCAAACCAACCTCATTTCCATTGACTCCATCTACACTTCATTCTGCCTCAGCAAGGCCACCAGCATAATACCAGCAACATCAAGGATGAGCCTCACACCAGTCACTCCCTCTTCTCCCCTCTCCCATCAGCCAAGAGGTTGAGGTGTGAAAACGCACACCTCCAGATTCAGGGACAGTTTATTCCCAGCTGTTATCGGGCAACTGAACCATCCTATCACCAACTGGAGAGCGGTCTGGTCTTCCCATTTACCTAATTGGAGACCCTCAGACTATCTTTAATCGGACTTCACTGGACTTTATCTTGCACTAAACGTTATACCCTTATCCTCTATCTGTACACTGTGCATGGCTTGATTGTAACCATGTACGGTCCTTTCACTGACTGGATGGCACGCAACAAAAAAAACAACTTTTCACTGCATCTCTGTACCCGTGACAGTAATAATAATAAACTGAACTAAATTAAACTGAATAAGTTCTCTCTAGGACGTGAACCCTGACCTATCCTCCATCTGCAAATGGCTTCTGGCATTCTGGTGGGTGCAGCTCTGTCAGTTAGAATTCCCAATAACAAGCTCTTGAAGGTTGTGTGCTCAGTTCCTTGCCCTGTAGACCCAAGACAGGGTGTCCAAGCAGAGCTCTAACTTGTTCTTTCATTTTGCAGATGTACCACTGCTGACTGGACAGCGAGCAACAAAAAGCATTTCACTGCAATAAACCAATCTAAAAAGTAAACTTTCCAGATACGGGTACTGAGCCTGTACCCTGGCTATCTTGAACGAAACGGCAGCGTTTCCTGACTGTGCCAGCACTTAACTGAATGGATCATGAACTGGTTGTCATGGATGACTGGGTGACAATCTGGTGCCCTCACGGCAATGTGCATTCAACCAACTGCTGTCTAATCCATCAGAAAACTTGACAGTGTGGGAAGGAACTGTTGATGCTGGTTTATACCGAAGAATGACACAAGAGGTACTCAGCTTTTTCAAACTTCTGTACCTCTTGCCTGATGGGAGAGGGCAGAAGAGGGAGTGATTGGAGAGAAACTCTTTATTGATAATGCTAGTGGCCTTACCGTGAATATAGATAGAGTCAATGGAAGGGAGGATTGTTTGCATGATGGTCTGGGCTACGTCCACAACTCTCTGCAATTTCTTGTGGTCATGGATGATGTGTACTCCAAGCTTATAATGATTGCCTTTGAAAACATTAGGCTTGTCTTGGCGGAAAAACCAGATCAATTTCTCAAGACATGGACACCCTTCACTGAATTCTTACAAGAATAGCATGGTGCAACATAAATTTAAATTTAAATCCGATGCTGGCTTGGGTGAGGTGGGCGGGGGGGACGAGGGGCAAGGTATATCTCCACCTTTCTTTTTCTTCTTTCTATATCTTTCGGCCACAATACTTTGGTAGTTTAGGGGTCTTTCTTTTGTTCTTTTTTGATCTATCTTTTCACTTTTTTCCTTTCTTGTTTTCTTCTTGTTTTCTTTTTTCATTTACAAAGTTTAGGTTATAAGGTTAAAAATGAAGCTGTACAATAATTGTATAATTTTACATGCCAAATGTTTTACCTTTGTACAATTGCTTCTAATTTAATTTAAAAAATAAAAATAAAAATAATGATTGCCTTCACTGATTGGGGCAGAGAATATTGGGGCAGTATTGGGATTTGTAGTGAAACTCAATGGTACACTGGTTCTGTTGCACTCTGTTTGTAGGTTAATTTGCTTGTGTAAATTGTCCCTAGTGTGTAGGATAGACCTAATGAACTCGGTGATCACTGGTTGGTGTGGGCTCGGTGGGCGAAGAGTCTGGTTCCATGCTGTATCTCTAAACTAAACCAAATTAAACTTAATCAACCCAGGTGAAGTTACTCCACAGTTCATTTACATTGGTGACATATTAACTTTCTTGTTGGTTGGTGAATGAAGTACATTTCTGCAAACTATTATCTGTTAATGGACATGATTGTTGGTTGGTGTGGACTCGGTGGGTCTAAGGACCTGCTTCCACGCTGTTTCTCTCAATTAAACTGAACTAAACATCGTTCTTTCCAAATGGGAAATAAATTATAAAAACCCAAGTTATTACAAAACCATTGAACAATTAGAACCTGTCTTGAGCAGGTAAATTTGGCACTGGATTAAAAATAAGCTCTTTGTTAGTCATAGCCTTGCCCAAACTACCTGAGAATGACCATGCTCTTGAACTGTTAGGACTTCGAGAAGATTAAGAAAGTGCTACCAGTGACTTTGAGCAGACCCAAGTCAGCATTGAAAAATAAATGTGGATGATGTAACATTGAAACAAGACGGTGAGGAGGATAGAAAATGGATGGGAATTAGGACAAATACTTCAGTCTGAAGAAGGGTTCCGAGCTGAAACATCACCCTTCCATTTTTGGAGATATGCTGCCTGACCCGCTGAGTTACTCCAGTACTGTGTACAACCTCAGAATCCAAGATCCAATCAGCATTGACAAATGATCAACTTTGAAAATATGAATGTGTTACAAATCTCTGCTCATCTGGGAAGGAATATCTGTAAGTATATCGCTATGTTTGTAATTAATTCCATTCACCATTGCATGCCTAATTACAAAGAGAATCAATAAATGCTCTTGAGATCTATTGCTCTGGAAAAGAAAACCAATTGGATTAAAGTTCAGTCCTGGTGAAATACTTCATTTCAAGGATTTTTCATGCTGATAAATAGTCATGAAGTCTTAGAGAGTTATACATCCTTCACTCGTCCCACCTGACTGCATTTGGCCCAGATCCCTCTCAACCTATCCTATCATGTACCAGTCCAAATATCTCTTGAACGTACCTGCCTCAACTACCTCCTCTGGCAGCTCGTTCCGAATACCCACCATCCTTTGTGTAAAAAGGTTCCTACTAAATCTGTCCCCCTTCACCTTTAGCCTATGTCCTCTGGTTCTTTATTCCCCTACCTTGGGGATAAACGACTCTGAGCATTTAGTTGATTCATTCCTCTCATGATCTTGTCCACCTCTATAAAATTACTCCACTGCCACCTGCAGAATAAAGTTCTGGTCTGTTCAAGCACTCCCTATAGCTCAGGCCCTCGAGTCCTGACAACATCCTCATAGTGTTCAAAAGGGAACTGCAGATGCTGGAATATCGAAGGTACACAAAATTGCTGGAGGAACTCAGCGGGTGCAGCAGCATCTATGGAGCGAAGGAAATAGGCGACGTTTCGGGCCGAAACCCTTCTTCAGACCCGAAGGAAATAGGCGACGTTTCGGGCCGAAACCCTTCCTCATAGTCATTGGTGATGTGATGTGCTATTTTTAAAATAATGCACAAAGGAATGCCATTGCCTGGGTGACTGTAATATTTCTTAAAATAAACTGTTTGGCATGACCAAGAGACACATTTGCACTCTCTTCCCTATACTCCAAGGGACTGTCCTTCATATTACGTTAATGACCAGCTAACTGCTAGTAGGAGTCCCGTCCGATCTCCTTCAGGGAGTAGGGTTGCCAACATTCTCACTCCCAAATAAGGGACAAATGGTCAAAATACGGGACAAATTCCCGACGCCAATTCATTAACTGATTCGGCCGTGGCTGGGTGAATGATGAGTTGGCCCGGGTGCTGGACTGCACACAAAGCCAACCAGCGGGCCAGCTGAGGAGATTCGGAAAGTCCGGCACCCCATCCAAATCATGAACTGAAGATTGGCCACGAGAAGGAGGGATGGTGGTGTCGGCGGTAAGCGAAGCTCCGAAGGTCGGACAGCTGTCCAGGCTGCCGACCGATGGGGCCACGGGCGAGGAGCTGCTGCTGCACTCCATGGGCTGCACTACGTCGGGACGGATGAGGCTGGGCCGGACGCGGCACTCCAACCCGACAGTCCCCTCGACCCGAGTAGTAGCAGTCAAATACTTGACAAGGGCGGTCTCGTACAGGACAAACCAATTTAGCCCAAAAAATGGGATGTCCCGGCTAATACGGGACAGCTGGCAACCCGATCAGGGAGTCGCCATTTTAAGCCCTGTATCTTTGGCTTCTATGTGAAGTCTACTAAAAAGCAGATCACACTTTCACACATGTAAGAGTACGGAATCATAGCAGCAGCTGCACTTAGTTCAGACGTTCGTAAGTTCTAGGAGTAGAATTAAGCCATTCGGGTCATCAAGTCTTTTCCGCCATTCAATCTATTTTGCCATTCAAGCCATTCATTCTGGCTGATCTATCTTTCCCTCTCAACCACATTCTCCTGCCTTCTCCCGATAACCCCTGATTCCCGTACTAATCAACTTCATATAAATATAGATACCTGTACAACTAAAAGTAACTGCCTTCATGGATATCTCATAAAATCACTTCCACAACTTCGTGTCAGATGCACTTGTTGTTTATATCTTTATTTGCAAGCCCACACAGTGGCACAGCGGTAGAGTTGCTGCCTTACAGCGCCAGAGATCTGGGTTCAAACCTGTCTACAGGTGCTGTCTGTAGGGAGTTTGTACATTCTCCCTGTGCCTGCGTGGGTTTTCTCTGGGTGCTCTGGTTTCCTCCAACACTCTAAAGATGTACAGGTTTGTAGGTAAATTGGCTTCTGTAAAATCGTAAATTGCACCAAGTGTGTAAGATAGTGCTCGTGTGTGGGGTCGCTGATCTGCACGGACTCGGTTGGCCGAAGGGCTAGTTTCCACTCTGTACCTCAGAACTAAACTGTTAATTCGAGCTACCATCCCACTCAAAGAACTAAGATGGTCAGAGGACTCATTTAAAACCGTCTGCACGTAATTTAATTTCCTTCCTAATTTTCCGCACTTGCTGCCAACCACCATGCAAGGTGCATAAATAGCAAGTCAGCTTGGTCAATACCTGTCACAGTGCATTTGGTCTCGAAAATCTCAGAACTGAATTAAAAATAACACCTGCAATGGAATGACAATACTATTATTGCGGTCTGCAAGCTATATATACATGAAGCAAGCATCACAATGCAGGGAGGCGACTAATCCAGATCAATAATCAGAAAAAATAATTGGCCTTGTGCTGGTTTATTTTTCTGGTCACTTCTAGGCCGACTAATCTCAGCTGAAAGACTAGATGAGCCAAAAACACACTGAAAATCGGGTCCTGTGGGATTATTGTGGAATAGGTACTCTCCTTTGGATTCTTAACATCCAATGAAGTCTTTAGTTTAGTCTTTAAAGATGCACTGAAACAGGTCCTGCGGCGCACCGAGTCTGCACGACCAGCGATCACCCCGTACACCCACCCACTGGGGACTATTTACAGAAGCCAATTGGCCTACAAACCTGTACGTCTTTGGAATGTGGGAGGAAACCGGAGCACCCGGAGAAAACCCAAGCAGTCGCGGGGAGAACGTACAAATTCCATACAGACAGGATCAAACCCATGTCTCATGACATAATCTCTAAAGAAGTAACATCCTGGAGGCATCAATTTTCGCTCACAGCCAATAGTACATAAACCAGTCTTTATCATCTGATTGCACACCTTATGGACAACCTGAATAGCTGTCAGTGAAGGGACACCAAGGCATCACATGCAGGTTACATAGTTTTCATTAATGTGGTCCGCACATTACTGACTCACCCTTACTGGAACGTTATTACTCCCTTCTTCCCTCATACTATACCCTCATACTCCCCCTCTACCCCCCCACCCCCTCACCCCACTGCCTCTCCAATACCCCACCTAGACTTTCAGGCAGCACAGTGGTAGAATTGCAGCCTCACAGCACCAGAGACCGGGGTTCGATCCTGGTCGCGAAAACCTATGCGGTCACGGGGAGAACGTGCAAACTCCGTGCAGACAGCATCCATAGTCAGGATCGAACTTGGGTCTCTGGCGCTGTAAGGCAGCAACTCTACCGCTGTGCCACATTGCCGCCTGGTGTTGTCACTCCTATTAATACTCCAAACCACTTTAATTCACTTTCTTGCAGATATTTCACTCTGACGTGATCCATGTTTTCACTGAAATGGATACGTTTCAAGGAAGAGTGGGCAAGTAGAATGAGGGGAGTATGCTCAGAGTGTTGGACCATCACTTCAGAAGTTCATAACTTCTAGGAGCAGAATTAAGCCATTCGGCCCATCAAGTCTACTCTGCTATTGAACCATGGCTGATTGATCATTCCCTCTCAACCCCATTCTCCTGCCTTCTCCTCAAAACACTCAACACCCGCACTAGACAAGAATATATCAACCTTCTCCGCCTTAAAAGGGCTGCGGGAGTGTGGGAATCAGATGAGTGCAGAAACCAACACTGCTGTTGAGAATCAAAAGTGTAAGAAGGAACTGCAGACAGACACAAAATGCTGGAGTCATTCAGCGGGACAGACAGCATCTCTGGAGACAATGAATGGGTGAAGTTTCGGGTCTGAAGAAGGGTCTCGACCCAAAATGTCACCCATTCCTCTGCTCCAGAGATGCTGCCTGTCCCACTGAGTTACTCCAGCTTTTTGTCTCTGTCTTCGAGAATCAAGAGTGTTTTATTGTCGTATGTACCAAAATAGAACAATGAAATCCTTACCCGCAGCAGCATAACAGGTTTGTAAACACAGTAGTTAGCAGATAATATAATAAGGAAAGAAGAGTCAACACATTAAAAAATACACAAACCCTAAAGTCCCTAGTGCAAGTTTGGAGTTTGTAGTTGAGTTGGAGTTCATTGTCCTCAATAGCCGAACAGTTGTAGGGAAGTAGCTATTCCTGATCCTGGATGTCACAGTTTTCAGACTCTTATACCTTCTTCCTGGTGGCAGGAGTGAAATGAGTGTGTGGCCAGGGTGGTGTGGGTCTCTGATGATCCTGGCTGCCTTTTTGAGGCAGCGACTCCTGTAAATCCCGTCGATGGTGGGGAGGTCAGTACCGGTGATACGCATGTTACACATTGCACCATGTCTCTCCTCACTCCTTACCCTACAAACACTCTCCCCTTCTCTCTCCAGCCACCTCATACATCATCCTTTATGATTCAAAAGGCCAATGTGCGGTCTCTTCCCATTCCTGCTTTTCGAGGGTGGGGAAGTCATTAATCATGATGGACCCATGCCGTATTGAAGGGAATGCAGGAATTAGGTATCAAAGGGAGTGTGGGAAACCCAGCCCCCTGCTATATATTAAAAAGACCAAGGGAACTGTCTCTCAGGTCGGTTAAAGGGAGTGCAGAAACCAGGAATTGGTGCATTAAAGGGAACACAAGATGCAGTGCCCTGGCACGTTAAAAGGCACACAAAAACTCCAGGTCCCAGTTTATTGAGGGCAACAGTGCAATTAGCACCTGGTGCTGAACCACGGGATTTAGAGATACAGTATATATAGTCATAGAGTTATACAGCGTGGAAACAGGCCCATGTGCCCAACTTACCCACATCGACCAACATGTCCCATCTACATAGGTCCTGCCAGCCTGCACTTGGCCCATAACCCTCTAATCCTATCCTATCCATGTACCTGTCCAAATGTATTTTAAATATTGATAGAATTTGCCTCCTCTGGCAGCTCGTTTCATACACCCACCACCATTTGTGTGACAATGTTACCCCTCAGATTCTGATTAAAGCTTTACCCACATCACATTGAACCTCTGAACTCTGGATGCCCCTACTCTGCCTCTGTGCATCTGCCCGATCTATTCAGGTATCATTTCACGGTCTTTCCCCTTTTCCTGGCCTGTGGTGCATTTGCCCCATCTAATCCCCTCATGATCTTGTACACCTCTATTTGCGGACAATTGGAAGGGCTGATTTATCAGAGTTGTGTTTGGTCACCAGAGAGATGAGCTGCATTGGTTTGATGGGAGGAATCTCTCACCTTGATATTGGGCGTTGAACCCTCGTCGTCGATGGTTGCTGTCTGATGTGAAATGCAGCCGTAACCAATTCTTGCTACTGATGACCGGCGACGGCAAGTTCAAACCAGTCAACCTGAAAGAGAAGGAACATTCTCACATTAGCCACCATGAGAAACCTCCAGTCCTATCCTGGTGTCCGCCTGTGTCTACAAGCATGCAGACTCAATGTCAATATTCACACGAAACACCATGCAGGAATAAATGTTTAAATTCACAAAGATACATTTGTCAAAACATAATAACAGCATCATAGGCTAATAATTTCCCAGACAAGTACAGTTTACCTGTAGAGTTGGACAGACAAGATGTCCTGAATAAATAGTTGAAACAAAGAACTGCTGATGGTGGTTTGCCAAAGAAAGACATAAAATGCGGGAGTAACTCAGTGGGTCAGGCAGCATCTCTGGAGATAGACACAAAATGCTGGAGTAACTCAGCAGGACAAGCAGCATCTCTGGAGAGAAGGAACGGGCGATGTTTCGGGTTGAGACCCTTCTTCAGACCTGAATCGTCACCCATTCCTTCTCTCCAGGGATGCTGCCTGTCCTGCTGAGTTACTCCAGCATTTTATGACTAACCTTGGTGTAAACCAGCATCCTCAATTCCATCCTACGCTTTACAATTCCCAATGTTTCTTTTACCTTCAGCTAGCTATGCTCTAGAATCCAAATACTGGATAAATCTATTTATTTCTTGTCCTAACAGGACCTGAATGTAAACCAGAAAGAGGGCAAGAAAAGTGATTGGGGAGAAGTGTCTTTCATTGCACCCATTTGTTAGCTAATGGGAGAATGATTTTCCAGTAATAGGGTACAGGGGGTAAAAGATAACTTTGGGGGGGGGGGGGGGGGGGGGGGGGGGGGGGAGATGAAAGGCGACAGAGATTATGATCAGTGATGAATTATTTCAAAACCGTAGAATCCGCAATTAACCATTGTGTGGTGAGAATATAAAAATACTGCAAATCTTTGAAATATTTTGCGTTCTCTCAGAATATTTCCCAATATGTGCTGCTAAGGCCTTGAATGAATCGACTCATTTGAGAAAATTACCACTGCTCTACGAGATGTTCTATATGTCGGTTCCTATTTGAGCCATAGTTAAGAGGGCAACTGGGTCCCATGTGAAGCCAGATACAGGTTACAGGTTGAACACAAAATTCACTCCAATGCCTTCATTAGTTATGCCAATGGAAAATCAAGGAGCAATAGGAGCAAGCTTAGAAAGCTGTCCAAGTAACAAGATACAGAGCACAGCAGTGATGTTCGTTCGGGAAGCATTCAGTAACTCCCTTCAGAGGATCAGGTCCCAGGTCACCACTTTACATACATGAATGACTTGGACATCGATGACCAGGAAAGAATTTTCACAATTCAGTTGATTACAGAAAATTGAAGACATATTGGACTGTGAGAATGACGGGATAGGTCCACCACCAATTTTCCAACACCCTTGGTTCTAGAGCCTTGCTGTATTATCTGTTTTGCCGGACCAGCAGAGGTCACGACCTCCACGAGGAGTCAAACAGTCCCGGAATGGTCCGCCTAGGGGTCGAAATACCGGCCCCCAAAGTTGGCTATGGGAACGGATCTGCTGGCTCA
This sequence comes from Amblyraja radiata, assembly GCF_010909765.2. NCBI lineage: Eukaryota > Metazoa > Chordata > Chondrichthyes > Rajiformes > Rajidae > Amblyraja > Amblyraja radiata. The sequence continues at coordinate 18,866,095 of NC_045960.1, read as the reverse complement.
GGCCGGGCCGGAGTTCCAGAGCCCCGGCAACTGGACCCACTGATCGGCCTGATGAGGTCGAGATCGGCCACCTCACCCTGCCTAGGTGCCACATTTTCAGTGGGACTAATGGGAGGGATTTCAAGTGCGCTCTCGTAATTATGTGTGTATTAAAGGAGGTGCCAGACCACCAGTTGCCATGAAATGGGTGGCGGAGCTGTAAAGGATTTGAAATTAATTGAGATTGGGAGAAATGCGACAGATAAAATCTAATGCAGAACATTGCAATGTATTTTATTTCAACTAGAAGAATGAGGAGTGACAATATGAGATGGAGAGCAAAACTCTGAAAGGAAAATTGTTATGGAGTTATCTGGGGCAATGTGTCATAAATCACAGAAAATAGCAGGACATGTTAAGAAAACAATTTATAGAGGAAAAGAAACAGATGGAATCCAGGGACTTCTAAATAGAAGCATGGAATATAAAAGCAAGTAAGTTCGGATGAACCTTTATATTTTGCTTGGGCAGCTTACACCACAGCGGTATGAATATTGACTTCTCTAACTTCAAGAAACCTTTGCTTTCCCTCTCTCTCCATCCCTCCACCTTCCTGGTTCTCTGACCAGTCTGACTGTCTTCCTGATTAAATGCTTTGTTGTCACCTTCTCCGAGCTAACACTGATCTATTCTACATTTTTCTTGAGCATCATCCCCTTTGATGTCTTGTTTTCACACCTTACACATCCTTATCTCTGTGTCTGCTGCTAACCTGACTCTCAGTCTGAAGAAGGGTCTTGAACTGAAACGTCACCCATTCCTTCTCTCCTGAGATGCTGCCTGTCCCGCTGAGTTACTCCAGCATTTCTTTGTAAAACAAGGTTTATCTATAACTGGAGCACTACAGTTTATTGAAGATGTAAAGGCCTTGGAGGGTAAACACAACAGAATGACTCTGGTGATGAAGGAGTTTAGTTACGTGGCTAGACTCGAGGAACAGAGGTGGGTCTTCTTGGAAAGAGAGGAGGCCGAGAAGGGGATCTGATAGAGCAATTTACAAACAGAAAGCATTTAAACGGTGGAGATTGTGAGAAACTATTCCCACTGGTAGAGGGATCAAGATTATAGAGGAACAAAAGTAAACGTGCAAAGAATCAGAACTGACACAAGGAAAATCTTTTTCCACAGTAATTGGATTGTGTCTGAAGCAGGGTCTCGACCCGAAGCATCATCCATTTCTTTTCTTCAGAGATGCTGCCTGACCCACTGAGTTACTCCAGCATTTTGTGTCTATCTTCGGTGTAAACCACCAGATGAAAGCAGATTTAATAATGGTGTTCGGAAAGGAACTGGAGAAGTGTTTAAAATTAAACATTTGCAGGACTAAGCGGAGATGGCCGAAGACAAGTTCCAGATGGATTGCTCTTTTAGTGCAGTTCAGCATGGAAGCAGACCCTTCAGCCCATCTGGTCTATAGCGAGCACAATTTAGACTAGTTCTATGCGGGAATAGTGAGGCAGTAGTTCAGCTGCTCCACAGATTCTTTATTCCACAAATCCGCCGTCAGATATTCGTCAGCATAAGGTCAAACCTTATGACCTTAATGGGGTTAAGGCAGAAAGATAGATCAGCCATGATTGAATGGAGGAGTAGAATGACCTAATTCAGCGCCAATCACATGAACATATGAGCATCAGTATGGTTTTTGAGATTGTACGTTGGTAGATGCCCAGCAGAAAGTTCTTTCCTAATGGGCAAAGAGAACGAGGGAGAAAGAGTTTGTTTTTTTCAGAGACACACCGGGGTCAAATGTAATAAAGGGGAACCTGAGGTAGGAAATCTGTGTGAAATGTGAACCAGATAAAGATCCAGATAACCTGCAGACAATCTGACAGGGTGGTGCAGCAGTAATTGCTGTCTTACAGCATCAGAGATCCTGACTACGGGTGTCGTCTGTACGGAGTATATACACCTTCTCCCCGTGATAGTGTGTACTCCGGTTTCCAACCACATTCCAAAGATGTGCAGGTGTGTAGGTTAATTGTCCCCTGTAAATTGTCCCAAGAGTGCACGATAGAACTAGTGTACAGGTGATCGCTGGTCGGCGCGGACTCAGTGGGACAAAAAGCCTGCTTCTCCTTTCCCCAGACTCTCAGTCAGAAGAAGGGTTTTGACCTGAAATATCACCTATTGCTTTTCTCGAGAGATACTGCCTGACCTGCTGAGTTACTCCAGCCTTTTGCGTCTGTCTTTGGTTTAAACCAGCATCTGCAGTTCCTTCGAGACAGTTTATCAATGTGTCCAGCCAGCAAGCAGTGCCTTTATTAAACTATGTCTTTACGGTCACAAGGAGGTACCCTCCACATTTCTCATTGCCCTTACCCATTTTTGGACCTCGATAACTATTAGAACATTGGGTTCAAGGTTCTTAGGATTAAACCAGGCTGTTAATTAGTTTAGTTTAAATTTAGAGACACAATGTGGAAACAGACCCTTCGGCCCACTAAGTCCGTGCTGACCAACAATAACCCATACACTAGTTCTATGTTAGAGTCATACAGCGTGGAAACAGGCGTTTCAGCCCAACTTGCCCACGCCGACCAACATGTCCCATCTACACTAGTCCCACCTGCCTGCATTTGGCCCATATCCCTCTAAACCTGTCCTATCCATATACCTGTCCAAACGTTTCTTAAACATTGTGATAGACCTTGACTCAACTACCTCCTCCGGCAGCTTATTCCATATACCTACTGCCCTGTGGGGAAAAAAAGATGCCCCCAGGTTCCTATTAAATCTTTCCCTCCTCAGCTGAAAACTATGACCTGTGCTTCTTGACTCCTCTGTTCTGCGTAAGGGACTCTATGCATGGTATCCCCATTTTGCATCTTACACACCAGGGGCAATTTACAGTCGCCAATTAACCTACAAACCCACACGTTTTTGGGATGTGGGTGAAAATGGAGAAAACTCACAGGGAGAAAGTGCCAACTCGGGTCTCTGGTGCTGTGAGGCAGCAACTCTGCCACTGCGCCACTGTGCTGCTCGCGTTCTGGAAGCTGTGACACTATAACCAGACACATCAGGAGTACAGCGTTCCATCAACTGAAGATCTTGCGCTAACTATTGTGACATATTGGCTAAATAACTATAATGTCAGATTGGCTAAATCTGCCACCTAGAAGCTCCAATGCAGACTACAGAATGACTTAATCCAAAACAAACAATATGGGACATGTCAGTCGTGATAACACTAAACTCCACAGATCCAGTTTTGATCCAGACTATATTTGACTGCTATATTCCTTATTCAGCTGAACTTAAAGAAATTATAAATGGCTGAGAGAATTTTCACGGAGTGAGCTGAGATTCATGGGCTAGGCAACGTTGAAGTCAATCGAATTATTCTTATAGGATAAAAGATTGTGGGCATAATGTGAATATTAACGTTTTATAAAATATTGATCACATCACCAGGACCTAAGATGCAGCATGAAACCCAAGTTCAAAATGAGTAAATCAGGCAATATTGTTTCTCTTATAGCAGGACAAGTTTCTTATTGGGTCGGCACGGTGATGTAGCGGTATTGCTGCTGCCTTACAGCGCCAGTGACCAGGGTTCGATCCTCACTACGGGTGCTGTATGTACAGAGTTTGGAAGTTCTCCCAGTGACCGCGTGGGTTTTCTCCGGGTGCTCCAGTTTCCTCCCACACTCCAAAGACGTACAGGTTTGTAGGTTAATTAGGTAAAAATTGTAAATGGTCCCCCATGTGCAGGATTGTGCTGGTTGGTGCGGATTTGGTGGCCGCAGAGCCTGTTTCTGTGCTGTAATTTACGTGATAATAAAGAACCATTGTAGGTTAATTCTCTTTGGTAAAAATCTTCTCTAAAGTCTAAAGATACCAGCAATCACCCCTTAGCCATCAACACTAGCACTATCATGCACACATGGGACAATTTACAGAAACCAATTAACCTACAGACCTGCACATCTTTGGAGTGTAGGTTTGTTGGTTAATTGGCTGTGGTAAAAATTGTGAATTGTCCCTAATGTGTAGGATAGTGTGGGTGTACGGGGTGATTGCTGGTCGGCGTGGACTTGGTGGGCCGAAGGGCCTGTTTTCACGCTGTATCTCTAAAGTAAAGTTAAAGTAAAGTCTAGCTATTCTTGGCATTGTGTCCTTAAATAGTTGTAAATAAACATGTTATTACATCTTGAATCAAATAGGTTAATGCCTAACACTGAGAATTGCAATATTGGGTTGTTAATTGGTTTCTTTCACTGGCACTGCTAGTTTAAATCTGTGAAGGTGGTGCATAAAATGAGTAATGTACTGACAGAGAATTAAGAAACTTAAATGTCGTTAACATTCCAAATCAAAACCCAGCCAGCAAATTACTCTGGAAACATAGTCACCGTCATTAACATGGGCAAACACAATTAGCAATACACAAAGTCCCACGGGAAAGCAGTTATATAAGTCTTCACTAAAATGCCAAAGCAACAAAGTATTGATGTTAAGGTTATGAAGGCTGAAAATGCCTGAAATGTAAGCATTTAGAGAAGTCAACCAACTCAAAGTGCTGGAGTAACTCAGCAGGCCCGGCAGCATCTCTGGAGAACTTGGAGAGATGACATTTCGGGTCGAGAAACACACAAAATACTGGAGTAACTCAGCGGGTCAGGCAGCATCACTGGAGAATATGGAGAACATATCTTTCACTGTGCTGTCCATACATGACAATAAAGAACCATTGTAAGTTAATTTTCTTTGGTCCCCTAATTTGAGGAAGGACATTCTTGCTATTGAGGGAGTGCAGCATAGGTTTACAAGGTTAATTCCCGGGATGGCGGGACTGTCATATGCTGAGAGAATGGAGCAGCTGGGCTTCGTACACTTTGGAGTTTAGAAGGATGAGAGGATATCTCATTGAAACATATAAGACTGCTAAGGGCTTGGACACGTTAGAGGCAGGAAACATGTTCCCGATGTTGGAGGAGTCCAGAACCAGGGGCCACAGTTTAAGAATAAGGAGTAAGCCATTTAGAACGGAGACGAGGAAACACTTTTTCTCACAGAGAGTGGTGAGTCTGTGGACTTCTCTGCCTCAGAGGGCGGTGGAGGCAGGTTCTCTGGATGCTTTCAAGAGAGAGTTAGATAGGGCTCTTAAAAATAGCGTAGTCAGGGGATATGGGGAGAAGGCAGGAACAGGGTACTGATTGGGGATGATCAGCCATGATCACATTGAATGATGGTGCTGGCTCGAATGGGCCAAATGGCCTACTCCTGCACCTATTGTCTATTGTCTATTATTTATTGAGAAGGTACAAACTCCATACAGACAGCACCCATAGTCAGAATCAAGCCCAGGTCTCTGGCGCTGTAAGGACACAACTCTACCGCTGAGGCAATGTGCTGCCCAAGTTATGACCTCCCATCTACATCATTGGAGTCATTTGAACAATGTTTAATCAGACTTTATCTTGGCCTTAATGTTGTATCCTTTAACCTTTATCTGTGTACTTGATCGTAATCAGGTATAGACTTTTCCTTGACTGGATAGCATGCAAATACAAACTTTTCACTCTACCTTAGTAGACATAATAATAATAATCTAAAATTAAAGCTCTCCCCAATCTCCACGAGATAATCTTTAATTGTCGACACTAATCTCTTGGAATCAAAGTAAGCCAAATTCAACTGGGAATGAGTTGATTAAATAATAAATCTGCGTTCAGCAATAATTCAGTGCTATTTGCAGGCTAATATATTTTTTTTATGGCGGCATGTATTTCTTGAAGTATTGAATTCATTAATGATAAAGGAAAAACAAATAACGAGATTTATCATGGTGGAAGCTGCTCGCTTTAACTTGCTGCAATTGATGGTAAAATTATTGTTACGATCTAACAATTCAATATAAATGCTAAAACATGATAGGTAATTACACCTCTTTGCCCATTGTTAGATTGTGTATCACAGCTGCCATTTCAGTCAACTGTTTTCTGAGCATATCTTTCAAAGGGAAAAATATTCTGAAGACTTTTTTTTGTTTTGTCAGCAAACTTCAGTGAATTATTTCACACTGGAGAACAATGGAATAAACATATGCAACAATTGTTTGCAGCCACTTCGTGAATTTAAGCACATAACCGGGGTGGAAGATTGCAACCTCCCCGGTTTCGACGAATGCAATCAACCCGGCGTGCACAATCAAATAAGATCAAATAGGACAAGTTGTCCTCCAACTTTAGGCTGTGCACGCCGTACGCAAGAAGAAGCACATAACCAAACACTTTCAGTGCATATTTTTCCCGTGTAAAAGGCTGACAAGACTCCTGATCTCTACTTTTAGACTTTAGAGATACAGTGTGGAAACAGGCCCTTTAGCTCACCGAGTCGATGCTGACCAGTGATCATTCCATACATTAGCACTATCCTCCACACTAGGAACAATTTACAATCACAGAAGCCAATTTGTGATGTTTTGTGGACTGTGTGGGGTGGGAGGAACCGTTCCTCCTCTTGTACAGCAGGTGGCGCTGCACAGGACAAAGGGAGATGTTGTGTATATAGTTTATCCTGTCTGTAGACAGTATGTGTGTGCAGCCACTTTGACTTGTCTTGCTGACAGCATTGAGTAATATATTAAAGACTTCTGTTGTACCTTGAAGACTCTCAAGTTTCATGCAGACCTAGAAAAAGGACAGGGTTCGTTTTCTAGGTCTGCATGAAACTTGAGAGTCTTCAAGGTACAACAGAAGTATTTATTACATTACTCAATGCTGGCAGCAAGACAACGCAAAATGGCTACACACACTACAGGGAGGATAAACTATACACAAAACATCTCCCTTTGGCCTGTGCTGCGCCACCTGCTGCACAGGAGGATCAACGGGTCCTCCCACCCCACACAGTCCACCAAACATCAAATTCCCCCTTTCCAGTTTGAACGTCTCCATTTGGCTGGACCTCGCTTCACTCTTTTTTTCCAGCCTTTTTTGTGTTTCACAATTCTTGGTAAAGGCTCGGAATCAACAGTTTTCCTCAGCGTCCTCTTTGGAAGAGATATCAGTATTCACTTTATCTGTATGATGTTCTTTCTCCACTTGGCTGTAGTTTTTCTTGGCGGTCGTCAGCTTTTTGGATGTGAATGCAATTGGTTCTTCCTAGCCGTTCGGCGCCATTTGTGAGATTACAGTTCCATGACCATATGGCGATGCATCGGCGGCCAGCAGAGATCGGCTTCGATGGGTCATAGTGGACCAAACGTGTCTTCTGGGCAAGCATCTCCTTCAACATGGTGAATCCATGGTCACACTCTTTGGATCAGTGCCATTTGACATCGTGTTTTTGCAGGTTATTCTTGCACTTGCTGACCATGTTGCAATCCGTGGTCGATGACAATGCCATAGTTGATCCATCGTACATCAAGGCGTTCATGTCAAGCTTGAAAGCATGGATCCAGTCGATGGCGCACAGGGATGTACCTTCTCTACCAATGACGATCAACGGCGGCATCTGTGTCATACTATTACAAGAAACAGTGACAGTGCATTTGCCTTTCGTGGGAATGGGCTGTCGTCTGTATCCGAAACGGCGGATGTTGGCCGGTTTCAGTTTTGGCGATCCGATCCTCTCACAGATGTCCTGACTCACTAGCGACACTGCCGCACCATTGTCTACCTGTAACTGTAGATCGACGTTCGAGACCCGCAGCGAAATCCTCGGCTTGTCGGTGATCGTGGACATACCAAGCACTTCAATAGAAATGGTCTCCGCGATTTGGTCGACTATGTTTTGCGCTTTCTTGCACCTCCTGAGGAGCTTCGACGCTTTTCTTGCTGGCCATTTTGTGCAGTTCTTTACTCAGCAGCTCGGTCACCTTACAACACTGCAGCACATTCTTCAATGAGGCATCCGATTCCTTGAGAATCGCCTGCTGGATGAATGCGTGCCTGCAGCCCATGACCAGTCTATCCCGCAACGCATTGTCTTGGCACTTTTCGCAGCATTGAGTTACAAAATCACATGCCTTTGCCTTGGTGCGAAGTTCGGCAAGAAATTCGGTAATCGATTGCCCTTCCTGTTGCACCGTCCTATAGAAATCAAGGTGAGCTGCGAGGATATTTCGACTTTCTTCAAAATGCAGCTGCAAAGCCGTTGTGATTTCAACATATGACGCTTCAGTTACTTCTTCTGTAAGTAAACTTTGAAGCGGTGCAAAAGTTTCTGGAGACATTGATGAACACAAGAGAGCCTTCTTCCTCTGGTCAGTTGTAATTGCCATACTTTCAAAATAAAACTCAGCTCGCATTAAATACGACGACCACCTTTCTCGCTTGGGATCAAAACGATCGAATTGCCGAGACATGTTAGTTTGAGTACACCACAGAACTCAATTCGTAATTTAGGCTCTTATCTGGGTCTTTGGACGCAACCGAAGTATGCCACTACTGACACCACTTTCGTGTTTGTTTTCTAGGTTTGCATGAAACTTGAGAGTCTTCAAGGTATAACAGAAGTCTTCAATATATTACTCAATGCTGTCAGCAAGACAAGTCAAAGTGGCTGCACACACATAATGTCTACAGACAGGATAAACTATATACACAACATCTCCCTTTGTCCTGTGCAACGCCACCTGCTGCACGGGAGGAGCAACGGGTCCTCCCACCCCACACAGTCCACCAAACATCACACAATTAATCTACAAAACCTACACATCCTTGGAGGGTGGGAAGAAACTGGAGCAACCCATGCGATCACAGGGAGAACGTACAAACTCCATGCAGACAGCAAGCAAGGTCGGGATCAAACCCAGGTCTCTGGTACAGTGAGGCAGCAACTCTACCGCTGTGCCACCGTGCTCTACCTCCAGGGAGACGTTGCCTGTTTAGACCATAAGACCATAAGATACAGGAGCAGAATTAGGCCATTTGGTCCATAATCTACTCCGCCATTCAATCATGGCTGGTCTATCTTTCCATGGTCTAACCATTCTCCTGCCCTCTCCCCGTAACCTTTGATATCCTTGCTATGGGACGACAGATGGCACAATGGGCTAAGTGTTCGGCTGGCAACCGGAAGGTAGCTGGTTCGAATCCCTCTTGGAGTGCATACTGTCGTTGTGTCCTTGGGCAAGACACTTCACCCACCTTTGCCTGTGTGTGTGGATGTAATTATGTGAAGCACTTTGGGGTCAATGCAAGTTGACTAAAAATGTGCTATATAAATAAAGAAATTTAAATTTAATTTGCTTGTGTTACAACAGGCATACAGGAAAGTGGTGGCAATTGCCTCTTACATCTGCCCTCTAAGTACAGAAGAGATTCACTACGATGTTACCAGGACTTGCGGGCTTGGGTTACAGGGAGAGGTTGGATAGGCTGGGAGTTTTTTTCTTCCGAGTGTAAGAGGCAAAGGAATGCCCTTATTGAGGTGCACAAAATCATGAAAGGCATGAATAAAGTGAATGCTCATAGTCTCTCACAGAGAAGAAGATTCTCAAACTCGAGGGCATAGGCTAAGTTGAGAGGGGAGAGAATTAAGAACAAACTCAAGGGCAACTTTTTCACTCAGAGTGCAGTCTGTATCTGGAAAAAAGCAGCACAGTGGCGCAGCGGTAGAGTTGCTGCCTTACAGCGCCAGAGTACCGGGTTCAATTCTGACTATGGGTGCTGTCTGTACGGAGTCTGTCCGTTCTCCTTGTGACCGCGTGGGATTTCTCCGGGTGCTGAGGTTTCCTCTAACACTCCAAAGACGTGCAGGTTTGTAGGTTAAATGGCTTTTGTAAATTGTCCCTGGTGTGGAGGATAGAACTAGTGTACCATCACTGGTCGGCGCGGCTTGGTGGGCTGAACGGCCTGTTTCCACGCTGTATCTCTAGAGTCTAAAGCCTAAAGTCTACAGGAAGCTACAGAAGTGGTTAAATTTACGATTTTTCTAAAGCATTCTAAAGACAGAGAGGATAGGAAGGGTTTAGAAGACATATTGGGCAAATGCAAACAATGAGACTATCCCAGAATGGCATGGTCAGCGTGGAAATTTGGGCTGAAGGGTCTGTTTCAATGTTATACAGCTCTCTGACTCTAAGTGCAGTATGAGGGTGAGGAGAGGTCATCAAGCCTCGCAGAGCAGCGTGACCTGGAAATATATTGCTAGTCTAGTTTAATATTCCAGAGCATGTGCTGGAAATTAAAATTTAATGAAGTAAATATTAATTAAATGCAGCATAAGGTGCACTGACAAAATAATGAAGAAATTGGGGGGAAAAAAATCACCAATCATTATGCAATACAAGTTCTGCCTTCTGTACCTTTATACAGCTTTTGTTCTTAACTGTAACTACGGCACATACAAGAAAACTCTGGGTGCTTCAGATTCGTCCCACATCCCAAAGACGTACGGGTTTGTAAGTTAATTGGCCTCCCTCGTGTGTAGGGTAGAACTAGTGTGAACAGATGCTCGGCGCGGACTCAGTGGGCCAAAGGTCCTTTATCCATGCCACTTCTCTAAATTAGACTTTGGACTTTAGAGATACAGCTGGGAAACCTGTCCTTCAGCCAATCAATTCTGCGCCAACCAGCGATCACCCCGTACACTGTTCTACACACACAAAGGACAATTGACAATTTTACCAAAACCAATTAACCTACAAATCTGTACGTCTGAAGAGTCGCAGAGCACCTGGAGAAAACTGACGCGGTCACAGAGAGAAGGTACAAACTCTGTACGGACAGCATCCTTGGTCGGGATCGAAGCCAGGTCTCTGGCACTGGAAAGCAACAATTCTACCGCGCCATCACTGTGCCGCCTGAATTAAACTGAACTTTCTAACACTCTTTATGTGATCAAATTTCAGAAACAGTTAGACAGATACATGGATAGGACAGGTTTAGAGGGATATGGGCCATAAGCGGGCAGGTGTAGATGGGACATGTTGTGGGCAAGTTGGGTCGAAGAGCCTGTTTCCACACTGTATCACTCTATGAAACAATGACTAAGTTGGTCCTCAATTATCTGGCAAGCTATTATTTAACCAGTAACCTTACTCAGTCTTACTCTTGATGATTTGAGAAGGAATTCATCATGACAATCATTCAGAATGTATAATTGTTAAGCCCAGAGATTTCTACAAGTTGCCAGAGTCTTCCCCAAGCCCTGCTTACTTTATAATCCAAACCTTATACCCGTGACATTTTGATTGTCCCATCTTCACCCTGCTTGCCCCCTGACAAGAAAATACACTGTTGGATTTAGGAATGTTTTCTCGTCCAACTGTGAGCATAACAAAGACGCTTTGATGGGATAGGTTTGTCAGCATTCTACGAGGATATACATCATTATTTTTTTCCTGATGTCTGCTACTTTAAACAAGTGTGTTGCAGGCACAAGTTTAGTTTAGTTTAGAGATACAGTGTGGAAACATGCCCTTCGGCCGACCTTGTCCGCCCCGTGGAGCATCCATGGAAAAACCCACGTGGTCACGCGGAGAACATACAAACTCCGTGCAGGCAGCACCCATGGGCAGGATTAAACCCAGGTCTCTGGCGCTGTAAGGCAGCAACACGACCGCTGCTCCACTCTGCTGGCAAGAACTAAACATATTAGCTTCATAATGTTATTGATGTGATGACTTCTAAGCAGGGAGTCAGAGAAAAAAAAGATCATGCTTTTATTAACAAATGTCCAAGTGTATTTCAAATGAAAGCCTGCATGAAATTCAGCATTGATACTCCCCACAACACTTTGGGATAGGAAGTTCAAGTCTATTTTACTTCGGAGTCACGTGAGTGACTACGTGAAGAACCCGCTCAGTGCGCAGGCGCGGCATTACGCCAGCAGTGCAACAGCGGCAGCGGGAGCTAGGCACTCCCGCAACAGATGAAACGGACCGTCAGGTGAGTATCCTGAGGTCGGGTTTCTTTTACAGGGGAGCCCCTTTTTCTGCTTGTGTTTTACAGGCAGAGAAAAAGGCTCTGGAACAAAACTGTCCCCCGTTCGAGGAGGAACGTTTCCCGTCGGGGGGAAGGGGGGCAGCAACAGGCGGTAGGAGCGACCCGGTGTTCCTCTATTCCCCGACACCGTGCCGAGCCCAGCCCGCTAGCGGGCTGGATGTATAGCCACCCGAAGAGGCATCCGGCAGGTGTTCCCGATTTGGGACGGGACGTCTCTCCACCCGCACGGGGGGAGAGAGAGCCGCCTGAGCCGCTGGAGTGGCTCTCGGTGCAGGTGCCTGCGAGACGCGCTGCTTGAGGGGCGCTCTCGCTACTACAAGGCACAAAAGCTCCAGAAGAAGGCGGTAGGAACATTTAACCGGGCGTTCCGCTATCCCCACACCGCGCCGAAGCCAGTCCCGCTAGTGCCTGAGCTGCGGGCTGGATGTCTAGCCATCCGAAGAGGCATTCGGCCGGTGGCTTCCGACTTGTCGGAGGGGACGTCTCTCCACCCGCAGGGAGAGAGACAGCCGCCTGAGCCACTGGAGCAGCTCCTGGAGCAGGAGCTCCTGCGAGACACGCTACGTGAGGGGCAGTCTCGCTGGAGGGTTCAGGCATACCCTCCACAGTGCCTAGGCACTGCCCATCGCTTCCTCCTTAGTGTGGTTAGCTTTGGGGTGACCAGTGGCTGGGCTGGTCATGAAGAGGGGTCACTGGCTGAACAATATCGGGAGTATGCTTGAGGTACAGGATCAGGAAGAGCTGCTGGGTGTGGCCGCTATGTGGCTCCACCACTAGCGAGATGGCTTTTCAGTCTCAACTGATGGCCAGCTTACTACCTGTCTTTTCCAAAAAACCTCTCCAAGACAGGTAGCCATGAGGCGTTGGGTTTATCACGCCTCCCCTAAATTGCATTTACTCAAAGTGCCCGCCATTATTGGGGGATACATTGAGCAGCGCGTTTAACCTAAATATTTTAAAAATGCATTTGGTACCCTGACGTCGGCTATCATGTCCACCTGCTCATTCCAGAAGGGCAGGGTAGTATGGCAAAACACCTGACCCTACTGTTCAACGGTATACCTCATAACTTCTGAAATGAACTCACAAACCTGCCCTCAATCTATGAAATTAACAGGACTATGAGAACGCCGACCTCATAAGCACAGATCCTGCTACCTGGCACTTACCAAACCAGTCCTAAAAAACTGGACGAAGTGTTCAAACTATTCGGCACAAGAGGGCAGAGTCTGGAATGAGCACCACACTAAACCAGACAGCAGTACCTCCACGTGTCCACCAGGGGTGTCTACCTCATGGTACTGGTGAAAGCTCGGGGCCTGCATGCCAAACCTGTAGCATTTTAGGCCACGGCCCAGAGCAGGCCCCAGGGGAAAATGTGCCACCCCCCCAACAAACATCGTCCCTACAAGAACAAGGAACCAGAAACCGAAGAAAACAACAATGAAGACAGATAAGTATGGTTCCTACCATCACATAAAGGTTAAGGGTTGTACTAACAAGGGGTGGATGAATCACGCCTGGTTAGGAAGCTATCACTCTTGGTAGTTATATACCAAAAAATAAATACAAGGGGAATAGAATTAATATCTTGCCACCAATTCAGCAAGCACCCCAAGTGGTCTACCCTCCCACGATGGTGAATGTCGCACCATCGTTGATAAACCACTTGAGTATTTCACCAGGTATACCCATTCATGGGATTTGTAACTACTACCATGGATCCAAGGATACTTTATGGTAGACATCGACCTTGAAGATGCACACTATTCAGTACCTTCTCATATAAGTTTCGGATATACCGCAATTACCTGGATGGAGTAACCATGATGAGCGTTGCGGCATTTAAGTCAAAGTTATCCAAAATCAACTAGCCCTGACACTTAGAAACATTCCGTCATGGCATGTCTATATATTAACGACAAACTATCCTTGGATGCAGCTTTAGCTGCATCGCTTCTCGGCCTTTTGGCTAAGATCAAGTGTAGTATCTGTTCTTATCAGTTTAATAATCTGATACGTCCCTTATCTAGGGACCATATATTAAATTGAATTTTGGAACAGGGAGATGGAATAGGGGCTTGCTCCGTCCACTCCACGCATCGACCCAGTATTGCAGTGCCTCTGGGAACGGTGCACAAAATATATATCCAGATATTTACGTTGACCATCCACAACGTTGTTATCTGGTATTCATTAAGACTATCAGTCATGGTGCATTAACCACCAATCAACTACGTGGCAAAGTAATTGGGATATAGCAGCATTACCAGCTACTGAACTTTGTACCTTTCCTATGAGCTGAGATACTAGTGTTCAAAACTATCTCCATACCTGTAATATGGGGGCAAATGGATTAATCTGTAGTGTTATCATGGAATTTATCGGCAGGAAGGATTATGGTTGTACACTTCCACCTGTTTTGAGTAACATCTTATGTGTCCTGATGTGTTACTGAGCTTGTAATACTTAATGCCAATATGAATTGACTTAAACATGTTATATATTAACTTACTTAATTCTAGTGAAGCATTTGCTCAGTAATCCACCAAATTTGCATGTTCGTTTATAAGATAACAACATCAGTGGTGGCATATACCAAACCACTTGGGCGGAGAACATCGATATTAGGGGACAATTTATTAACAATTGGAAACCGTATGTCGTCAAACATGTTTGACCATCAGTAACTCACCTATCAGGTGAGTTAAATACTGTAAACATACATTTAAACCAAAAATATTTGCTGAAATCACTAAGCAATATGGACACCAGATATCGATTCCTTATATCCAATTAAATCACCACGTACTAACTTACGTCACATGAAACCAATCTCAAGGCAGCGGCAATGGAGACATTCCCGCGTATTGAGGGGTGGGGGGAACCTAATCTCTTTGTTTTCCTTTCCTTCTACCTCTTCAATAGGTACTACGGCTTCATCAGTCGGGTACTACGCAAATTACAGTGGACCAAGTCCACAAGCATGGTTCCCAGTGATCCTCGACATGGTCATTAAAAGAATTGCAGAATTGGGAAGACCATTGCTGTGCTTGGATCAGGAGCACTATCAACCTGATGACAGCATTCCGTCGCATATCCTAGGGAATATACCTGAGGAGCATCAAGAAATGGTACACTGTTTCCAAAACAGGAATTACACATTCAACTATAACAAAAAACTGTACTGGAGCTCCTGGCAGGTCTTCACCACAATGAAGGACATGTTCTGTTAGCCTACTCAACTTGGGTACCGCTCACTGGTGATCAGATACAGGAGAGGTATATCAATCCATTCCCCAGAAATAGGTACACCCAAATTGGGATGTCAGTGAAATCCTGACATACCTTAGGGGATGATCACCAGCCAGGTCACTCACCCTGGAACAGCCTACCCTGAAGATGGACATGCTGGTGGCCTTACATCAACACAAAGAGCCAGCTCTCCCATCTACTGCGATGGGACAACATGGTTATAACACCAGATAGTGTCACATGCCCATTCAAGGGTTGACCAAACAGAACAGACCAGGAACATCAGGTCCAGTCATGAAATTCCGGGCATACCCACCTGAACCACGTTTTATGTGTCATGACCCACTTAGAGATCGACACAATAAGGAATACCGAGGGAGAGGAAAAAGCCTTATGGGTCAGCCACAGGAAACCTCATGGTCGGGTGACGAGCTAAACTATCTCTAGTGGCTCAAGCAGGTACTGGGAGTTGCTGGAGTAAATACTAACGTGTATAAAATCTTATTCCACCAGAACAGCTTCCACGTCAGTAACTAAGAGGATGGACGAGCCTATGGACCACATCCTGGCTACTGCAGGGTGGTCTAGGGAGTATACGTTCCAAACTTTTATAACAAACCACTGACAGAACCTGTATCGTTTTCAGAAAAAGAATCTGCAAAAAATATATAATTTAAGCCCGGGGGAGCAATTGGTCTTGTTGTTGTTAATAACACCATTATTGTTTTTACAAACAGATTCATGGTTGATTACGATAACATACTTCCTCCCTCGAATGACTTCGGCAGCGAGTGAAGTATGAACTGTTACACGGTTTGAAATCACAGAGCTTTGAAGTCTTCACGTAGTCACTCACGTGACTCCGAAGTAAAATAGTAAGATTAAACGAGAACTTACCAGTTTGAAGTTTGATCTGTATTTTATGAGGAGTTACGATGAGGGATTACGTGCCCTCCGCTCCCACCCTCATTATATGGATCAAACTAATAAATTGATGTCTCCTTATCTTTACCATGTTTACTTCAAATAACTGTGTCTATCTGTGATTCCACACCGCTGCTTGGAAGTATGCCGCGCCTGCGCACTGAGCGGGTTCTTCACGTAATCCCTCATCGTAACTCCTCATAAAATACAGATCAAACTTCAAACTGGTAAGTTCTCGTTTAATCTTACTATTTTTGTTCACTAAAAATTATGCGTTCTTACTGAATGAATAACTACAGGAGAAATATTGATTTGCACGACCTCCATTATTCTCTAGCAGTATTGTACCTCAGAGAGAAAGGGTCCAGACTGAAACATCACCTATCCATGTTTTCCAGAGTTACCTCCTGATCTGCTGAATTTCTCCAGCACTTTGTGTCCTTTTTTATCATAGCATATTACTTGTGTGCAAATTGCATTTCTGACATCCAAGACTTCAGAATATTGTTGAAACAAGGAACTGCAGATGCTGATTGACGCAAAAGTACAATTAGTGCTGGAGTATCTCAGCGAGTCAGGCAGCATCTCTGGAGAACATTGATAGGTGACATTATGAGCAGTGTCCCTTCTTAATATTGGTTAGTGGCTGCAGAGCTCTTTGGACATCTTAATTCATGAGGAGGACGTCACATACACAGGCAGCCCAGACCAGTTGGGATTGCACAGTGGTGCAGCGGTAGAGTTGCTGCCTTACAGCGCCAGAGACCCAGGTTCAAACCTGACTATGGGTGCTGTCTGTACAGAGTTTGCATATTCTCCCCAGGTGATTCAGTTTCCTCCCACACCCCAAAGATGTGCAGGTAAGTAGGTTATTTGGCTTTGGTAAAAATTATGAATTGTCCCTATTATGTAGGATTGTGCTAGCGTATTGGGATTGCTGGTCTGCATTGACTCGGTGTGCCGAAGGGCCTGTTTCCGCACAGTATCTTTCTAAGAGCTCTTCTGAATACAACCTTCTATGCTGCATCTCTCATGAGGACACAAATCTCATCCACTCTCTGCCGATGGCATCTGGAGAGTATATCCAATCAATTTTAAATGTTCTCACAATCTAGCCCTGATTAATATGTCATAAACACGGTGTGTGCGATTTTATTGAAGAGCTTCATTTAAACAATCTAACACCCATCAAATACCTGTTAACAAAAATGTAATAACTGTTTCAATTTAGTTATTGGATGATCTTTAATTCAAATGAATATTTCTGCTCTTGCAGATCACAGCTGTGAGACTCACCATTCAAAGGCTAGTTGGAATTTGAGAGAGATTTGAAACTTTCGAATCTCCACAGGTGCACGGTGGAGAGGATATTGACTGCTTGCATCACACTGCCCAGTCCATCACAGGTTCTGACCTCCCCACCATCGATGAGATCTGCATGAGTCACTGCTTCAAAAAGACAGCCAGCATCATCAGTGACCCACACCACCCTGACCACACAGTCATTTCCCTGCCATCGGGAAGAAGGCACAGGAGCCTGGAAAGTGTGATGTCCAGGTTCAGGAGCAGCTTCTTTCCAACCATCAGGTTATTAAACATGACAATCTCCAAATAGGTTCCAAACAATGTAGACTTGGGAGCATTATTTTTGACATAAGATCAGTGCAAGCCTCTTGCTGTTACACAAAGGAAATATTTAACTCAAAGTATCAAATTTAAATTTAATTTGAACAGAAATGGAAGCTTCTGCATGTTTAATGCAAGGTTCCGGACAAAAAAGTACAATGATTAGTCCATGGATTTGAAAATAAAATATTTATCAACAAATCCCCTTTCCAAGGTCGATGCAAGAAACTGCAGATGCTAAACACAGCACACAAAGTTCTGGAGTAACACAGTGGGTTAGGCTGCATCTCTGGAAAACATGGATAGGCAACGTTTCAGGTTGGGACCCTACTTCTGAGTGATTGTAGTAGGGGGAAGAAAGCTGGAAGAGATGAGGGCGGGATAAAGCTGGATAGGGAAGGGGGAGGTGAATGGTAGATGGGTGGACAAAGGCCAGAGCGGTGCCACAGTGGAGCAGCAGTAGCTTTGCTGCCTTACAGCGCCAGAGTTCCGGATTCGATCCTGACTACGGGTGCTGTCTGGAAGGAGTTTGCACATTCTCCCTGTGACTGCATCGTTTTTCACTGGATGCTCCGGTTTCCTTCCACATGCTAAAGATGTGTAGGTTTGTATGTTAATTGGCTTCTGTAAATCACCCCCAGTGTGTAGGATGGAACTATTGCATGTCTGATTGCTGGTCAGCGTGGACCCGGTGGACCGAAGGGCCTGTTTCCAAGCTGTATCTCCAAACTAAACTAAAAGTACAAACGTCACGGGATTACTAAACATCAGCCCAGTTTTGTGATTTACAGTCGGAATCTATATAATGCAATAACTTTCCTTGCCTGATTGTTGCTTCAAAAATAAAATTAACAACATGTAATCGAGTGCACAGATATCGCAAATCATTGCAGCACTCTAATTTATTTCACGGGTTGTCAGCCAACAAGAGTCCTCAGATGAATTATCTGGCAGTGCTATTTTCAAAACCAAACGTAATTTGAAATCAATAGCAAGTAGCACATATCTGTCATGTTTGCGCTCAGCTTCCACATAATCCAAAATAATTTTATATGAACTATTTTGAAACCCTAAAACTTGGGTCAAATGCTGTCCAAGGGAACTGTGACAGGTTAACTTATTAAAGACATGTGTAGAAGGATAGAAGTACTACAATTTTACAAATAAGATTAATTTCTAAGGCAGAGCAGGACTTATCTCCTGAATGTCGTCATATTGCATCCTATAATTCCTCTTTCTGAAGGAACCAATAATTTTTCCCCAGCCGAGCTTCACTGCTCATTTAAAAGTATTAAATGAAACATCTTATATTCATACGCACCACAGAAATACAATTCAATAAGCCTTTCAATCGCAACTACAAAACGTATTCCATTCGCCCTTTCACACTCACTTGAAAGAAACATTGCCCAGAGGAGTCTCTTATAAAATCATTACATTTACGTTTGGCAAAAAAACACCTTTGTTTGCACCATAAAAACTCATCTGAACAACACTCAGGCACTACATCCATCCTAGAAAAATAGTCATTTCTTAACATTCAGAATTATCCCAGAAACCGGATGAAAACAAATGCTGCAAATATATTCAAATGCGTCATAGAATCATTTTGCACAGAAATGGCCACTTCAGCCCAAAACTTCCATGCTAACCAAGATGCTCCATCTAATAGCCCTGTCCCACGGTATGAGTTCATTCCAAGAGCTCTCCCAAGTTTAAAAAAAATCAAACTCGTGGTAAGCACAGAGAATGAACGTAGCGGGTACGTCGGAGCTCGGGGACGTCTCTTAGTGGCTTGTAACGCTAACGGCAGGTACTCGGGAAGACTTGCTAATGGCAGGTAAGCACGGGAAGACTCGTGAAGATTTTTCAACATGTTGAAAAATGTCCACGAGAGCCCCGAGTGCCGACGAGCAACCATTACCGTAAATCTCCGAGTTCGAATCAGGGCAAACTTGGGAGAGCTCTTGGAATGAACTCGTACCTTGGGACAGGGTTTTAACCTAGTCCAATTTGCCTGCATTTGGACCATAACCTTCTAAACCTTTCTTATCCATGTACCTGTCCAAGTGTCTTTTAAATACAGTGAGAGTACCTGCCTCAACTACCTCCTCTGATAGCTCATTCCATGTACCCATCACCCACAGTGTGAAAAGGTAGCCGCTCAGGTTTATATTACATTTTGTCCTCTCAACTTGATTCCCCTACCCTGGGTGTAAGACTCTGTGCATTCATCCTATGTATTCCCCTCATGATTTTATACACCTCTATAAGATCAGCCCTCAGCCTCCTGCGTTCCCAGGAATAAAGTCCTAGCCTGCCCAACCTCTCGTGAAAGCTCAGGGTCTCAAGTCCAGGCAACAGTGCAGATAATGTTTGGTGCAAATAATGTTTAGTGTAAGATAAAGTCCAATAAAGTCCGATTAAAGATAGTTCTAGGGTCTACAGTGAGGTAGATAGTTCAATTCATATTTATTTATGGACACGGCACTTCAAAATCCATAATTTTACTGGGTAGATTCAATATGATTATTTTTTAAATGAAAAATCAAGTTTTCAAAAATATTTTTGAGGTAACAATTGAGAGGAAGAGGAAAAGGAAACCAATAGTGTCATATATCATACTTTTCACCAAGCAAAGGGTCATGGTGAGACTGCAGAACAGCACAGGAACTGGCCCATTGGGCCACCATGTCTGTGCCGACCATGATGCCATGTTTAACCAAGGCCTACATGATCTCCTGATTGTGAACCATTTTAACTCCCCTTCCCATTACCATACTGACCTTTCTGTCCTGGGCCTCCTCCATTGCCAGAGGCGAATTGGAGGAAGAGCACCTCATATTTTACTTGGGTAGCTTACAACCCAGTGGTATGAACGTTGAATTCTCTAATTTTTATGAAACTTCTACTTACACTCTCCTCTCCCTTCCCCTCTTCCTCCATCCTGACCGTTTTACTAATTCCCCACATTGTTTCCCTCTTGAGATCACACCTGATCTATTGGTTGGCAACTGTTTTCACCATGGAGAAGGGCAGAGGACAGGGCGATCGGTGCGGAGAATACTAAGATGCAAGGGCAGTGGGAGTTGAAGGAGGTGGTGGAGCTGGGGCTCCTGACAAGTAATGAGGTGAATCATTTCAGCAGGATATAGATCAACTACAGAAATGGATGGGGAATTCTCAGGTAGCATTTAATCTAAGCAGGTGGGAGGTGTTGCAGTGGAAGGGGGAATGCTAGGGATCCAAGAGGATCCAGGAGGATCTACAGAGGGATGATGGGGTCCAAGTCCATAGCACTCTAAAAGTGGCCACATGAGTAAATAGATTGGGTAAGGAGGCATATCGCATGTTGGCCTTGGGTATTGGGTATATGAGTCAGGAAGCCATGATGCAGCTTTACAGGACTTTGATTAGACCACATTTGGAGAATTGTGTTCAGTTCAGGTGACCCCTTTATAGGGGGGATGTGGAAGCTATGGAATTGGTTCTTGACCAGAAACAGACAATTTCTTTCCCACCACAGATGCTGTTTGACTGGCAGCTTGTTTTTTGCTCATTATGGATCAATATGAGTACTCGTGGGATACAGCTCGACTAAGTGGGACCCGATGGGTCCTATGTTCACACGAGAGGGCTGGTCCCCCAACGCAATATCCAACCTCTCCACCAATTCCAATATTGGAGGATAGTGAGGGGGCATTCTGGAGCGCCAGTATGGGTATTGTGGGCTGAAGGGACTGATTTCCAGAGGGCTAGTATGGACATTGAGGGCCAAATGGATTCATGGGGTGACAGCTCAGTCACTCAAGCCTGATGTGCTGGCAGCTCACTCACAGCTGGTGGGTGAGCAGTTGACATGGCTATTCCTTGAAATTCCATTTCAAGCAGGGTGCAAGGCCACCGAATTCAAGTGCAGTTTCCTACCACTTCAAGCAGGGTGCAAGGCCACCGAATTCAAGTGCAGTTTCCGACCACTTCAAGCACGGTGCAAGGCCACCGTATTGAAGTGCCGTTTCATACCACTTGAAGCAGGGTGCAGGGCCACCAAACTCAAGTGCCGTTTCATACCATTTCAAGCAGAGTGCAGGGCCACCAAACACAAGTGCAGTTTCATGCCACTTCAAGCAGCGTGCAAGGCCACCACATTCAAGTGCCGTTTCATACCATTTCATGCAGGGTGCAAGGCCACCACATTCAACTACAGTTTCATACCATTTCAAGCAGGGTGAAACCACCATAAAACCACCATAAAACCACACAAACCACATAAACACCACATAAACACTTCCTGTTTTTCTGTTTCATGATTTTTGAAAAAACACTGCCACTTACGGCTGTGATTGTCGGCCATCTTACTCTTTAAGACATATTTAAGACTAATATAACATTGTATTTAATCTCTTCAATATCCAAAAGTCTCTTAAATGTCACAAGACACACACATTTATGTGTGTGTGTGTGTGTGTGTGTGTGTGTGTGTGCATGTGTATATATACATATACATATACCTGTACATACATACATTGTATGCACATACATATACATGTACTTACTCATACACACATACATATGCATACACTATCAAGTTTTCAAAAATGAATGATACTCACATGAATATATATTGGTGAGCAGAGCAGTGGATCATGCATTAAACTTCTCTGTCAGAAACAGCTGTGATTTTATTTTAGTTTTGAGATACAGCAAATCGGCCCACCAAATCTAAGCTGACAATCACTCACCCATTCATATTATTTCACATCCACTCCCAACAGGAGACCATTTTACAGAGGCTAATTGACATGCAAACCAGCACCTCTTTGGGATGTGGGAGGAATCTGGAGAAAACCCATGTAGCGACAGGGAGAACATGCAAACTCCACACAGATAGCAGTTGGGGCCAGGATTGAACCCGGGTCTGTGGCGCTGTGAAGCAGCAGCTCTATCAGCTGTGTCACTGTGCAGCCACAAGCAGTTTAATTGGAAAATGTATTTGCTTTGAGGGAAATGTAGGGAGAATGCCCATTTACTTTTTAGCTGGGCTAGATCTTTTCCTCCTTGTCTCCTTTCTAAAGGTAAGGCCTTTCATTTTGGGTCTGTGCCCTCTCATCCTAGACTCTCCCACAAGTGGAAACTATATCCACTCTATCCTGACTTACTCATGTAAGGATTAGAAGTGTTTCATTTAGAATAGTTGTTAAGAGGGATTTAAGAGAGAGTTAGATAGAGCTCTTGGGGCTAGTGGAGTCAAGGGATATGGGGAGAAGGCAGGCACGAGTTATTGATAGGGGATGATCAGCCATGATCACAATGAATGGCGGTGCTGGCTCGAAGGGCCGAATGGCCTCCTCCTGCACCTATCTATATTACTAAAAGTCAGATCTTGACTGCTTTTGGCCCACTGTGCTGTGATTTCTGAGAGAACGCCGCCACCTACGGCTGTCATTTTTGGCCACCTCACTCAGTGCCCCCCTCCGCCTTCCAGGACAGCAGGATTTTTCCCATCAATGAAAAATCAGAGAGATATTAATGTTTTTATTTTTATTTGCTATTCTCTCTGCTGCCCTCGCTGGCGGCAGGGGGGAGGAACTATAAAACCTGGAAGTGTAGTCCATCACTCAGTCACTGCCAGACCCAGGAAGTGAGAGGGTCACGGCTCCCTGAATGCATGTCTACTCCACGGTGAGTCCCCTCGATGTGGCTGTAACGTGGTTGCTGCCCAATTGTTTGCTCGCCTTTTTTAAAAGTTTGTGTTCACAAAATGAATTTTGGTTGTCAGGTGGCTGCAGCCCAATTGTTTGCCTCGCCTTTTTAACAGGTTTGTGTTCACAAAATGAATTTTGGTTGTCAGGTGGCTGCAGCCCAATTGTTTGCTTTGGCTTGGCTTTTAATTTCAGTTGGATGCCAGCCCAAGAATCCATTCGGCCCACAATGTCCATACTAGCCCTCTGGAAACCAGTACCTTCGGCCCGCAACACCCATACTAGCGCAACAGACAGCCCCCCCCACTGGCGAGCATTATTGGAATTGGTGGAGTGGTGGAATATTGCATTGGTGACCAGCCCTCCCGTGTGATGCTGGGACCCAACGGGTCCCACTTAGTCTAGTTTTCTATGTTTCTATGTTAAATAATTCTTAAATCCAATATTACAGGTGTGATAAAAGACCACAACACAATGGAAAAACTATGGGGCATGGAATACAAAAGATCTCCAGCACCTAAAGCATGTTCTGAAGTATTTTTTAGTTTAGTCCAGTTTAGAGATACAGCAAGGAAACAGGCCCTTCGGCCTACCGAGCCTCCACCGACCAGCGATCCCTGCACATTAACTCCACCCTACACACTAGGGAGAATTTTTACATTTATGCATTTATACCAAGCCAATTAACCTACAAACATGTATGTCTTTGGAGCGTAGGAGGAAACTGAAGATCTTGGAGAAAATCCATGCAAGTCACGGGGAGAACGTACAGACAAACATCCATCGTCAGGATTGAACCTGGTCCTCTGACACTGTAAGGCAGCAACTCTACCGCTACGCCACTGTGCCGCTCCTGATTTTGTTTCTCAAGAGAGTGCTATATATACACCACAGATTCCCTCTATCATCAGCTGCCTCCCCCCCACTGTAATGCACTCATAATAACAGGAGAACATCTCAATCACATGGTCATACAACTATCTGATCCCAAGCTCCAGCTGGATGACATTTGAAAGCAAGGATCCTTGGATGATTCCATTAAGACATGAGAGGACATATAATGAAATAACCGCTGTTAAAGTCCTTTCAGTGAATCTGAATGAGCGGTATAATAATTTTATGATTCTGTGAAATAACTCTGTCATTCATCAAATAACCATTACATTTAAATTGATTTACTTCCCCATTGTTCGAATTCCATTTTAATCCAGGCTTTTCTGCCAGTGCCATCCTGTGATAGCAGCCACATCAACCACACTAGGGTCATCTATGAGGCAGCTGAATATGTAGCGCCTCCCGACCTTTAGTTCATTTACATGATGTATTAATGGATTATTATCACTTTCTAAACAGTGAAGAACTGGGCAGGCAATGACCTAATTGTATACCATATAGTATAGTACAGCACAGCACAAGAACGGGCCCTTCGGCCCACAATGTCTGTGCCAAACATTATGTCTGAAGAAGGGTCTCGACCCGAAATGTCACCCATTCCTTCTCTCCAGGGATGCTGCCTGTCCCGCTGAGTTACTCCAGCTTTTTGTGTCAATCTTCGGTTTAAACCCGCATCTGCAGTTCCATCCTACACATGATGGCAAGACCATCTCTTATCTACCTGCTCATAGCACATATCCCTCTATTCCCAGCACATCATCATGACTATCCAGAAGTCTCTTAAATGCCACAGTCGTATCTGGCTCAACCACCACCCCACTCAGCACGTTCCAGGCACCCATCACCCTCCGTGTAATAAAACTGCTCCACAAATCTCCTTTAAACGTTGCCCCTCTCACCTGAAAGCTTTGCCCTCTAGTATTTGATATAGTTTCGTTTAGTTTAGTTCATTATTGTCACCTGCTGAGGTATAGTTTTTGTTACATGCAATCCACTCGGTGGAAACCTATTTGTCACGCTTGGAAAATATTTTTCCACCCTGGGTGAAAGGTTCTGATGGTCTACCCTAACTATGGCACTCGCAAATTTACATACTTCTATCAGGTCTCCCCGCAGCCTCCGGTATTCCAGATAAAACAATCCCAGTCTGCTTAACGGAGGAAACCGCAGAACTTGGAGAAAATCTACGCGGTCTCAGGGAGAACATGCAAACTCTGAAAAGACAGCACCCATAGTCAGGATCGAACTCGGGTCCCAGGTGCGGTGAGGCAGCAATTCCACCTCTGCCCAACCGTGCCATCCTCAACACTTGTGAGAATGAGCAGAGCAGCATGAGAATATTTGACCAATATATGTGGACACAACTTACTGCAATGACTGGAATGCAGAGCATCAGCCAACCTGCTGGAGGAGCCCAGCGGGTTAAGCAGCATCTGTGGATGGAAATGAGTGGTCGACATTTCAGTTCAAAATTCAACGTCACGATTACTGCAGAGTTTCAACCCAAAACATCGACCATTTCATCCAAAGATACTCCTTGACCCTCTGAGTTCCTCTAGGAGCTTGTTTCTGAAGGAGCTACAGATGCTGGTTTACACCAAAGATAGACACAGAGACTCGATTCTGATGAAGGGTCTCGACCCGAAACGTCACCTATTCCTTTTCTCCAGAGATGCTTCCTAAACCGCTGAGTTACGCAAGACCTTTGTGACTATCTTCTCAATATCAATGTTCGACCCAAGGACAAACCACCAGAACCTCTTTGTGTAGAGTAGATCTGAAGATGCTGGTTTATACCCAAGTTAATACTGAAAGTCTATCAACCAGAATCCCTTTCTTATTTTCACAATCGTAAGTTAAGTCTGGAGGTTGGTCTTGGAGGGGAGGATGCTCCTCAAACTGTGGAGAATCCTAGACAATACAGCTCACCCTCTCCATGACACACAAGTCAACCTGAGGAGCACCTTCAGCAACAGACTGGTTCCACCAAAATGCAGGACAGAACGTCACAGGAGATCCTTGTTCCCTGTGGCTATCAAACTGTGACAACTCCCCCTTCTGTCGTTTAGTAGACTGAGACCTACTCCCCTCCCCCTCCCCAATCATTGTACATCTCCCCAAGCCTTTGCACTCACCACTTTAATTTCATGTTTCATGTATTTTGTGTTTAGGTGTATTCTGCGTTTTTATGACTGTTGGCAGATCAATATCCCTCCTGGGATGAATAAAGTTCTATCGTATCGAATCATATCGTATCGAAACCAGGAGAGGGTAAAATAGAAGATAATCACTTGGTCTGTTATAAATATCTCCTGATTTCCATTTTCACCATGGAAATTAAGTCTACAAATGTAAGGGGTTGTGTAATAGACAGCGAGATCAAGTCAAAATGACCCTGAATCCTGCTCAGTACTAAACACTGTTTCATCGCGACCAAATTACTACATTTAGCAGCTGATCATGAGTGAATATTGATGAACAGCAATCACAAGAATAGCAAGCACACTCCAAGTTTCAAGATTGTAAAAAAGGCAAAAGGCAAAATAGATTTACAAGGATTTTACCAGAGCTGAGAGATGATAGCAATCAGGGTAGGCTGAACGAGTCGTGTTGCTTTTCTGTAGAAGAATAATGATCCAATAGCCATCCTTAAAATTATATAGAGGATAGACAGGCTGAAAGTAAAAGGGGCAGGGCAGGAGGAACTGGATGTAGGAAAAGGCCAGAACAAATCAGGGCTGATAACAGATGACCAAGAGGGGGCAAAGCCCATAATGGCTGAAGGGATACAGAGATGCATACAGTGGAACTAATAGGATGACTGGGGTGGGGGATTGTGGGAAAGAATGCAAGGATTACTTAAAATGAGATATATTCATGTTCACACCATTTGGTTGTAAGCTGCCCAAGTGAAATATGAGGTGCTGTTCCTCCAATTTGCGTGTGACCTCACTCTGACAGTGGAGGCGGCCCTAGGCAGAAAGATCAGTGTGGGAATGGGAAGGGGAGCTGAAATGTGTGGCAACTGGGAGCACAACACATAGGCCAAAGCGGACTGAGCGTAGATGTACGACAAAACGATCGCCCAGTCTGCGCATGGTCTTGCCAATTTACAGGAGCCCACACCAAGATTATATTATATATATGTGCTTGATACAGTCAACACACAGATTGTTATTGTACTCAAGGCGACTCAAAGATGTCATGATTCTAAAATAATCGTTACTAACTCCAGCAGGGATTTAAGGAGAAATGTATGTGCCCAGAAGATGCCTAGCGTATGTGGAAGCCGAGATAAGCTTGAGAAGTACAAGTGGAGACAGCAAGTAGGAAATGTAGATGGAATTATAAGCTGAAGCAGAACATTGCAATATCATTGATTAGTTGAGTTGAATAGGCTGTTTCTATGCTGGAACTGCCATGTAATTTTACACAATTTTATTGTCAACAGATTAGTAACATCATTAACATAATCTCATTTTGCTAACATTCTCCACGTCATTTTGCCTTTAACTGTTTGGGATTTGACTCCAGACAAAGCAATTGGGATAACATTCTACCAGGCCGAAGGGTCTCCATCCGAAATGTCACCTAGACCTTTTCTCCAGCATTGCTGCCTGACCCATTGAGGTACTCCAGTATTTTCTGTCTAAATCGTTTGATTCACTGCTCTGCTGTGATACCCTTAATTTATTGGCAATTTGCTTTTGATTCCTAGGGCTATACTGGTGTGATGGTGTCAAACATGAGTTGCACTCACCCCTTGAAAGTCAATCCTATTGTGGTCAGTGGAACTGAACAACAGGAGGTGGGTCTAATCAATGAATATACACGTACCTATCTTTAGGCATACATCTCTTCCATTTTCTATGCTTATCTCCTTTGACAATAGACAATAGGTGCAGTAATAGGCCATTCGGCCCTTCGAGTCAGCACCGCCATTCAATGTGATCATGGTTGATCATCCCCAATCAGTAGCCCGTTCCTGCCTTCCCCCCATATCCCCTGTCTTTAAGAGCCCTATGTAGCTCTCTCTTGAAAGTATCCAGAGAACCTGCCTCCACTGCCCTCTGAGGCAGAGAATTCCGCGAACTCTCCACTCTGAGAGAAAAAGTGTTTCCGCATCTCCGTTCTAAATGGCTTACCCCATATTCTTAAACTGTGGCCCCTGTTTCTGGACTCCCTTAACATCGGGAACATGTTTCCTGCCACTAGCGTGTCCAAACCCTTAACAATCTTATATGTTTCAATAAGATACCCTCTCATCCTTACAAACTCCAGAGTGTACAAGCCCAGCCGCTCTATTCTCTCAGCTTATGACAGTCCCGCCATCCCGGGAATTAAACTTGTAATTACACTGCATTCCCTCAATAGCAAGAATGTCCTTCCTCAAATTAGGGGACCAAAACTGCACATAATACTCCAGGTGTGGTCTCACTAGGGTCCTGTACAACTGCAGAAGGACCTCTTTGCTCCTATATTCGACTCCTCTTGTTATATAGGCCAACATGCCATTTGCTTTCTTCACTGCCTGCTGTACCTGCATGCTTACTTTCATAGACTGATGAACAAGGACCCGCAGATCCTGTTGTACTTCCCCTTTTTCCAACTTGACACCATTTAGATAGTAATCAGCCTTCCTGTTTTTGATACTAAAGTGGATAACCCCATATTAAACTTCATCTGCCATGCATCTGCCCACTCCCCCAACCTGTCCAAGTCACCCTGCATTCTCATAGCACCCTCCCTACAGTTCACAATGCCACCCAGCTTTGTGTCATCTGCAAATTTGCTAATGTTACTTTGAATCCCTTCATCCAAATCATTGATGTATATTGTAAATACCTTTCCATCTTCGTAACAGTCCTTACCTGGAGCTTCTGTACAATGTGAAGCTCTTTGTGATTTATGACACTGAACATTCAGGGCAGCATGGTGGTGCAGCGGTAGAATTGCTGCTTCACAGCGCCTGAGACCTGGGTTTGATCCTGACTATGTGTGCTGTCTATACAGAGTTTGCATATTCTCCCCGTGACCAGGTGGGTTTTCTCTGGGAGCTCCAGTTTTCCCGCACATCCCAAAGAGGTGCAGGTTTGCAGGTTAATTGCCATTGGTAAAATTTGTAAATTGTCTCTAGTGCGTAGGATAGTGTGAGCGGGGATCGCCGGTCAGCATCGAGTCAGTGGGCAGAAGGGTCTGTGTCCATGCTGTTTCTCTGAACTGAACTAAAATGTATCTATCATCAGTGTCGGCCATTTCATAAAATATTCAACTCCTTCTCTCGCCCCCTGCTCTACCTCTTTATACCCACGACTGCGGCTGAACATGACTGCGTCCAATACCATCTATACATTCACAGTGACACCACTATGGTCTGCCAAACCACAGATAGTGAATGATGAACTGTTAATTTTGATGTGTAATATTGGAGCTTTCAATAAGATGCAGACTGCACCACATTGAATAAGCATATAGGATAAAGATAAAACACCTGGATGAGTGGTGCCATAACAACAACTTCTCGCTCAACGTCAACATTACAAGGAATTGACATCAGATACAGTCAACAATGGACCATTGTGGGCTCCACCTTTCCTTGGCCAACGGTGTTGGCTCTGATTTGTCCTGTACCTGTTATAACCTCGAGTTTCCTTTTCCCCTGACTCTCAGTCTGAGGAAGTGTCTTGACCCTAAACGTCACCTACTTCCTTTTTCAAGAGATGCTGCCTGGCCCGCTGAGTTACCCCAGCATTTTGTGTCTATCTTTGCCAGAAAGGGGTTGTTGGCCAATTTTCATCGGTGGGATGGCGGTGGATAGAGGGAGCAGTTTCAAAATCCTGGGCAATAACACCTCACATGACCTGTCCTGAGAACAGCATATAAATGTAATCATGAAGAAGGCACCTCGATTTTCTTGGAGGTTTAAAGAAATTTGGCATGTCACCGAATACTCAAACAAACTTCTACTGATGTACTCTGGAAGGAATCCTGACTGGTTGTATCATGGCCTGATATGGCAATTCCAATACTCAGGAACCAGATGAAGCTGCAGAGCACTACTTTACTTTAGGTTAGTTTAGAGATACAGTGTGGATACAGTCCCTTCGACCTACCGAGGCCGTGCTGACCTGCGAGCACACCGTACACTAGCACTATCCTACACACTAGGGACAATTTACAATTTTACCAAAGCCAAATTAATTTACAAACCTGCACGCCTTCGGAATGTGGGAGGAAACCAGAGCACCTGGAGAAAACCCACGTGGTCACGGGAAAACGTTCACACTCCGTACAGACAGCACCTGTAGTCAGGGTAGAACCCGGGTCTCTGGAGCTGTAAATAGCGTCGTTACAATCCCCGTGATCAGTGGCGATCTAGATCTGTCCACTGCCTGTGCGTGCGACTCGAGACGCTATGGGGGGGGGGGTGAGTAAAATGCAGGTTTTTCATTGGTTGTTAGGGAGGGATTTCCTCGTAGGACAAGCAAATTATGTACAGGAAACCTTATTCTGTCTTCCCCGTTCACAGTTTTTTCAAACGTTGCTGGTCTATTGATTCGCTGGATTTGAAAGTCGTCTCAACTTCAACGTCTTCAAAATCACGGAATGAAGTTTAGGACAAAACAAAAGGATGTAGGATGTTTATTTAACATCTTATCTAGTTTTTGGTGTCATTTCATTTTAATCTGATGATGCGAAATATGTTAATTTGGCCCCAATGTATGTATGTATGTACTGTGGAAGATTTTAGATATTTAGTATGAAAATATTTATCATGGATAGACAATTACACAAAATATGGATAATTTAGATGTTTTTATGTCATAATTGTACAAAAAATAATGATTTTGATTATCTTGAGAGTGGATGTTTGACGATTTTGAACATATCTGTGTAAACGGCCCTTGCCCTCACTCACAGCTTTAGTGTTAAGTTAATGCAAAAACAATAGGGAACAAGATGCTAATTTCCAAGTATGAAAATTACCATAACTTTTTTAATACTGAAGATATAAAAGTGAATTAGGTATAAAATTAAATGTTTTTTTATGCTTTATCTGATGGGATAAATTACAGGCTTGATTTTTAACATCTCAAAATTCTGTAACATCCCTACTGTAAGGCAGCAACTCTACCGCTGCGCCGCCGTGCTGCACCCTTGGCTGCTGGAAAGGCAAGGCCAGCAGCATAAACACGGTAATGTCGCATCCTGGCCACTCCCTCTTCTCCTCTCTCCCATCGGGCAAAAGGGATCGAAGTGTGAAAACGCAAACCTTCAGACTCAGGGACAGTTTTTTCCCAGCTGTTATCAGGCATCTAAAACATCCTACCATGAATTAGAGAGCAGTCCACAACTACTATCTACCTCATCGGGGACTCTCAGACTATCTTTGATCAGACTTTACTGGCTTTATCTTGCACAAAACAATTCCCTTATCATGTACCTGGCTCGATGGCATCATGTATTGTCGTTCCGCTGACTTGATAGCACGCAACAAAAGCTTTTCACTGTACCTCGGTACACGTGACTATAAACTAAACTAAAATTCATGCAGAATTTATGTTTGTGTGTGTGGATCTGAGTCTATGTGCCTGTGTTACTTTTGTAAACAAGGACCTGTTTCCACGCTGTATGACTCTCTGACTCTCTGAGTGAAAAGAGGATGGGACAATGAGCGTGTGAAAGGGGGGACAGGGAAAGGAAAGAGTGAAATATCTTCCCAGCTGTTTTCAAGCAACATAACCATTTTATCACCAACCAGAGAGCGATCCTGAGCTACTATTTTACCTCATTGGAGATCCACATCGTATAGAATTTGACCACATGTCCTCCGTTGGGGCGGCTACGATCCCCCATCACCGGCAGCCAGGCCAGAAGAAGCCCAGGACCAGTGCCAGCTGGCGGAAAACACCGGCACTCTGGACTGAGGCGAGGCCAAGGGCAAACGAGCAACAGCTGCGTCCATTTAGTGATTATTGGATCAACTCACCTGCACCTGGTCAGCCCCGCTCCTCATTAACCCTGGAGCTCCAACGGAGAGGAGGAAAAGAGAAGGAGAGTGGAGACAGAAGGGCGATGCGGGGAATAAATGGACACTTGCCCAGAGTAAGGTAATAGAGAACCAGACTTAGTGTTTAGGGAAAGATTTTTCACACAAAGGGTGGCGGGTAAATGGAACAAGCTGCCGGAGGATAGAGTTGGGCAGGTGCTATCGCAATGTTTAAGAAACATTTACCAGGTAAATGGACAGGATAGGTTTAGAGGGATATGGGCCAAACACAGGCAGATGGGACTAGTGTAGATGGGACATGTTGGTTCGCAACTGAATGAATATCACATCTATGTAGTAAGATAAAATGTCATCAGTGGCCACCATATAGTGATCGGACTCAGTCTTTGAAACATTCTGCTCCTCAATTTAACAAATGTCACATCTTCTTGCACCTTGCTGATTTGCTGAAATCCTGCTTTAAGATGATGCTAGCCACGTTAATCTTCTTTTTACAGCAAAGTGACGGATTTCTGTGCTGGGGAATGGAAACCAATAATGAGCAATAAGTATTTCAGGCAGCCTGCCTCAACTTGCACATGTACAGTTGCCTGAGGATTTAATGACAGTGGCGGGGATGAACAAGGGTTAAAGGCCATTTCCGGAACGGACAAACAGCTGATCCAGTATCACTGCATGCAAAGGCTGATACCGACCTGATAAAGCAGTAACACTGGACTTCACCAGGGAACATGCAAGAGTTCAAGATGCCACATGACCACCATCTGACTACGGGTGCTGTCTGTACAAAGTTTGTATGTTCTCCCCATGACCTGCGTGGATTTTCTCTGGATGCTCCGGTTTCCTCCCACATTCCAAAGATGTACAGGTTTGGAGGCTAATTAGCTTGGCATAAATGTAAATTATCCCTAGAAGGCGTGCACACTAGGATCGCAAGTGTGGATCACTGTAAGATCGCCGGTCGGCGCTGACACGGTGGGCCGAAGGGCCTGCCTCCGTGCTGCATCTCTAAACTAAACTAAATCTGCTCAAAGGCAATTACTGATGGGCAATAAATGGTGGTATAAAGTCAAGTCAAGTCTTATTCGTCACTTGGACATAAAGTGCAAGTGAAATGAATTTGCCAGCAGCGAGCGGTACAATAAAAAAGAACACACAAAAACACAATAAAAATTTAGCACAAACATCCACCACAGCATTCATCACTGTGGTGGAAGGCACAACATTTGGCCAGTCCTCCTCCATTTCCCCCCCTGGTCGGGACCTTCAACCCTCCGCAGTCGCCGCTGCGGGCGTCCAGATGTTCAGACAAGGTGAGTCCAGGTAAGTCCAGGTAAATGTCCAGGTAAATGTCACTGCTCACATTTCCCAGAAAAATTATGAACAAAAATAGTGACATAAAATTGTGAGATGCAGGCAGAAATGTTGACGTTATGTGTTGGATTGATCATTACATATTGGTTCAGAGTGTCAGTGGTGCTGAATAACGCAAAGGGGATTGCTGTCCACCATTTCATCAAACATCACGGCACATATAAGGGGCAGCACGGTGGCGCAGCAGTAGAGATGCTGCCTCACAGTGCCAGAGACTCGGGATCAATCCTGAATATGGGTGCTATCTGTAGGGAGTTTGTATGTTCTCCCCATGACTGCGTGGGTTATCTTCGGGTGCTCCCGTTTCCTCTCACTTTCCAAAGACATACAGGTTCGTATGTAAAAAATTGTGAGTTGTCCCTTGTGTGTCAGTTTAGCTTAGTTCAGAGATACTGTGTGGAAACAGGCCCTTCGGCCCACCGAGTCCATGCCGACCAGCAATCCATGCACACTAACACTATCCTACACACACTTGGGACAAATTACAATTTTACCAAAGCCACTTAACCTATAAAACCTGTATGTCTTTTGAGTGTAGGAGGAAACAGGAGCATGCGGAGTCGGGTCCCACATGGTCAAGAGGAGAACGTACAAACTGTGTAAAGGCTTAAGCCGTAGTCGGGATCAAACCCGGGTGTCTGGCGCTGTCAGGTAGCAACTCTACTGCTGTACCAAGGTAGTATTAGTGTATGGGGTGATTGATGGTGGGCATGAGTTTGGTGGGCTGAACAACTTGTTTCCACACTGTATCTCGAAAGTCTATCACAAGTAGCCAATTTTCGATGTTGTCAGTTCGAGGCATCTGCCAGACAGTCCATAATGAATCTATACGTTGTGTATATGTCAAAACACTCATCCACAGATAACAGTTGTTAGATCACTAAAGTAGACAGGGAGAGACATAAATTGCATAATAA
Source organism: Amblyraja radiata (assembly GCF_010909765.2). Lineage (NCBI taxonomy): Eukaryota > Metazoa > Chordata > Chondrichthyes > Rajiformes > Rajidae > Amblyraja > Amblyraja radiata. Next base: position 18,831,450 of record NC_045960.1, on the reverse strand, counting down.
AGCCTCCTCTTTACTTTACACAGATGGTGACTTGGGCAAGTCAAACAAAATGAGAGACTGGAATGTTAATCTGGCAAGTCATCATTCTACACGTCTTATGTTTGAGTATTAACTCCAATTTGTTTGATTCAGCGAACATGGGATTACAAATGTGATGATCTGCAAACACATCTCAGGAAAATACTGCAAGGATCCAAACCTGCAAATATATTTTACTCCAATGAATCCTGTCTTAAAATAAAACATGGAAACTCCATAAAGGACATCCAGGAAGAAAGTGTGTAGAAAGGAACTGCAGATGCTGGTTTACACTGAAGATGGACACAAAGTGCTGGAGAAAGTCAGCCGGTCAGGCAGTATCTCTGGAGGAAAGGGATGGTGATATTTCGGGTCGGGTCTCTTCCTCTATCAATCTGTCTATCCAGGAAGAAAGGAAGTGTTTAGAAGGCAAATGGGACCAGCCCAGAATGGCAACTTGGTTGGCAGGGACAAGATGGGCTAAGGGGCCATTTCCGTGCCGTGTAGAACAATGGCTACATGTTATCATGAGCTATTTTGGGGGGAAAGGTACATAATGTATGTTAAACTAATCCAATGTATATGTTCAATAGTCAAAAATATTTAATTATCATAGGCACTAAAACATCCAATGAAATTCTTACTTGCAGGAGCACAACAGGTTTGTAAACACCATACTCAAGAGATAATATAATTAATAAACTTTTAAAAACGTTCAATTAATAAAATACTCAATATAGGGCAAAACTAAACAAAGTCTCAAGTCCCTAGTGCATCCAAGACAGCTCATAATTCAGAGTTGACCTGGAATTATCATGTTCAAAAGGCAGATGGTTAATGAAAAGATGTTGTTCTTGAACTTGGACATCACAGCTTTCTGACTTCTATACTTTCTTCCCAATAACAGGAATGAAATGAGAACATAGCCAGGATGGTGCTGTCCTTTATTTCAACTTTATGTTAGTAAAGTAAGATGTTTTAGAGATACAGCACGGAAACAGGCCCTTCGGCCCACCGCTTCAGCCCCAACCAGCGATCAACCAGTATACCAGCACTATCCTACACGCTAGGGGCAACTTTACAATTTTACCAAAACCAATTAACCAAAAAATCTGTACATCTTTGGAGTGTTGGAGGAAACCGGATCTCCCGGAGAAATCCCACGCAGTCCCAGGGAGAATGTACAAACTCCGTAAAGACAGCACCCATAGTCAGGATTGAAGCCAAGTCTCTGGAACTGTTAAACAGCAACTCTACCTCTGCATCACCGTTCCACCCCTTCATAATGTCAGGTTATTCAAATGTAGATTTTTATATCCCTATCAACTTCTATTGTTAATGATACTCATTCATGACAGTACTACAGGGATAAAATATTTCAATACGTATTTGGCAGTTTTAGTACAAATCAACAGCTTTTGAAATATTCATTGCAAAATTAATGACCCGGATGGTTTTGTGATTATGGTGCTTGTGTGGCGACAAATTAACCTAACATCAAATGTCAGGCTGGGACTTTTTTCCAATGCGTTTTATTAAACAGAACTGTGATCGTAATGAAGGTGAAATTATCAGTTTTTGCAGTCTGATGAAGGCCTCGTCTATCTTTGGTGAAAACTAGCATTTGCAGTTCCTTCACAAAGGAAATGATCGGTGTTTGCTGTCCTGTCACTGAGAAACTGGCAGCATCCTCTGGAGTGCATCCCTGTGCAGTTTACCAAGGAGCAGCACAGTGGCGCAGCGGTAGAGTTGCTGCCTCACAGCGCCAGAGACCCAGGTTCATTCCTGACTACGGGTGCTGTCTGTACGGAGTTTGAACTTTCAATATCAATATCAGTTTTATTCTTCACTTGCACATAAAATGCAAGTGAAATGAATTTACTAGCAGCGGTACAATGAAAAAAGAACACACAAAAACACAATAAAAATTTAACACAAACATCCCCCACAGCATTCATCACTGTGGTGGAAGGCGCAAAATTTGGCCAGTCCTCCTCCATTTTCCTCCCTGGTCGGGACCTCAACCCTCCGCAGCCGCTGCTGCGGGCATCCAGAAGTTCAGACAAGGTAAAGTCCAGGTAAGTCCTGAATCTGTGCTTCCCTACCGGAGATCGCGGCTTCAGGTTGGTGTAAGCTGCAGGCCGGCGGTCGAAGTTTTAAAGTCCCCGCCGCGCCGCAGCCAGAAGCACAGCAGACCGTAGGGCTGGCGGTCAGAGCTCCTCTCCAGGGGTCCTGATGGTAATTCCCCGCCGCACCCGCGGTAGAAGTAGGCCGCGGGCCGGCGATCGGAGCTTCTTCTCCTCCCGGGTCCCCAACTAGGGATCCCAGGCCCAGAACGCCGGGCAGGTTGGAACTCCGTAGACCTCGGCTTCAGGCTGCCGCGGGCCAGCGAACGGAGCGCTCCCCTCCGGCGACCGCCGGCGAGGGCTCGCCCGCTCCACGACGAGAGTCCACACTGTGCCCGCTGCTGAAGCCCCGGGCACCATCTCCGGGAAAGGCCGCACCGATTCTCGATGTTAGGCCACGGGGGAGGTGACATGGAAAATGTCGCCTCTCCGTGGAGGAGGCGACCAAAATGGTTTCCTTCACACCACCCCCTACACCAGACACACAGAGAGACACCAAAAACACACATTAGGACCCACTAACAAAAATTAAAAAAGTTGAAGAAACTAACACGCTGCCGACTTGCAGCGTCCCCACCAACCTATTCTCCCTGTGGCCGCGTGGGTTTTCTCCGGGGTCTCCGGTTTCCTCCCACAATCCAAACACAAAAAAGTTAGTATGTTACACTGGCACTATCCTGCACACTAGGGATAATTTACAATTTTTATCAAAGCCAATTAGCCCGCAAGCCTGTACGACTTCGGAATGTGGGAGGTAACCGGAGCACCTGAGGGAACGTCACACGGTCACAGAGAGAACGCACAAACTTCATACAGTCAGCACCCATGGTCAGGATGGAACCCCGGTCTGTAAGGCAGCAACTCTACCACTGCATCACTGTGCCGCCCCATGAGAGAGATATGACTCTCTGACACAAAAGGGAAGTGTTTCAAAGTGAGATTAAGTATCACCACAAGGAGGGAAGACAAAAACGCTGCTAAATGATGATGAAACTCAACAACCAGGCTGGCATTGATTATTTGAATGCTGAGATTAAACAGAAATGAATTTCAAGCTGGTAATAAGCTGTCAGCCTCCAATTCCTCTTCGACAGTGCCTCGGGATCAAGGATGACTTTCTTCTACTATTTTGTTGGTTCTGAGGTGACTGATGAAACCAATGTGGAACGGTGGTGCAGCGGTAGAGTTGCTGCCTCACAGCGCCAGAGACCCAGGTTCAATCCTGACCACGGGTGCTGTCTGTACGGAGTTTGTACTTTCTCCCTGTGGCCGCATGGGTTTTCTCCAGGATCTCTGGTTTCCTCCCACATTCCAAACACAAACAGGTGTGCAGGTTAATTGGCTACTTATAATTGTAAATTACAGTGTGTAGGTCAGCGTTAATGAGCGGGGATCATTGGTCGGCGTAGACTCGATGGGCTGAAGGGCCTGTTTCCACGCTGTATCTCTAAACTAAACTATAAAAGCCTTGAGTTGCTTTTATGATTTCCCCCTGCTGACTGCATTATTTTGCAGCCCAACCTTCATAAAAATACTTGCATAAGTAGTCTGCATATTTACAAACTCATGCCGCTGCAAAAAAAAATCCCTTTATTGCTTTAGATACAACTGAGATTTAAACCACCTGTTACCCATTATTACTTATTAATCGTCTCAACAAATGGACCCAATATCTATACTTCAATGCAATGCTTTCACAGTAGGTAACATAGAACTGGTACAAACAGGCATTCCATGGTCGACGCAGACTCGGTAGGCCAAAGATTTAATTGAGTTTAAGTTTAGTTTAAGTTTACTTTTAGTTTGACGCGGGCACCGAGGTACAGTGAAAATATATTGTTGTGTGCTAACCAGTCAGCAGAAAGACCACACATGATTATAATCGAGCCGTCCGCAGTGTACAGACACAGGATTAAGGGAATAATGCTTAGTGCACGATAAAGTCCAGTAAAGTCCAATTAAAGATAGTCCGAGTTCTCCAGAGGTAGATGGTAGCTCAGGACTGCTCCCTAGTTGTTGGCAGTTGCCTGGGAACAGCTGGGAAGAAACTGTCCCATCCAAGCTTCCAAGTGTTTCGGTGCATATGATGATTAAACACTCTTGACATATGCACTGAACATATGCATTTGATTAATTTAACATAAATGGCTAATGATAACATGTGCTGCAGAAAGCATTTAATCAGGATGCATCATAACATGGTTTTGGAACAGCTCCATCCAAGACCACATGAAATTGCAGAGAGTTGTGCATGTAGCCCAGACCATCACACAAACCAACCTCCATTCCATTGACTTCACACTACCTTGGCAAGGCCACCAGCATAATCAAGGTCCAGTCTCCACCCTGGTCACTCCTTCTCCTCGCCTCTCCCATCAGGCAAGAGGTACAGAAGTTACAAAACGCTTACCTCGATATTCAGGGACAGTTTCTTCCCAGCGGTTATCGTTGAAACGAACCGTCCTCTCACCAACAAGAGAACGGTCCTGACTTCCCATCAACCTCTTTGGAGACCCTCAAACTGTCTTTAATCGGACTTAGATACAAAATGTTGGAATAACTCAGTGAGTCAGGTGGCATCTCTGGAGAAAAGGAATAGGTGACATTTCAGGTCGAGACCTTTCTTCTAACTCGGATTTTACTGGACATTATTTTGCAGAGGTAAACATTATTCTGTCTATCCTGTACCTGTATACTGTGGACAGCGTGATTGTAATCATGTGTAGTCTTTTCACTGACTGGATAGCACACAACCAAAAGGCTTTTCACTGTACCTCAGTCCACGTGACAATAATAGATGAATCTAAAACACTTCTTTCAGGCAAAATCCCTTCACTGACGTGGGTGTGATTGAGAGCGCTGTGGCTGCAGTTGTTAGCTGTTAATAAACTGCACATTTAACAAAGTGCTAGTTCCCTCCGGTTAAATTCTTCACTGAGAAAGAATGGCCGGCTCATTTGGCACGTTTCTGACTCATGTGGTGTATGTCAATGTCATTACGCTTATAAAATATGATGGCAGGAAGGTGATGCAAAGTTGATAAGTAAGTGATTTAAAATGCCAGTCGCAGCATTTTCTGCTATGAGGCAAATTCAACCTGGGACTTTTAGATTTAGTTTAGAGATACAGCATAGAAGCAGGCCCTTCGGCCCACTGAGTCCGCACCAATCACCCACTCACACTCCTTCGATATTGTAAAGGAGTTAAGTCTGACACACTGTAACTTTACTGAGTCTTTAATAAAGGCACATGTCAAACACATCCCAGTACTGACTGCATCTAGTCTTCAGGCGTACTGGAACCAAGGGAGGAGCAAGGGGAAGATATCACAGTTATACTGAGATGACTGGGCGTGGTTAGTGGTATTGAGGTAGCTACATTATAGGTTGCATGCATAAACCATCTACAGATATTACCCTACTTTTGCATCCACTCCCCGCACAATGGGAGCAATTTGACAGAGAGCCAATTAACCAACAAACCCCCACGTTTAGTTTTTTTAGTTCAGAGATAGCATGTGGATACAGCCCCTTCGGTCCACCGAGTCCTTGCCGACCGGTGATCAACCATACACTAGTTCTATCCCACACACCAGGGTCAATTTGCAGAGGCCAATTAACCTGCAAACCCACACGTCTTAGGTGTGTGGGAGGAAACCGGAGCACCCTGAGAAAACCCACGCGGTCACAGGGAGAACGCGCAAACACCGTACAGACAGCACCCGTAGACAGGATCAAACCCGGGTCTCTGGTGCTGTAAGGCAGCAACTCTACTGCTGCACCACGGTGCTGCTGTTCTTGAATATGGTGTACCTTCTACCTGACGGGAGAGGGGAGAAAAGGGAATTATCAGGATGTATACGTGGACCTTGATTTTGGGCAGTGAAAACTTTGAAGACATTGATACCATTTAATCCCTCCTAAAAAGAAAATAATGACGCAAAATGATCAAATTATCACTGCGCTGTAAGGCAGCAACACCACTGTTGCACCACTGTGCCACCCTAGGTAATGTGAAGATAGTTATAATGAGAAATGTGTGTCTGCATGGATGCAGGTGTTTTTGTATATTTAGTTATATTTCACGTTTATGTGTGAATGTTTGTAATCTAACGGTATTGGAATGAAGCTAGCCGCTGGAATGGATAGAGAGAGAGAGAGAGAGAAGGCAGTGCCGCGCAGAGCTGTTGAGAAACGCAGTGAGTTTTGCTGGTCTCCAGCGCAGCAATTTCTTGTCATTGTGCAGAGATATGACCACAGGGTGGCCACATACCAGTTATTTCCAATCATCGTGCTGATGCAAACATCTTGGAGATTTGACGCACCACCTCTCTTGCTTGTTGCGAGAACGATTGTGAGAGGAACACACCACAGCCCAGGCACCAGCAGAGTATTTAAACTACTGCTTCACCAGGGACTAACAGGCACAGATGGAAATCCAATATATATGTTAAAGAGACTCCTCTAATGGCTTCTGCCTGCACGCCTGGCTGTTAAACTCGGCAACCCCTGGAGAGATGCATCCCAAAACATTTAAACATTCAGAAATTACAGTATTAACAGGATGCTATCACCTCTCCAGGGTGCTTTCAGCCAGACTGCGAGCGAACCAACGCAAAGATATTGCCATGAGGGGAAGGTATGAATTGTGTTGACATCAAATCTAATCTGCAACAAATCCCACTGTCCGCACAGCAATAGTTTGATAATTGTGCCTCATGGTTTCTCTTCCAGGTGTGATTAAATCATATCTGCCTTCATCATCTAAAATCAAGGACCACTCATACACCCTGGTCATTCCCTTTTCTCCCCGCTCTCATCAGGTAAAAGATGCACAAGCACATACCACCATATTCAAGAACAGTGGTGCAGCGGTAGAGTTGCTGCTTTACAGCGCCAGAGACCCGGGTTCGATCCTGACCACGGGCGCTATCTGTACAGAGTTTGTACGTTCTCCCTGTGACCACATGGGTGTTCTCTGGGTGCTCCGGTTTCCTTCCACATTACAAAGATGTGTAGGTTCGTAAGTGAATTGCCTTCGGTAAATTCTCCCTAGTGTGTAGGATTGAGCTTGTATACATGGTCTTTGTTGGTCGGCGTGAACTCGGTGGGCCGAAATGTCCGGTTTCCACACTGTATCTGTAAATTAAATTCTCCGTCAGGCAAAAGGTTCATAGGTTCATGTGTCATAGGAGCAAAATTAGGCCCATCTAATCTACTCTGCCATTCATTCGTGGCCGATCTAACCTTCCCTCTCACCCCTGCCTTCTCCCCAGAGATCCCTAGGGAGAGATTCAAGGAATATGCTAAATCTCTTTGAAAACTGACCCTTCAGATCCCCTGGCCCAGAACTGATGGAAGAAGAAGAGGAAGAGTTGGGATGGGTTTGAGAAACTTGAGTCTAGTTTAGACTTTACTTTAGACTTTACAGCGTCTAAATAGACACATCAACCCACTGAATCCGCACTTACCAGCGACCACCCCATACACCAGCTTTAGTTTTAGTTTTTAGTTTTGGAATGCAGCTTGTAAGCAAGCCCTTCGGCCCACTGAGTCTGTGCTGACCCAGCGATCACCCCACACACATGTTCTATCATAGACACTAGGGACAAATTATAATTTACAGAAGCCAATTAACCTACAAACCTGCACGTCTTTGGGATGTGTAAGGAAACCGGAGCACCCGGAGAAAACCCAAGCAGTCACAGGGAGAACGTACAAACTCTATACAGATAGCAGCCATAGTCAGGATCGAACCCGGGTCTCTGACGCTGTGAGGTAGCAACTCTACCGATACGCCACTGTTTAGTTTAGTTTAAAGTCTGTAGATCAGTGGCACACAGAGACCCTGTGTATATTGTAAAAGGAGCAGACCACCTCACAAACTAACCACCCACCCATAAATAAGGTCATAAGGAATAGTAGAATTAGGCCATTCGGCCCATCAAACTGTCATTCAATAATGGCTGATCTATCTCTCCCTCCTAACCCCATTCTCCTGCCTTCTCCCCATAACCTCTGACACCTGTACTAATCAAGAATCTATCTATCTCTGCCATTAAAAAAAATCCACTGACTTGGCCTCCACAGCCTTCTGCAGCAAAGAATTCTGCAGATTCACCACCCTCTGACTAAAGAAATTTACATTTGGCTCCTTCCTAAAAGGACGTCCTTTAATTCTGAGGCTATTACCTCTAGTCCTAGACTCTCCCACTAGTGGAAACATCCTCTCCCCATCCACTCTATCCAGGCCTTTTGCTATTCTGTACGTTTCAATGTGGTTCCCCCTCATTCTTCTAAACTCCAGCGAATAGAGTGGATGCAAGCCATTCTTGATCCCAAGGGATTGACTATGAAGATGTTATGTTCATTATTTTGTGCCGAAGAAGGGTTTCGGCCCAAAAACGTTGCCTATTTCCTTTGCTCCATAGATGCCGCTGCACCCACTGAGTTTCTCCAGCTTTTTTGTGTACCCCCAATTTAAGTTTTTGTTTTTACTTTGGGTGCCCAAATCCTTCTTCCTGAATCCTTTGATAGCTGTCAGTGAAAAGCTGGCGAAAGCAGTGGTGGGAACAGACGAGCTGGCAACTTCAACTGAGCTAAATTGGTTATTTCTCTAGCAGACTCCTGAAGAAATGTGCCGAGGATTTGTTTGCCTCTGTTGCTCAGTAGCTACAGCGGCAAACCTATCCATTCTCTTAAAAGACCTGACAGGCTGAATACAGGTAGGATATTTCCCCAGAGGCACGAGACCACAGATGTTAGAAACTTGAGCAAGAAAACAAAGTGCTGGAAGAGCTCAGTGGGTCAGGTGGAATCCAGGGAGTTGAAATGGGGAGACAATATATTTTGGGTCAGGTCCCTTCTTCAGACTGATCTTGATGGAGATCAGTTCAACATAACTCAAACTGTTCATGCTGAGGAGTGGACTCGGAGAGGGGCCAAGGGATATGACTTCAAAGCAAAATTACTTCTGCTATCTATCATTAATTTAATGAAAACCACAAACTTATCTTATCCAAATATAAGGAACTTCAGATGCTGGTTTACGCAAAAGGACACAAAGTGCTGGAGTAACTCAGCATCTGCAGTTCCTTATTTCTGGATAACGTAAGCTTGTGGATTCAATTAAAGTTATGTTACAATTAGTTATATGAGTTACTCTGTGACTGTGTGGGGGAGGGGAGGGGGAGGGGGTAAGCTGGCTTGGGTGATGTACAGGGCTACAGCTGTGGGAATCGTGGGAACTGAACTGTTCTTCCATCTTGTGATGATCATGGGCAGCACTTTGTGCAAATTGAGCTTTCATCCAATAACATTTCCGTTCTGTGCTAGGCTAAACATTAGGGTCAGGCAGCATCTCTGGAGTAAACATCGAGTTGTACAAAACCATTTGGACACCTGCATGTCTTGTTTTATCGTGATAAGGCTCTGTTGCTAGGGGTGATGGCAGGATGCTGGATCACAATACCCACCCGTGTGAAAAATGTACATGACCCACTAGATATATGTCCCTGTCAAATATTATCCAAGAATGCTGCATTATTTGAGTCCGTAGAACAGTCTCTAACGTGACTGCTCTTCTTATCCAACACGTTATTGTGAATAAAGAAGTTAGCTGTCGCTCATAACTTGTGTAAATTATTCTGACACAAACAAATCAGGGTGGCACAGTGGCGCAGCGGTAAAGTTGCCGCCTTACAGCGCCAGAGACCCGGGTTCCATCCTGACTACGGGTGCTGTCTGTGTGGACTTTGTTCGTTCTCCCCGTGACCGCGTGGATTTTATCCGGGTATTCTGGTTTCCTTCCACATGCTAAAGACATGCAGGTTTGTAGGTTAATTGGCTTCTGTAAATTGTCGCTGGTGTGTCGGGTAGAACTAGTGTACGGGATGTTCGTTAGTCGGCTCAGACTCGGTGGACTGAAGGAGCTATTTCTGCACTGTATCTCTAAAGCCTAAAGTTATTGCGAATAAACAAATGAACTATGACTCATGTCTTGTGTAAATTATTTCTTCACATCCACAACTCTGCAGTCGGAACCACAAGTGAAAATATTGGAACCATATTTTACTATGCCTTATATACGGAAACAAAGTGAAAGTTCAGAGACTTCAACTGGTTTAATTTAATTTACGCTCACATTGGTCTTAACACCCTTTGCAAATGTTATCTCCCAGGTGCAACAGCAAAGGGAATGCTTTTATTGACTGTCAATTCCTCTGTGGGTCAGGCAGCATCTCTGGAGAAAAGGTATAGGTGACGTTTCAAGTCAAGACCCTTCTTCAGACTCAAATTGAGCTTTGTATCAAGGCTGAGCCCCAAAAGTATCTTTTTTTTAAATCGCTCAAACTACCTCATAGCTCCAAAAAAAAAAGAAAATGTAAACATCATCATCATTGGAGGGAATGATTGGGAAGGGAATCACTTTGGGATAGTCTGTTCTGTGATATGGAAGAAAAAACCTATTCAGAAAGAAATTGGTTTCCTTGCTAGAATGTTTATGATATAATATTTATAATATAAAGCATTATAATAATTTACAGTGTTACACTGTAGTGCTTTATATTATAAACTATAATGATTCCCCATTTTAATTTGCTTCAAAATCATATGTGTTATCCCTCTCTGAGACCACTCTTTAATATTAAGCTTGTTTAGAATCAGATCACTGAAAGCATTTCTGTAATATTAATGATGCAGCTGTGCATAAACCACATCAAATGTTTAAGCTGCAACAAGATGGTGCTGCAGGTGATCGGTCCAAATTGCCTAATCACACGGTACAGCAACAGACTTCTCTCGACGAGTTGATGGTTATACACACAGCCTGGCGTGGAACTGCATCAATTCTCCCAACACTGTTGAGTTGTCGATTGTCATATGACATGTGCGGCACGCTGGCACAGTGGTAGAGTTGCTGCCTCCCAGCGCCAGGAAACCCGGGTTCCATCCTGACTACGGGTGCTATCTGTACGGAGTTTGTACGTTCTCCCTGTGACCGCGTGGGCTTTTTCTGAGCGCTCCGGTTTCCTCCCACACTCCTAAGGTGTGTAGGGTTGCAGGTTAATTGCCCCTCTGTAAATTGTAAATTGTCCCGAGTGTGTAAGAAAGTGCTAGTGTATGGGATGGTCACTAGTCGGCGCGGACTCGGTGGGCCGAAGGACCTGCTTCCATGCTGTATCTCTAAAGTCTAAAAGTCTAAAGTCTATTTAGTCTCCAAAATAGTTTCTTCTATTATTAGATTGTGTATATCATGCACACTGAACTTCTTTGTAAGACACCTATAAATTAACCAAGACATCAGCTTAACGGCCCAGGCCAATTGGCGTCAAAATTCTCTGAACAACTACAAATAAAATAGTAAATTCCACATCCAGCAAGCTCCATTTCAATATCAAAATTCATAAATTTTCATAAGATCAATTTTTGACACGATAAATTTCCAACCAACTTTCCTCAATTTAAAACAATGTTGGATTAAAGTCACTTCCTTCTTTATTGCATTGGTCGAGGAGCAGAAAGTAAACATCACTTGATGGCAGGTAACAAGAGACCCACTCCTTTCTCTGGCATCAATAGATAATTTATTCAGTTTAGGTTTAGGTTTATTAATTTCACATGTAATGAGGTAGAGTTAAAGGCTTTATTTTTCATGCGACGCAATCAAATTAAATAATACTCTACATTAATACCCTCAGGAAAAACTCGAGTTCCATTGATAATGCTAGATTTACAGGTAGAAAAGAGTTAAAAGAGAAGGCTGATTGTATTTAAGAAGGAACTGCAGATGCTGGAAAATCGAAGGTACACAAAAAAGCTGGAGAAACTCAGCGGGTGCAGCAGCATCTATGGAGCGAAGGAAATAGGCAACGTTTCGGGCCGAAACCCTTCTTCAGACGGATTGTATTGTTTAGTTTAGTGTAGAGATACCGAACAGAAACGGGCCCTTTGGCCCACCGAGTTCCCGCTGGCCAGTGATAACCCCGCACACTAGCTCTATCCTACCCACTAGGGACAATTTTACAATAACCCAATTAACTTCAAACCTGTGTGTCTTTAGAATGAGGGAGGAAACCAGAGCACCCCAAGTGAACCCACACAGTCATAGGGAGAATGTACAAACTTGGTAGAGACAGCACCTATTGTCAGATTCAAACCCAAGTCTCTGGCGCTAAGGCAGCAAGTCAACTGCTGCGCCACTGTGCCTCCCCATTGAATTATGAATTATGACTGCATATTTAACGAACGCTGGTCCAGAGTGTTCTGAACCTTTATCAAAGGTCATAACAGAGTTCCCAGACTTATGCATATGAAATATGAAGTGCTTATGCAAGGGATTGGTGTTTATTCAAAATCTCTTCAGGCCCCCTCTGGGACTTCCCTTACACGTTGCAACTCAGAGTGTAATTATGTCTCTTGATGCAATCCCTGAACAGTGTATAACCTTAAATAAACCAATATTACATGTGCGACACTATGAATCTGATGTTAAAACAAATAAGAAGAAAATAAACATTGCTGCCCTGTTATGCTGTGTTTCAGTAACCTGGTAATCAGATGTTTTTGCCAAGCTCTCACAATTGCTCATTAACACTCACTGGTGCCTGGGCAAGAATATTTAATGATTTACCTAAGAATAGCTTTCTTTTAGCTCATTAGGATTAGACGTTCAGAGGAGGACTAAAATTCACTCATATTGAGTTGTTCATTTAAGCTGCAAAATGCTTCTGCCACAAAATCAAATCAATACTGACAGAGATAATATCTTCAGGGTAATGGATATTCCCAAATTATATTTTGCAAAAGAGGAGGGATAAATTTCCTTCAGGGTAGAAAATGATACTTCAGTAATTGGACGCTGTAAATAAATCAAGGTTGGCAAAGTGCTGTTAAGGTGTCATGTACTGTATTTGACACCAACATAAACACCATTGGGCAGACCACCCAACCCCACTTACTTGTGAGAGAAATCACATTACGATGGATGATCTTACCCACTGCGATAGTTTAGTTCAGTTTATTAATGTCACATGAACCTCGTTACAGTGAAAAGCTTTTTTTGTTGAGTGCTTTTCAGTCAGCGAAAAGACTACACATGATTACAATCAAGCCACCCACAGCGTACAGATACAGGATAAAGGGAATAATGTTTAGTGCAAGATAAAGTCCATTAAAGTCCAATTAAAGATAGTTCAAAGGTCTCCAAATAGGTAGATGGTAGGTCAGGACCGCTCTCTCATTGTTGGAAGGGTGGTTCAGTTGCCTGATAACAACTGGGAAGAAACTGTCCCTGAATCTGGAGGAGTGCGTTTTCAATTTCTGTCCCCCTTGCCTGATGGGAGATGGGAGAAGAGGGAGTGACCGGGGTGAGACTGGTCCTTGACTATGCTGGTGGCCTTGCTGAGGCATCATGATCTGTAGATGGAGTCAATGGAAGGGAGGTTTGTTGATTTAAAAAAAAAAAATAGAAGTAATGAGCATCCGAAATGTGAAATTCAGGGGTGATAGTGGGCACCACATAGCAAGCTATGCAGTGGTGGTGAAATATAACAGGTGCAGGATAATAGACCCACTCGTTCAAATGTGGGAGGATCCATTAGTTTAGTTAAGTTGCGAGATACAGCACGGAAAGAGACCCTTCGTCCCACCAAGTCCGTGCTGAGCAACGATTACCAGTACACCAGCATTATCCTAAACACAAGATACTTGAATTTCATGTATCTTGTGTTTTATGACTGTTGGCGGATCAATTGCCCTCCTGGGATAAATAAAGTTTTATCGTATAGCATCCTTTCGTAAACACTCTGGACAATTTACAGAAAGCAATTATCCTACAAACCTGCACGTCTTTGGAGTGTGGGAGGAAACCGAAGCACCCGGAGAAAACCCATGTCGTCACAGGGAGAACGTACAAACTCCGTACAAGCAGCACCCTGTAGTCAGGATTGAACCTGGGTCTCTGGTGCTGTGAGGCAGCAACTCTACCGCTGCACCACCGTGCTGCCCCTTGTAGACAAATGGAAAAGGGGCAAAGGCAAATAATGAGAAAGCCTCAGAAATGGAGAGAACGTGTTAAAGGCTGGTTGGAGAGAAATGGATACATGGCAATTTATCTGTCCATGAACACTCAATGTGTCAACTGCAATGCTGGGATCATATTTCACAATGGACAAAATCCTGATATGAAGTACATTTGCAGCATTGACGTGGTGCAAGTGTAATTCCAGCCACTATCTTCCATAAATACAGGAGATAAACTGTCCTTATTTGAAAACGTATATGCAGGCTGTCATTCAAATAGCATACATATCACAAGCTTGCCATCACACTGAGTCTCTGGCAGATGATTACAGATTTACAGTCCCTGATATCAACATTCACGCTTTTTACAAAGATCAGTAGCCAGATAGAGAGCCAGATAGTTTGGAGATACAGCATGGAAACAGTCCCTTCAGCCCACGGAGTCCATGCTGACGAGCGCTCACCCCGTACAGTAATTCTGTTCTACACACCAGGGATAATTTACAGAAGCAATTAACTACAAACCTGCAGGTTGACCATCGATCACAATTGCCCACGCGATCTCTGTTATCACACTTTTTCATCCACTCCCTACACATTAGGGGCATGTTTTATTTACACTGGCCAATTCACCTACAGACCAGCATATCTTTGGCTTTTACTTTAGGCTTAGAGAGATGTAGTGTGGAAACAGGCCATTCGGCCCACCAAGTCTGAGCCGACCAACGATCATCGCATACTCTAGCACCATCCTACACACTGGGGACAATTTACAATTTACGGAAGCCAATTAACCTGCTAACCTGCATGTCTTAAGTGTGGGTGGAAAGCCATGCAGTCACGGGGAGAATGTACACGTACCGTACAGACAGCACCTGTAGTCAGAATCAAACCTGGGTCTTTGGCACTGTGAGGCGGCAATTCTACTGCTGCACCAATGCACCACTCTTGTTTCCGATGCCATGTTCTGTCTTAATATAATTTTGACGGTCTGTAAAATGATATCCAACTCCAGCTCACAAACTCTCTCCTGTGGTGGTGTAGGAGAAACAATGCATTTATTTTGCAAAAATGAATATGTCTTACGGCAGTGCTATAAACATAAATGCCAAATCTCATTTGATTGTCAACAGTCCGACATATTGTCCATTGTAATAATTAAATATTGCAGGCTGTTCAACAGATCAACGCACCTCTGCCACAGATTTAGTTTCAGTCCTGACTTCGGGTGCTGTCTGTGAGGAGTTTCCTCTCCCTGTGAGTGGGCAAGATGCCTCCATGTGTGGAGGGCTGAGAAGTGGTGCTGTGGCAGAGTTGCTGCCTCACAGCGCCAGAGACCCGGGTTCGATCCTGACTACGGGTGCTGTCTGTACGGAGTCTGCACGTTCTCCCCGTGACCTGCGTGGGTTTTCTCCGGGTGCTCTGGTTTCCATCCACACTCTAAAGACTAACAGGTTCGTAGGTTAATTGGTGTGGTAAGATCGTAAATTGCCCCTCGTGTGCGAGGGGTAGTGTCAGTGTGCGGAGATCTCAGGTCGGTGTCGACTCAGTGGGCTGAAGGGCCTGTTTCTGCGCTGTATCTCGAAACTAATCAAAACTAAACGTGCTCTAGTTTCTTCCCAAACGCATGCGGGTGGTAGGTTAATTTGGGAGGCGCAGTCGTGTACCAGCAGAGTTGCTGCCTCACAGCGCCAGAGACCCAGGTTCGATCCTCATACTTGGCTTTATTTTGAAGTGAAGCAGAGTCTTTCTCGGCCTCCTGAGCAGTAAGTAATCCTTCTCTTGGCATGGAACAGGTATCCCATTGTTGTAATGTTTATATTTCCTTTCCTCCATATCTTTTCAATAACACACTGCCTTATTATTAATGTCATGGACTGTTGAGAAGAGGGAGTGAATACTTTTCATTGAAACAGTGACTAAGTGAAGCCCATCATGGTTGATTTGCCTCTGCCATTGTGTGGTTGTTTAAACCATTGTGTGGTTGTACCCCTGTGGTGACATTTCTGAAATGTATTCAAAGGTGGAATTCTTTCCTTCAGAAATTTGTTGTTTCTGATATTAACAGTCATCGTAAAATATTGCTGTTTGAACCAGGGCTTATTTGAATTTATATTGGAAAGACAGTGAAGAATCTTACAGGGCAGAAGGAGACCATTTGACCCATTTAGCTGGTGCTATACAGCTTAGTCCAATTTGTCTCCACGTTTATATGCATAAGTATGGCGAGCTACAGATACAATGAAAGTTTTGCTTGCAGAAGCATCACATGGACATAGACTCAGACAGCCCGTGGGTTTTCGCATGGGTTTTCTCCAGGTTTCTCCAACCTTCCAGGGAGGCACAGTAGTGCAGTGGTAGAGTTGCTGCCTTACAGCGCCAGAGACCCGGGTTCGATCCCGACTACAGGTGCTGTCTGTACAGAGTTTGTACGTACTCCCCGTGATTTGCGTGGGTTTTTTCCGAGATCTTCAACAATTTCTTTGAGACCTCCCACACTCCAAAGACGAACAGGTTTATAGGTTAATTGGCCTAGCGAATGTATGAATTGTCCCTAGTGTGTGGAGGACAGTGTTAATGTGTGGGAATCGCTGGTCGGTGCCAACTCGGTGGGCCGAAGGGTTTGTTTCTGCACTGTATCGCTCAACTAAACTAAACTAAACATACCCCATAAATTAGTCATAACTCGTATACAATCTCTGCAACAGTAAAAAAAGAACAAACACACTTGGATCTTGACTTTTTTTCTGGTGGTGCTCAGCTGAATCCTAGCCTGCGGGTTATAGAGGTATTGCAAGACTTTGCACATCTTGATTTCAAAGTTCCTATTTACACCACCGTATCAAAAGACAATAGACAATAGCCAATAGGTGCAGGAGTAGGCCATTCGGCCCTTCGAGCCAGCACCACCATTCAATGTGATCATGGCTGATCATCCACAATCAGTACCCCGTTCCTGCCTTCTTCCCATATCCCCTGACTCCGCTATTTTTAAGAGCCCTATCTAGCTCTCTCTTGAAAGCATCTAAAGAACTTGCCTCCACCGCCCTCTGAGGCACAGAGTTGACAAGGCACTTGGTAAGTTTCTGTCAGTGTCCATCCCATGAGAACTCTGGCCTTTTATACTATAAAATGGTAACACTTAGATGTATAAAAAGGAGGAAGTCAGTGGATTGAGTCTGAAGAAGGGTTTCGACCCAAAAAGTCACCTATTCCTTTTCTCCAGAGATGCTGTCTGACCCGCTGAATGACTCCATCTTTTTGTGTCTATCCTCGATTTAAACCAGCATCTGCAGTTCGTTCCTACCCATCAGGATTGAACAACATCCGTGTTGAAGGGAAGGAATTGTCAACATTTTGGGTGGAAACCCCGCATCATGACTCACTCTCCTCGCTCACCAGGCTTTGTCGTGCCCTTCCTCTCTTCCAGCTTTCTTCCCACCCCCCCCCCCCCCCACCACAATCACTCTGCGGAAGGGTCCCACCAGAAAAGTCACTTATCCATGTTCTCCAGGGATACTACCTGACCCGCTGAGTTACTTGAGCACTTTGATTCTTTTTTTTGTAAACCAGCATCTGCAATTTCTTGTTTCTCCTCCACCATAGTTTTATTTCTGCTCCATAATTTTATATAAGCAGCAAGTTCTGCGCTAATGAAGTTAGATTGAAGGCTGTAGAGAATACAACACTCGAAGAGGTAAGAATGAATTGAAGTTACGCTAGTATTTGTTCTCGGTGGCACAGTGGTGCTGTGGTAGCCTCACTGCGCCAGAGACCCATGTTTGATCCTCAATAAGTGTGTTGTCTGTATGGAGTTCCCCCTGTGACTGCATGGGCTTTCTCCACGTGCTCCGGTTTCCTTTCACATTGTAGATTGTCTACAGTATTTTACATATTATAAGTGTACAGGGCGATCGCTGGTCGGTGAGCTCAGTGGGTCGAAGGATCTATTTCCACGCTGTATCTCTCAACTAAACTAAATTAAACTTTTCTCCCCATGGATTTTCTCCGGATGCTCTAGTTTCATCCCTGGATAGACTGGATAGACTGGATAGACTCGGCTTATACTCGCTGGAATTCAGAAGATTGAGGGGGGATCTTATAGAAACTTACAAAATTCTCAAGGGGTTGGACAGGCTAGATGCAGGAAGATTATTCCCGATGTTGGGGAAGTCCAGAACAAGGGGGTCACAGTTTAAGGATAAGAGGGAAGTCTTTTAGGACCGAGATGACAATATCATTTTTCACACAGAGAGTGGTGAATCTGTGGAATTCTCTGCCACAGAAGGTAGTTGAGGCCAGTTCATTGGCTATATTTAAGAGGGAGTTAGATGTGGCCCTTGTGGCTAAAGGGATCAGGGGGTATGGAGAGAAGGCAGGGATGGGATACTGAGTTGGATGATCAGCCATGATCATATCGAATGGCGGTGCAGGCTCGAAGGGCCAAATGGCCTACTCCTGCACCTATTTTCTATGTTTCTATGTTTCTATGTCCCATATTCCAAAGACATGCAAGTTTGTAGGTTTTGGTAAAATTGTGAATTGTCCCTAATGTGTAGGATAGTGTTAATGTACGGGGTGATCACTGGTCAGCGCAGACTCAGTGGGCTGATTGGCCTGTTTCCACGCTGTATCTCTTAACTAAACTGTTCCCCCTGTGACCACGTGGGCTTTCTCCGGGTGCTCTGGTTTCCTGCCACATTCCTAAGGCTTGCAGGTTTGTAGGTTAATTGGCTTCTGTAAATTGTAAATTGTCCCCAGTGTGTAGGATGGAGCTAATGTATGGGTGATCGCTTGTCGGCGCAGACTCGGTGGGCCGCAGGGTCTATTTCCCCGCTGTATCTCTGAAGCTTAACATCTTTCAAGATATATTTCACATACATCATTAAATATAACCCCCCCCCCCTTCCCCTGCGTATTACAATTCAGAAGGCAGAGGTCAAGGCCTCGAATTATGCCTTGACCCAACTGAGAGGCCAAGTCTACCAAAGGTCAGGTCTGACAAGGCTGTCAGCTCCGGTGACCACCAGCAGAAACCTTCCATGGTACACTGAGGCTGGCAGGAGCAAGACCATGAGGGATCAAGGAAGCTGGGGAGCAGAACATCTTCCCACGCTTCTCGGATCTGAGGGTGGAGAGGGAGAATCCACTGTGATCTTCATGCCAACCAAATCACTGTCAAACCATAGGGAGTGAACCGCTCACACAAGTCAGGAAATTATTTTTGACAATTCGGTGTATCCCGTGCAGTGAAAAAAAATTCCCTTGCCTTTTGACTAATTGAGGGAGGGCTTGGGGTCGTATGCTTTTGTTTTAAGCGACTTCCTTCGCTGCATAGATGCTGCTGCACCCACTGAGTTTCTCCAGCATTTTTGTGTACCTTTGCTTTTGTTTTAAATTGTTTGGATCTTAAAATGTCATCCAGACTGTGCTTTTCGAGTTCCATTTGCTTCTTTCTGCCTTACCCTGGTGGGGAAGAGACAGCTGGAGAGAGGAAAGGCACCGGCATTCCAGACGGGAAGCAAGCAGAGCAGATACAGCAAGACATAACAGGAATTGACGGAATGATTGTACCTTTCTGCAGCGAAGTTTAGACTTTTAGACTTCAGAGGAAAAGCACGGAAACAGGCCCTTCTGCCCACCAAGTCCTGCCGGCCAGTGATCACCCCGTCCACTAACACTATCCTACACACTCGGGACTGTTTTATAACTCACCAAAGTCAATTAACTTGCAATTACTAAGATACACTGACAACTGGAAGGTTCAGACAGTCTGTAATGGTTGGCAGATGACTAGAATTTGTTCATTCTCCACTGTGGTCACAGGGAGAACATATAAACTCTGTACTGACAGCACCTGTAGTCAGGATCGAACCCCAGGTCTCTGGCGCTGAGAGGCAGCAACTCTACTGCTGAGCCACTGTGCCACTCCACGAAACTCAACTGAAGTCAACTAATGAACTCTATGTACAGAGAATTATTAAATTTGTAGATTTCGCAATAATCTGAAAGTTGGTCTGTTATTAGTATTGAAACATTAACAACAGCATATAATTGCTTGCAAATCAGGTAACTAAATAAAGAAAAATTGGAAATATTTTCCAAGGTTCACGGTATTTGTTTCCAGAAAGTATTTAGTTTTAGAATTCATCTCTTATATAACACAGACTGATGAGAATTTACACTTTTACCAAACCAATTAGCCTACAAACCTGCACGTCTTTGGAGTGTGGGTGTAAACCGGAGCAGCCGGAGTAAACCCACATGGTCACAGGGAGAACGTGTAAACTCCGTACAGACAGGATCGAACCTGGGTCTCTGGCCCTGTGAGGCAACAACTCTCCCACTACGCCACCGTGCCGCCCTCTACACATGGAGGAATCTCGCCCACTAACAGGGTAGAACATGCAAACTCCACACAGACAGCACCAGGAGTCAGGACTGAGCCTAAGTCTCTGGCAGAGGTGCGCTGATCTGTTGAACAGCCTGCAATATTCAGTTACAGCAATGGACAGTATGTCTTGGACTGCTGATAACCAAATGAGATTTGGCATTTACGTTCATAGCACTGCCGTAAGACATATTCATTTTTGCCAAATAAATGCATTGTTTCTCCTACACCACCACAGGAGAGAGATTGTGAGCTGGAGTTGGATATCTTTTTGCAGACCCTCATAATTAGAAGACAGAACAAGGCATCGACAACAAGGGTGATGCATTGGTGCAGTGGTAAAATTGCTGCCTTACTGTGCCAGAGACCCGGGTTCGATCCTGACTACGGGTGCTGTCTGTACGGAATTAGTACCTTCTGCCCGTGACTGCGTGGGTTCCTCCGGGTTCCTCCAACACTCCAAAGATATGCAGGTTT